>NC_137162.1:32544747-33193395 GCF_951394435.1 Stenella coeruleoalba
GGCTGTCTAAACAAGCCATCAAACTCAGTGGAGTTTGATGGCATATAGTTGAAGGAATAAAGTTCACATAGTTGAAGGAATAAACAAAAATGAATCAATGAATAAATAAAAGAAACTAAGAGAGAGCGAGGTCAAAGATTTTGAAAGCCCATAAGATTAAGTATTAGATGGAAACGAAATGTAAATTTATTTGGGGACTTCAGGCTGTATTCAGTCTTTGGTTTTTGAGACTAGCTACTTCTACATCTTTACGTTTGCAGAAATGGAAGACGTACCCTTAAGATTACAGTTTTTTCTGTACTTTAAAAGTGTAACTGTAAACATTTGTGTGCAGGTTTCTGTGTGAACACAAGTTTTCAGCTCATTTGGGTAAACGCCAAGGAGAACAACTGCTGGATCACACGATAAGAGTACGTTTAGTTTTGTAGGAAACTGACAAATTCTCTTCTGAGGTGGCTGTACCATTTTACATTTTCACCAGCAATGCCCTGATTGCTCCACATGTGCACCCATTTTGGTATGGCCAGTCATTTTCATTCTAACCACCTTGGAGGACAGTCAGTTTCTTGCAGAGCTAAACACAGACTTATCATATGATCCAGCCACTGCATTCCTAGGTGTCTACCCAAGTGAGCTGAAAACTTACCTCCACAAAAACCCTGCACACCAAATATTTATAGCAGCTTTATACATAACTGCTAAAACTTGGAAGCAACCAAGATGTCTTTCAACAGGACAAATATCCATACAACAAAATATTATTCAGCAAAAAAAGAAATGACCTATCAAACTATGAAAAGACATCGAGAAACCTTAAATGCATATTGCTCAGTGAAAGGAGCTAGTGTGAAAAGGCTACATACTATATGATCCCAGCTATATGACATTCTGGGAAAGTCAAAACTATGGAGACATGGGCTTCCCTGGTGGTGCAGTGGTTGAGATCCCACATGCCGCGGAGCGGCTGGGCCCGTGAGCCATGGCTGCTGAGCCTGCGCGTCCGGAGCCTGTGCTCCGCAACGGGAGAGGCCACAACAGTGAGAGGCCCACATACCGCAATAAAAAAACAAAACAAAACAAAACAAAGAACCTTAGAATGTACAATACAGTGAACACTAATGTAAATTATGGACTTCAGTTAATATATTAATATTGGCTCAACTGTAACAAATATACCACACTAATACAAGATATTACTAAGGGAGGGAACTGTATGTGTGTGTGGGAGGGTATATGGGAACTCTCTGTACTTTCCCCTCATTTTTCTGTTAAACTAAAACTGTTCTAAAAAATAAAGTCTATTAATTTTATAAAAAGTGTCACTACTGGGCTAGTCCATAGTTATGCACATTTATGACTAAAGTTGAAAAAGGTCAATATTTTTAGCATAAGGACAGTATGTTTTAAAATAATTAAAAAGCAAATGCATGAAAGAGGATGTTTTTTTTTTGTTTTTGCTTTTTAGTGTTTATAGTTTCCAGCAAGAACAGAAGAGAAAAATAATAGGCTTAAAATGCATGGGTGGTTATGGTAATGATGGTGGTGGTGAGTGGGATCGAGGAACTAGACATTCTGGTTTACATATTAGGAAAAATGTCCTGGATGTTCAGACAGAAGTGCTCTGCTGAGGTCACGAAAAACTCTCCTGTCAAAGGGCAGACAACTTCCACCCTGGGGTTGAGTACCCACCCACCTGGAGGCACAGAAGAGACTGGTGGTTCCCAACTGGGATATGCCACATACCTTGTGGACTTTTGGAAGTCAGTGGGAAAGGTTTTTAGTTGTCAGAATGACTGGGAGGCTCTATTGGTGAAATATTCTGGAATCCATGGACAGACCCACACAGTGATGAATTTCCTTGTCCAAAATGCTAAGGATACCCTATCCCCTGACACCTCCATTAGAAAGATAATTCTCTAAGCATTTCACAATGCTCCAGGTAGCAGCATGCCATGTGGGACAGGCTAAGGGCTTGTGTGATTGGATCTCTAAATTTCATTTTTAGGTAGAAAGGTCTCAAAGGGAAATATTAAATTCTCGCACAAACCTAGGTCAGGCTGAAGACCACTGGTGTTTTCGTCAATGGTCAGGTTGGTGTAGAGGGGGGCCGCCGTGGAGCCGGCTCGGTCGCAGGGTACGGCATAGATGTCAAAGAGATCCTTCAGGTCCTTGCGGCTCCTCACACTGGGTGCGGGATGGAGAACATCTCACCTTTGGCATTGTTATAACAAGGTAAGGGTCAGACAAGAAAGGCTAAGAAGAAATCCAGCCATACCTGAATGATTTGAACAGCTCAACAAACTCCACAAAACTCATGCTGCTGTCTGAAACCATGAAGCTCTGAAAGCCCTTCATTCCTCCTTTGATCCGCCCATGCCAGCTGCTGCTGCTCCAAGCACTGCAACAAAGACACGGCCTTAATGGGCAGAACTGGGACCAGTTTTGTCATTCTGCCCCAAGAGACATTCTCTGATTAGCAACATGAACAAAAACATGGACTGCAAGTCATTGAAGGTTTAGGCTCTTTTCTTTTCTTTCTAAGCATTGCTTTAATTACGTACATCTTTTCATTTCTCTCAAAATTAATCCACATTGCATCGGAAGAAGTAAAACTTTATACACTGAAACCACTTCATGTTTATAGCTTATTTAATAAGGGCACAAAGTTGAGGTTAATATCCCTCTACTAATCATAACAGTTCTTTGAAATCTCAGGTCAATGGGAGGAAAAAAACACATAAATTCAGTGGTTTTGAAGAAAAGTCATTTTAAAAAAGAGCTCCAAATTACTCAGTCATGACTTAGGGAAGATTATGCGTGTTCTTTCCCATATTCTAAAATACAGAAACACATTTAAGAAGAAAATCTTGAATGTATCAAGGTCTTCTCTTTTTCCTTTCTTAACCAGTTCTTAGATGAAAACAAGGACGGGCTTTTAACGTTAATGGAAAATGTGAGTCACAAAAATATTAAGGATGGAAAGAAGCCAACTCTGCCTAGAATTATATTTGCACCTACCAAGGTTGGATGTATTTAATATAAAAATATCAGTCAACTGGGTCAAAAATTCAGTCTAGCTGTTTCACAATATTTTTTTTATTTTCTACACTGGTTCCCTGAGAGGAGAGTATGAGAAATGTTTTGACTAGTTTTTGGTCAAATCAATGACTAGGATCTTTTTCTTTTTTTTTTTTTTTCATTTTTGCTTTTGTCTCTTATTTTTTACTTTCGAAATATTTCAAATATGTAAGAAAGTAGAGAGAATACTGTAATGAATAGCTAGTTTGTCCTCAATCCTTCCAATAGTGTTTATTCATGAAAAATTATTTTGTGTTGACATCAGAAGGTCACCTCCATTAATGGAAGAGTAATACAAATGGATAGATTTATTGTACTTTGTAGGCTTGGGTTATTGATCGCCAATGTGGTATGGGAAACAGAGGGTGGAGGTTCAGGAAGAGGAAAAAGATCCAATAACAAAATGGCTTATCATTTGCATTTAAACAAGTACATTCCCTGCCTTCCTTCCTTCTGGTTCCTGGTTTGGCCTCTGTCTGTAGGCACCCATCTCCCTCTGACTTTAGGAAACTCTATAGGTCCACTTGTTCCCTTCCTAGGGCTCCGTCTTGCTCTCTCCTTGAAAAGCATTCAGGCTGACTTTTCTTCTCTTGTTTCGTCTTCTCTTTCTGGTTTAGAATACTTGGTGGGCACTGCCCCTGTCCTTCTATGGCAGGGTCCTCTGATCTTGCATCTGGCACGGTAGTTTCTCTACTTTTACCTCTTTGAAAAGATTTTCCTCCTTTACTTTGTCCTCCCTTTTCCTGCTTATGAGTGATTGAAATAAAGGGAAAGACCACTTAATCCAAGTTCTCTGGCTATTTTATTTACCCGGGATACTGTATAGGCTGAAATATAATGTAAAGAATTCTGATTCTTTGTAGCTTTAATTTTGTTACAAACCTACAAACCGGGCTTCCCTGGTGGCGCAGTGGTTAAGAATCCACCTGCCAATGCAGGGGACACGGGTTCGAGCCCTGGTCCGGGAAGATCCCACATGCCGCGGAGCAACGAAGCCCGTGCACCACAACGACGGAGCCTGCGCTCTAGAGCCCGCGAGCCACAACTACTGAAGCCCACGGGCCTAGAGCCTGTGCTCTGCAACAAGAGAAGCCACCGCAATGGGAAGCCCGCGCACCGCAACAAAGAGTAGCCCCCGCTCGCCGCAACTAGAGAAAGCCTGAGCACAGCAACGAAGACCCGAGGCAGGCAAAAATAATAAATAAAATAAATAAATTAAAAAAAAAAACCCAAAACTCCTACAAACCTTGCAAGAGTGGTATAAAGAATTCCCATGTACCTGTAACCCAGTTTCATCAAGTGTAGAAATTATGTTCATTATCATATTGTGAAAGGATGCTTCCCTTTAAAAGATGAGTCACTGTAGGGTTCTTATCTGTAGCAAGCTTCCCAGGAAGAGAGGAAGGGGGGAGGAGGGAGGTGTGTGTGTGTGTGTGTGTGTGTGTGTGTGTGTGCGTGCACGCGCGCGTGTAAAATTAACGTTTCTAAAGCCAATATCTGTACAGACTCACTTCCTTCGCCCATTCCTCTGTTTGACGAAGTAAAGAATGTCTGTCTTATCATAGTTCTGTCTGGAATCTTTGCATTTCTTAAACTTTAGTATGGGGCTGAGGGAGATGATGTGGCATTCTGATTCCTTTGAAAGACTTTCATTTTAATAATATTTCTTCTGAGAGGGTAACTGTTGTTTCAAATCTGTAATTTGCATGGACCTTACAAAATAATTTACACTAATACCAGCTAAACCTATCTAACTTGCTGTAAGACATTCACTTCTCTAGACATGTATATCTCATACATGACAAGAGTGTGAAATATATTTCACCTATTAGCAAAGGGTCAAGCTGCTTACATTAAAACTTAATTTCTTCTTCGTTTAGAGCAGTGCTATCCAATAAAACTTTCTGCAATGATAGAAATGTTCTTTATCTGCACTGTTCAGGACAGTAGACACCAGCCACTGGTAGCTATGGAACACTTTTAATGTGGCTAGCATGACTGAGGAACTGAATTTGAAATTCTATTTAATTTTGATTAATTAAAATTCGAATTTAAATAGCCACTTAACATTTTCCCCTGTGGCCAGCAGCTGCTATATCAGTGCAGATTTAGAGACTCACAGCTCAGATTTTGTTACTGCTACTGATATTTGTCAAAAAATGAGAAGCAGTTATAGTAATATGAGAAGGTAGGAATACAAAATCAAGAAAATTAGGACCTTTAAAAAAATTGGGGGTTTTCCGTTTTAATGTGATTGTTAAGTCAAAATCAGAGATAGTCTTTCCATAGAGCACTGGGAGAGGATGCCCTTCTACACAACCTGAAGGGTGTGAAGGGTCCTTCTGTTTTGTCATGTTAAGGCCCCACCTGGACGGGCTCTTGTTTGAAGAAGACAGCACAGGGGAGGACACTGGCCTGATGGGAGATGACGTCCCGGCAGCCAAGTTAGGGGACCCAGCCGTGGTCAAAGAGTGGGCTCTTCTGGAAGGGAGAGGGTTAGGAGAGCTCGTGATGGCATTCGCCTCTGTGAGGGTGAAAGACAGAAAAGAGACAATGACTGTGATTATACTTGCCCTCAGAAATCAAATGAAAACCAAAGATGCTTCTGAACGTCTGAGGAAATCAATCCATGCAGGTAATTAATGTACAAGAAGCATCAAAATATTCTGGTGGGTTCTCAGTCCTGGCTACACATCAGAATCATCTGGGGAGTGGGACTTCACTGGCGGTCTAGTGGTTAGGACTCTGTGCTTCCACTGCTGGGGGCATGGGTTCAGTCCCTGGTTGGGGAACTAAGATCCCACATGCTGTACAGCCAAATAGATAAATAAATAAACAAATAATGAGTAAATGGTAAAAATTAAAAAAAAAAAAGAATCATCTGGGGAACTTAAAAAGTGCATAGATGTCCAGGTCCCAGACAGAGAGCGTCTAAATCAGTTGGCCTGGGGTGTGGCATCCAGGTATTTTTTAAAAGCTCTGATATCCAGCCAGGGGATAAGAATCACTGGTCTAATCTATCAACTTGTATCTTTTATACCTAATATTCCTTGTCAGTAATAGCAAGTTACTTAATGAGAATTTTCTTCTTAATTACACTTGTGTTTGCAAACTTGTATTTGCAGAAATACCTCTTGGGTTCCATCATCTAGTGAAACACAAAGGTAAGTATATAATGTGATAAAGAGTTTTGTTAAGAATGCCCACAATATATAAATCACAATTTAAAACCAAATGCATATATTTTCCCATTAAAAATTCTCAGATGTGAAGACGCTGCTTTACCTGATTCTTCTTGTTCATTAATTTCTTGAGGGTCAGAACCACTCCGGCTCCGACACTCTTTGTGCATTTTGGCTTTGCGGGTGGCCATCTCGTCATCGGTGGCCTCTCCACTCTCACCCTGGGAACACAAAACTCACATCGTTTCTCATTCTGTATTTCTCTCCCATCACTGCTTAGTTCAGGTGGGTCCGTATTTTCTCACTGACCCACGTTCGATACCACCTCCACCTGACAAAAATAGTAAAGACCTATGTGAAGGCTGACCAGCTATTCTCGTGTTATATTTATCCCATGTGTTCTTCACTAAAATGCAGCACTCCTCTGGGGAGGGTGACAAGAGGAGGAATAAGACCCCTGGAATCTGTGTAGAGGCAGAGTTATGAAGCAGACAAAGTTCAACTTAGGCATCAACATATGTCTTAGGTCTCCCGTACGCAAAGACTGGGATTCCTTCTAGTTAACCATGAAGAAAATATATTATCATGTTACAGTAAGAATATAAATAATGTAATATATAATATATAGTGATACATATATATATCTGGGTAAAAAACAAAACATAAAATTTACCATCTTAACCATTTTTAAGTGTATAGTAGAGTACTGTTAACTATTTGTACCTTGTGAAACAGATCTCTAGAACTTTCTCATCCTGCAAAACTGAAACTCTTTGAACAGCTCCCCTTGTCCCCTTCCCCTTCCCCCCTGGCAACTGCCATTCAGCCCCATATTTTCCTTCTCTCTGCTCCCACAGCACTTTGCAGACAGCTTGACAGTGACTCTTATCTAGATCTCACTGTGTTTGTTAACATCTCTGTGTCCCTCTACGGACCTTGAATTTTCCCTGGTGCTGACTCTTCCTATCACTGGGCGTGGCATCCAGGAGGTGGTTGGTAAGCTCTTGGGTTTCATTTGTTTTACACCTCATCTTGACCCCAAGCCAAATGACCTAAGGTAGTTTATGGTCATGTAGACCATACAATGGTCCTGGAATACTGGGGTTAATGCTTAATAAATAAACTCTACCCTCATAAGGATTTTCTTCTTTTTCTTGGCGGTGCTTATACCCAAGGTGTTGTTTCTCTGCATGTTGGGCTTATCAGCACTCTTTGCTGATGTCCCGGGACTGGGGTTTCGAGTACTCCATCGTCTGCCGCCAAACAACTCCACAGCGTGAGCCAAAGTTGGGCCTTCGTATCGTCCATCCTCCTGTAAAACAACCACATTCTGAACACATAAGGAAAGAGCGAGCAATGGGGAAGTAAATACATTAACAGCTTCCCGTAAGTTCCCAGAGGTGGAGGAGAATAGGCTGTCACCGAAGAATAACATCTGGCCACGCAAGTGGCTGTTTTCTAACTGTCAGAACTCTCTGTTGGGGATTTCATCATGTCCCCTGTTGTCCTGGTCACACCCTGCTGAGTTCCAGTGATGTGCTTTAATAGGGCCACGTTCAACTGGGATTAACAAAAAAATTTCCCTTCCCAGTTTCAGAGGTTATGTTCCAGAATCATCACTGCAGGCAAATTCATTAAGATGTACTTTGCAGATCTGGGCTTTGGAGGACTTGGAGGGTGTACATGTGTGTACGAATCTATTTAAGTAAAATCAAGTTCTATTTGCTATTGCATCACTCCAGTGTATTTTCACCTAGTTCGATGCTTGGGACAGTCTGACTTGAAGTCGGAGTAGATGGAGTACACAAAATTCACTTTGGAGGGCTCTGGGAACACCTTGAGTAGTTGAGCTGCCAACCTCGTTTTTTTTTTCTTTGTTGGATAATTTTTTAATAAAATGAGGTGCACGCCACTGATATTAAGAATGGCATATGAGCAAAACAAAACAACCCTTTTTGGCTAATGGCTGGAGAAGGAAGAAAAAGCATGAGAAATGGAGCTGCTATCCTCTTGAGTGACTGATATCCAAGGATAGAGAGCCCAGGGGACTCAGAGCACCATGCATATTATGATGTTGTGAGCAGCAAAAACATACTCAGTGGGTAGGTGATGGTTTACAATAGCTGCTGCTTGTAAGGCAACTCTGTGTAACATGCATTGAGTATCAGTAGGGATTCATTAATCTGTATTGATTAATGAATGAGTAATCCCTCCTGATTAATGATCAGTGGTCAACAATTCTCCTTATAAGTCAGGAAACTCAGTTAATAAAAACACAAAAAGGTCACATATAAATTAAAAACAATACTGATGATATTTCACAGGTTGTAGAAAAGGTACCTCTTAAAATTAATTTCCATTTACTATCTTTACTTTCTGCAAATTTTTAAGGTTAGTCTTCCTTTGCAATTCCAAAGAAGTGCTTGTAAATAGATTTTGCTGTGTTGTAGATAATACACAAATAATAAAGAGGCTGTACGTGTGTGTACGCGCGCGCGTGCGCACGCTTGCTCCTTCATCCTAACGTTCAATGACAATCTGATTTTATGACTTGAGTTGTGACCTCCCACTTCCTGCATCCTGTTATGGATCCCAGCATGCTGAGTAACTTGGATACTTGATGATCTTTTTTTTAATTTAATTTAATTTAATTTAATTTTTTTTTGAATGACATTTGATGAAACCTTTTAGTGACCTTTTGTCGTGGATATTTGTGATTTATGCCTGCTTATGGATCATTTCTCTTTTCTCTAACCATACCCCAATTTTACTTGATTTCTTTTTCACTAGATATAGTCTTGGGTCTATCAATCAAAGGGGAACAGCCTCCCTTGATCAATGGTTGGTACGGGATCCAAATAAGCCAATCAGAATTTCTGTCCCTGGAAAATGAATCGTGAATGCAGTGATACAGAGCATGAAAATGCTTGGAGATGATTCCACCTGGTGCAGGCCTGCTGAAGAGAGTCCCTGATTACAAGTCACTACAACTGACTCCAAAGTGGAATAAACAATTCATGACACAATTTCACAAATAGATTTTAACTACCTTATTGCATAACATACTCTGAAAGAAACCTCGTAAAATTTTTATCTATGGGTTTTAAATAACACATCTTTAAGCATTTAATAGACCCCTTCATTAAAATGTACAAGCTCTGCTCTGCAAAAGACACTGTCAAGAGAGTTAGAAGACAAGCCACAGACTGGGAGAAAATATTTGCAAAGGAATATCTGATGGTCTGTTATCCAAAATATACAAAGAAATCTTAAAACTCTACAATAAGAAAATAAACAACCCGATTAAAAAAATGGGCCAAAGACCCTAACAGACACCTCACCAAAGCAGACATACAGATGGCAAATAATCACATGAAAAGATGTTCCATATCATATGTCATCAGGGAAATGCGAAATGAAACAAGAAACCACTACACACCTATTAGAATGGCCAAAATTGAGAACACTGACAACACCAAATGCTGGTGAGCAACAGGAACTCTCATCCATTGCTGGTGGAAACGCAAAATCATACAGCCACTTGAGAAGGCAGTTTGGTTTCTTACAAAACTAAACACACTGTTACGGTATGATCCAACAATCACACTCCATGGTATTTACCCAAATGAGTTGAAAACTTATGTCCACACAAAAACCTGACCATGGATGTTTACACCAGCCTTATTCATAATTGTCAAAATTTGGAAGCAACAAAGAAATCCTTTAGTAGGTGAATGAATGAATAATCTGTGGTCCACCCAGACAATGGAATTTCATTCAGAATAAAAAGAAAGCTATTAAGCTACAAGAAGACAGGGAGGAAACTTGCATGCATATTACGAAGTGAAAGAAACCAATCTGAGAAGGCTACATATTGTATGATTCCAACTATATGACATTCTGATAAAGGCAAAACTATGGAGACAATAAAAAGATCAGTGGTTGCAGGGGACTGGGGGAAGGGGTGGGGGTGGAGTGGGAGAAAGAGATAACAGGCAGAGCACACAGGATTTTTAGGGCAGTGAAAATGCTCCATTTAAGGGGCTTCCCTAGTGGCGCAGTGGTTGAGTCTGCCTGCCAATGCAGGGGACACGGGTTTGAGCCCTGGTCTGGGAGGATTCCACATGCCGTGGAGCAACTAGGCCCGTGAGCCACAACTACTGAGCCTGCGCGTCTGGAGCCTGTGCCCCGCAACAAGAGAGGCCGCGATAGTGAAGGGCCCGCGCACTGCAATGACGAGTGGCCCCCGCTCGCCACAACTAGAGAAAGCCCTTGCACAGAAACGAACACCCAACACAGCAAAAATAAATAAATAAATAATGTTCCATATAATATTATAGTGATGGATATATGTCAATAAATATTTGCACAAGCCCACAGAATGTACAGCACCAAGAGTGAACTCTAAGGTAAATTATGGACTTTGAGTGATTACGATGTGTCAACATAGGTTCATCCGTTGTAAAGAATGTACCATTCTGGTGAGTGATGTTGATAATGGGGGTGCCATGCAGGCATGGGGGCAGGACGTTTATGGGAAATCTCTGTACCTTCCTTTCAATTTTATTATAAACCTAAAACTGCTCTAAAAAATAAAATCTTTAATATAAAAATTTAATAGATCCATTACCATGTACATAAAAAAGAATCAGCCTCCACTGCTTTGGCTTTTCTAAATTCAGAACAGGTCAACGTGTGCCAAGCTTTACTTTTAATGGAAATATTTTAGGCCTGGAAAAGGCAGGATGCTTTCGTTTAATCTTTAAAGGAGACTCTCTGGGAACTAAAATGTAGTTTGAATCTTTCTTTCGTTTTATACAAAACAATAAACTTGTTTAGGATAGGTGAAATATGTCCTTCCATTTTTAATTTGGGAGAAGGACTATTGTGAGTGAAGGTTCATTCTCAGTTTTAGAAAATAGTTCATGTGGAAGTTGAGGATTAGGAAATTAATTCCTTAAAAAATATTCATGCACTTTTAACCCAGCAAATCTTTGCATATGATATCTTAAAGACTGTGAAACTAATCTAATTCTTTAAATAGATCCCATTTTTTCCCTTAAAGATAGCCAGAATCTGTTTCTGTTGCTTACAATCAAAGAAGTTAACTGATAATCCTGTGTATAACCTTCTCCGCTTCCCAGAGATCTTTCCAAGTATATGAGTTCCCAAGCTCTGCCCATGATAACCTTGAGCCAAAGCTCATGATACCAGCCTTTCCTCCACACCCCACACGGAATCGCTGCAGAGTTTACTTTCTTTTACTTTCCTGTATTCCTAGGCTTCATTACAAATGTCACTATTTCTTCTTGTCTTTTGCTTTATCTCCTGCTACTATTGCCATGAGATCAATTTACATTTACTAGTACTAAAATACTTACATTTGAAAGTAACCGTGCAAACATTCATCACACAAAAGGACTCTTATGTCAGAAAGATTATTTTCTATATAAGCTCTTCCCAAACTGGGGATAAAGAGATACACTTATAGGGCTGTTAACAGAAGTTTGGAAGAAATCAAGACTTTTCGTACATTTCTTTAATTTATAGATACATTTAAGTAGGTTTCGGTTGTACTCTGAGACTTCTCAGAGCTTTAAATGTGCTAAGTCGTATTATAAGTCAGACAAGCGGGGCATTTATTTAGCATGATGCCTGTTTGACCTTTTGTTCTCCAAGTACGAAATTAGCATCTTTTTGATGTTTCTTGAGATCATTTGGGAACTGGTCTGTTTGATGGGAAAATGAGTAGTCCGTTGACCTTTTTCACTTTAAAAGAAAGAAAGAAAGAAAGAAAGAAATCTTGAGTGTCTAAGACTGTTGCCTGTCTTAGGCAGCTCATGTAGTACATTGTTTTGAGGAATAATGTCACCTGTGTGTTCAGAAGTGACTGAGGTATATTGGAGCTATTTTGCTTGTTACACTGTGATGACTTGGTTCCACACGGGGTGGAGCGGTGGGGGCTGGGAGATAGGAAGGGGTGTAGCTGTGTTTGCAACTGTGTAGGACTGAATCTGCTCCAAGTCATTTCCTCTGACTCTGCTCTTACCTCTTCTTATCAGACCATTGTTCATGGTCTCAGCTGGTGCCTTCTTCAGCACAAACTGAAGGTTGCCAGGTTAAATTAGAAACTAAGTAGATCTTATATGTTAATTCAGTTACTTTATGCTATAACATGGGGAGGGAAACAAATGGAGCAAATAAACCACATAGGCTTTGTGACAGTGATTGTAATTGAGCCCAAAGATTTTGGTTTATGCCCAGCTTGAATGGATTTTCATGATTCTAGAAGGCTGAGAAATGACTGTAATTGAAAATCAAGGGACTTCCCTGGTGGCGCAGTGGTTAAGAATCCGCCTGCCAATGCAGGGGACACTGGTTTGAGCCCTGGTCGGGGAGGATCCCACATGCTGCAGAGCAACTGAGCCCATGTGCCACAACTACTGAGCCTGCGCTGTAGAGCCCGCGAGCCACAGCTACTGAGCCCGCGCGCCTAGAGCCCGTGCTCTGCAACAAGAGAAGCCACTGCAATGAGAAGTCTGTGCACCGCAACGAAGAGCAGTCCCCACTCGCTGCAACTAGAGAAAGCTCGCGTGCAGCAACAAAGACCCAATGCAGCCAAAAATATAAACAAATAAATAAATAAATTTATGAAAAAAAAAGAAAATCAATATTGGTAATAGCTCCTGAAGACCTTTCTTCCAAGCAGCTGGCAGCACTGAGAGCTCCCTGTGGAATAGACAGGAAGCAGGTATTTGGTTTCCATTTTAGATGAGTTAACTAAAACTGGCTTTGCGCAGTGCAGCATAATCGTGTATATAGGTCTATGTGCTTATTTTTTTTTTTTTTTTTTTCGGTACGCAGGCCTCTCACTGTTGTGGCCTCTCCCGTTGCGGAGCACAGGCTCCGGACACGCAGGCCCAGCGGCCATGGCTCACGGGCCCAGCCGCTCCGCGGCATGTGGGATCCTCCCAGACCGGGGCACGAACCCGTGTCCCCTGCATCGGCAGGTGGACTCTCAACCACTGCGCCACCAGGGAAGCCCTATGTGCTTATTAAGTCATTAATCAAGTTAGTTATTCAGGATATGATCTCTATCATAAGTACTGCATGGATGTGGGAAAAGGGGAAAGAAGGGGTCCTATATGTGCCTCTACTAACATTCCAGAGAGGAAGATGTTTTTACTTGTCAGAAACATGTTAGCACTGTGAAAAGTGCATGAAATCAGTCATTTGAGTAATTTAAATCATACTTCTATTTGTTCTGTGACACTAGTAGAAAAGATAATTCCCCCCCTCCCCAATAGATAGAAAAGCATAGCAAAGAAAAACCGAATACTTTGTACAACGCATTTGACACCACCACTAACAGTGTCACCTTGTAGTGGGGTTTATGACTCAGTTTCCGAGCAATCTCTGCCCTCCTTCCTCCACAAGTGTGCTACTCTGGTTATGCCTGTGTCTCTTCTCACCACCTCATTCAGCCCAGGCCTCCTGCCACCCTTAGCTGGAGTGTCAAAGTACCTGATAATTTAGGGTTAATGAAAAACTCGCTCAGTTTAACCTGCGACTGTGAGAAACCGCCTCCTAAGAGCTGCTGCCACTACAAATCTGGCTTGGAAGAACTCTAGGTATGAGTTTATCTCACATTTGGGAAAGTTTCTTTTAACCTCAAAAGTCCTACAGTTCAGCAGCAATACACAGTAAGTTAAATAACCCTCCTAGGGTCACGGAGCACATTAGAAGATGAAACAGGATTTCAATTTCCAAAGTGAAGGTTTCCAATGTATCAGCTAGTCCCTAATTAATAATAAAAGCATTCATATACAATGCTTTCCATTTTCACTTTGAGTAAGTGAAAATGCTTATATTAACTTGTTTCTTTCCAGATGTGAGACGTACAATGACCACAGTCACTGTTATCGTACAAAATAATAATAGGACCTACTATGAGCCAGACACTATTCTTTATACCTATGAATTTACATTATGGTTTTACACATATTAACTCAGTTAAAGCTCACAGTCACCCTATGAATAGGTATCATTATTATTCTCACTTTATAGATGAGAAACTGAGGCACAGAGACTTAAATAAAGGCTGTTCCACATCACTCAGGTAGGAAGTGACAGAGCTGGGAGAATGAACCTTGGTGGTCTAGTTGTCCAGTGTGTCTTTATAACAATTATATCTGGAGAATTATACCACTGAGGAGAGAGGGAAGGCTGTACCCCTTACCTGGTAGAGGCTGACGTATTGTTTCCGCAGCCACTGCTGTCTTTGGTCAGGGAACTTCCTCATCTTTCTCACAGCTCTCGTGAGTTCCAACAATCCACTGAAGAGCATTTTAGCTGTGTGCTTGGGTGCCACGAAGTGCAATAATCTATTGTCCGTGGTCTGAAGCCCGTAGAGCAGTGTCACACCAGTCTCTGAGAGAGACATGTTACTCAGTTTGTTCTGGACACACACAGTGTGTATATCAATGCTAGGGTGTCCCATGTACACAGCCTTTGCTGAAAACATATCCAAGACCCCCTCTGCCAGGCCACTTAATCCAGCATTGCCCAGTAATGGGAATTTGCCAGGCTCGGATGTGTTACTAAGCACACCAAGTTTTGCTTTAGCACTGGCTGGGGAAGCAGTGGTGGGCTTTGTCCAGGTCAAGGTGCTATTGTCAGGCTGAAGCTGGAGGAAGCAGCGGGCAGAGAGGTGCATGTCCTGGTCATAGTGGATGACCGTGGCCCCCTGCAGCAGGAACTGGTGCACATCAGCTTGGATGGACAGCACGTACCACGGGATGAGCTCTGTCCCATGGTCAAAGGCCTTCTGTGGCTCTTCTGTTCCATGAGGGTCGCATTCTTGGGGCTCCTCAAAGATGTCATTTTCAGAATCCAACAAATCTCCAATTATAAACCTGATAGAAAGGGATACAAATTTGGTCTGTCTTATAATCAGAAGTGAGAACAACAAAAAGCTTTCACTGACACTGGACACCATTTTTAATTCCACTATGAATTCAAATTAGCATAGAAAATATAAAATGCTAAAAGTCACAGAGTAATTTTTTTAGCTGTATTTGAAAACCTTATATTTAACAATATGTCTGACCAAAGGCTTAAAGAAAGGAACTACTAGATCAGTTACTGCATTTTTAAAGATTTTTTTTGATGTGGACCATTTTTAAAGTCTTTATTGAATTTGTTACACTATTCTTCTGTTTTATATTTTGGTTTTTTGGCTGCGAGGCATGTGGGATCTTAGCTCCCTGACCAGGGATTGAACCCGCACCCGCTGCATTGGAAGGCGAAGTCTTAACCACTGGACCGCCAGGGAAGTCCCCAGCTATTGCATTTTTAATGTAAACAACGATAATCTTCATTATTTATTAGTTTTTCCTTTTGTGTCAGGAACTGTGTTAAATACATACATTTTTGCACTTTATTTGATCTACTTGCAAAGTAAGTTTTCTTATTTTTTTTTAACCTATGGGGAAACTGAGGTTCAGAAGGGATAAGTAACTGCTCCAGGTTACCCAACTCAGAAGAGACCTACCCAAGGCAGGATTCTGGTCTGTCTGACCCTTTAGCCTGGGCTATTCATTACTAGGTGCGTTGCCTTCTACTTGATCATAACAAAATACAATGGGGCTAAAATAGGCAAAACAAGACTTAATAAGTGGGCCTGCGAAGTGCCTCTGCTAAAAATAAAATACAATTAGTTCAAAGGCACTCATTGGGAAATACTGTCATGGTACCAGATGAGCAAGAACAGCCGTCCTTGACTCAACCTTAGATTTTCACTGTATGTGTGTGTGCGCCTGTGTGTGCACATGTGCACATAAAGGACTTGTCTGCTTGGACAGTTTAGCACGTTGCCTTCCCTGAGTCAGGAACCTGGATTACCAGGGCCAGAAGGATCTTAGGGGGAAGGCAAGGGAGCCTTTATTGCCTCCTTTCTATTTGGCCACTTGGTAGGAACATGCCTAAGAGAGACTCATTCTCTTCGAAGCATGAGGAATTGTTACTAAGATCAAGCTTTCTGCTGTTTGATCCATAGATATCACTAGCAAAGTGGTGGATACAATTGAGAAGGAGTTGGGTCCATACATCCCTGGGAAGGAACGTTCCCATCATCTTGAGGCAGTTGGGCAGCCGACTGCCTCTTGGCAAGGCATGAACAGCAGCCCTGGGCTTCTCGGACTCTCAGGCTAGATCCTGGTCCCTGAGCAAGATCCCACTACTGCTTTCAAACAGCAAGAGCTTCTTCTTCCTTGCCCCACATAAATAGATATTCTTAAGAAAGAAAAGAAATCCACAAGGGATCTCACAAACCTGATGGTCAGAATATCCTTTTCAAATCACCCACACTGGAAACACTGGAAACAACCCAAATGACCAGCAACAATAAAATGTATAAATAAAATTTGAAGTAATTCATACAACACAATCCTGCACAGCAATGAAAATGAACATGCAATGGCTGGCTGCCTGCAACAACATGGACAAATCTTAAGCAAGACATACAGGCATATATACTCTATGATTACATTAATACAAATTTCAAAACCAGGGAAAACTATACTATATTGTTTATATTAGAGAGACACAATAGTGGTAAAATTATAAAAAAAAGCAGGATGTACTATCATACAATTACAGCAGTGAACTTTTCTTTAGGGAGAGAGGTGGTGACATAATTGAGAAGGGAAACAAGGGGTTTGTGGGTGCTGACAATGTTTTCACTCTGGGTGGTAGTTACACATGCATTCACTTGAAACTATTCAAAAACATTAGCTTTTTTTTAAAAAAAATTTAATTTTAGAATAGTTTTAGATTTGTAGAGAAATTGCAAAGACAGTATACCCCACATCCAGTTTTCCCTATTATTAACATCTTACATTAAGGGTGGTATATTTGACACAATTCATGAACCAATACTGTGATACATTATTATTTATTAAAGTCTATACTCTGTTTAGATTTCCTTAGTTTTTTACCCATTTGTCTTTGCCTTTTCTGTTCCAGGATTCCATCCAGGAATCTGTATTTCATTTAACCATGATATTTCTTTATGTTTCTCAGACGTTCTCAGTTTCTCAGACTTTCCTTGTTTTTGATGGTCTCGACAGTTTTGAGGAGCAGTGGTCAGGCATTTTGTAGAATGACCATCAATTAGAATTTGCCTGATAATTTTCTAATTTTCTCATAATTATTCTGGGGCTCTGGGTTCTGGGGAGGAAGACCACAGAGGTAGAGTGCCATTTTCATCACACCATATTCAGGGAACATACTATCAACACGACTTACTCTGTTGATGTCGACCTGGCTGAGGTAGTGCTGGTCATGTCCACTGCAAAGTTACTTTAAAAAAAAAAAGAACTCCTTTCTACACTGTAATCTTTGGAAGGAATTCACTGTGTGCAGCCCACACTTAAGGAATTCTGCTCTACCTTGTAGAGGGTGGAGTGTATACATAAGTTATTTGGAATTCTTCTGCATGGGAGATTTGTCTCTTCTCCCCTATTTATTTGTTTATTTATCATTTATGTATATGGACTCATGAATATTTATATAATACTTTGGGTTATAATCTAATACTACTTTATTTTGTTGCTCAAATAGTTCCAGCTGGCAATCGGGAGCTCTTT
The DNA here is from genome assembly GCF_951394435.1 of Stenella coeruleoalba. Classification (NCBI taxonomy): domain Eukaryota; kingdom Metazoa; phylum Chordata; class Mammalia; order Artiodactyla; family Delphinidae; genus Stenella; species Stenella coeruleoalba. Next base: position 32,562,656 of record NC_137162.1, read on the forward strand.
CAGTTGGCTCTTGTAGTTCTTTGACATAACCTCATTATTTTGTTTTCTTTTTCTCAGCACTTCTTTAGTTTTTGGCACAAGATGCTCCAGGCTCATCTTGTGTATTTCCTGTCCCAGTCCCAGAATCAGCCATTTCTCCAAGAAGCTTTGCTTTCTCTCACTGAAAAATGTTATTAGAAATCAAAATTTGGGTGCTAGGTGCAAATCCACTCTTTTTTATGCACTTTTTTTTTTGCCGTATGCGGGCCTCTCACTGTTGTGGCCTCTCCCGCTGCAGAGCACAGGCTCCAGACACACAGGCTCAGTGGCCATGGCTCACGGGCCCAGCCGCTTCGCGGCATGTGGGATCTTCCCGGACCGGGGCACGAACCCGTGTCCCCTGCACCGGCAGGTGGACTCTCAACCACTGCGCCACCAGGGAAGCCCGAGCATCCCAATTTTTAAAATGTAAAACTTACTGCCATCGGGCTTTATCCTTCAAGGAATTTTTCCTAGCGCTGCTCCCCTCACTGGGGCTGTCCTCCTCTTCTGTCTCCAGACTTCGACTGCAGCTTCTGATGATCTGAAAGATGCTGTTGACGGTGGACTCCTTCTCTGAATTCTTTAAGCCATTCTGTCCCACTCGTTGTAAGAAATTATCTTGTCCGCTATAATCGGCTACAAACTACAGAAAAATATATTGAGGATTTGTGATTGCAACTTCACATACTACATCTAAATAACCTACTTAGCTAGGGAAACGAAATCGTAACAGTCATAAATAATGGCATTTGTGCCTATTTTACTGGGGGAAAGAAAACCTCCAGGAAAAACATTTTTTTCCTTTCACCGCATGAAATACCAAAAGTCACTCTTGTTTCCACTAAGACAACATTAGTCCCGCTAGGAATCAACACTCCACTTTGAATTTACAACATAAAAAGCAATATTATTTCAAGGGTTCCCTAGGGAGAAGATTAGCCACTTTACAGAGGAAGGACAGGGTTATTTTATCCTTGTAGTGAAATTGAGAAAAACCATGACAAAAGTGTATTATTCTATGGAACTGGATAAAATTACTGGGGCCCAAGGAAATGATGCAGAAAGGGGGACATTTTGCTTTATTTATTTCCCATACATCTTACGGTATAACACAGAGGCTTCCTGCTGGTTTATAAGCTCTTATTGTCTGTATTTGTGATCAGGAAGTTTCTCCCATCAGAAGTCAGAGTGAGACAGGCTGGGACCTAGGACCCTTTGCTGGGACCTGGGACCCTTTGCTGCAGTGATGGGACCTGGGACCCTTTGCTGCAGTGCTGGGACAGGGGACCCTTTGCTGCAGTGCTGGGACAGGGGACCCTTTGCTGCAGTGCTGCAGTGCTTGCACCTGGACACACCTCTCCTCCAGCAACAAAATGCAAAGAAACTGTACAGGACTAAAAATAACCGGATGCATGCACAGTTGGGGCAAATTCTAGACCCAAAAGATACAAAGAGACCAAAAAAACCCAACTGCCACTTTTGAAGAGTGGGGAGCAAAAGCAGGGTACTGAGCATGCCCCATGCACACAGCACCACGAGAGGGGTTGGCAAAACACCTAAGCCACCCATCTGGACCGACCCCTGGACACATGCCTACCCTCACCCCATATAAGGAACAAGCTCTCCCCAGCCCCGCTCAGGGAGTTGCAGCAGGGGCCCCAATAAAGCCTTGCCTGAATTTCTTGTCTGGCCTCTAGTCAATTTCTATTGGCTGGGGAAGGCCAAGAACCCTGGTCGGTAACAAGAGGGGCAGCTAGGCCATGAGATAGGGTGTTCCTGCCTTCTGAGACATGAGGGAGGCGGTGTGGGTGCAGCTTTGGGGGGCTTGCTTTAAGCTTTCCCCTCCATTTCTTGCACTTTATCCCTCCCTCATAAGCCAGGGAGATGCAAGCCAGTAGTGCTGCCGGCACCTGTCAGAGGTTCTAAGTCTCCCTGATACCAGTCAATGCTTTTGTTCCCAGGTGACCTGGAAGAGGCTGCAGTTTTAGGAAGTTTTCCCACTGCCACTGAGAAGGGCTGTGTGTGAGTGTGAGAGTGTGTGTGTGTAAGGTCAGCAGTGGGTGCTGTCACCATGGTGAGAATGACTCTAGATTTCGGTGTGGGACTTCCAGGTATGGGACTCCTCAAAATTCTCTGTAAAGTTCCCCCCTTTTAGTCCCTTCTATCGTTTCTAAACACTATATAAGAGATTTCCATATCTTCTTCCATTTCTCAATGCCCTTCTCTCCAATGCCCAATGCTCTGTGTCCAAGCTCTGTGGTCTTCTCCATGCTGGGGGTCAGGAATGAGAAGCAATGGGCTGGGGGGAACGGAGGCAGTGCAATCAGGAGCCCAGAGCTCATCCTTAGAAGACGTACCAGATTCCCACAAAGGAGGAAAGGAAGGCAGTATTGACTTCCCTTCAGTCTTTCTTCCACTGATCCAGAAAAGTTACCACTATCGCTTGACTTCTCGTATCCCCTGCACCCAGACATTCCGACCCAATAAGAGAGAAGAAAACCCCATCAACCTTTAAAAAAAAATCAGGAAACAATACCCATTTGCACTTGTACTTTCACACTGCCCCATTAAAGCTAACTTAATATTAAGCCCCAGCAGCGTTAGTTGGCATTCTTTTCTCTGTAACGTTCAAGGACCTATTACCCAACACAACAGTGACAACTGATAACCCTGGGCTCAGAAAGGTCTCTCTTCTGGCTTTAGTGAGGGACAAGCCAGGCGGCAACAACGACTCACCATGAGGATTTTGAAAGGCCTCACCTCTAGAGTTTCTTCTTGGGAATTGTACCTCGGGCAAAGCTTCATGAGGCCAGAGGCTCCATCAAGCACCTCACAGAGCTCCTTCAGAAACACCCCACAGAACGGAACCACCTTACAGCCGGGGATGTGCAGCGCCCGAGTCACCACCTTCCTGTACTCGCAGGAAGATTCATGCTGGGCCATGGCGTCCTTCAGGCTTCTCATCGTCTCCAGGTCAGACTGGTCCATAAACTGCCACATTTTTAAAACTTTTCTTGACCTATTACAAGTCAATGACATTTTGTTTTTAGACTGAAGGAGAAATAATATAATTTACATGAAATAGCCTAAATTCCATACAAAATTCATTTTATTTCATGCTTTCTTTCTGTTTTAATATTTATTTAGGATTCCCCAAATGATGTGACTATTACTTTAATAAATTGAAACACAAAATTAAATAGGACAGATACATACAAAAATACATGTGGGGACTTCCCTGGTGGTGCAGTGGTTAAGAATCTGCCTGCTAATGCTGGGGACATGGGTTCAATCTCTGGTCCGGGAAGGTCCCACATGCCGCGGAGCAACTAAGCCTGTGTGCCACAACTACTGAGCCCACGCGTTGCAACTACTGAAGCCCACGTGCTCTAGGGCCCGCGTGCTGCATCTACTGAGGCTGCGTGCTGCAACTACTAATGCCCACGTGCCTGCAAGTCCGTGCTCCACAACCAGAGAAGCCACTGCAATGAGAAGCCTGTGCACCTCAACGAAGAGTGGCCCCCGCTCGCCGCAACTAGAGAAAGCCAGCGCGCAGCAACAAAGACCCAATGCAGCCAAAAAACGAACATACACGTGCAGGAGGAGTTAATTTCGGAAGGTGGGCACTGAACTTAAGTTTGAGTTTTTCTGATTTCCCAAAAGGGAAACTTCCTGGGTAATATGGTTTCTACAGGTATTTATGGAGGATCGCCCGCAGAAAATGTGTTCCATCCACTCCTCTTGATCTTTTAAATGTTATTGGATTAGGCCAGTCCTGCAGTGATACCCACAAAGCCTGTTTTGACCTCTTCTGTTGAATTGCTTCTACTGAATCCAGCTTTGACATTAAGTCACTGGCCTGTCTTGAGGGATGTTATCTTAAAGTATTATTTGCAGAATAGGATGTTAAATGAGATTTTTCCTACTTTGAAATTGCTGCTGAGAACAACAGCTGACATTGAACCCCACCTTCTAAAGAGAGGCAGTGGGTTGGCACCAGGAGACCCAAACTGCTCTGCCCTCAGAGGTCTCCCACCCTCCATCAGCAGAGGAACTGGGTCTGAGCAGCCACGTAGGGAACGCTCCTTTGGAGAGGGCTGTCAGGGCACCATATGCAAGAAGGAGGAAATCACCCAAGTGCAGGGGCTTCAAGGGAACTCCATGGAGAGGCTGATCCGTGTCCCGGCAGTTTGTGGGTCAGAGACTGACTGGTGTGTGATTTGCTTGGGGAAGTCTAACGATGAGAGGCTGCCTTGAGCTGCCTCATGGCAGCATGAGGGAGAAGGTTCCAGCGGGCGTGGCTCGCATTTGCAGACTCTGGGTGGGCAAAGCGCTGGGTGTTTCTGTGAGTCAGGAATGGACTCTGAGAGTCAGTGGGGCCTGAGTTATCTTGAAAGGCCTGCCGGTGAGGTGACCTTAGTGGAAAGAGTCTGTGAGGGTAGGACTTCCAGAACCAGACACTGTAGCGGGGAGGACTGAGTAGTCAGCCAGAGGTGCACTGCCCCTTACCAGGTAACGGTGCAGGGAGGTGGCTATGGGACAGTGGGTGAAGTTAAGGCAGGTAACTAGGAAGTAACCCTGAAACCACCCCTCATGGCTCTCAGTGGGGGATCCAAGGCCAGATCACCGCTGCCCCCAGTCAAGTAACACGGGCTCCCTTTACCCCTCCACCCTTCTCCTCTCCTCTCCTGCCCATTTCTTCTGCAGGGACTCTGAGTTGGAGGGAGAGGGAGAGAAAAGATAAACCATATCTTCCCACACTCCCGCAGCTTTCTGAGACTGGTTGGGCTGCAAAATTGGGGAAAGAGTGAAGCTTTAAATGAGAAGTTGAAGTTTTGATTTATATCAGACTGGATGAAAAGATCATTATGTAATATCTAAGATATCCAAAAGACATAAAGAAGCACAACATGACAAACACCCACACATCAACCACTCAGTTTAAAAAAATAAAGCATTAATAATATGATTGAGGCCCCAATGGATTCCTCCACGAGCATATCCTCCTCCCTCTCTCACCACAGGGGACCACAGGGGACCACAACTGCGACTTTAGTGCTCTCCTTCCCTTACAATTCCTGATACTTTCCCAACACACGCAGATATCGCTAAGCAGTTTGTAGAACTGTTTGTGCATTTTTAAACTTCATACAAACGGTGTCACGCTGTAGGTAACTCTCAGGCAACCTGCTTTTGTGGCATTGCTGTACGATTCTCAGGTTCATTCACGCTCATGGGCGTAGGTGAATGAGACTGCTTATTAACTACAGAAGTGACGGGGAAAGACACAGCGTCCCCAGAGACACGACCCAGAGTTAGGGGAAGGAGAGCCAACTGGCAGGTTTGAAAGACAGTGAGGTCAGAAAAATAAAATTGTCTCCTGATTTCACCCCACTAAGTTCAGCTTGTTCTACAACCAGTTCCTTATAAGGTGGTGAGAGTCCTTTTGGGGCCATGGAGTAGAGGTTTAAATAAATGAAGTGAATACATGAATGAGACTTGGTTCTCATTATTTAATCATCCTTCTTTCCGTGAGTAATGGAGCCGTCATAGTACTCTGGGGGGCAAAAGACAAACCTCAGTAAAGATCAAATGAGTTTTTGTTAGATTGAGAATTGACACTTTTAAAAAACCTCTATTTCTTTTTATGATTATAAAGGTAGTAGATGCCCATTGTAGACGACCTGGAAAATACCAAAAATATAGAAAATCCACCCGTAGTTCTTCCACCCACCGCCAACATTAGGTATATTTCCTTCCAGTACTTACTATATTTGTGTCTCTCTGGTCTAAACATTTAATAAATTTTGTTATATAAATATTGCTGAGGTTATTAAGTATAGACCGCTTTGTTCCCACGTAGTTTTACGTATTTTATGTTACTTGTTTTCCAGTGATATTAAAAATGTTTTATAAACGTAATTTTTGGTGGCTAAATAATATTCCATTGTATGACTGCATCATGTTATTTCCCTTATTTTTCTATTGTTGTTCATTTGGGTTATTTTATTTTATTATTTTAAAACTGAAGTGTAGTTGACACTTGGGTTATTTTATATTGACATTAAAATTGAGTAAATCTTGTTATATGTAAATCTTTGTACTTCTAATTGTTTCCTGTAAACAGCTGAGAATTTAGTTTGAGGAAGCAAAATGTATAAAGTATACAGAAAAGCAGTCACTTAACAGTAAGAGTCCCCTTCTCATCTAATCGTTTTAAAAATAAAAAACTTTCAGTTATCTTGGTGTAGTTCAATTACCTGTAATCTAAATATTTTCAAACCTGAAAGTACACACATGAGCTCTTCCTCCACAATCATTCCATCATAAGGACAGCTAGCAAATTACCTCCTGTATATATTGTTCCAGCCGAAGAGCTACTAAACTTGGTACTTTTACCCATCTATTTGTAAAGATCAGTTCAGTTTTAAGCCAAATATAGGAGCATGAAACTAGGTAGCAGTGGGTCTGAGGTGCCCAGGAATCAGTGGTGAGGTTAGCTCGTTTGGGGTTATTGCTCACCTAAGAAAGAGTTACCTGACTCTATGGACTTCTTGGATTTTGAATTCAAACTAAGTTGGGTCTAAAAGTCCCATTCACCCAAGGCCTCCACGGGTCATTCTGAGGCCATTCTTGTATCAAGAAAGTCTCTAATAGAGTGGTCCCCAACTTTTTTGGCACCAGAGACTGGTTTCGTGGAAGACAATTTTTCCACGGAACAGAGGTGGGGGGGATGGTTTCGGGATGATTCACGCGCATTACGTTTACTCTGCACTTTTTTTCTATTATTATTACACTGTAATATATAATGAAATAATTATACAACTCACCATAATGCAGAATCAGTGGGAGCCTGTTTTCCTGCAACTAGATGGTCCCATCTGGGGGTGATGGGAGACAGTGACACCTGAATTATGTGGCTTATGTTCAGTCTACTCCATAAGATGCAGCCTAACTGTCACTTGCCACTCACTGATGGGGTTTTGCTAAGAGTCTGCAAGCAATTGACTTATTATAGTCTCTGTGTAGTCAAACCTCTTTGCTAATGATAATCTGTATTTGTAGCCGCTCCCCAGCGCTAGCGTCACTGTCTCAGCTCCACCTCAAATCATCAGGCATTAGATTCGCATAAGGAGTGCGCAACCTAGATCCCTCGCATGTGCAGTTCACAGTAGGGTTTGAGCTCCTATGAGAATCTAATGCCGCCACTGATCTCACAGGAGGTGGAGCTCAGGTGGTAATGCGAGCGATGGGGAGTAGCTGTAAATACAGATGAAGCTTCTCTCGCTCACCTCCTGCTGTGCGGTCCAGTTCCTAACAGGCCATGGACCACTATCGGTTGGAGACCCCTGCTCTAGTACATGGTATGTGGCAGCCAACCTCCAAAGATCCACGCGTCCTCCTGCGGTGTGGTCCCCACACATAATGAATCAGTGCTGGTCCTATGTGACCAGTCCAATATGGCAGAAGTGACAGTGTATTACTCCCGAGGCCGGGACACAAAAGGTACTGCAGCCTTGTTCTTTTGGATCATTCACTGCGGAGGGAGACAGCTGCCAAGCTGTGAGGACAGTGACATCCCGAAGAGAAGACGTGAAGTCCCCAGACAACGGCCTGCCCCAGTTTGCCAGTCAAATACAGAGGATAAGCACCATTAAAATAGAACTATTTTATCATAATATGATCATTCTTTTTTTTTAAGAAAAGTAATACAAATTCTTTGTAGAAAATTTATCACAAAGAGAACCGAGTCATCTGAATAAAGCCTCCTATTCTCCCAGTATTTTTCCTCCTTTCGAGCTATGCTTGGTGCATTTGTGTGACCATTTTAAATGCCAATGACATGATCATTTGAGTTTATTCTTAGTTGAGAAAGTTCAAAAGGACAGAAAAATTTCCAACTCAGAATTTTCCCCTCCACCCCCAACCCTGAATCCCTATGTAGGGCCTGGAGAATCAAAGAAAAACCTCGAAGTGTTATGAAGCAAGATCTATTTATAGATCTATCTATAGATTTATAGAACCCTCCATGGGAAGGTGAATCTCAGACAACAACAACAGCAATCACAGGTCCTCTTTCTGGAGCCTTACTACATGCCAGACACACATACTGAACACTTTACATTATCACATTAAATCCTATGTAAAGGGGTAGGTGCTTTTCATTATTGTCCCCATTTACAGATGAAGAAACTGAGGCTCAGTGAAGTCAAGTAACTTGCCCAGATCACACAGCTATTCGGGGCGGGGAGCCAGGATTTGATTCTCTGCTATTCTCATTCGACCATTCATACTCGTCTCCTTCACACCACACTTGCACCTGCAAGAGTGAGAAGCAGCTACTTTGTGCAAGGTAACCAAAGCTGAAACGGAACAAGGCAGGAGGCTTTATTGGCAGAACGGTGATCTTCTTATTAGCTTGATGGAGAAGGCGTAAGAGCAGGATATCACAGAGGTTAAGGGCACGGACTCTGAACTCAAGGTGGCCTGCAGTCACATCCCAGCCATGCCAGGTGACCTTGGGTGAATGACTTAATTTCTTCTTACCTTAGTTAGAAGTTTCTTCTTTTGTATGGTGTGGGAATAATAATAGTATCTACCTCAAAAACTGTTCTGAGAATTAAAAGATTTAATGCATAGAACATGCTTAGTCCAATGCTTGACACATAGTAAGTGTTCAATAAAAATGAGAGCTAACATTATTCAATGCTTATTATCAGTGGTGACCACTGTTATTTTTAAGGGCAGTCAGTATTTGGGAGCTTATAGTGCTGGGGTAATTCGTAAGGCAGAGCTGGGAAGAGATAGGTAACAGTGGGGCTTACAGGGCAGGCAGGGGAAGAGACAGGTCAGTGATGGGGTTGATGGAGTTATGCAATCAGATACTTAGCTTGGCCAAGAGCAGGGGATCAGAGCAGACCCAGTGAATTAGGATCGTGACTTCTGAATTCTGCAGCATCTTTGAGGGACACGGATTGTGGTGCTAGCAGAGGTTACTTCCCCCAAATAATCACGACTAATTGTCTGGTTTGGGTAAATATGGTTACCCAGACAATTAATTCAGTGCCATGCAGCTGGTAAGAGGAAACCCCCCAGAAAACCATATTCCCCAACGCCCATACCTGAGGCCAGCCAAGAACTCCATGACGGCGTTGTAGTTGCCCATGTTCCAGCAGCATTTGGCCACGTGCACCAAATACGAGAAGACTTCCCGCTTCTCCTCCATGGAGCCCGCCGTGAGGATCAGCCACGTCACCCAGGAGCTCACCTGCAGAATGCAGAGAGGGGCGTCCACTGAAACCATGCGCTGGAAGCTTGATACATACTTTTCCATAAGAAAAATGTTTTTTTTAAAAAAGTCAGTTTAGTATTAGGAAATGAAGGACCCAGCCAAGAGACTGAATTGAAGCTCTAGCTCCATCACTGCTTTGCAATGGAATTAACCTCTCTGTATTCTTCAGCTTCATCTTTAAAATGAGGCTGAAAGGTAATTTATACAATCTCTTTTCAGCTATAAAATTCCATGAGACCATAAGAAAACAAGGCCTAAGGATAACTATGATTTAAATGTATTTGACCAAAAGAGCAAGAATAAATGCAATCAATGCACTTAGCCCATAAATGAAAGTCCATTTGTCAATTAATAAAATGCGTAATATTAAATGAAAAAATGCAAAAAAAGTTTTTTGAACTGTCTTTCACGAAAACATTATCTATTATGCTCCTCAAATGACTAAAAAATAGAACCAATATAGCACTTCATATATGTTAACTCATGTATCTCTCACAACAATCCTAAGAGTCAGGAACTATAACTATGTTCATTTTACAGATGACGAATGAAGGACAGAGGGCCTAAGAGACTTGCTCAAGGTCCTCAACCAATAGGTGGCAAAGCCTGAATTTGAACCGAGGTGTGTGGCCCAGAGGTGTCCCTATTAACCACTCACTAAATGCCTAATGTATATACTGTTCTCCTGCTCTAGGCTTAAATTTAGTCTAGTGTGATTTGTCTTTTCTACTACACAGACTGGAGTATAATATTTAATAATAATCTACTACTAAAGTCCCCCCTTTATGGTATGCAGCCTCAAAATCCTTTGATTAATTGCTAAGATTATTTTGCTGCTACCTGTACTTTGGTGCTTGGAACACTAGTGTTCACTTACGTTACTTTCTCCATCCTGGCTAAGGTCTGGGCTGATAAGTTCAGTTGTTCATAGATCAAAGCCTTGGTCTTGACCCCACATGGCCCATTAGTTGTACTTGGTTTAGCAACAGTGCTGAAACCTGGGAAGCAACTCATTTCCCTGGCTTGAGCGAGAGTGAAGCCTGAACAGAGAAGCCTACAGGGAAAAAAGAGTTCAAGGTCTAAGGCAACCACTTCCCTGACTCCCTCCCTCCAAATAAAATGAGAGGAATGAGTGGCATTTAGTGCTGGCAGCAACCGCAGAGGGCAGTCCAACCCCATGCTTCCAGATCAAGAATCCAAGGCTCATGGGAGAAATGATTTGCCAAGGTCACAATTCTTGATGTCAAAGCTAGGACTCCCAGGCTGGTGCTCTTTCAGCTGATGAAGGGAGCTAGTTTTTGTAAACTTGGCACTGGTAGGTCCTTCTAAGCACTCAATAAGAGATGCACATTTGAAGACAGAGATGGAATCAAAGGAGAAGGTACAGAGAAGAGTACCAAAAAATGATTAAAAAAATGAAAAAAGCAGAACAGAAGAGATTGATGCTGAACATGTCTTTCCTCTCCCTACACAAAAACAAATAGGGAAATAGCAACAGAGAGTTTCAGTGCTAAAACAGGGTTATAATCTGGTAGCAGCCAGGAGCGCTGCAGTAACAATCGGTCTCTTCCCTTCTGAAATTTGCTGAAGCAAAATGTGATGGGCCACCTGCCACCCCTGAGACCAGCACGAGCCCAGTGGGCTCTAAGCAGGCACCACCGACCTCTACCTGCTCTGGACTTGGCTGAACTCTTGTGAAACATCAGGAGGACAGATCTGGAATCAGACCCCTAGGACAAGCCGTAGTCCAGATCATCCTGCAAGGAATTAAGAGCCTCTTGGAAGAAGATAACCATTCGTTTGATCTCCTGGGACTGCTTTGAGCACACAGGAGCCCTTTGGGATTCCCCAAACCAGCCCCTCTCCTGCAGCCGTGAGCAATCCCTGGCTCACTGTCTCCAAGCTCTTTCCCTTCACCTGGTTACCCAGGTAAAAGTCACCAGGCTGGTGAAACTCTGGCTCTCTAGACCAAGACATTATTTTGCCAGTAAAGACTGAGTGTCATTAATGCTTCTAACCAATTCTTCCTTTGGTGTGATTAGTTTTGATAAGCCCTATCCTGCTCTAAGAAATCATCAGAAAACACTCAGAATCATAACATCATTGACTCTGAGCTGGAAATCCAAATCCATCTCCTTAAAATACAAATGAAACCCTGAAAAGTTAAAATAGATCTTCAAAGACACCCGATGCATTAGTTCTTCAAAGACACCCAATGCATTAGTTCTTGAGGCCTCTGGCTATATTTTTTCTATGGCTTTAGCTCCTTTCATGTTGAAATTGATGGCAAATCAGTGTCTTTGCAAAGTCTCTGTACTTTCAGGCTATTTTGGTCCCATACAGTGACTTATTAGTGCAATGACCTGAAAGGGTTAACATGTCTTCCTTTGGAGAGGCCTGCTTCACAGAGCAGACACAGACCACCAAGTGGTTTGTGCCTCAGTCCTGATCACACATCCAGATTTATTTCCTATCAGTCAAATCATTTTCCATATACTTTCCCACAAGGCTAGGAAAAAAATAGTGATACCATATTTCACATGGAAACCTAATTTAAGCCAACTGTTCTGTCTCTGAGTGTGAGTCCCCAGGGCTTGGTTATTGAGATTATGTAAGCACTGTTATTACAAACACACAAACACACACACACACACACCCCAACATCTGCTTACAGACTTCAGGGACAATTCTTATCATGGCCTAATGTATTCATAATTCCATAGGCATTAAGTAACGAGAGTGTCAGCACAATTATAAAAAATAAATGACACGAAAAGGAAACGAGCATTCAGTGATGACTGTAAAATGTAGCCCAGAGCATAAACATGGTCATATTTACTAAGTGGACAAGGGGATGTGTTGCCAATCCAGAAAGAATTTCAGGACACTGAAATCACACAGAAAAACACAAAGATCGCATACATGTACAGTACTATGACTCAAACATAGGGAGCAGTCCTAGGGCAGAAAGGTGTTAAATGTGACAGATTATTTTGCCTTATTTCAATGGTCAGCACAGCATAAAGAAAGAATCTGGCTCCCAGCCTAATTCTTTAAGCATTCCTCCCAGAGGCTCTGTGCTTACCCTGATGACCCTGACCCCTTCCTACATGCCTACAAGTCCTCCACAATTGTTTTTTTTCTTTCCTTCTCAGGCCTTTCTCAGTACTCTGAGGCCCAGCCAAAGTGAAGAGCTTGCCCCCTCTTCCCACATCAAATGCCTTACTGGTATCACACAAGCTTCGTTTGGGAGGAATGTTCTCGTTCCATTCAAAATGACCTTTCCCTGGCCCACCATGTCTTGCCTGTGTCCTTTGTAAAGCCAAATCCTTATCTTGGCCCTTGAGGCCCCTGTCTGTTCTCCAGTCTCACCTCGGCTCTCTCTACTACACTCCTGCTTTTAGGGAGGTGAACCAGGCTTTTCCCACCCTAGGGATCTTGCACTGGTTGTTCCTTCTGTGGGAAGCCCCCCCCCCGCCCCATCCCTCCACCTTTGATTTAGCTAATGTCGACTCATCCTTTGGGCAGAACTGTGCTTAGACCTGCAGTCCAACCCCCTGCCCATGCCCTGAGCTACAGAGGCCCATGTTGGCCCTCATCCAGCTGTGCTCCCCCCCAGAGTGAGAAGTCTGTGGGGAGGAGGGAACCTGTCTGCCCACTGGCTGTGCACCCACCTCCAGATCGCTCACCCCTGTAGACCCAGGATTCCCAATCCCCTGTTCAAACAGCTCACTTCCAGGCCGGCAAGGGCCTGTTTTCTAGATCAGTCCTCCTGAGGGTAGATCATAACTCTAGGCCTGAAGGCTGGCCAAGTGGGGAGGGTGGTGTATTGATGGAGTTTACACCTGAGGCCTGAGGTGTCCACACGATACACAGGCATACGAGCCAGGATGGAAAGAGGAGGTGGGAAGGCCACAGGTGGGCCTTCCTTTGTACCTCGTGCTGAATCCCCCAAAGTCAGGGGCAGGGCCGCCTTCAGGAATCTGATGAAAGCCTTGCTGTCTTGAGGAGGCCTGTCCTGATGTCCCACCTGGGCTGGGTCCATGTGCTGTGCATCACGTGGTGCCCCAGATTCCCTGGACAGTCAGCACCGTGTTCCCTAAAAGGCTGACTTTGGGGCTGCCGTGCTCACAGCAGCAGAGCCCACTGTAAGTGCTTAAGGAGAGTCTATGAATGAACGCACGTGAGCTCCCCTGGGAAGGCCTTTCCGATGGCTCACCGACGCCCCACGTGCAACTTCCTCCTGCTTCTCCTTCACTGAATGTCGGACCTTGAGTGCAGCGTCACGTCTGCACTTGGGTTCTCACAGCTGTGTGGCTTTACATCTGGCTTAGCTTTGTTATATTTGTGTGCCTGACTCTTTCACATGGGTCTGTTCTGTCTCCCCCCAAGACCTTAAGTCCTCGAGGGCAGAGACCATCTTTCCCACATCCCCAGTGTGGGGATGCTTGGTGCCCCCGACCGGCAGGCAGGCCACTCAGAGTCCCAGGAGGCCGTAGGCAGAAAGGATTCTCAGCCTTCAAATGGTCAGATATTACATTTGGGAAAAGGCCTGAACACTTCCTACTGCTGTTCCCAGGTCCAGAAAAAGGGGACAAATGACTTCCTGCCAAGAAGTTTTTTTGAACATGCTGAGCAGAAGTTTTCGCAGAAAGATGATCCTTTGTAACAGGTATCTGGTCACCCTCACTGCTAAGTCCAGCCTCAAACGGTGAAATCTGAAGAAGGCAATGAAAGTCTCTCTAGACAAAGCTCCTCTGAAGCGGGTTGTATGCAGTGCACATCTATACCCGCCCTCCACTGAGCTTTACTAGAACAACCCTTGAACTAGAGGATGTGGCATGCACGCGCAGGCAATACACTGACACGCGTGTGCACGCGCACGTGCACACACACACACAATACCCCTGCCCAGGCGGTACTCCTCACAACATGGAGCAACGGCATCAAAATCTCCACAGTGGTGGTAGGGTGTTTATTCAAATGCAGATTACAAGGCCACATCCAGACCTAGAAACCAGTCTCTCTAAGATTGCAGCCCAGGAATCTGCATTTTTAGATAACTCCCTGGTGTTCTTGTATACACTTAAGTTGAGAGCTATCCCAGGGGTTCGGTGTTCCTTTCTGTGCCCCTGAACCTCGAGTCACGGAAGCATCACTTCTGTAGTACCTGTCCAATACTATAAGTCACCACCTCTGTGACTGTTCTTGAGACTGGGGCTGTCACCGGTTTGGAACGTGGAAGGAGGAGCCAGCGGGAGATAGCATAGCATAGCTGGTGGGGAGCGTGGGCACCGGAGTTGAGTGGACCTGCCTTCAACTCCCAGTTCCACTGTTACCCTGCACAGGTCCCTGAGGCAAGTGACCTACCCTCTCTGAGCCTCAATTCCCTTTTCAGTAAAAGGGGAATAATAATACTTACCTGAAAAGACTGTTTTCAGGATGAACCTGGAGGTTGTATCTAAGACCTTAATGTGATGCTCAGTGTGTAGTTAAGGGCTCAATAGATGTTCACTACTGCGGCCACCTGCTGCTTCTACAACTACTATTAATATTGCTACCTGAGTTGTAGAGAAGCTGAATTCCAGGAAGCAGAGCACAGAAATTCAGAAGAGAGGAGTCTCCAAGTTCCACTTCCTAACTACAAGGAAGGAAGTAGCCCAAGGCCGAACCAGGAAGAATCTGTGGTTGCCCTGAGAAGGGTTTGCGCCCCAAGCACAGCCTGTCCTAAAAGGATAACTCATATTTCCTCTTCTCCGAAGGCTTCCCTGACTCCTCATTAGGAATAAATTAACCATTTTTTTCTATTTAAATTGCTCAATCCCATATACATATGTAGATATTTACATATATGTATGCATAGGAGTATTGCTAGTACCTTGTTCTGAACCAATCTCTCCCAAGTGTGAGCTCCTTGAAGCAGAGGCCAGGACTTAATGTCAGGGTCTTGTACTAAGGATGCAGTGGCCATCAAGTTACACATGCTCAGGCATCCTCCTTGATGTGAAGTGAGTGCAGAAGAGTCTCTTGAACTCCTGGTCCTGCTTGGCATGGTTCCACCATGACTGTGTTTAGGAGAGACTCAGACGGAAAAAAGGAGGCACCTGAAGGTGGTTTCTGGAGAAGCCCTAAACACATCTTGGATTATACTCTCAAATTGCATCACAGTTGTCTATAGAACAAACTCTAAACCTCTTCTTTTGGCCTTCAAGCATGGTACCATATGATCTAAATTTACACCTCCAGCATTAATTTTCACTGTTGCCCGCCACTCATCTGTCTGACATTCCAATCCTACTACATTTTGTACCATTTCTTATTCTCTGCCTATTCTTTTTTCCTTTTTAATTTAAAAAAAAAGTCTACTTAAATACTCTGTCTTCTTTGCAGATATTACATTAAAAAAAACTGTCTTAAGTACTTAACATGTATTCATTTAATCCTACAACAACCTAATGAAATGTATGTCATTATCATCCCATTTAATAGATGAAATGGAAACAGAGAGGTTTAGTCACTTTCCCAGTGTCACACAGCTAGTAAGTTGTGGAGGGAGGAATCCCAACCTAGGCAGCCCAGGCCCAGAGCCCAGGCTCATAATACTGTCTCTGCAGGCACAAGCTGGTTCTTGAATGCTGGTATTTCTTGGGGCTCTGTCCTTGACCCTTCTTGGATCTCTTCTTATGCTACGTCCTCTTCTTAGATGATTTCTTTCACTTACCTGGTTTTACCCACCTCTCTGCTGCTGTCTCTGAATATCTATCTCTTGTCCTGTATATCCAAAAATTAACTGGACCTTTCCACCTGGAGGGCCCAAGGCCACCTCAAGCACACCCTGATCCCAGTCCTTGACTCTTCCTTCACCTTCCATTCCCTCATCCAACTGACTGCCAAACAGCCCAGATGTCACCTCCTCCAGGAAGTCTTTCTTGAATCCTCATATGTTTAATCAAAATTACTTTATCACTGCACTGTGACCACTTTCCCCCTGTCCTCTATCCCTGGAATTTGAGCTCCTTGAAGGCAGGCATTGTTTTACTCATTTATTTCCCAGCACAGGGTCCAGCATGAGTGGTGGGTCCTCAGTAACTTCTTACTTTGAGTCCCACACAAAGCACAGCAGCCCACTCCCTGTCAGTGCTGCCCTTCTCAGAAGTGTCCAAGGGCCTGAGTGCCCAGGGCATCTGGAGGCTGCAACCCCACCCTATAATCACTTGTCTGCTTGTCCTTCACCCAGGAGGCTCAGAGGCTTGTGCTGGGAAAGGATACTCTGGGAGCCATGGCATAGAAGGCCTGTGGGCATTTGGGCCCATGACTGGAAGATTCCATTTTCCCTGAGAGCACTGGGCATCAGAGAGTTAGGGTAGTGATGGCTTTCTCGTCTGCTCTGGAATGAGCTGGGACCATTCTGAGGTGCCCTGAGTGATGTTCAGGAAATGGCCTCCCAGGTTACTTAAGTCCCCCGATGGGGAACTCACTGGCTGCAGGCCACACTGCTTGGAAAAGGGAGAGAGAGAAGGTTGTCTTCCAGGGCCACCGAACAGGTCTGGAGGTTCTGAGACCTGCTGTGAATCACTCTGGGTCCCAGGGCAGGTGGACACCTGTCACAGGAAAGGAAAACTGAGCCCAACAAGTCACTATTTCACTTGCAGGGCCCAACGGCAAATGTTTGCCAATCGCAATGCGGATGGTGAGCAGGTAACAGGAGACCAACAGTTAAACCGATACCAATGATCAAGCAGGTAGGAGAGAAGGGAGGGGAATAAAATCGTTTGCATGTGTTGGCCTATGTTCCCCTGAAGACAAGTCTGTGTGAAGAAACAAAGGATATTGGCATCCCACCAAGATCAATGACATCCTGCCCGGTTGGACCCTGGTAGATATAATGGATCACTAAGAAGAAGATAATTAAATCTGCCGTCTGTGCAGTACATGTGTGTAGGGGTGAGCTTCTGTGAATGAACTTGTTAGGGAATAAATCTGATGAAAACCAGAATTCTGCCTCTTTAGCGTCCCTGTTTCAATGGGAGGTGGGGGAGAGAAGGGAGAACACTGGATTTGAAGCCAAAGAAATGCAGGTTCACCGCTTGGCACTGCTTTTCACTATTTCTGTGACCTTGAGCAAGTTTCTTACCTTCCCCGAGACTCAATTTCTCACCCATAAAATGTCCTGCCATAAGGGGGATGGTGTGTGGTAACTAATAAAAGATACAATAAATGTATGTAATGTGCTCTAGTGGTTGGAGCAGAGTACATGCTCAATAAATGTCAACTAATATTGATAATGAAAAAAAAGAATAAGCAGCTCCTTCTTCAAAGATGTTTCTTTGTGGAAACAATGTTGGCCTTCGTATCACAGTGCCAGCTTCTCTGTTCTGTTTAGCAGAGAGGGAGTTCCCAAGGATTAAACTCTAAGAAAGAATGATCCTTTGCTTCTTTTAAAGAGGCCAGAAAGGAGAGGTAGAAGGAAGGCAGAAAAGGGGTAAGAAAAAAGTTGAGAAAAAAAGTATCAAAAGAAAGTCTAAGCGGAGTTGGTAGGGAGGGGTGGGAAACAGGAGATGGGGAAGGAGGATGTGGGCGAGGGCTGTCTGAGGACTTGTGGATATGGTTTGGTAGGAGGGGAAGTGCTTGGAAAATAGCAGTGAGTCACAGATAGGTTCTAAAGGGGCAGCTGCCCTGAGAAACCAGGGCCCTTTGTCCAGGAAACATCAGGTACATTGGACAGCAGTTACATTTGATTCAGAGTGAAATTAAACAACAGCATGGGACACTGGCCAGTTCAGTACCTTTCTTACTTCATGAGAAGGACGTTACCTTTTCTAGGGAAAGAATAGATCTCAATTCCAAATAAAACCCAACAGAGCTGTACATGTAAGGCAAAAATTCTAGGATGTCCAGCACAAAATAAAAGTACTTGGTGTGCCTCCCCAACCACCTAACCTATAAAAATAAACAATGACTGTCCTTTGATGAGGTCATGTAACTGGTTGAATGGTAACTACCCTGATGGCGCAAAGCAACGATCTTGAGCCTGACAGCTGAGTGTGCAGAAATTCACTTTGGGAAGCAGACGACTGCCCAGGGGCCTGGCTCCAGCACTTCCACACTGTACCTGACACTTCATTTGTCCTGTTTGCTGACTGGCATGCTTCTTCATGTGTGCCTGTCCGTCTGCAGCTCTAGATTTCGAAGTCTTGGCAGGCAGACCCTTGTGCCAATTTTGAGTTGTTCCCATGTTATTTTGCATACAGTAGGTGCTCAGTAAATATTCCAGCAGCTGTAGTTTTCTCTTTCTGCTCCAAAGCCCCAGATAGAGACAGGTCAGCCAGATTTTGTGGTAATGTGCCCCAAACTGTGTTCTGGGGACATGTTCTACCAGGATTTTGTGAAGAAAGTGTCTGGGGCCATACAGGTTTGGGGGATGCTGGGATAAATTAAGATTTCTTCACTGGCAGGATTTCTTAGAGCTTTAAATATGCTAATGTGCATGGTAAGTCTCCAAGAAGGGGCTAATATTCGGAGTTTCCCATATTCTTTATACCATATGACATTTTTTCAAAGGAATACTAGCATCTAGAAAAATCCTGGAATATTGGCACCAGTCTATCTGAGCTCCTACAGCCTGGAGACGACGCAGCCAGAGGCTCGTCTCCACTGGTAATTCTGGAGACCTCGGCCTGCATCTGCTCAACCTGAGAACACATTCCTCCATCTCTAGAAACTGCACGGTGTGAGTGGACTTCAGGAGGTAGAAACAGTCAGAAATGGCAGCATATGGTTTTGTAACAGGTGTCATAAATTCAGAATCAATATATTATTGTAGGAATTCTATAAACCAAGACACAAAGAAGATTTTCCTTAAAATCCAAAACGAGGAGATTAAGGCATGTGGGCAATTATCATTTCATAGCCAAGGCAGTCCTGAGGAAAGAGCCTAGCAGACTGGCTTTGAGCCATCTGGTTCTACTACACAGTGTGCCAACGAATATATCAAGGATCCTAAAGGTTATTTAGCTCATTTTCCTTATTTTATAGATGAAGAAACCCAAGAGAACCAGAGAGGTCAGGTGACTTGCCCAAGGTCAACTAGCTAGTGAGTGGTAGTGCCGGCGCTAGACCCCAGGTCTCCTGACCTCAGGACATCCTATAGTCACAATCTGCTGGGCTTCCGCTATCTCTCTGAAGAGGATCTGATGCACCGCCACCCCTCCCCCTCTCACTCCCTCCATCCGTGGGTCCAGAGAGGCAGGCTCCGCCTGGGTGAAGAAGCGGCACGTGCCAGCAAGGAGTTAACCTGGTCTGATGGGGAGAAGGAGAGCTGGGAGCTGCAGGAATTGCTGAAGACACTGACTCAGGGAGCCTAAGAGATGGTGAACAAAAGGAAGAAGAGTCAGGACATTGAGAAGCCCTCAGTGGGCAGCCGCCTGCCCACAGAGATTTGGGCAGGATTCTAGAAGGGAGGCTGGAAGGAAGACAGGGAGAAATAATAGTTGGTGCAGTTGCTGCTTGTCTTCAATGACGGCAGGAGAGGTCCGAGGAAGAGTCAAGAAGCCTCCTCTAAAAAAACAAAAACAAACTAGGAAAGGGACTTCTCTGGCAGTCCAGTGGTTAAGACTCCGCGCTTCCCATGCTGGGGGCACAGTAAGATCCTGCACAACGCAGGGCGCGGCCAAAACAAACAAACAAAACAAAAAAGAAGCCTCCTCTGCTTCCTTGAGGAGAGGGGGCAGGTGGGAAGAGCCCTCCCAGAAGATTTCTGTTGGGATGTGTCTTCTGGGAAGGGAGACAGCGGCTGCTCACCGGTGATGCTGGCAGATTATGGGCTGCGGACCCTGATGAATAGCTCATGGGCATAAAGCCAAGGACAGGAGCTGCAGAATTCAAAACTCTGGGCATGGGGAGGCTGGAGGGAGCTTCAGACCAGCAGAAGAGGGGATTTATTTTGGAGACTGGGGCCACGCCACGTGGCTGGCAGGACTTCGGAGTGATTTTGAGTGGGCTGAAGTTCTACTTGTTTTCTTCAGGAGAGTCAGTTAAAGAAGTTTGGGGGCTATTGACAGTTTTGGGGTTGTGCTGACAGTTCCTGTAAAAGTGACTGACCTGTTTGGGGTCTGATAGTTTAAGGGTTCCTTGAAGCCATGGCAGGAGTGGGTGGGGGCCAAACACAAGCCTTGCTTCTCCTGTGGAGAGAGGGTGAGTTTCCACTCCAGAGTGGTTAAAGACATGTTTCATATCTGGCTCAAGAAATCTCTTTAGAGAAATATTTACTTGGAAAATGCTTTGGGTACAGATGACGGAGACTGAGAAGCAGAAACTTCCATTTAAGTATTAGAAAGTGGCACATCTTACACCCAAACAAAACGGAACAGAAGCCCAGACCAAACCAAGACCATGTGCTTGGGGTGCTGACTGGACAAATACTCTTTCCTAGATGCAGGGGGTGGGGGGTAGGAAGCCCACGATCAAAGTCAGAAGTGCTAGATTCAAGTCTCAGCTCTAACATTTACTAACTGTGATACTGGGCCAATTACTTTGTCTCTTCTATTCCTTCAATTTCAAGCAGGCCTGTCAGCAACACCTACCTTACAGAATTGCAGGGTTAAAGGAAATAAGGTGAAAGTGCTTATACTTAGAAGCACGGTAGAAAGATTAGCCTATGTTATTAATATTAATGGACATGCATTCAATGACTTCCAGATATGGCATTTGGTTTTGTGAGGCACCTACATTTAACGTGGTATTTCTTTGAATTTAGAAATTACAATTTTTAAATTAATGTCTTATTGTCTCCCTCACCCCTCACTGGCCTCTGCTCTATTAGACTTGCATAAAGAATATGCCTATATTACCCCAGCCCCACTCTTTTTTTTTAAGATTTATTATTATTTTTTATAAATTTATTTATTTTGTTTTAATTTTTTTGGGCTGTGTTGGGTCTTCGTTGCTGTGCGTGGGCTTTCTCTAGTTAGTTGCAGCGAGCGGGGGCTACTCTTCGTTGTGGTACGTAGGCTTCTCATTGTCGTGGCTTCTCTTGTGGCAGGGCACAGGCTCTAGGTACGCGGGCTAAGTAGTTGTGGCTCACGGGCTTAGTTGCTCCGCGGCGCGTGGGATCTTCCCGGACCAGAGATGGAACCCATGTCCGCTGCATTGGCAGGTGGATTCTTAACCACTGTGCCACGAGGGAAGTCTGCCAGCCCCACTCTTTAAATTCAATATTTTTATATCTTTCTTGTGGCAGGAAAGAAACTAATAAAGGAGGATGCTATTTATGCCCACAGATAAATTAACAGATGTTAGTAAGAGCGTAAAAGAAAGTTTTCCTATGAGTTGATGAGAGTTCAGTGTATAATGTAAAAATAAGTAATCTTAAAACTAGACATTTTCATATAAGATTGGCTAAAAGATTTCTTTCTCTTTTCTCCTAATTTTCTAAGATACGGTCAGAAACTCATGTTTTAGTCAAATATTTTTCTGAAACAAAATCGGTTTGCAAAAATTTTTTCCTTTTAACTTTAAATGAATAGACTACAGCCTTCTATCAAATATATTCAACACCTGCAGCTTATAAACTCAGGCCCAGATTTCCTAAAAATGCTGGACATGTTTTAGTATTTTACTGATAAAACCCAGATGTCTTGTCTTACATGCCCTAGAAGAAAAGAAATATATAACCTTACAAAGAACACTCACCATTTTAAATGTGATTAAACTCTATGCCAAACAAGGACTGGAAAGAGTATGATGTTTGTACAAACAATCTTTTCAAAAGTATTTTTCAAATCCACTTAAATGTCCTGGAAAACTCCTGAAACGTGAGCCAGCAATATTTATGTACATTCCACCCCTGCATTGGAATATTAGTTTGGGATCATGTCTCCATGCTTGGAGTAGGAGTTGTGGTGATGATTAGCTTGATTCTTCAATCTGTGTTTCCAGGCCCACGTGGAATGAACCCCACTTTGGTCACATACATAGGGCAGTACCATTTCGAGACCGGTAGCTTGGTATCAGAACAACCTGTGAGAGTTTGCCATTTCGTGTCTAATTCTGTAGATCTGGGGAGGGGGAGGGGAGGAATCTGTCCTATTAAAAAGTTTCCCTAAGTGATTCTGATTAAGCCTAGGAACCGCTGATCTGGAGTCTCGGCCATTTGCAAACTTAAGTGTGTACAGGAATCTTCGGGGATTTTGTTAAAATGTAGGTTCTGATTCAGTAGGTCTGGGCTTGAGGCTGGGGTTACGTGCGGAGATTCTGCATTTCGCTCTCAGGTCTCTTCGGTCTTTTTCAGTCAGGAATGGTTCCTCCATATTTCCCTGCCTTTCGTGTCCTCTGCAGTTTCAAAGATTGCAGCCTTACACTCTGTAGGATGGCCCTTGACCTAGGTCCGCGGCATATTTCCTCATGACCAGACTTTGGTTACGCTGTTCTGGCAGGAATGCCCCGGAATGAAGCTGGCTCTGGCTCGGTACATCACAACAAAGGGCCCAGGACATCAACACTTGGCACCACTTGGGCCTATCAATCTTGATCATGTGCCCAGATTTCTCTACCATAAAGTCACCATTTGCCCCCTGATAACTGATCAGTGCTTTGTGGGGAGGTCGTTCAGTGATTGCACTGAAATGCTGCTGCTCGTCAAGCCTCTGTCCATCTGCCTCCCGCTGACGACTACCACTTGGATCAGCCGGCTACCCCTGTGAGAGCTGCCAAATGATGATTTATATTTCCACCCTTACTTCTATATGGATTAGCTGCTTTCCTTGGTAAGAATGAGCTCTCCCTTCTCCCCCATTTATTTATTTATTTATTCACTTAAATCAGCAAAGACTCCCCACTATATTGGAATCCATGACTATCATAATGAAGCTCAAACTGTTGCAGAAGCTCAAATCCTGAGTCTTTCTGACATGTCTCCATCATCATTCGAGCATTTCCTTACTTTCTAGCATAACAAGATGTTTCAGACTTCTCTTAATTTCTTCCGGCCCCAGCCATGGAATCAGCCTTTTCTCCAAGAAGCCCTTGGTTTCCTTTTAGTGGAGGATGGTATTTAAAATACAGTGTCTGTGTGCTCAGGGTGTTCATGCTACTGGAATGTCATTGTTTCTAGGTCTCCTAGGCACACAGAGCTAGAAAACACACACATAATCCCCCCACACCCCATAACTATTCCCATATTTATCTCTTTATATATATTTAAAAACATAAGTTCATAATGAAATCTACATTTCCAATACCTCAAGGTTCTTTCTTCTTTCTAGGTTTGTATCTTTTCCAACAGTAAGGAACCTGGCTTTCAGATATTTTTCCTTCATATAGATAGTACTTATTTATACAATCAGCTGAGTTATTTGCTCAAAGTAACCGGTATTCCAGCCATCCAGGCCTTCTCTTCCATCCACCACCTACATATACCCCCGCCACCACCCTACATTGTCTGATGTGCCATTGATGTACTTCTGCGTGGCTCCCACACCCCTCACTTCAATGAGGCACGCCTGCTCCTGACGCCTCCATGCTGGGCAAGAAAGGGAAGGCTATTCATCCTTTGTAAATGGACCAGTAGTGTCTTGTGTTTAAGCTACAATGGTTAGTAACTTCATAATTGTGAAAGTAAATTTGACCTTTTTTGTTAAAACATTCACTAATAAAAAAGTAAACATTAAGATAATTTAAACATTGTGTGTGTGTTTGTGTGTGTGCGTGGCAGCTGAACTTTAAAGTTGTAAAGAACTTTAGAGGTCACTTAGTCAAATGGTTTCAAATTTGGGGGCCCCAGGATTTTATGGGGATGCCTAGGACATGACATTGAATAAGCAGAGCTGCTCTGATGAAGAGAGGCTGGATGAGGAGAGGGATAGAGTCTCTTCAAGCAACATTCCTTGGGGCTCCTGAGAACATCATTTCAACACCACCAGCCTTATCCACCCCTCAAACTCCAAACAAGGAGAAGACAGGCTTTACTGACCACTTTGCTATTTGCTGACAGCTTAGCCACATAGATTTGTCCATTGTCCACTGTTGATACATGGCCAGGAACGACCTATGGGGCCAAGCTGTGTATCTCACCAGATTTGGGGATTCTCACATTCCTTCTGAATCCTTATGAAGGGGTATCAGAAGGTCACATTGCATAGGATTTCCCCATTGATGGCATAAACTCCAGCTCTGCACAGGAGAAACAGGATGGCCTAGATCCCTAGCTCTCTTTTTTTTTTTTTTAAATATATGTATTTATTTATTTTTGGCTGTGTTGGGTCTTCATTGCCGCATGCAGGTTTTCTCTAGGTTCGGAGAGTGGGGACTACTCTTTGTTGCGGTGTGAGGGCTTCTCATTGCAGTGGCTTCTCTTGTGGAGCACAGGCTCTAGGCGTGCGGGCTTCAGTAGTTGTGGCACATGGGCTCAGTAGTTGTGGCACGTGGGCTCAGTAGTTGTGGCTTGCAGGCTCTAGAGCGCAGGCTCAGTAGTTGTGGTGCAGGGGCTTAGTTGCTCCGCGGCATGTGGAATCTTCCCGGACCAGGGCTCGAACCCATGTCCCCTGCGTTGGCAGGTGGATTCTTAACCACTGCGCCACCTAGCTCTTAACTCATCCCCAAATTATTTCAATGTGGCATTTAGGTGAATAGGATATACCCGCCCCTACTCCCCACAACTGCAAACAGAAAGAGACATATCTACATTATGACAAAAAAAACACCAGTCTTTCAATGGTAGAAAGGTAAAGAATACTCAATAAAATAATATTGAGCATTGAAAATGAATCAATCATAGCCACACATACCGACATGGATGAATTTCAAATACAAAGTTGAGTGAAAGAACAAGTCAGGAAAAAACACACACAATTTGGTCAAAACCTTCCAATGATTTCCCATATCGCTCTGGGTAAAATTGAAATGGTCTACCATTAAATCGAAAAGCTCTATACCATCAGGCCGCTTGACCTCACCTTCTACTAGTCCCCTCCGTTCTCCACAGCCACACTGACCTCCCTACTGTTCCTTGAATGTGCCAGGCATGGGACCCCCCCGGCCCCCACCCCACCCCGCCATCTCCACAGGGCATTTGTACTTCCTGTTTCTTCTGCCTGGACAGCTCTTCCTTCAGATGTCCAGAGAGCTCATTTCCTCCACCCCTTCCTG
The DNA here is from genome assembly GCF_951394435.1 of Stenella coeruleoalba. Taxonomy (NCBI): domain Eukaryota; kingdom Metazoa; phylum Chordata; class Mammalia; order Artiodactyla; family Delphinidae; genus Stenella; species Stenella coeruleoalba. Next base: position 32,588,112 of record NC_137162.1, read on the forward strand.
TCTTTACTCAAATACTAGGCTGTCTGCAAGGTCTTCCCTCACCACCTACTTCAGGTTATAACAGCCACTCCTCCCCAACACTCCCCACCCTCTCCCCTGCTTTATTTCTTCTCTAGCACTTATCAAGTCATATGCTTTGCTTATCTTATCATCTGTCTCCACCTAACTAGAATGTAATTCCTATCAGTAGAGGTTCTTGTCTGGTTATTTTTTCAGCACAGGATCTCCAGAGCCTAGAACAGGGCCCAGCATGTCGTAGGCATTCAAGCAATATTCCTGGATGAATGACTGAATGAACAAATGAATGATATTCCAAGCATGGCCTCAAGAAGCCAACAAAAGGGCTAGCTGTCTGATGACAGGAGGAAGAGCTCATTTCCAACTCTGCTGGATCTGAAGAGTCACTTTTGGCAGCCTGCCTTCGACATATAATTCTAGTTGACAGATGAACCCCTTTAGTGATCCATTTAGGAACTGGGGTTGGGGGGAGGGCATGTTGGAGATGTTCACCCCGGAAAGGGCATTAGGATGCTTCCTCACTCACAACAAAGTGTGTTTTTAAAAAGCTGAAGTACATTTGTTTCCTAGTCAAGGTGGCCAACTGGCAACTTTGGCCTCAGACTCTTGCTGGCCAGTCCTCTCCTCTGTGTTCTATGTACTTAGTCATTCAACAAATATTTGTGGAGCAATGTCTAACTGACAGGACTGCACTAGGGCTTCATGTGTATACCTTTCTTCTTTTTATTAAACAGACTTTTTCAAATTTATTTGCCTGCAACTGTATTTCATTTTCATTCTCTCTTCCTCCCTCCCCCCTCCTTTCTTTCCTTCTCTCTCTCTCCCACTCACGGGATCCCTAGTTTTAACCTTATTATTTTAAGCAATACATGTTTGTTATAAAAAGAAAATCCAACAATATAGCCTTCTGTACATGAGAAAATGAAATTCCCTCCCTCCTTCCCTCACTATGGGTCACCCTAATAATAACATTTATCGGCCCTCTCTGCAAGTAGACAGGTGAGAGTCCTTGGGGAATAGAAAGGTGGTGAAAGGGGAGAGAAGTTTCACAAACTTGACTTTTATATGTAAAGGGACTTGCCTGGAATCTCAATTTTCAATTGTCTGTAGCATGTCACGCTTGTCAAAAGCTTGGCTGAGGTAACTGGTATTTGAGAAAGACATCCTAAGGGTCATACCAGGCATTCATTCCTGAGATTTTCTAAGCTTTATCCCTGTGCCAAGCGAGACTCTAGTGAGCAACACACCTGGACTAGATTATCTTAGCTCTCTACATGCGTATCTTTAGAGAGCTATGCTTTTAAATTATGTCTTTTTATTGAGGGTCAGTATAAAATATGGCCAGGCAGAGACTGTTTCTGCAAATGCTTTTGTTCTCAAAACAGCTCTTGGAGACTATCCACCTTCTATAGGACACATAGAAGAAATTCCTCCCAGAGCTTAGCTTGGATTTTTGGATAAGCTGGTATGCTGCTGCTTCTTTGTCCTCCTCCTCTCATTCCTCTTCTTTCCCCTCTTCTCTAAACTTTCTTTTTCAGATAACGAGAATAATACTGTATCATCATCTCTCTCTCTCTCTCTCTCTCTCTCTCTCTCTCTCTCTCTCTCTCTCTCTTTTTGCCTAGGCTACCAGGAAGCTCGGACCAACTTTTGAATCAATGGTATCAGTTTCCTTTTGCCCAAGCGTTCTTTCTTGTATTGTTCTACCCTTTCTTACATGATTTTAGCCTTTTTACTCCATCATTTCTAAAAGCTTCTTGAGATTTTTTTCTTTTTTTGCAAGAAGGAGGAGACATAAATAATCCATTAATAGAGAGTCCAATGCTGACATTTTACAACTTACACGTAAGGAAAATAAGGCTCAGAGAGGTTGCCTTTGCTAAGAGCCACAAAAAGCTAATTAATGGAAGCTTTCAGACTAAAACCTGAGAGAGTGAGGGTTCCCACTCTCTCACTACCCTATATATTATTTCAAATTAAAGACTAGAATTTCTTCTGCCTTTAGATATTGTGAATATTCACTCTGCTTGATTTCCTTTGTGTTCCGCTTCTGGGGAAAGAAGGCAAGGCTGTGGTCTGTACGATCTCCCCACTCATCACCAGCAATGCACAAGGCTGACTGGATCTGGGAGGGAGGGGGATAACTTCTCACATCATTTCTGCGTAGGCAACCTACCAAATTCACTTGGGACCTCAGGCATAATAACGGGGATATGGACGAAATATATTGAGGAAACAAGGTATTTCTGAGTGTGACATTTTTGTTGTGGACTGTGGGGTCACCAAAAAGAAGGACACCATGAGTTTAAAGCAAGCTGAGGGGCTCCACATTTTGATGTTTGAAATATGGTAGTTTATACTCCCAAAGCAAGTGTGACTGATTGGATTTAAAATAATTAATTCCCCCTAAAACATTAATATGAAGTAAAAATTCTTATTTGTACTTTTAGGTTTCCTTGTATGGAAAAACAGGGTGAGTGGAAAGATGAATCTAAGAGTGTGAGTTGACCAGATATTCAGGGCAGACTGACAGGTGTCCCTAAGAGCGGTGGAGGATGGGGTCACAGTTAGGAGGAGCAGAGAGCATGGCAGAGCCCAGGACTGACTGGAGTGCCACTACGTGTACGGGTTTTGGAGGCACACAGACTGTCTGGAATCCCAGCTCTCCCAGGCACCAGCTTTGTGGACTCCGACACGTTTTCTAAGTTCTTTGAGCTTTGGTGTAAAACGGCAACAAGGACAGTGATACCCCAGGACTGTGCAGAGGATTTAATGAGGCCACATGGATAAATCCCACAGGGTAGACTTGCTTAAGTGCTCAACTAATCACAGCTATCACCGTTCCTGAGTCAGGTTAGAGCAACCATGGTAGCCAGTGAGTAACTAGGTTACTTAAAGAACTAGGCCAAAATCGTAAAGAAAAACCATCAGTACATGGAAGATACTGAAGAGGTGCTGGGTACACTTAACTGAGGACAGACTTTACCCTCTGGGGTGGACATAGCTGCAGAGAAGACAGTTTTCAGACTGAAATTGTGATGAGCCAGACTTATGTTAGGATACATCAAACCAGTGAATGAACTGTGTACCTGGGTCATTGCCTAACTCTGCTGGACTTACATATCTTGTAGCCAAAGAACCAGGGTTTCCTCACATTGTCATCAAGTCGTAAATGACCAGCTGAGCACAGAATGGGCCAAGGTGCCCCTGGAGGGTAATAACAGGGAAAGACTACAGTCCTAAGCCCAAGGAGAAAAGACCCTCACAGAATGAGTGATTGGCAGCCCTGAGTCTTAGGGGGTGAGGCTGGGGAGCATCAGCTTCTATGGGGGGGGGGTGGTTTGTGAAGTTGTTGGCTCAGTTTCCTCACAGACAGTGAATTGGATCTGAATGTGAAACATCTTGCCAGAAACTTTCTGTTACAGGAAGCTCCCTAGAAAGCAATGGAAGATTAAACTGTTACATCTCCTTTAAAGGCATCACTACTATCTCAGGGACGGCGGGGAGGATACTGTGGCCGGGAATAAATTAAGTTGATAAAAGGAATATGGAAATTTCCCCTTGGTATAAAACGTCCTGATTGATTGACCTAGATGGTCCAGATGTTTGGATATGGACAGATATTCTACATGCCATGGTCACATTATAAAATATTGGGCTCCACACCATTTGTAAACTGATCTTATTGGTCCACTTGCTCTTATTTGTTAATTTGAAAAGCAAAACTAAATAACATCTTAGAAAACGAAAACCAAGCTGGATTTTGTTTTTAACTTGGCAGAAAAAGTGGCCTTCGATTTTTGTGCCTGATTTTTCTTCTGGGCTTTAATTTTTTTCTTTTTTTAACCAAATACTTCTCCATATTTAAGTTTTAGAAAGAAAACACCCCCAAAATATCTGTAGTCATCCTTTTCTTTGGGTATGTAAGTAAGCAACAAAAACAAAAAAATAAATGTTTCATTTGCAGCTTACATAATTCATGTCATATAACCTTAAAAAAATGATCTTGCTTAAAATTTCATCAAGATTAAACTAAAATTCCTCAGAGAATATTTTTCAGTGGGACAAAGTGTTCTATATATACATCTACAAATGAAATTTTAGATCTGTTCTTATTTTGTGAGAAGAAAAGTTTTTTAACAGTAAACGTTTAATTTTAGAATATTTTTAGACTTACCAAAAAATAGCAAGAATACTACAGAGAATTCCCATATACCCAGCACCCAATTTCCCCTTTTATTAATGTCTTAGGTTAGTATGTACATTTGTCACAATTAATAAAACAGTATTGATATATTATTATTAACTAAATTCCATAATTTCATTTTTTCCCTCAGTTTTTACCTAATGTCCTTATTCTATAAAGTTACTCATTTTTCCTCCCTTTCCACACTGTCCTCTTTGGAAGTAAGTCACTACGCGCAGCTCACTCTTAAGGAGCAGGGAGTCATGCTCCACCTCTTAGAGGGCAGTTTCTAGAATGAATTATTTGAAATTCTTTTGCATAGGAGATTTGCCTATTTTTCCTATTTATTTACTCCATCATATGCTTATATCTGTACAGATCCATGAATATTTCTCTTATACTTGGGGCTAGGTTGAGAGCTCAGGTACTCTGTGATATTGCTGCCCTGGCAGCCATTCTGTGTGGCCAAGCATTAAACTGACACTATCCCCTCCCTCCAGCAATGCCCTAGGTAACAGCCTGCAGAATCACAAGTAAATATAGGTTTCGGATATGACTCCCTCAAAGACTCTTGTGATAAGCACTCTCTCCCAATGCTCTGCTCAAGGCCTTGTGCACCTTAGATAAGACCCCCGTGGAGCTTACCAAAACCCTGCTCTTTTTGTTTTGAATTGACCAATCTGGCTTTGGCCCAGGAACCCCAAAGCACTCCACTCATGGATCCTAATAAAGGCACATGGTCCAGGTCCTGCCTCTCTCACTACCTGCACCTGCCTTGACTTCTCAATGTGGCCCCTCTAGGTGTGCTGGGTACCTCTTCCAGGACCTTCCCCTAGTAGTCTTTTGTCCAACCAGTGGCTCACCATCTGACACTGGGGGTTGCACTTAACTAATGCTCATTTTAAAAAGTCACGATGGGCTGTACTCTAATACAGGTTTCCCCTGCTATCTGAAAGTAGTATGTTCCTGTGAAACCTTTTGTAAACCAAAATGGCATAAAGAGAAGAAGTGATTACCTTAGGACACTTCCTGCTAACACAGAATAAATTGATATAAAGCACAGATGCTCACAGATGCAATTCAGAGCTATGGCACTGAGATGTTTAGTGTAGTTCTCAGGGAAGGAGCTTGGTGTTGCCACTCTCACTGCTGGTCGTGGTACACGATGCCTCTATAACTGCTTGTTGCAAAACAAATGCTCAACACCATTTTTGCTTTTTGCCTTTTTTCATAAAAATGAAAATCCTTTATGGATTTCTCTTGGTTGGCAAAAACAGGTACTAGGGGCTTCCCTGGTGGCGCAGTGGTTGAGAGTCCGCCTGCCGATGCAGGGGACACGGGTTCGTGCCCCAGTCTGGGAGGATCCCACATGCCGCGGAGCGACTAGGCCCGTGAGCCATGGCTGCTGAGCCTGCGCATCCGGAGCCTGTGCTCCGCAACGGGAGAGGCCACAACAGTGAGAGGCCCGTGTACCACACAAAAAAAACACCCCAACCCGCCCCCCCCAAAAAAGAAACAGGTACTAGTATAGATCTTTCGTAAAATTGAAATGCAGCAAAGTGAAATTTTGAAAAGTCAGAGGTACTTGTAGTACTTTACTTTGTTGCTCACACTGCTCCAGCTTTGCCCACTCTTTCAGCTGGCTCTTTCAGTTGACTCCTGTGCCTCTTTAACATACCCATCACTGTGGATTTTTGGCCTCTTATATTCCAGCACTACTAGATACTCCAGGTTCATCTTGTATATTTCTGGCCCTAGTCCTAGAATCAGCCATTTCTCCAAGGAGCCCTGGTTCCTTTTACTGGAGAATGGAATTAGAAACCAAGATCTGCGGAGAAGGTGTGCTCATTGCTACTGGGGTGTCAGCTGCTTCTAGGCCCCCAGATGTCAGAGCAAGGAAATATATGTGTGTATAGTGACCTGTGAATTCATACATATCTATAAATATTTCTACAGGTAACCATTTGTATATTATGCTAATCATTATTTCATACTGATGTCAATGAGAAAACATTTGCTAGTTTGTTTCTCACACCTTTCTGTTTCTAAAGTGGAAAAAAGTAAACTTCAAACTTGAAAAGAGAAAGTTAAAATTATTACTTTTATTTTCAGTTTTCCTACCCACCCCTCCCACCCTACCCTGATGGGGCATATTAGGCAGCCAGTCCTCTTAACTGCTGCAGTCCTATGAATGCCTTACCCTGGGGACACTGCCTGGTTAGGCCTGTATTTATTTCTCCCACAGCACGTCACACTGCCTGTCCTGCTGACTCCACTCCTGCTGATTTCCATCACGTAGGGTCATTTTTCTTTACAAAACTGACTCACACTTGATGATTTACATCTTGGCCGTTTATCTGCTTCTGTGTAAAGTTAAAAAACTGGAGCCAAAACAAACTTCGGAGTGCATCTAAGGCAAAACCTCTTGTTGCTTTAGACTTGCTGTAACTCACTCTGTCTGCCAGGATGTAGGGGGAAAAACCAAAACATTTAGCTCATGTGGGAAACAAGTTTTACATGTAAGTGGGCATGATCACTGTCATCAAAAGCAGCAGCATTTCTTATTTGGGCACGGTACTTCACAGATTATAAGCACTTCTGCTTATGCGATTTCATTTTTACTTCTATCTAACAATCCTGAGAGAGGAATACAGAGATTGCTGTTCCATTTACAGATGAAAAAACTGAGGTTTGTGACAACAAATGCTGGTAAGGACATGGAGCAACTGGAACTCTCACACTGTTGGGAATGCCAAATGATACAGATACTTTGCAAAATGTTTTGCAAAATAGTTTAGCATTTACCCAAGGGAAACGAACACCTATCTTCACCTATTTGAGAATGTTTTAGTGGTTTAATTCATAATTGCAAAATAATCCAAATGTCCTTCAATTGATGAATGGATTTAAAAAATCCATTTTAAATCTATCCATTAAATTAATGGATAAATTAAATTAAAATTAAAAATTATTTTTAATTTTATGTATGATATACATACAATGAATACTACTCAGAACAAAGTATTGACATGTACAATAACAATGATAAATTTCCAATGCATTATGCTTAATGAAAAAGGCCAACCTCAAAAGACTGTAAGATTCCATTTATATGACATTCTGGAAAAGGCAAAAGGACAAAGAGAGAAATCAGATCATTAATTCACACAGGTTTACAGTAGGGGAGGAGACTGACTACAAAGGGGACAAAGGGAACTTTTGGAATGAGGCAAATATTCTCTATCTTGACTGTGGTGGTCATTACACAACTGTGTTCATTTGTCAAAATGCAAATCGTACACCAATAAGGGTGAATTCTGTGTGCAAATTATACTTCATTTCAAAAAAGAGAAGAAGATCACTGAAAGGGGGCAGTGGAGAGGAAAGTTTAAAGACACTAAGTTACATACTAAGCAACATGGTCACCAAGCAGAAGCAGGAATTGAACTCAGGTCTTCAACCTTCAAGCCCAGAGTTTTTCTATTGAGAATGGACACTTGTCTAGAAAACAACTGATTTTCTGTCTTCTCTGCTTATAGACATAAACCCCAGTTAGAGTGAGAGTCTTAAGTGCTGATCCCTTTCTACTTGTCCACACTTAGAAGTAGAACTCTCACTTTCCCTACCCAGGACACACATTCCTACTTAAGGATTCAGAATGACAATAGCCAATCTAAGAAGGATGAGACTGTATCTTAATAAAATGCTTCATTGTCAGAAATGTAAGGATTTGAATGGAAATTTCTCCAAAGAAGATATAAAAATATAAGCACATGAAAAGATATTCAACATCATTAGCCATTTAGGGAAATGAAATCAAAACCACAATGAGCTACCACACCACATCTGCTGGGATGGCTGTAATAACAAAGAGTTTGACAAGGATGTGGAGAAATCAGAATCCTCATATGCTACTGGTGAGAATGCAAAATGGTGCAGCCACTTTGGAACACAATTTGGCAACTCCTCAAAATGCTAAAACTTGAGTTACTATATAACCCAGTGATTCCACTCCTAGGTAAATACTCAAGAGAAATGAAAACATACAGCCACACACAAATTCATACATGAATGTTCATAGGAGCATTATTTGTAATAACCAAAAAGTGGAACAACCCAAATGTCCATCAACTGATGAGTGGATAAACAACATGAGTTATAGCCATATAATGGAATGTTACTCAACAATAAAAAAGAATGAAGCACTGACAGGTGCTACAGTGTGAATGAACCTTGAAAACATTACGCTAAGTGAAAGAAGCCACACACAAAACACCACATATTATATGATTCTATTTATGTGAAATGTCCTGAATATGCAAATCCATAGAGACAGAAAGTAGATAGATTAGAGGTTTCCAGGAACTAGGGTGAGGGAGGAATAGGGAGTGACTGCCAATGGGTAGGGGGTTTCTTTTGTGGGCGATGAGCATGTTCTAAAATTGATTGTGGTGATGGTTGCACAGCTCTATACTAAAAAGACACTGAACCGTATAATTTAAATATTTCTATTGTATGGCACATGAACTGTATCTCAACAAAGCTGTTACAAAATGACAAACACTGAAAATAACAAACAAATGAAAAAAGTGTTGCCAGCAGTAGAGAAAGCTCACAAGAAGGGGGATTAGGCATGCAGAGCTGGGCAGTCCCACTCCATTATGCCTGAGTGGGGCCATTTCTCCCTAAATTTCTCCCATGAAAGACAGGCTATAGATCCTCCCCTCTCATCCTAAGAAGATACCTTTCACTCTGAACTGGGGGTGTAGCTGCTTCCCCTCTGGGGGCTCTGCCCAGCTGCAATGACCCGGTTGAAGGTGGATCAGACAAGAAATCACTACCTCCAAGAAATGAAGACAACACTTCATGATAAAATATATAGTATGTAGCAATAGCAGAACCCTCACTGTCACCGCACCCCATAGAATCCAAGCTGCTGAGCCCAGGTCCATGGGTGTGGACTGGTAGACTCAGTTCCTGCCCCTTCTTTCCCTGCAAATAGGGAGGGGTATGCTTAGTGGGTAGTACATAATGGATATATATTTTTTAATTTTTAAATTTTGTTTCATTTATTTTTTTATACAGCAGGTCCTTATTAGTTATCTGTTTTATACATGTAAGTGTATATATGTCAATCCCAATCTCCCAATTCAACCCACCCCCCAGCCCCTGCTTTCCCCCCTCCTTGGTGCCCATACATTTGTTCTCTACATCTGTGTCTCTATTTCTGCCCTGCAAACCGGTTCATCTGTACCATAATGGATATTTTGGATTCGGTATTACATTCAATTCATCTTATGTATTCAGCATCAGAGGATTAAAACAATAGATGGCATTTATTAATCATAACGACCCTACGTACAGGGCATTTGACAGAGGGGCAAAGAGAGGCTTAGTAACATAGGTCATGTAAACCATGCAGCTGGGATTCAAACTTGGGGAGATCAGAGCTCTAGTTCTAAGGAGTGCTGGAGATCATCTGGTCTACCTTTGTCTTATGGGGCAGAAACTGATGCCCAGGGACTAAAGGATTTGCTCAACATCACATGGCTGGCTAGAGGCAAAAGGAAGATTCCACACTCATGATCTTGTTAAAAGTTTCCTTGGCCATTTTTAGATTCATTGTACAGAGGTGGCAGAAATTCCCTGAAGTCAGGATCTCACATCCATGGTCCAGAGTTATGTAACTTAAGTCCGAGCAGAGGGGTATGTATTGTTTTCTTTAGGATTTCTAAGAAAGAAGTTTTCAAAATCTTCAGGGAGTTATACTGCTGATAGAATGTCTTTTTGTGTGTGTGATTTTTTTCCTACTAGTCTCATCTTCCCAGGAGAAAGGGAATCACTGGGTGTGGTGTTACTCTCCTCAGAGATGTCCTGTCATGTCACTTCTCTTACCAAAAAAAAAAAAAAAAAAGCCTCCATTTCTTAGGGAAACTTCTTTCCCATGTCATCTCATTGTGTCCCTGTACACAGGGACTTCTTTCCTGTTAAGAGGAAGTCTTGGATCTCCAGGGTTTCAACACTGAGTCCCCAAATCATAAACTCCTAGGGCTGGAAGAGGTCATGTGAAGTCTGGACACGCGCATCACCTGGCAAGGGTGATGACAATCTTGGCCAGGGCTGGGGCAGGGCAGGTAGGGGAGAGGAGAACATGTAGCATTTTTTTTTAAGGCTCATTTTATTTTATTTTATTTTCTGGCTCTGCTGTGTGGCATGTGGGATCCTAGTTCCCCGAATAGGGGTCGAACCCGTGCCCCCTGCACTGGAAGCGTGGAGTCAACCACTGGACCGCCAGGGAAGTCCTGAACACATAGTATTTTTAAATGTACATTTAGCACTTTATTAATTGCTTTTACTCATGCTATCAATTATATTTTGAAATTTCAAATCATGTTAAATGTGGATATGAATGGTTTTATTTTTTTAATTTTGAAAGAGAACATGAGTTAAAAATGTTAGAAAACTTTACTTTAGATGCAGTCTCTCTATTCTATGAGTCCAGATACAGACAGTAGAACCAACCCTAATATCAGTACGTCTATCTGCCACTTTTGCAATCATTCAAAGGGTACGCAGAGGTGTGCTGAACTTTCAAAATGGGGACCTCCGTTTCCCCAAACCTCTTGAGAGCTTGTAAATAGAGATCTTAAAACGTCAGAGTATTGGAAACAAGGAAATTTTTCTTATCTGTCTTAAAAGTAGTGATCCAGAGTTACTGGTTCCCTGGAATCATTATCTTCATCATTAGTTATTTATTGAGCTCTTGAGTCTAGGTATGGCAAACACACTCCCTGAAACGGTCTCTTGTAATTTTTGCAGCAACCTTACATGTTAGGTGGGTGTTATTAGTACCATTTTATAGATGAGGAGACTGAGGTATAGAATGGTTGAGAAACTTATTAGCTGGGGTCCCACAGACAGTAAGTGGTGGAACTGGGATTTGAATTCAAACCCCAGAGCCAGCACTCTCACCCAGAGCTGCTGTTTTGGGCACTATGTGAATTCCCCTCTGGAATTCTGCAGGGTCCCTGCCACTCCCCCACAGAGGACAACAGTGTGGCATCCAGGCTTATACCTGCGAAAGGGGCAGGAAGGGATTACTGGGGGAGAAAACTGGACAGGTCCGTTGGAGAGCGCCTTGAATGAGGCTAAAAATGCCTGAACACTGTTGGATTGGCAATAAGGAGCTACTAGAGAATGAAGAGCAGAGAGCTGCCTCTTGTTATTGCCACAGGGCCAGGGAATAAATGTGAAAACCAAATGAATGAATGTGGGTCTTGTTAACGGTTGTCACATAATTCTCCTGGGAAAGGATGGCAAAACTATTAGCCCAAGTAGGATGTTTGGTTCTGTGTGGATTTGCATCAGCAGAATATCTGGTTCCTTCACTGGCACAGATAATAGTTACTTATACTGGATTACATATTAGCTATCTTGCCTTGATTGGAATAAGAACAGTAACTAAGTTCTTGTGTCTGGCTTGAAATTCTGGAATATCATAATGCTTCAAAACAGCGTGAAGTAAACATTTTCGTGATGGTCACAAGATAAGGTTAATAAGGAAATCACACTGTAAAAAAGCAGTGAAAGTTTTGCTCTTTAAAAAATACAGTTTCATACCACACTTTCCATGGATTTAGCCTGCTTAGCTCATCCACTGGTTGGGGACCAAGCTTTTGAGAGCCCAGCAGGGAAGCCTGCCTTGTGTTTATGCGGCACTAGAGAGAATCAGTTTCAACTCACTTGCAGAAGTGGCTTTCAGAGGAAGGGATTTGACAAAGTTGTTAAACCCCGTGGAGGTAGAAGAGGAAAGCTGGGCTGATTATGCATCTGAGCACTGTCATCCTGAAATTCATTTTGGCCCCTGGAGTATAAATACACTTCAGTATTTTCGTTAGGATTGCCAGAAAATCAGCAAGTGTTCACTTTCTTTGGCCAACAAAAGCATGACTCCCTGTGCAAAAATTTTCTGCACATTTATAAACAAGAACATTTAGAAGATCCCCTCTTGCTGAGAGATATCACAACAGATATGTTTAACCGTGCCATAAAATAAAGCAGATACCAAGAATACCGCTGGGTTCATCAAGCACAGGAAGAGTTTTTATGTCTCTCTTCTGACACAAGCTTATACATGTCTTTCTATCCCCACATACCTTCCCTGTACCGTGCTGGTCTGATGAGTGCCATCTATGTTCTCACCTTTGTTTTCTGTGTTACTTCTCAAACAAGTATTCCCACCCCATCATCTACATTTTCTCACCACTGCACCCTGGTTTTCCATCCCTGCAGCTATTGCGCTGGTGGTCACTACTGGGATTCTTTTTCTAAATGATCAGAAGCCATTTTCCCCAGCATCCTACACCAGGCTCCCTGTCATCTCCTGTTGTTTACTTTGACTCTCTCCTGATGTGTCTTCCTGCACCCAGGACCTCCTACCCAAATCTAGGACAAAAATTTTTCTCCCTCACAGAATCTCCCAGTTGAAAAAAAGTCCTGTGGATGATTTCAAACTTTTTGGCAAACTTCTTCTCGAAAGGACCAGAGGATAAATATTTTAGGCTTTGTGAGCCATTCAATCTTTGTTGCAACTACTCAGCCCTGCCATTGTGGCGCAAAAGCAGCCGTAGACAATATGTAAACGAATAAGCCTAGCTGTGTTCCAGGGCAGTTTTATGTATGGACACTGAAATCTGAATTTCATATCATTTTCAACCATCACAAAATATTACTTTTCTATTGATTTCTAAAAATCTTTTAAAACTGTAAAAATTATTCATACTTCATAGGCTATACAATAACAGGTGGTGGGCCAAGCCATAGTTTCATCTTGGACAACCTCTCAACCCAAACCAGGAGTTTCTTCCCAGCTTTTGCAGCCGGCCCAGGCTGTGTGTGAAATTTCTCCAGTTGTAGGAAGCTTACTACCTCCGAAGGCAGCCTGTTCCAAGGCCAAGATGAAATGACGGGCCCTAGTTTTGCCTACTAAAGTCACAAAGAATAACTCAATTTCACCTTCATGGCAACCCTTCAAATACTGAAATGCACCTACCCTGACCACCTCAGAAGTCGTCTCCCATTTTGTCAAAATAGTACAAGTTCCTTCAGCTGTTGCTTGTACAACACTTTTTAATCTTTAGTGTCCTCTCTGCTCTGGTATGTAGAAATCCTTCTGCAAATTTGGCCTCAGACTACTGCATTTCAGATGTGCCCAGTTTAGAGGAGAGGCAAGGAAATGCTATGTCATTCTGTGACCTGTTCATCTGATTCTGTCCTTCTGGGCTATCAGTGCACTTCTCAACTCCCTTGGCTCAGGATAATGTGATACTCATATTGGAAATTCTTTCCCCTTGGTTTTCATCACCCACACGGCCTGATTCTCCTGTGATGCCCACATTCTCCTTCTCACTGCATGATTTTACCTGTCATGACAGTGAGTGTTAGCAAGGCTTGATCCTTGGAGCCGGTGATCTCTCTCACACTTGATGTCTTAGGAAGCAAATTAATTCTAATGGCTCAGCCATCCCTTCTGTAGGGATTATTCCCAAATTGTATCTGCAGCCTCGATCTCGTAGTACATGAACTCCTGGCTCCTACCTCCCACTGCTTACTTCCCACCTGATTTTTTTTTTTTTTTTTGCTTTTTTCTCTATTTTATTATGCTAAAACATTGGACTTGTTTAAATGTTAAAAAAGAAAGAAAGAAAGAAAGAAAAAGCACACCAGGTTGAGAAATGGACTCAAGTGAGGCTTCTCGCTGGTTGGGCACAGTCAGGATTTCAACACTGAAAAGGAAGAGTATAATTTGACAGAAACCAAACGCTGAGGAAGAAGTGCCCCGAAGACCAAATGGAAAGCACAGATATCAACACAGCACGAAAGTGGTTAAGACACAGGAACAGACGATTCACAGAGGAAATACACCACAGGATCTAGTAATTTCTATCCATACATATGCCGAGCAGATGAAACACTCTGTAGTTAAAATGGCAAATAGTTAACTTAAAGGCTAACATTTGATGAATGAATGCATGAATGAGTGATTTATTTAATTTAATTTATTCTCACCCTAAAATCTACATGTCCCAACTTGAATATCTCCTTACATGATGATGATGATGATGATAGTAAAAACAGAAATAACATGAGTTGAGCACTTACACTGCACCAGACACTATTCTGAGCTAAGGATTCACTATCTTACTTAACCTTTACACAACTCATGAGGAAAATATTCTTGCCCCTTCTATAGTTGGGGAAATAGGCTCAGAGAAATAAAGTAATTTGTCCACTGTGCTAATAAGAAACAGGGTCAGGATTTGAACACTTGCATGTCTGAATCAAAGCATGGGTTCTTGACCACACTGGATGGCCTTCGTAACTGCCCAGATGCTGTCACAGGGGCCCCTTGTATTCCAAAAGACCTGCCTGGAAAGCCTGAAATCAGTCTTGAACCTTCTCTTTCACTGAGCTTTCTCTTTCATTGAGCCTTCCTATTCAATGGGTCACTGCACTACTGGGATTCTTTTTCTAAATGATCAGAAGCCATTTTCCCCAGCATCCTACAGCAGGCTCCCTGTCATCTCCTGTTGTTTACTTCGACTCTCTCCTGATGTGTCTTCCTGCACCCAGGCTCCTTCTTCAATCCATCATGCATGATCATGCATGATCTTGCCTAGAATATGTTTGATCAAGCTGGTTCTCTCACTAAAAAGGTCCTCCCTGCCATTCTACCTCTTTGCCATTCATTTGACCTATCTTGGAGCTGTCCACCCCTAACTGACCTGCAGCCCTCATCCTGGGCAGAGGAAAGCTGGAACATGTATCAACTATAATGTAATTTAAATATTTCACATGTGTATTTTTTGTTCCTTACTATTTTTTGTCTTTGATTTTTTTAAGAGCAGTGTGTTCTGCAAAACTAGAAGAAAGATCAAGAAAATAAAGTTTGAGCTGAAATACATTTGTGAAATGCTGTTGAACTGTAAGTGTTTTTATTGCTGGACTTGTTAAGCCTTCAGTACACTAATGTGCATTGGGAATATCAATACAGAAGAAAGAAGCTGCAAAGATGTTTCTGGAAGGTACTGAACCATGAATTTAAAAAAAAATTTTCTCCTCCAGAGCAGGTTGAGAAACCAGGGTTCTGCAGCACAATGTTTAGGAAAAGCTATTCTAGGAGTATCTATCAAAATGCTAGGCATGCAGCAGGAGTGAAAGGCTGCAGTGATGGAGGGGAAGAGCCCTGGACTTGGACTCAGAAGGACAGACTGGAGCCCCAGATCCAAAATCAGAGTGGCCCTATAAGGATTAAATGAGATAACTTGTGTGATGAGCTCTGTGTAAGTGTAAAGCACAGTATAAATGTGTTACTATTTGATTAAGGGTTTTAATTTAAGTATACCTTAAAAACTTCCCCCAAGATTGGCTGTTACCTTCTCCAGCTAAAAATTTTAAAAATCATATTTTATATAGCAATAGGGAGCTTTTTAGTCAGTATTAGATCAAAGGACTCTAAATATACAGATTTTGATTTTCTCTGCTTCCACGGAGTATTTGTTGCATTTATATATTCGATTGATCCAAATAAAGAACTGCCACAAATATATGGTGACTTTACTTTTCATGGAAGAGAACAGCATTTTAAAAATTACAGAATAACTCAGAACAAAAAGATAAGGCAACTTGAACATGAATTGGTGTGGCTGAGGGGTACTGGGCCTCATGGCGGCTGTGCGTACCTGGCGGGGGAGGGGGAGGGAGAATAGAAGAGACTGTTGTGGAAGCTGGAAATGCCAGCCAACTTCTTGGCTGCATCTTTTGTCCAGGGCCTGTCCTGCACGTTTTCTACCCTGTTGATTTATACATGATTTTAGCGTCTGTATAATTTTTAAAGTATGAGGTGTAACGATAAAGGAATGAAACTTGTGTTTGTGTGAGGCTTATGAAATCCGAATCACGAGATTAGGGTCTCACCTGGTAAAACCATGTGATTCAGACCCATGTGCCAGGACAGGAGGGACCAAGACCCCACCTTCTACAGAATCTGCCCTGCTTTGACCTGGAGCTGAATCCTCACTTCCTTCCCTGTTCTTTCTCCAGCTCTCAAAGGATCTGTAGCCAAGCAGCTTTGAGAGGCTAAGGCATTAGGGCCCAGACCCACTTTCTCCCCTATGTGACAGATCCACCTACTTCTCCTATGTGACAGAGTTTCTTAAAGCATGTTCTATAATAGGTATCAGGCCTATAGATACCCAATACTCATGTATGTTTGTGACATACTGTCTTCTAAGAGAGTCCCAGTGTACACGAGCACAATAAATGACCTGAGAAGTCCTGCAACGCAGAAAGGAAAACTTAGTTATCACTGTTTGCCCAGCAAGTGGCATATATGTTAGACCACGGGGCAATATTTTTCCATAGAATGCATACAGACATCCCACACCACAACTATGGGAGATGCTGTTCTAGTCTTACTTGGTTACCCCCCAAATCCCTCAAACAAACCAGCATTTTCTGCCCTCATTCCTTTATTCATGGTATTTCCTGGGGCAAATATTTATTGTGCAACTATTGATAGATGCATAGTGCTACATGTATAGCAATACAACAAAGAATTTGGGCTTTGGGGTCACGAAAGCCTGAATTTCATCTTAGCTTAGCCACTTTCTAGCTATGTGATACTGGGCAAATTATGTAGCATTTCTGAATCTCAGTTTTCTTATTTGTAAAATAAAGCAGTGATTCACATCTTTCAGGGTTGCATGAAAACTACGTGATTAGGTATGTAAAGTGTTTGGCATGGTGCCCAGTGCAAGGCACAGAATTAACAGTGGCTACATTATTAATTTCTCTATCACCAACATTGCCATTATCATCATCATCACTGTTATGTAAATAAATGGAATAACCATTAGACATCCTCAAACAGCTATTTGTCAAATTAACCACATTTTTTCTTTCCTATTTAGAGGATAATTTGACTTACATATCAAGGGTGTTTATTGGTTTTAAGAAATCATTTCACAGAGCATCTCAAGTTATACCCAGAGACAAAATGAGAAACATCTGTCAGATGACTGCATTAAGGAAATTCACATCTAGCTTAAAAACACTGTGCAAAGAGGGGATAAATGGTTCAAGGCCAGCCTGATGAGCAGCCTAATGATGTGCCAAAAGGCTTCCTATTAATTCCTATTTGGTTTGACATTTTTACCTACAATTTACATTAAAAAACTTGAGACATATGTATCAAGCCTGAATATAAAAAGTATGGGGAGTGGTAGCTAATTCAATGCATAACTAAATTAATACTCAAAATGCCCCAAAAGAGAAAATTTAGTAGACTTAAATATAAAATATTACATCCACATAAGAAAACAACAAACAAGGCAACCTATACACAGAGAAAAGATGAGCATGGCCGTTTGCATGCTAAAAGTCTAGGGGTTTTAGTTGACCTTCAGGGGCTAATAATTAGATGGAAAAAGTAAAGAGCGGGAGAATGACCCAACTATAAAAAGGGAGAGTCTCACTGTCCAGAAAAGATTAGGGAGACTCACTTTAAAGAAGAATATTGAAAAATAATATAAGTTTGGACAATGTGGGGAACGTCCAACCTCAAGAGAACCAGACCAAAGGAAGGCAATTTCTATTATTTCCCTGAGAGCAACAGGTGGAATTTATAAGGAGGCAGATTTCAGTTCGATTTAAGGCAGGATTTTAAAACAAATTATGCTCCATTAACATCATAAGCTCATTAAAATGGAGTGAACTCTGTCTTTGAAAGTTTTTAGTAAAAGCTAGATAAGAATATGCAAGGGAGAGATTCCTACATTTGGTGGAGATAGGAGAACATAACATAACCTCTGAAACTTCATCAACGATAAAGTTCATAATTGTGTCTGGCAAAAGTCTTCCCAACCTCCAAGGCTCTGAAGTCCTTGGTCATCCTCAAGGGACATGTGCCTGTGTGGTCTCCCTCTTCCACTCTCACGGAACATCAGTCCTGTCTCTCATGTGGCACGGAATCCTGCTAATTACTATTTATTGAGTACTTATCCCGTGCTGGGGGATCTTATACACATTAGCTTGCTTAAATGTTCCAACAACCAAGTGAAGTTGATAAAATTATCCTATTTTACAGGTGGGAAATACAAAGCTGAAATCAGGTTATGTGATCACTTATTTGTCTAGATTCCGATAGTGAGTAAGTGGCAGAACCTGCACTCAAAATCAGACTTAGCAACAGAATCATACTCTTTCCACTACCTATGGCATGTCTCTAACCACTGTCTCTCCCGTGAAAAGCACTGCCTTTTTCTAAATATGTATATTTATTCAATATTTTATGTCTTATATGCCTAGAACTAGATTGTAAATTCCCTGAACAAAGGGGCATGTCTTGTTTGCCTTATTATTTCTAACAGCTCCTATTTCAATAAACAATTGCTAACACCAGTTATTATTAAGTATTTATTGACCATCTAGTACGTAAATGGCACTTTGCGGAGAACCAGACATACAGCAATGAAGAGGTTAAACAGGTTTCTAAGGAAAAAAGTAAACAAGTCAATGGCTTCCCTGACTTTTGAACTGAGACATGATCAGAAGACATGCTCAGAAGAAGACAGCAGTGGGGGGAAGATGGTTTTAGGCAGAGGGAACAGCAAGTGCAAAGTCTATGTGGGGAAAACTAGCTCAGTGTGTTCAGGAACAGAATGAAAGTCAGTGTGGCTGGAACAGAGACAGAGAGAGGGGTGGATGGTATAAAGTTAGGTTGGAGAAGTCAACAGGGGCAAAATCATGCAGGGTCTTGCCGTTTTGGATTTTATTTCAAATGCAAGAGGAAGACCTTGGGGGATTTTCAGGAAGGGTGTGACCTGATCTGCTTTATGTTTCTAAAAGGTCACTCTGGCCGCTGGGTGATCTTGGATTGGATTATAGGATATGCAAGGACGAAAGCAATACTGGAGGTGAGTGCAGTGGTGACTGGCTCTAAGGGTGGTGGCGGGTGAAATGCTAAGGAGTGGTCCGATTCAAGATGTATTTTGTAAGTAGAGCAAATGAGACCTGCTGATGGTTTGGATGTTGGCAGTTTGGGAAAAGAGAGTAGATCAAGAACGACTCCTAGGTTGTTAGACTGAGCACCCAGGTAGATGTTGAGATGGGGAAGATGGGGATAAATAGGGAAGATACTGGGTAGTATGTGAATGGGGTTGTGAGAAGGCAGTAGTTCTATTCTGACCATATTTGAGATGCCTTTTAGACATTAGAATGTAAGCTCTGTGTGTGGAAGGGATCTGTCTTGTTCTTTGCTATATCCCCGGCACACACAACAGTACCTAGAATATAAGTTGGTACTTAATAAAAATCTGTTGAATGAAAAAAGCCAACGGGAGGCATTGAGAAGGCAATTGGATTTATGAATGTTTAAATCTCTTTGGCAAATGTAGATTCTTAGCAAAGCATAAATACATTCCTCCTTGGCTCCTACATGTGCAGTAAGGATCTCTAAGACAGTGGTTTTTCAGAGAGTTGAATTAAACATCCTAATAGGGTCAGTTAATTCAGTCCTGGAGAGAGGCTCAAAATCCCAGTCTCTGACAAAAGCATACCCGGTCTTTCCCACAGCGTTCAGTGTCATTTAAAGTGATATGTCTGATGGAAAAGAACACTGGGCCTTGAGGAGATGCTGCACTACTTCTCTGAGTCATGTTAACTATTTTCATTTAAAAAATACTATTCATGTATGTCAAAATCTTACTTGTCTATTTACTAATTTCCACTGGACTCATTCTTACTTCTATCAGCCCCAGGATTGAGTGGTAACTTGATGCCTGCTTTCAACAGAATAAAACAGGCCTCCAGTGGGTCAGTGGCTTTGGCAGTTCTCTTTCTAGGTTGGCTAAATCCTAAAAACATGATGTGAGCTTTAAGCAGGGTAAATAAGAATAAAAATATCCTGTCATAGTAACAAAATAGTTTGAATATTTAAGATTCCAAAACCAAGTCCTTTAGGAGCAAAGAATGAAAAAAAAAATACAGAAAGAAAGAAGGAAGGAAGGATGGAAAGAAAGAAAGAGAAAGCAAGCAAGTCATCACATTTATTTAAATTTCCTTTGGACAATTATCAACTATTATAATAGTTCCTATTCCAAAGACAGGAATCATTTCCCCCCTATTTGCTTTCGGATACAGCTTTGTTCTGTTCTTTGAATACCTCTGTCTGATGGTCTAGATTAGTGATTCTCAACCATTGGTGGCATCAGTATTATCTTGTGGAGCTTTTAAAATATACACATCCCTGGGCCCACCACGGATCCACAGAGAGTCCACAGAATCTCCTGGGGACCGGCTCCAGGCATGTGTATATTTAAAAAATATTCTGATTGTTAACAAACACATGAAAGGATGCTCAACATCACTAATCATTAGAGAAATGCAAGTCAAAACTACAATGAGGTATCACCTCACACCAGTCAGAATGGCTATCATCAAAAAATCTACAAACAATAAATGCTGGAGAGGGTGTGGAGAAAAGAGAACACTCTTGTACTGTTGGTGAGAATGTAAATTGATACAGCCACTACGGAGAACAGTATGGAGGTGCCTTAAGCAGCTAAAAATAGAACTACCATATGACCCAGCAATCCCACTACTGGGCATATACCCTGAGAAAACCATAATTCAAAAAGAGTCATGTACCACAATGTTCACTGCAGCTCTATTTACAGTAGCCAGGACATGGAAGCAACCTAGGTGTCCATCAACAGATGAGTGGATAAAGAAGATGTGGCACATGTATACAATGGAATATTACTCAGCCATAAAAAGAAATGAAATTGAGTTATTTGTAGTGAGGTGGATGGATCTAGAGACTGTCATACAGAGTGAAATAAGTCAGAAAGAGAATAATAAATACCATATGCTAACACATGTATGTGGAATCTAAAAAAACAAAAAGAGGTTATGAAGAACCTAGGGGCAGGACAGGAACAAAGACACAGACGTAGAGAATGGACTTGAGGATATGGGGAGGGGGAAGGGTAAGCTGGGATAAAGTGAGAGAGTGACATGGACATATACACACTACCAAACATAATATAGATAGCTAGTGGGAAGCAGCCGCATAGCACAGGGAGATCAGCTCGGTGCTTTTTGACCACCTAGAGGGGTGGGATAGGGAGGGTGGGAGGGAGATGCAAGAGGGAGGAGATATGGGGATATACGTATAGCTGATTAACTTTGTTATACAGCAGCAACTAACACAACAGTGTAAAGCAATTATACTCCAATAAAGATGTTTAAAAATATATATATATATTCTGAGGCCCACTGCTTTCGTTCTGCTGACCAGTGAAAGCCACTGTTAAAGGAAATCGTGTCTGATGCTCAAAGAATGAACACAGGCATGGAGGTTCTGATTCACAAGGTGCTTAGCAGCCCTTCTCCACCGCCTTCTCCTGCTGCCCCAACTCTGAGCACAGCCTGAGAACAGCCAAAAAAAAAAAAAAAAAAGAATCCACAAAAACTGTACTCCCAGTCTTCCTAGGAGTACAGATGTAACTAAAGATTTTGAATTTCAAAGCCATCACTTTTGGGGGTGTAGGTTTCATGCAAAATTGAAATACAGAAAAAGAGGAGGAAAAAGACTGCAGAGGTGATGTGATCAAGAAATGAAGCTAAAGAAATAAAGTAAAATTTTTAATTTTCTTTTGGCATTCTACATTCTCAGGTATCCAGTACCTAAGGAACCCTCAAAGCCAAAAAGGAAACTTTAAAAGCCAAAGACCTAAATCCCTTTTCTGCCTGGGATATGACAATTTATTCTGTTCCTCTTCTGGGACAATGTTCTCAGACACCTTGTGACACCATTGTCTTACCAATTTCAAGGATCACAGTCTCCCAGTTCAAAGGAAATGACACATTTTCAATATCAAGGAGTCAACAAGGAGGTTAACAATGTTATATGTATTGAAATAGTAAAGAATATTTGAATCCTGTTGTGAAGCAAACGGTTTCATTCAGAATAAGAGACCAAGGTGAGGAAAAAAGGCTCTTATGGCTTTTGATTCAATGGCACCAGGTAGATGGAGCACGAATATTGGCTCTGGTGTGCTGTGAAGCCCCTCCTCATTTCCAGCCCCATCATTTACTTAGTGTTACGCTGAGTGAGTAGAATCCTGTGGGTGTTGATTGCCAAGAACCACCGAACATGATTTGCTGTCAATAGACTCCAGGGCAGATAAGTCCCCTACAAATAACCTTGCTCTTAGAACACTGCCCTGCACAGCTGAGTCTCTGTGGTTTAACTGCCTACTGTATTTTTTTAGTCCAGAAACTTCTGAACTAAAATTTCTGTTAACCGGGGAATGTGCCATGAAATATTCTGGGGAATGAATACAATTTCTGCTCTCAGAGGTGTGCCTCTAGGGAGATGTGCTTTCCCAAGGAAAAAATCTGGTTTTCCAAAGTGAATTGAAATTTCCCTTACCCTGAGAGGGCTTTATTAACAATTTACCTCATGGGTATTCAGACATGAGGAAAAAAGTTTGTACAGCAGACCTGAACAGATGATTTGCTTGGCTTTCTGCATAAAAGAGGGAGGGGAAACTTTCCTAACATGGTTAAATGTACAAATTCAAAACCAAGTAAAGGAACACATTTGGTCATTATCACATGTTATGCTTTTTCCTTACTATGCCGAAATAGTCTTTCCTTGGCTACGACCAGACAGACTTCTAGATGTTGGAATTTGTCAAAGTGATCGTGATCTCTTATGAAGTACCCAAGGAATTCTGGCTGAAAGGACACAGGCCCAAACAGCCCTTCTCTGGCCAGATGGTTTATTTATTCTTATGCTCTTTCCCAGAGAGTTAAGCTGCACCTTGGCATTCTTTATAGAGAGGGTGGCCTTTAAACTATTGAGCTGACGTCTGCTGAAACCCACCAGATGGAAGGAACAGCACTGAGTGTCACTTTGGGCTGCCCACATTTGTGTGGCTAGAGAAGCGGGTTGATGACTGCTTACTTTGACCAAACACAGGAGGGTAGAGGAAGGTCACCTGGGGCAAAAAGCCAGGTGGAATCCCTCCAGAGCCTTCTGGGGTCTCAGTATAACTGTGGGCTCAATCTTGGCCTCATCACCTGCTCTTGGACCAGCTGGTTTGAAAGAGGAGCCCAGAGAATGGTCTTGCTAAGACGTACCTGACAAGAAAAACTGCTCTCTCAGGGCATAGGAAAAAGTAAACCTGTTAATGGCGTTTTGAAGCTGAAAACCAGCCCTCAGTCAGAGAAATCAACTGTTACACAGAAGAGCGTCTGGCAGTGATGTGGGCAGTGGTAGGTTATCGAGCTGAAAATTTACTCTGTTGACGGATCCTGAGGACCAGCTGTAGATGCAGACCATGATGAGTTCCAACCCCAAAGATCATCAGTGGGTGAACAACAGGACAGGAGCAGAGGCTATATTGATGAGTCATAAGGTTTGAGAACTCAGAACTCAGAACTGTGATCCTAGAATACACCACCTCCCCAAACCATGTTCCATCACAGCCCTTCGCAAGAAAAGGGCATGAACGCAAAGGGAGTAAGGATGCTCCTCAATCTTTATTTGCCTTTCATATCTTCTCAAATGCATGTGCTAAAGTGTGTGATCTCTCTGGTAAAGTTATCTACCAAAAATGCCTCTCTGTCTCCTTTTAGAAGGGATAAATGGCTCTGGAATGTATTCGAAGAGGAATTAAAAAACAGTAAGATCAAAAGGAATGTGGACTACAGGTAGAGTCTGGAGAGAGGAAGAAAGAGGAGGGAAAAAGGACAATATGATTTGAGCCGGTCAGAGCAAGAGACATCGTGGGTGGCCAGGAAGTGAGCCTGCCTAACCTGAAGGGAGGAAGAGAGAACACGGGCTCTTTGAGCTTTAGGTCGAGGATATGACTACAGAGAGGTGTCCAGATCAAAAGGGTTCAGGAAGCCCTGTCTCCCAAACCAAGTGGAGCAGGATGGAGCCCACCCCCAGTGCCCCCTTGACTACCACCAGCTTGGGGCCTAGCCCCTTGTACCTGCTTCTGTTTACTTGCAAGGATAAAGAGAAGTCACTCCGGTGAGTGCCAGTCTTGACATCGGGCAGGAGATAGGGAAATGGGGAGACAAATTGCTTCCAAGCCACAGTCTAAATTGATTTTAAATGATTTATCTCCTGGCGTTCCTTAATGTAAGCCAAACACTTTCAGTTGTTTCATGATTGTACCTGGAATTGCATTTTAACCATATTTTCCTAAGAACTAACGTTAAGCAATATTGCTTGAGAGGCATCAGGGATTTTCTCCCCTTTCCCCACGTTACAGTTAAGTCATTACGTAAAGAGTTGTAAGAATTCGGGAAACTTCTAGCTCATGCTCAGGTTTTACTGACAACGAGCGGCAAGCTGCCTCCTTAGGTCATGAATCTTTCTTGCTCATGACAAGAACTGGTTGTGTTCTCGTCTGGAATGTCCTCCTTCCCTTTCCCGTGATGGTCCCCTTCTATCCCAGCCATCCCTCAAGGCCCAGCCGCAAATTCCAGTGCTGAGCAGAGAGAGCTCTGATCACCCACCTAGACACCTCGGCTCCCACCGTCTGTGCCACTCACACTGCATGTATTTTCTGCCTCTTTTGGGAGTGATTTGTGCCCATGCCTGACTACAATTTAAGACTGGTAGCTTCTGGCAGACGCAGACTGTTATTCATTTCCCTTACTGCTTATCCACCATGGTCTCCTGCTTCTGAGAAGTGCTGAAAACACGTTAACTGAATGACTGAATGTATGAACAAATGCATTCACTTCTCTCCTAAGTAACTAGCAGTGCAGCTAGTAGTCTCTCTCTTGTCTTTGAGATTCTCCCATGTTCAAAAAATATATATTTTATTTCCACTGAGGAAAGTGCATTTATTTTGTGAATCCAATTTTGACAGAACCAAAGTATGGGCTAATAATGTTGTAAATTTTCATCATATATTGCTCATTTCTTATTTAAAAGAGTGTGTGACACGCCAATTAAAAAAGAAAAGGTTATAGCATAGTAGGCACTCAATAAATAAGTCTTAAGTGAATGAATGGAGTGGTAATAGGAAATTCGATAAAAATAGAAATGGTAGGAGGAGAAAAAGGGTAGATGCACAGGAGGTTTAGAACAGAAGTAGAGAGAGGGAGGGAAGAGGGAAAGGAGACCGAGGCTAATTAAATTCAAAATCAGAAATTCTGGTTTTACTACAAATTTTAACTTGATAATTTAACAAGTAGAGAGGCAAGGCAGTTGGCTGAGAAGAGAATAGACTTTAAAGACAGACATCTGGATTCTGACATTCATTCAGCCACTGTGTGACCTTGGACAAGTGACTCAACCTCTCTGAGCTTCACTATTTTTTTAAACCTTTTAATTCTGAAGTAATTTTAGATTTACAGAAAAGTTATAAAAATACAGAGAGTTCCCATACATAGCTCACCCAGCTTCTCCCAGTGTTAGCATCTTTCTTAAATACAGTCCCTTTATCAAAACCAGGAAATTAACATTGATACATTCATGCTGATTAAACTACATGCCTGATTAGAATTTCACCAGTTTCCCCATCAGTATCCTTCTTCTAGTCCAGGATCTAATAGGATCCCAAACTGCATTTAGTTGTCATGACTCCTGGTCTCCTCTAATTTTTGACGATTCCTCTGTCCTTCCTTACCTTTCATGACCCTGACACTTTTGAAGAGTACAATGTCTTTCAATTTGGGGTTGCCCGATGGTTTTTTTCTTATGATTAGAGTTAGGTTATTTTTTTAGGGGGGGCAAATACGTCATAGAGACTACATCTAGTCCTTCTGAGTGCGTCACATCAGGAGATGTGACCAGTAATAAGACATCAATATGTCTTATTATTGGTCATGTTGACCTTGAGCACTTACTCCCTTAAGGTAGGTGTCTACTGGGGTTCTCACTGTTCTATTTTTCCTTTTGTAATTAATACATATTTTGTGAATAGATACTTTGAGACTATGCAAATATCTTGTTTCTCATATTTTGTTCAATAATTTTAGCATTCATCAGTGGTTCTCCCCTGTAACAATTTATTGCTGGGGTGTCCTAATGGTGATTTCTCATTTCCCTCATCCCTTCTACATTTATTAATTGGAAATCTTTTATAAGTAAGAGCTGTACCTCTCCCTCTCCTCCCATTGATTTATTTATTCACTTATTTATTTATATCAGTATGGACTCATGAATATTTACTTTATTCTATGGACCACAGTCCAATACTATCATTATTTATTTTGTTGTTTAAGCTTCACGTTCTTCACCTGTGAGTCAGAGATAATAACTGCCTTACACAACTGTCATAAGGATTAGTGGGATTAAAAAATGTGACACTGACAGATAAGCAACAAGGATCTATTGTATAGCACAGGGAACTCTACTCAATATTCTGGGATAACTTATATGAGAAAAGAATCTAAAAAAGAATGAATATATGTATATGTAACTGAATCACTTTGCTGTACACCTGAAACTAACACAACATTGTAAATCAACTATACTCCAATAAAATTAAAAGAAAAAAAGTGACAATCTCCAGTCTAGTCCTAAATGCTAGCTCCTTTTCTTCTTTTTCTTTACAGAAAGTAAAGCCACGCTAATTTGGAGGCAAGACCATTCTAAATAGGTGAAATCTGAATTTAAGAATTCTCTTTCAATGGAATGAAGCCTTTTTAGCTGAAAGGATATAAAACAACTAGAATTTAGCTCTCCCAGTTTTGCCTAGTGTAGGTCATTTGGGATCTGCCTGTAATGACTACATTAGACTGATTTTTTAATCGGCATACACATAATATGTATGAAAATAGATGCTTGAGAATACTTGAATACAGACTGTTCTTTTAAGTAGTTCAGGTGTTTTCCCAGAAACCTTGTTTACATTTTGAAGTTGCTTAGCTTAACTATTTTCAGAGATAGTCCCAAGCATGCCTTAACCCAGCTGTGGTTCATATCATCACTAATTCTGAATTAGTGAAATCACTGTTTCATCTTTGATTCCCAAAGTTATGGTACTAAATGGAAGAGATCCAAGTTTTCCCTCTCCAAAACTAACTTAAAACTAGCTTTTTAAAGTTCAGGTAAATCACTTTTAACTTCAGGTGGAATTTAAAACAACAACAATAGCGACAAAGGACAAGGGTAGGGTCCTAAGGATGTCTGAGTGAGTCGATCAGGAAGTTTAAAATAATTCATGATATACAGTAAAATCCACTAATACAATCACCCAGTTTACTGGAACTTTCATTTTCCACTCTGTTTTTATCAGCAAGGAAAATCAAGAACATCAGATTTATTTTAAAAGGCAACTTTGGGGGCCGTGTGGTTTACAAGCATTCATGTGGACTCCCAGAGAGTCTGTCTTACTCAGTTTGGAGTGGACCAGGAATCTGCAATTTAGCAGGTGTCACGCTCAGTATGAGCCTGATACAGGCGAGAGGCAGGATATTGTTGTGGTTCAAAGCCCAGGCTCTGAGACCTGACTCTTTGGGCTTGAGTCTCACTGTTGTCACCTACCACCCGTGTGACCTTGGGCAAAGAACTTCATCTCCTCATGTCTCAGTTTTCCCATTGCTAAAATGGGGTCAATGACAAGGATCTGTCTCCCAGGGTTGTTGTGAGGAACAAATAAGTGGCACATATTAAATAATTAGTATGACGGTGCTAGATGGATATTAGCAATTCCTATGGATAATGGATCTCCCTTTGAGGAATGATGCTCAAGGCATGTCTGGATACAGAATTGCTTGAGCTCAGCCTCTAATACTTTCCATCCACTGGGCTTTATCACTGTTGTGATACAACCATCACCAGGGTCATGACTGGAAGGCTATGGAGGCTGCAAGGTGAACTGCTATAGTTGGAAAGTGTTTAAGTAACAAAGGCTGATTGATCCTCTGTCAATCAGAGATATATACAAACTAGGATGGGAGCATCCTCTTAGCATTTAGGTAGTTTACTAAATGACTAAAGTAGGAAACTACTGTATTTGTGGAATTCAACCAACCAACAACCACCAAACACACAGACTGTAATTTTGTGTTTTAAAAATCAAGACATAGAAATGAAGTCTAGAAGAAATAAAATACAGAACAGAAAGGTCTGGGTGTGGGGTTATGCTATGGAATGAAAGTGTTCTCTAAGCCTGAGAGAGGAGCATCCTGTGACCCTAGCATAGCATGGCGACCTCCTCTCCATCCTGTCCTTTATCCTTGGTCCAGGACCACAGGGTGGCTAGCCATTGGCTCTTTTCCTCCCAGTGAGCGCCTAGAGCTCGTACACTGCCTCCTTCCTAGGTGTTCCCAGACTCTGGTCACACCTGTCCTCTTTAGAACTTGCTTCTGGCAAGGCCTTGGAGGCATGGAGTGACTTTCTGGGGCTGAGGAGCTTGATGGGATGCAGAGATCAGGAATGAGGTGATTCATTGCCCCTCACGACCATGTTCCTCCCAGCTGTCCTTACCCAGGTATATTAGTGTTTAATTTCTGCTGAGGAGGTCTGATAGTGGAAGACAGAGTGGGCCAGACAGATCCCATGATCCCTTGGCCAAACCCAAAATTGAGACATCTGGTCTTAAAAGCACTTGTGGGAACAGGGGGAGAATCTTTGAAAATGGGCCCAGGGAGAATATTTTGGCAAGGGCATAGAGAAAATGGGGTGGGGGGGATACTGGTTGTCCAAAGGGAGAAGGCTTGTGGACATGGTAATGGTATGGGATGGAGATGGTCTCAATTAGGCTGAAGGGTGGAGTGAAGTGAAAGAGAGGATGACATTGCCTGGAAAAGAGACAGTCATCATGGAAGTGGGCAGACAGACAGGTAGATGAGATATCAGTAACAAACAAACCTAAAAGGAGAAATGCTTAAAAATCATTACAAAACATCTCAGAGCGGCTTCTTACCTCATTAAATCTCATCACAAGATCTTCAAGGGCGTTATGCTCTCCGTTCTGGGAGGTAAGAATGGATGCTGAGATGGACGCTTTGAGGCAGGGCAGGGACCTCTGGCATTCCGTAGTGCCCAAGTCCCGGGTCAAGAAGCAAAGATAGTCTACCGGCAAGACCCTTCGGTAAATATTCTGTTCCTGCTCCATCAGGATGCTGGCAACTTCCTCTGGGAACTGGATGAGGGGCTGCAGATCAATCAGTTCCTTGCTGATCCCAGCTGAACTTGAAGGGAGGGCACTGGAATTGGCCATAGAGGTGCCTGGTTGGCGTTCTGAAATAAAGCAACAAAAGTCACTGTTACACCAAGGCTGGTATCCCCTATGACAGGTATTTACTTGAGAGCCATTCAAAATTTTATACGTTTCTCAACTGAAGTTTCTGCTTGGTGAATAGTTCTATACTATCTCTCCCGTTTTGGAGACCTTTCTGATATCTCTCCTGCCTGCCCCCTCCCACTCCTTGGGGGTAGGGGAAGGCTTAGTTTCCTGTTTTCAGAAGCAGAACTGATCTAGCACACCATTCCCTAACCAGTTCACTGTGACACTCTGCAGAGTAGCAGTGAAGTAAAATGTACCATTTGCTTCCTCATCCTCTGGGACTAACCATCACCATGAAAAGAAATGCAGGTGGGCATGGGCACAGCAATTGAAGTGGAAGAGGGAAGAAGGCAGTAGGGGGAGGAGGCCTGTACACATATAGGCATATGCACCCTATGTCTGAATACGCAGGAGACCCAGGGACCCTCTGCACACCAGGCTTCAAAACTTCACGGTCTGCTCTGCCAACATTCAGCCCTCAAAGACTCTGATTCCACTGAGATTTACCTGGAGGTGTGCAGGGACAGAACCACCTATACAAGTAAGGAAGAAATAGGTAATGAGGAGATGTATCTAAATAAACAAAATAAATAAATCTCATTCCCTGCTCCACAACTGGTAATAAGAAGGTGGTAGCGAGAGGGAAATTAATGAGTGCATTAGATAGAAGCACCAAAGACATTCATTCAGAGGCTCAAAATTATTCCCTTAGCACAAATTCACTTTGCCTCAGTGGATAGCTCCACCTTCAATCCCTTTCTTCCCACTGACTCTTCTTTGCCTACACAGATATTAGTTTCCCTCATCCTTAAATACAAACCAGTAAAACTTCCCTTATCCCTTAAACTCCAACTAGCCTTACCCTTCATTATGTACCTTCCCTAAAGGGGAGTCTACTTTCCCTGACTCCTTCCTCTGTGAGTATGGCGACCATATCTTCTGATCCAAAAATCGGGCCACGCAGTCTGTTCAAATTAATTAACCAATAAGGATGTGGATGGAACAGAAAAATGGAAACCAGGTCTGTCCTGGGAGCTCCTGTGTTGATTTGGAATACAAAATCATATTTGGTTCTCTCTAAGCTCATATTTGAAAATAATTAAAATAAGGCAGGTACTCAAATCAAGCCTACGTGGCTTCACTCTCCAACTTGCTGAATGGTTGAGAAAGTGACCAGATTTCCCCCAGATTGAGTCAGAATGTAGCCTGAATGATGACAGAGGCAGATTGCAGTTTCTGACACTGATAATTTATGTACAGTGGAATTAACCATATATAGAAAGTCTTCCCAGAATTAACCAGCTCTAAGACATGATTTCAAAGCATAGCACTCTGTGAAGGAAATAAAAGTAACTCCCAAATCTTATGAAACAGCTGCTTATCTAATATGCAAGAGAAGAGATAATGTAATAAAATATGTAAATAACATGATATATTGTAAATCACAATGTATCTTGAGACATGAGTCACATGATGTTACAATGAATGAAGAAGAATCTAGTGATTTGTGGGAAATAGCAATAAAGGAGACCTAAACAAATTTGAATAAAAGAAGAAAAAGAAGCCTGGTAGGTGTAACTCGAATAAATATAGTGGCCCCATGTGTCTCAATATAAGCACGGCATCACACTCAAAGGAAACACAAATCTGAGGTTAGAAACCTTGAAACATAATGTAGACCTTTAGTGTAGGTTTCCTTAAAGCAGGATTACTCGGGGATTTTGTATCATGCACCACAAAGAAACATCTCAGAAATCTTTTGGGGACATATTTTGTGTTCTTCAAGTTCCACATTTAAACAGCAGCTGTTAAAAATACTGCCCGCTTTCTCTCATTCTTGCTGAGCTCCCCTTTAATCTCCTCTTTCCTATTCACAGGCCACGTTGCCCCAACTCTCAGCTGTAAGTCACCATCAGATCTCCCTCTCTGCAACATGGGCAACTCTATGATGGATTAAAGACCCAGGAGCTCTGTGACCCCTGATCATTCCTCATTATTTGTGGAGCAAAGTTCATTAATCCCACAGGCAACCGTAGTTCTTCTCTTGTGAAAAAATTTTTAGAAAATTTCTGGTGAATATAATTATCGATCTCATTTACAGTCAATGTTTGCTCTCAGCCCCATGTTCTCCAGTTAATAGTTATTCTACAGTAGAATAGGGTCGTATCTCTAGACACTCTAACAGCCTAACAAAATTTACTGTGAGACACAGTGTCTTCAAGTTCTATTTCCCTGATAACCGAGTTCAGTACTTTATATGGATTAATTTAGGAGGTAGATAGCATTATTATGTGAGGCTCACATAAGGTCACATAAATAGTAAGCTAGGAACCTGGGATCTGAATCAGGGTCTTTTTGACTTCAGAGCTCGTGTTCTTGATCACTCAGCATACAACCTCATGTAGCGACAGAATATCACATTGTCATTCTGGATTTTAGATGCATCTCAAGTGATTTAAGTTAGTATAAATCAAATTCTTGTGCTTACTTACTTGCATTGATCTGATAAAATGAACTCTTCAAACTCCAAAGGTAAGGATTTGACCCTAGAGCATGGACAGTTCCCTTCTTTGTTCAGCCTGGAACCATCACGTCAATCACTACATTACAACTACATTAGAATGGAGCATATAGAAACCCAAAAGTGCCCTCTCCTTTCCTTCTTATAAATTCATAAGAATGTTCCCATGCTTTAAATGGGTATTTTCCAAAGTGTGCAACACTGAATTTATGCAAAACACCGTTCCTTGGTTAATAATTTAGAGACATACTGGGTTAAACAAAGTTAAATAAGCTTTCTTTTTTTCTATTTTAACTGCAGGACTTCTCAGAGCCTTTAATAAATTCCACGAGGGGCATATACTATCACAGCACACAGCAGCTCTCTTCAACCTTGCTGTCTATCTCTATATCATTTGCATGGGAATTACAGTCTCCTCAAAAGTTTTGTCAGTGGGGGAAACAGGGCCTCGGGTGCTTGTGGGGTTAGTGGTTCCAAACAACCTTAGTCCCTTTTGGCCCCGAAGCCGCGTTGAGACTGGTGACGCTGCGGCCTCAAAGCCCGGCGTGTGGGCGGGCTGCTCCGGGACTACGCTGAAGCCTGCGGGGACGTGGCGGTGGCGAAGGCCCGACCCGTGCGGGCGGCCGTGTACGGGGGGCTGCTGGGCGGCACGGTGGCCTTTGAGGAGGCGCTGCTCCAGGCGACAGGGACCCTCCTGCTGCTGGCGCCCCGCCACGCGCAACCGTGACTCGGAGGCGTTCGTGCAACTGCTGCTCTGCTGCGGGGCCGCGGCTGCCTGCACCACGTGAGCCCGGGCCCCTTCGACGCCCAGGCCAGCCTCTGCCAGGCCCGCTGCCGCTACCTGTAGCCCAGCTGGGTCGACTTCCTGGACCGGATCCTGGATGTGGGCTTCGTGGGCCGCTGGTGGGTGCTGGGGGCCCGGATGCGCGACTGTGACATCAACGACGACGAGTTCCTGCACCTGCCGGCACATCTGCGCGTCGTCGGGCCCCACCAGCTGCACTCGGAGGCCAACGAGCGGCTCTTCGACGAGAAGTACAAGCCCGTGGTGCTCACCGACGATCAGGTGGGACCAGGCGCTGTGGGAGGAGCAGGTCTTGCAGAAGGAGAAGAAGGACCAGCTCGCCCTGAGCCAGGCCGACCCGCTGGTGCCGTCGGAAGTCGCGAGATGAAACCCAGACCAGCCTGGGTCCCGATCGGGCTCTGAGCCCTGGCAGACTGTTGGCCGGGGATTGTGCAGTTGGTGCGAGTGAGCCTCAAACGCCGAGTGACAGAAATAAATTATTTGCACTGTTCTCTCCCTGAGTTTTCACAAAATCGGGGGCCTCCCTCTCACCTGTTGATTGTGAGCTGACGCTAATTCAGAGCCTCCTTGGTCTAGGAGTTGGGGAGAGCAGAGCGACATGCCATGTCACGTTTAGCACTGCCAGTTAGTAAGGCGCTTTAGAAGGAAATAAGCCTTTGTTCACTGGGCTTCACCCTTCCCCTGACTGAGGCATCACAGTTGTTAGGTGACTCCCAAGCTCTCCGAAGAATTTTCAGATTTTTGTTTTAAAATTTGAACTGAAATGTTTATCTTCTATTCCATGAGTAACATTTTTTTTAAATTGATTTTTAAATTGTAGTCTCAGAGGAAACTGGAAAAATAACAGAGACATCCTGTGTACCCTTCCCCCAGCTTCCCCCAAATGGTAACGTTTTCTACAAGCAGTACCAAACACCAGGAGATTGACATTGGGATGACTAAACTTTTTGCAAAAGCAACTTGCTTTTACCATAGGTGTATTGATAGTGATGTTAAAGTGACCTGGAGGGATAGAGCATTTTCTGATCTGGAAATCAATATGGAATCATAGCTTCTGGTTATGTTACACCTCAGTAACCCTGAAAACACAGAATCCTCTGGAAAGGAATATGTTGGTGTACATAGCTGGGTTATAATCGTACTTTTAAAACTAATATTAGAGGAATGAGACTACCTATGTCACTGATGCGGCCCGTGGCTAGTTAATAAACCAGGAGATGAAACCAAAAAATAAAAAAAACAAAGAACCTTAGTCCACCATATTGCCAAAGGCAATATGTAAGGATCTATGTAAAGGTCTAAGGGTGAGAGAGACCATGGCTTATTTAGGAAACTGCAAGTCATTGCCGATGGCTGTAGCATACATTGGGAGAGATGGAGCATCACTGTAGAAAATGAAGGAAGCTTTATTTTCCAGAAGGCACTAGAGAACAGGTGTGGCTCATGAAGGAACAATGGGGGTGGTAGGAGGATCCAAACATATACGTGAAGAAACATACAGCCTAAACTTTTGGGTCTCCCGGTGGATCTAGGCAATCGCCCCACCTTGAAGGAGGGGAGTCTGGGCCAAGTCTTCCCTTGAGGGATGCTGCTATGAGAGACATCCACTTAATCCTTGGTTCCTTTCTTCCTTTCTGGTGATCAGAAAGCCCTCATCTTGCCTATGAACTGCCATTCCCAGGGGCTGTCCACAAATTGTGCAACCCAGAAATATCCAGAAAAGCCTCTACACTGGATAAGTACTTTTCCTTGATAACTCTTCACCCAATGCCCTGGGTATTGTGGCTTTCATAACTCCCACCCCTGGAATTCTGCTCCCTCCCTCAGGGTTAGCACTTGTTCAGAAACTTTAGTTTAGGTGCAAGCCGTGTAAGAGCCTTGGGCTTGGCCTAGAGCTCAGCAAAACCTGCCACTTCCCATGGATTTCTCTTTTTGCCTTTTGATCCCTATCAAAAGGTCTTTATTGCTGTGTCTCATACGCAAGTCTAGAGTTTACCAAGTAATCTCACAAACTCTCTTAACGTAATGTGAGGGAGCCATGATAGGTTGGCATGGCTAACTGTATTTTTCATAAAGCTTGAGTTAAATTGCTACGAGATCTGCTGAAGAATCCAGCTTGTGAGTGGTCAACCCTGGAACTGGTAAAAGCTGAGACAGAATCAGAGGATTCTGGCTCCTTGCCCAGTACTCGGCATTACACCAAGCTGAGCCTGGGTCACCATGGATGTGCTCTGTGTCCAGGGGCCAGCCTTATTAGCTGCCAATGTATCTCAATGGGGTTAAGACTACACTGATGTTGGGATTCAGTGAATAAGAAAAGATCCTTGTTGATACTGAACATCCTAGGAGAGATGACTGATAAACACTACTATAATATGGGTGGGGGAGGGCAAGATATTGGATGGAGGTTGGAAAGGGGTAGTATTACATAGTTTTTTTTTTTTTTGCAGTACGCGGGTCTCTCACTGTTGTGGCCTCTCCCGTTGCGGAGCACAGGCTCCGGACGCGCAGGCTCAGAGGCCATGGCTCACGGGCCCAGCCGCTCCGCAGCATGTGGTATCCTCCCGGACCGGGACACGAACCCATATCCCCTGCATCAGCAGACGGACTCTGGACCACTGCACCACCAGGGAAGCCCTACATAGCATATTTTAACTAGAATGCTATTTCCTCAAGTCTTTCTGCAAAAGTCTTCAAAGCTTTACCATCCAGGATGCTCTTGGCTTGGTCACCCTAATCCTTTTCTGGCATCTCAACAAGAGCTACTCACCTAGCTCTTGCACCTCACCATTTATTAGCCCTTTGCACGAAGTAACATATTTTAATTTTTACAAAGAACACTGTCAGGCAAGCGTGATTACCCCCATTCTATAAACGACAAATTGAGGGTCAGAAATGTTAAGCAATTTGTCTAAAGACTCATTGCTACTAAGAGATGGGGCTGGAACTAAAATTCAGCTCTGACTCCAAAAGTCTACCATCTACTATGGTCAACATTTTGAGAGATCTCCTGCAGGAGAGAAGGATTCCCCTGATTTCCTGCTGAGTCTGTTTCTCTGTTTTTCTCTGTTACACACATGCACACACACACACACACAGTCTTTTCCGGGTAGGGAGAGAGGTGGTTGAAAAGTTAGGCAGGATTATACCTTACAGGAATCTGACTTTAATGAAAAATAGAATATAGTACTTGCATTATATTTTGATGGTAGCTTAGTATGTATGTATGTATATATTTACAAAGGTAAAACCTTTGGGAGAACCTGCCACATAGCTCTGCTTCTGAAATGTTATTTTTCATTCTCACTCTCTGTGAGTGGTGGTGTGATGGGCACAGACTTTCTTGGAAGGCAAAACAAAAACTTAAACATGCATACCCTTTGTCTCAGCAATTCCACTTCTGGGATTTTATCTGACAGAAATTCTTGCAAAAATACAGACAAAGTGAGGTAAATTCATAGGTACTAAAATTGAAAATTTAAGTGGAAAAAAAAGCAAGCTGGGAACAATGGAATATGAACCTATTGGAGGAAAAATAATTTTAAAAATGTAGGTATATGTTTGTATCTGTCTAGTACATACCAAGCTAATGAAAGTGTTTATATATTGCACAGTTCTGTTTCATTGAACTTTTTTCTAACGCAGGTTTGACAGTATTAAAAAATATATCAAAATGGTATCTGAAAAATTCATCCAGAGTACAAAATTCTAATCTTCTCATGGGCACAAACTGGTTTGGCATTTGAGCTGCTCAGATCTTTTCCATATATTGCAATACTGGTTTTGAAAAATTTCTTCAAATTACAATTCGGGAAGAAAGTACGAAAAACTTTTATTATATCTACTCTATACATTTTTCTTTGATTTGAATTCATTTTGTAGACAATCCCTTTATTTTTTTAACTTAAGCACTGGATTCATCAACTCCACATTTAGTAGCCTTTGAGTGATACAATTCCAATTATATAAGATAAGACAGGAGAGGAAGGATGTTGATTTCATTTTATGAAAGATTCAGAGTTGGCTTAAAGACAATCTCAGGCAGAGTTGAAAATTGCTTTCAACAGGGAAGTAATGGGTTTAGAGAAAGGTTAGTTAACTGGTGATTCTTTCTCATTATCTGTTATTGGTTTTCAGAGTAACAATCAATCCTGCAACAAATGTGTCTGGTTTGTCCTCAAAACTGCATGACTTTACAAGTTCACAAAATCAATGAAGCATATTATTTCTAAGTTGTACTTTAAAAAAAAGAAAAAACCAATATGCCTAGGTTGAGAATTAAGCCATATTCAGATAAAACTCCTTATGGGACTGAAGAGCCTCTTAGAAGGAAAAAATCTGACAGAATTCTTATTAATAAAAAGTAACTCTGCACCCTGATTTCCAATGAAATATGAGCTCACTGTGAAAGTATAAAAAATTTAGAGACATATACAGAAGAAAATTAAAATAATCAATAATCCTACACCCACAGATAATCTTGCTAATATTTTTGTTGTAGCATTTCACATTTTTTCTATATATATATATATATAAAACATTTACAAAATTAGCATCAGAACACATACTTTTTTTCTAAACTTAAAACAAAAACCCAACTTACTCTATAGTGCACATTTCCCCAACTCTAAAACTAGTTTTCTAATATTGGATCTTAATGGCTCTTTAGTAGTCAATGTTATGTTTAACTATTTTTTATTGTTAGAAATAAAACTGTGATAGAATTTGTAAATATACCATTATATGTGCTTATTATGTTTCCAAAAACCTTGAAAGAGAGAAAAATTCCCTGCCCACACTGGGAAATTTCCAGGGAGCAGTAATTTCTTCTCTTTTCACGGCACATTAACCAAATGTTTTAGCAGTCTCTCTCATTGATCACCAATCTATTTCTGATGATTTTGGGTAAACAAAATTAACTGAGCCAAAATTCACATGGTAAGCTATAATAAGATGCCGTGCTTAAGAGGAAAATGGCATTACTGACTCCAAGTTAATAGGAGGGAAACTCTGGAGTGTCAGTGACAATCTAATGCCCTTGTACCCAGCAGCACATTCCTGATGGCCAACCCAGTGGATGTGGCTAGTTCTAGAACACAGCCCAAGCAGGCCACCTGAACTCCAGAGTCTGATCTGGCTGAGCTACTTAAACATATACTAATTACCCTTAAGGGATTCTGTGTCTCTATTTTATAATTATAACCATCAATAATAATAACACTAAATAAATTATAATATTAAATATATAATAACCACTACTTACTGTACACTAAGAACTGCACTAAGCTCCCTAAAGAGGTCTCACTCGGTCCTCACAGCACTTTATGCCATAGCACCCTATGCTATTACACCCATGTTAGCTGATGGGGACAGAGGTTACAGAACTTGCTCAATATCACCCTGAGATTAGCGATGGAAGCAGTGCCACATCAGTCTAACACCAAAGTCCAGGCTCCCCAAATCACCACCCTACACTGACTTGAAGGATTTGTTCGTCTCAGTGTTTCTGTACAACTGACAATCAAATGTTTTCCCAGTGGTAGGTAAATGAGGCAGGACTTGGACCAAATGCTTGAGCTGGAAGGACTACATTCAGGAATAGTTGGGACAAATTTTCTACACTTTACAAATCAGGAAGCTATGCCTCTGAGAGGTCAAGCTTCTTGCCCAAGGTCATGGAGCTGATTATTGGCAAAATTGGCCCCCAACTCCCAGTCCAGGGTATTCCCTCTCTACTCCACTGTCTCCCCTACTTGCTGTGGTTAGAACCTCCAGTGCTGTAAACTCTTGGGGGGAATCTCCCCCAGAAGGAGAAAACAGGGAAACAGAGAGTATAATCCAGTGGTTATGAGTGAGGTCCTGGGAGTCACACAAGTGTGGGGCTGCAGCCCACCTCAGGCACTGACTTGTGGCATGACCTCGGGTAAGTTCTCTACAACCATGTCACCGTGATGATAGGGGAATTAAAATGAGAAAATGCATGTAAAACGTTTAGTGCATATTCAGCTCTCAGTAGTTAGCTGTTTTTTATCATCATGAATTCATCATTTGAAAGACAAAGAAGGAATTCTGGGGCCTTTGATCTTAGAAGCCAGATTGAGAGACTTAGTCATATATCAAACCATTTCAGGCTATGGAAAGTTTTGCTTTGTTTTTATAACCTGCAACTTGTACCCTCTGGTGTGGTGCCCACCAATAATCAAACATTTTCAAAAAATCCTCATTTATTCATATGAAAAGAAATATCCATCACATCTTGCCATGCATTGTAGTAATGCATTGATTACTTATTGATTCCTGCAAAAAAGGCAGCTGGAATTTTGATAGGGATTGCACTGAATCAGTAGATCACTTCGGGGAGTATTGCCATCTTAACAATATTAAGTTTTAAATCCATGACCACAGGAGATCTTTCCATTTATTGATGTCTTTTAAAATTCTTTCAACAATGCTTTGTAGTTTTTAGTGCACAAGTCTTGAATTTCTTTTGTTAAATTTATTCTTAAGTATTTTATTATTTTTGACGCTGTTGTAAATGAAATAGTTTTTGTAACTTCACTGTCAGATTGTTCATTCATGGCTAGTGTATAAAAATACAACTGCGCTTGTATCTTGCAAACTTGCTGAACTCATTTATTAGTTCTAATGGTATTTTAGTAGATTCCTTAGGTTTTTCTATATACGATAACATGTTATCTGATAATAGAGATAGTTTTACTTCTTTGTTTCCAGTTTGGATGCCTTTTATTTCATTTTCTTGCCTAACTGCCCTGGCTAGAGCCTCCAATAAAATATTGAATAGAAGTAGTGAGAATGGATATCTTTGTCTGGTTCCTGATCTTAGGTGGAAAACTCTCAGTCTTCCACTATTATGCATTATGTTAGCTGTGGGTTTTTCATAGATGCACTTTATCAGGTTAGGGAAGTTCCCTTCTGTTCCTATTTTGTTGAGTGTTTTTACTGTAAAAGGGTATTGGGTTTTGTCAAATCATTTTTCTGCATCTATTGAGAAAATCATGTGGTTGTTGTCCATTATTCTATTAATATAGTGCATTACTTTGATTTTCATATGCTTAACTGTACACTCATTTTATATTAATATATTGTGTGTGTAAGCACAGTCTAACTGAGAAGAGCTTTGTATGAGACCAGCAGACATTTATTGTCTAACTGCAGTTCTGACCCTAACTTGGACCTGTACATTGGACAAGAACAGATGGCAAACTGGGACATGGCTGTAACCATGACTCCAAATCACAAACACTCTGATATTTTTAAAAATTATGTTTGTTTTAAAGAAAGGAAATATATATTTTAAAAATTCATGTTGAAAATATACTCTTTATTATTGTTTGTTATTATAATCACATTTTCAACCTGTGACGATATGAGCATCAATTAAAATAGCTCTATGACTTAAGAGAAAACTTGTGCGTGTTATTTCTGATTTAGAACATATTATTGCAGAACTGACCTGTACCAGACTTTGGGTAGGTCAAAGTCACTTAATAAGAAAAACACATACCGACCTGGAATTTTTTTTTCCCATAAAAGGCAACACTAATGGTACTGACAGCATTACTTGCTAACGTTTTATTAAGTATCTCCTTTAGTCCTATCAGTGACTCTGGCCTGACTATGATTAAGTATTCCATTTTACAGCTGAAGAAACTCAGAGAGGCTAAGGAACTTGCCTAAATATTCACAGGTAGTTACGTAGTGATGCCAGGATTCTGACTTAGACTCATTTGACTCCAAAGTCCATTCTCTTCACCATTTCTTGTACTCTAGGTACCAGAGTTAAATTTATGCACGAACTCAAAACTCATTTCCCCTTTTCAACTAAAATGGGACCAAAACCTGGAAGGCATTAGGATTCACCATGTCCCACTTGTTGACCAAATGCTATTTCAAGTCAAGTACTCAGTAGGTACTTACCACGTGAATTCAACCTATGGGATGTATCTAATCTAGTAGTGGACAAGGCTGTACAGGAACTGCTTTGTATTTAATTATGCAATTAATAGCTTTTTGACTATGTTTGATGATTTAAGCAGAAGATCTTTGCTGACAAAGTCAAAGCCACCTTTAACAGGAAAAAAAAAAAAAAAAGCTATGCCAAAGTGGCTAATGATAGATTTGAGGACATTATGATTTGGTGCATTAAAATCACCATGCCATTGTCATGTAGAGGGAGCCTGGTAATCTACAAGTCTAAGCCCCACACCATGGACCTCCCCTGAGTCCTGGCTCAGGACACTACACGATCTTGGCTCTCCCCTTACCTCTCCAGCAACGGCACTGGCTTCTGAGTCTCCTTGCAGCTCCTGAGACTGAACTCTACAGTCTCAGTTCTCTCATCTCTCTTTCCTAGAAAAGCTCATCTCAAGCTGCAGCCATCACAGCTAAGCAGATGACTTTGCAAATGTGTAATTCCAGTTCTGACCTCTACCTCAGCTCCAATCCTGATGCTTCTATTCGGAGTGTCTATGTGAACATCCCAGCACCTCAGAGTCAAGCTATGCAAATTGGATCTAACTTTGCCCTTTCTTTTTAGGGCACCGCCTTTACTTCCCCAGATCCAAAATCTTGGAGGCATCTGTTATTCCTCCATGTCCTGGGCTGATTTTGCACCCACTCGTCCACCAGTTATTTCCAGAATTAGTCCCTTCCATCCCATTTTCACTGCTTTCTCTCAATTCCCACCTGCATGGATATCTGCATCAGCCTCTTGACTATCCTCTACTCTGAGATACTGAGAGGAATCCTCACAAAAGCCTTCTTAGACCAAAGCCTAGGGGATAAGTAAGGCCATTTGGCTCTGTGAAGTGATGTCCATGATGGCAGTGGGAGGTGGAAGAAGGGTGGAGGCAGCCCAATAAAATGTGGAAAGAAAACACACACAGGTTTCATCATGTCTTGGAGAGACCTCATAATTCCTTCCTGAGGTCAGTTCCTCTCTGATTTGGTATAAAACAGTCATAGGACCTGGAATAACAACTGTCATCCTCTGTCAGAGCAGCAGAGACAAAGGAGGTACTGGTGCCCATACCTGGACATAAACAGTTCAGACTGCCCAGCCTCTGTATCTGTGACCCTGAGCCGGAGTGCTGCCAGCTCTGACTGGGCAAACTAGGGCTGCATGCCTGGGAGCGTTGGGCACCTTCATTCTCATGCCTCCCACCAGAGGCATGTGGTAAGGAGGTGGTGAAGGGGGAGCCCTAGGCTTCACATGCAATGCGGGAGAGCGCTCAGGTGCCCGGGCTCTGAAGTGGGACAGAACCAAGTCCAAATCCCACTCAGCCACTGTCTAGTTGCTTAACCCTGTAATTAACCTCTCAGAGTGGAGCAGGCCATCTGCTCAGCTTCCTGTGAACTCCCAGCTGGAAGGAGTACAAAACACCAGTAAAGAAACAAGAAGATGGGGAAAATCAATTTTCTTAAACTCCTTAGAAGTGAAATATCATACATGGTTGGGACAAATACTCTGGCAAACCTCTGAAGTTGGAAGGGGGTGGGATCACTATGAAGTCCCCAAAATGCCTTTCAAAACAGAGACACCCACTTAGCCTAACCATAGGGCCTTGGTTTGTGGACAGGGACAGGCAAGCTGGGGGCCAGAGGGAATAGCTCAGGACAACAGAGGGTAAAGCCACCAGCTATCTTCCCCCTTCTCAAGCTCTTCTTAAGCAACTGGAATTTGTAGGGGTACCAATTTATGGCCCCTAAGTCTCAGTTTTCTTATCTTTGAAATGGGGATCTCGAGCCTACCTCACCAGGTTGCTTTGGGAATTACATGATGTGTACACAAAACAGTATAGTGGCTGGGCCATTAATAGAAGACCTACATGTTTCCACATGAACTCTGGGAAGGTTGTCATATGCCCAAGGAATGTGTTATTATTTACTTGTTTATAAGCACATGAGAGTTGGCAAAGGGAGAGAATAGGTCATTAATACACAAAGGACATGTGGCTTTTCATTCTGTTGAAGGCCCAATTACTTACTGGTCTGTTATTTCTTTCAGGGTGACTTCCTTTTTGTCTACAGTTACATATATAAATAATACAAAGAGATTTTATTTTTTAACAGCTGGTGGATCATATCTAATCACTCTGTAAGCTCTTCACCTGAAGGAACCCAACTGGACCCTTGCCATCTCTGAAGGAAGAATCCTCTCTGGCCACTCTGAGTGAAACTTACAGCTGTTGACCACCAATCCTGGGCACCAAAGAGAACTCTCAAACATCTTTGTCAATGGGAAAGACCTGGGGTCTTTTCAAGGTGACCTTGAAACTGAATGAGACCAAGGGATTGAGGACAGAAGGCAAGGGAGAAAAGAGTGTTTGCACCATTAGTGAGTGGCACAGCTAGCACTGAACCCAGGATTTTTACCTAGGAATTTTGTTGTTGAAATAATGCAGATTCTGATTCAAGAGGTCTTGGTGGGGTCTGAGATTTCTTCTGGTTCTGGGACCACATTTTCAATTGCAAGAGGGTTGGTGTTGCTAAAGCACTTAGAACAGTTTATGGCATGTAGTTCCTGATTCAATAAATGATAGTTATTATTGTTTCTATTACTCGCACTGGTTGAGTTACGTGTAGCTCTTAGAAATAGGGCAAGTGCCTTTGGGTTTAGAAATCCATTTCCTGGGGACTTGATTGGCTCAGACCAGTGCCCCAGGGTTCAAAGACGGACTCAAATAGGCTGGTGAACTGACCACACCAAGCTTTGAAGATGCCTTCTGAGCCAAAGATTAGAGCTTAAGGGGAAGTGGAACCAACAAACAGGAGAACATTTTTTAAAAGGCTGCCTCCTGTGTGTGGCAGCAACCAAAGGGTGCTGCCGCAGGATGGGGCTCTTGTTCTGTGTGCAGCAGGTGGGCTTCCCGCTCCAAGACCAGGCGTAGGCCTGGCATGGAAGCTTTTGGCCCTCAGAGGATGAGTTAGTTCTCCTTAGGCAAAGGTGTGTGACACAAAAGCCCTGAGATACAGAAAGGTCCCTTGAGGAGGCTTCCAGAGGTAATCTAGAGTCTTGTTACTCAACATGAGGGTCTTGGCCATCAGCAACTGCATCATTTGGGAATGTTCTGGAAACTCAGAATCTCAGTCCCTGCCCCAGACCTAGTAAATCCAAACCTGCATTTCAGCCAAGTCCCAAGGAGATTCAGATGCACGTTACTATTTGAGAAGCACTGCTTTGATGGAGTGTCATTGTAAGTAGGGTGGCCACAGGGAAAGAAGCATCCAGATATAGCAGAAAATAAGCCCATTGACTTCACAAACCCACACCCAGGACCACAATCATAGTCATTACTTATCATCACAATTATCTGCAGCAGTTAACAACAACAGCTTAGTTTTATAAATGGCTTAGAGTCAGGAAATTGAATGCCCCTACATTGCTTTGATTTATAGGATAAGCCTATTATTTCCACTTTGTGGATACAGAAAACTAAGGTTCAGAGAGACTGAATAATCAAATAATCAAAAATTCATTTTCAACATAGGAGCCGAAATTACAATTATGTTATTCCACCATAGGTCACTTCATAAATACATGGTTTCTCATTAATTTGTACTAAATTGAGCAGTAGAAGAAGTTAGTCTTAATAACAATATTTTTAAAGCAATGCAGGCTTTTTGCTTTTAGGTCCAAAGTAATAAAGGTACAAGAGTAACCTTTTTAAA
This sequence comes from Stenella coeruleoalba, assembly GCF_951394435.1. Lineage (NCBI taxonomy): Eukaryota > Metazoa > Chordata > Mammalia > Artiodactyla > Delphinidae > Stenella > Stenella coeruleoalba. The sequence goes on from NC_137162.1 coordinate 32,632,661, forward strand.
AAACAATACCACCAGAATTTATGTCCAAGTTAAACACTAAGCAGTCACCTTTGGGTATGATATATGTGATACAAAGGTGCTCTGGGTAGCCCTGGTCCTTTCTTGGTGCTGTTTTCAGAGTCTGTAGTACTGTTGTTTGGACCTCCTATAGCTTACGTTTCTATCTGCAACTCCCTCCCGGCAGGGCGCCTGCAGAGAGGAGAGTTTAGTAACTGTCACTGAATGAACAGATGGAGAGATTGATAAACACAAAGGAATGTGACACAGCCTAAGGCCAAAGGAATCTAAGTCCTGGGCTTCCCCCTCCCCCCACTGTGGACAGATGATAAGGTTCTGGAAGGGATGTGGCATCCATGTCGGCAAGCAGACTTTTCCTCAGATAGCTAGTGTAATCTCTCCAAGTCCACCAGACATTCAGACAGAAGCAAGGAAGAGAAGAACAGGAAGTCCTTCAAATGGAATCCACTGGCAAGGCTGATCTTTGTGACCCACTTTTGATATATGAGGTAGTCTGTGCTTTGCTGAACATGTCTGTTACTGGACATCTGTATGTCCATCCCATCCCCTATCCACTTCCCTCCCTTTCCCTTCTTCTATCTCTTTTTCCTCCCTCATATCCTTCTATCCTTTTTTTTTTTTAGAGGAAGACTTTGCATTCAAAAAAAAAATTCCAATTTTCTCACAGCTGAGGCAGAGAAGGAGAAAAAGGAATTTACCTGTGTATGATCCACCTGAGCTAACTGGGAAGATGAGAGAGACCTTCGAGGCAGGTGAGGTGCTGTTGGTGGTTGATGCAGCCTGGAATCGTGGGAAGGGATGGGGGTGGATGGGAGAAATGAGCTCTGAGGGCAAGAGCCAGGAATAGCTCTGTCTGGACCCCCATCCTCCTGAGGTCTGCCTTGACCCAGGGGCCACCTGCAGCTCCAGATGGCCTCCAGACGAGGGCACCCTCCCCAGCTCCATTTCCCACAGTTCCCTCCATGCCCCCTCCCTCCTGCCAAACCTGACCCCTTGCTATTCACTTCCGAGAACCATCCTGATCTAAGCCTCTGTTCTTGCTATTTCTGGAATGTCTTATTTGCTCCATCTCCACCTTTTTTTGTTTATTTGTTTTGGACAGTGCGCTAATCACTTTATATTCATTAGGTTCATTGATTTTATCCTGTTATAATTTTCTGAGGCAAGTATCTGCATTGTCCCCATTTTACAGGCAGGATGATACAACTTAGAAAGGTTAACAGAAAGGTTAAGTAATCTGCCCCAGGTCACACAGCTTGTCTGTTGTAGATCTGGGATTTAGGTATGTCTGTTACCAAAGTGCACACTCTTAATCACTAATTTTTGCCTCATATGTGTCACAGTACAGTGTAACCACATATTCGAACGTCAGTCTTTCTGTCAACTAAATCAATGACTCCTAGAGATGAAGGACACTGCCTTTTTTCATTGTTTTCATCCCTGGCTAGGACAAAGCCATGGCCAGCACTCAGCACATGTTTTCATAGTGTGTTATATTACCTTATATTTCCTAGAGGTGGGCTAGAGACAGGGTAAGAGCTTAAGAGGTTGGGAACTTACCAAAACCCTGTCTATGGAAAATGTGAATGCTCTCTGGAACTTTTCCAATCCAGTTCCTGAACATGAAACACACTTCCAGATGGTCTAACTTGGGCTTTAACATCTCATTAGCAGAAAAAAAAAAAAGGTACTGTATATGTTTTAGGTTCAGAACACAATCCATGTCTGGGTTTGCAACTGAGGTGTTGAGAGATGCTACAGAAAAGGACAAAGACCGAAGAGCACGCAGTTATATCAGACTGGAGTGAATCAGTGAAACAAGATATTAACTCACTTGAAGACCCCTGAGGCCTCCAGCCTTTCCCCTTGGATAACTCTGAAAGGCGTCCAGTGAGTTCCAGTTTGGGCAGGGGTTTGTTTATTCTGCTTGGTTCAAATCAGGGCTATGGATCCCTCATGGTTTTCATGTCCCTAAAGGTTTTCCACATTTGGGCAAGATCTGTGCTTTATGGAAGCCCGAGGAGGCCCCGCTCCCAGCCCCTTGGGCTGAGCCGACTGCGTCACCCCTTGGCACAGATGCAGAGGTTTTCACAGTGGGGCTGTGTCATAGTAAAAATGCCTCCATTCTTAACCAACCGTAATTTTTATTACATTTCATTTTTCTCCCCATGATGCTAAATTTTCATGACCAATCTTTTTCCGGTAAGCACTGCCCTGTGCCAACGAAAATTGTGTGGGTTCACACTGGCTTCTGGCCCTTTACTTTGAGTGCACCATTCCTGATCCGGGAATACTCATGCAAGTTTGTAACTACTACTCTCCCTCCTTCCGAGGGTGTCCCACCTCCAGGCTCTTGACCTATACCATGTTTTTGTTGGTCTCTCCTTCCTAAAATTCAACCTGCTTACGAGCCTCTGATGGCTTTCTAATGCTTTAGGTCCAAATTTTCACCTTGTTCTCTCCAAATTGTGACCACATCTACCAAATTAGCCTTACGCCTCACTGCATCCGCCCACAGATCATTGCTGAGAATCACTTCCTCATTGTTTCCCAGGCGCTGTGCTCATTCCCACCCTGTACTTTATCTCGTGCCTGGAATGAGACCCCCAGCAGAAGCCGGTTCAAAGAAGACTTTCCTGCTTCCAGCCCAGCCTCCTAAACCCATGAACTGAAATCCTCCCTAGCATACCATCCAGGGCACACAAATGTAGCTGTCTGCAGGGTCAGACGGGTGAGGAAATGGGACTTGAGCTGGGAGGGAGACAACCCAGTGGCGGGGCCAGGTATATGGGAGAGCAAGCTGGTGTGTCTTGCCTGGGGGTGTGCATGCACCAGGGCCAGTGCAAGGGGCCAAGGGAGAATGGTGGCCCAGAGGTGTCAGAAAAGCCAGAACTCCACATTTTAATGCAAAATTTCCTAATGTAAAGAAAATACTGCAGCTGTCAAAGAAAAAGCCACATAGCCTGAATTTGGCCCACAAGGGAGTTTTTGCTCTCCTGGTCAAAGCAAGACACTGCTATGACTCAACACTCAGTGAGTTTGGCTTGGGGTGGGGGAGTGTTAACAGTCCCCCTGGGCCTGCAGGGGGGAGTGTCTTCAATCCCCCTTTCTAGTCCACACCATAGCCTGTCTTCTAAACTTCTTGGAATACAGTTCCCAGAAAGTAGAGAAAGCTGGGTCACTAGGTTATTCCTCCTTTGCCCACCTCCTCAGAACAACCACACAGCACTACAGCTCATACAAGCTGCGTCTCTCTTTCAGAATATCATTTATTTTCAGATTCAATAGCCTCGACGGTTTTAAATGTAAACATTTTTATTTGGGGGTAAAGAGCCCCAGAGAGGCAGTGTAAGTGGGGGCATCTCTAGTTGATTTTTGTCAGAATCATCCTTTTGAAAGAGAAATCCTATTGTGTCTCTTCTTCTGTTTAAAACTCTCTGATGGTTTTCCATGGCTCCTAGGGATACAGACAGGAGCCCTTAACAAGACCCTGCACTATCTGGTAGTTTGTTTTGCCTCTCTGTGGCTTAGTTTCTTCACATGTAAAAATGTAAGTCTTAAATTAGATAATATTAAAAAAACAAAACAAAAAAAACACTTCTGAGAGTGCCTGGCCCACAGTGAGTACCCAGTACCTGTTAGCCTTTGTCACTCAGAGTTCTTCTGACTTTTCTGAGGAAACCTGCAGATCTCCACCCTCCACTCAAACCTCAAACTTGCCATACTCCCGGCTGCCATGGGGCCTTTGCACAAATGATTACTTCTGCCTCGAACACTCTTCCAGCTCCCCTTCTCTTAGTTAATATCTATTGGACCTTTAGCCCTCAGTGGAAACATCATTGCCTTCTCTGCCTGGGTTTAATCCCCCTTTTAGAGGGTCTCACACAGTCATGGCCCTTTCCCTGGTAGCATGTACCATGGCCACAACTTGTCATTTATTTTTGTAATTACATGATTCCCTACTGGTCTTTAAGCCCCATGTGGGTAGGGAAAATGTCTGTTCTATTCTTAATACCTGGCAGTGCAGATGTTTAATAATACTTGCAAGGTAAATGAATTTCAACCACTAGCAGCCTGTTCTTGGTGTGCTGGGGTATGATGACCACAGAGAAGAGGGCCTTCCCCAAAGGTAGAGAGAAAATAGGGGCTCCTCTCTCAGCGTGAGGGCTGTGGAATGGAGAGGCCCTCATCTCTTTGCTCAGGAAAGAGACCCCAGACCCTTCAAAGCAGGGCTAATGCAGAGACTGGAGCCTCTCCTCTTTACTCCTTTTCTCTTTTCTCAACAACAGTGTGGGTCCACTTTGCAGAGATAAAGCCCTAAGGAGCACTTGCCAGTAGGCCCAGGGGTATGAGGGCATATAGAGCAGTGACAGAACCAGACAACAGAGAAATCATTCCATGGCTGTCTGCCTCACTGTGGGATAGGGCAGGACTTTCCTGCTCAGAGGCCAATGAAGATCAAATATGCCTTGTGTGGCTCTCAGATGGTCTGTCTTCTGCCATATACCTTTAGTCACATACTGAGCAGGGCTGGGACCAGCCCAAATGATTTTTGTAAATGATGTTTGAAAAATAGCCATTGCTGGTAAGTTAACTTTAGATATTCGTGATGCTCACAGGCTCAAATCAGATGGGTTCAAACGTGCTCTTCTGGTTTTATTTAGTACAGGTAACTGTGTGTTAGCACAGAGTTGTGCACAGGTATTCATTTACTCATTCTTTCACTCAACAAATATTTTCTGAGACTTCCTCTCCCGTTTGGTTGATTCTGTGCTATGACTGCTGACTCAGCTGTAGAAGGGAAAAGCCTTCCACCCACCCCCATAGGTACCCATATCAAAGAATGCCTGAAATAGCCTTGAAGTCCTTGGAGGTCTCTAGGTCAAGGAGGCAGCAGGTATACAGACAAGTGATCAATTTTGTAGTCAGACGGACCTGTGTTCAAATTGGGGGTTCCATGTTGTACTTATATATGTATGTACACACACACACACACACACATACACACACACACACACACGCTCAGGACAGGCTGAGATTTGAGTGAGAGATAAAACTGGAGGGTTTCCTAATGGTTAAGAACTTGGATTGGGAATTAGACAGACTTGGGACCAAATGCTGGCTTTGCCCCACTAAGCCCAGTTAAAGGTTTTGGTTCTAGAGTCGGCAGTCCATAAGCTCAGATCTTATGAGCTGCCAGAGTCTCTGAAACTTTTTATGCTCTCAGTTCCCCTCCATGTTCTCAGATCATCCACAATATCTGCTTGAAATGGATTTTAGATGTCTGCTTATTAATGTAAAAATGTGTTTCTCTGTATAAACTGGGGACCCACGACTGTTACCAAGGGTGTTTCTGGTGACTGTAAAATTCACAGGTAGAGCCTCAGAGAGGTTGAAGCATCCATTTGTTCAGGCTATCATAGAATCATTTATGGGATTAATATTATAGAAATTGTTCTCTAAAAAGTTTGTTGTTATAATGAAATACAGAGCTAAAAGACTTAAAATACCAAATATGTACATATTTCCAGTTGGCAAAACATTTTAGACCTTCCAGAAGATGGTAAAATCTTCTGTTAGAATTTAGTCCATTGAAAACTAAACACTTAAAATGCCCTCTTACTACTTTAACTGTACTAGTTAAGTTTCTTGGTTTTAAGACTCAATTCTGACAGAAGTTTAAATAATGACTCAGACTATCCTGAGATCTTCTCTTTTTTTCCTCTTAAATATTTGCTACTGACCCACATGTTATTATAAACAAATTATAAGCATTTTCCATTATGTTCTATAAATGTTCCCATGGACAAGAATTTTCATAGCTCATTTAAATGAGGTTTTTGTTCGTTAAACAATTTAAAACACTCAAGAGGATTAGGTACACGTACTGAAAAAAATCTCATTTAATTTTATTGTAAAGAGTAATCCATCCATCTTCATAAAAATGTACAAATTCTAACTTGAACACTAAATTTTATACCAATCTTAGTAGACATGGTGCCCAATCCCAGCAATAAATGCTTAGCATCTTTTCTACTCTGGAGGGAAGAGAGATATCAGCAGAGAATGAAGCTGAAACAACAGAAGCATCATAATATAGGTGAGGGCTTGTTTTCCTTGGTTAAATAGATATTCACATTTCTCCAGGCTCTAAAATGGTTTTAGAAACCTCAGACTTCACTCAAGATGGTAGAGGGACTTCCCTCTGAGCCCCTACATCCTGTTCTTATCTCAACTACAGCATTTATTTACGGTCCTAAAATTGCATGTATACCTGTCCATCTCCTCCACTATCAGGTGACTTTGTCTTATTCACTGTTTTATCCTCAGGGCCTAACACCGTGCTTGGCACATAGAAGATGCTCAACAAATATTTGTTAAATTAATTAATGAGTGGCCTGATGCATGAGTCCTAAGGCAAACCATACAGAGGGGCAGCCTCCAGCCTCTAGATACCTCCTTTCAAGTGTCCCGTAAGATGCTACTTCTCTGAGCCCATAGCCAGGGAGACCTGGCTAAGAGCAGAGACTTACGGCTACCAGGGGATAAGGTGGCAGTGGGAGGGGGGAGACGGGGGAAAGATAAATTGGGAGATTGGGATTGACATAGACGCACTACTATATATAAAATAGATAACTAATAAGAACCTGATGTATAGCACAGGGAACTCTACTCAATACTCTCTAAGGGCCTATATGGGAAAAGAATTAAAAAAAAAAAAGAATGTGCATATGTACTGATTCACTTTGCTGTACGCCTCAAACTAGCACATTGTAAATAAACTATATGCCAATAAAAATTTAAAAAAAAATAAGAACAGTGGAGGGCTGGCATTTCACAGTGTTGGCAAAGGGTGGCAGCAATCATCATTACCACCATCATCACCCTCAGCATCACATCATCACTGCAACGTTTACTGAACACAAATTAGATGCCAGATACTAGGCTAAGTTCTTCATATACATTATCTCATTTAATCCTCAGAACAACTCTGTGAGGTTGTTGCTCTTATTCCTGCTTTAAGGTGGCAGACACTGAAGCCTAGAAAGGAAAAGTCACCTATTCAAGATGACACAGTGTTGAAGTCAAGACTCGAACAAAAGACAGAATGATGCTCCTGTTCAATATCTTTTAACCATGAAGCAACTCAGAGGCTGAGAGTCCTACAGGATGAAGAGAGCCCCAGATAATACTTGTCTTATTGATTCTGAGCCCCTCTCTCTGCTTGCTTCAACAAAGCCTCTGTCCCCCTTCTCATTTGAATGTGAGCCCCAAATGGTCTTCATTATGGCTGCAGAAAACAATACCATTGGAAACAAGCGGCTTGAATCCATCAGTCTTCACACAGGTTCCAAATGCCTCTTTTTAAACGTCACTCATGTAGTAGGTGCACATGGAAATTAACATTCAAATAGTAAGGATGGATAGGAGGTGACAAGTAAGAGGCCTCTCTTGGAGGTAACCATTTTTGCATGATTCTGTCTATTCATTGGCAGTTATCTCCTAACTGTAAAAAAGATTTTCATCCCATTTAAAAATATATATTCTCTTCCCTTTCAAGAAGAATACTTTTTTTTTTTTTTTGCGGTACGCGGGCCTCTCACTGTTGTGGCCTCTCTCGTTGTGGAGCACAGGCTCCGGACGCGCAGGCTCAGCGGCCATGGCTCACGGGCCCAGCCGCTCAGAGGCATGTGGGATCTTCCCGGATTGGGGCACGAACCTGTGTCCCCTGCATCGGCAGGCGGACTCTCAACCACTGCGCCACCAGGGAAGCCCAAGAAGAATACATTTAATCACCTCGATGAAAGATGAGGAATTTGGCCCATTCTCCCCATTACTGCAAGTTATATTTTTTTAGTTTTATTTTCCTATTGGTAACTGTATGTTTCAGCTTTAAATACTATTATTAATCTTCTCTCTTTACATTTCAATTTAAATGTATTTCTTAACTCCCCCAAGGTTATTCATCTGCTCTTTATCCTTCTCTAAACCTTCCTCTTTCGGGATCAATGTGGTGATTTCTTTTCTTTTCTTTTTTTTAACATCTTTATTGGAGTATAATTGCTTTAAAATGGTGTGTTAGTTTCTGCTTTATAAAAAAGTGAATCAGTTATACATATACACACATCCCCATATCTCCTCCCTTTTGCATCTCCCTCCCACCCTCCCTATCCCACCCCTCTAGGTGGTCACAAAGCACTGAGCTGATCTCCCTATGCTATGCAGCTGCTTCCCACTAGCTATCTATTTTACGTTTGGTAGTGTATATATGTCCATGTCACTCTCTCACTTTGCCCCAGCTTACCCTTCCCCCTCCCCATATCCTCAAGTCCATTCTCTAGTAGGTCTGCATCTTTATTCCCGTCTTGCCCCTAAGTTCTTCATGACCATTTATTTTTTTTAGATTCCATATATATGTGTTAGCATACAGTATTTGTTTTCCTCTTTCTGACTTACTTCACTCTGTATGACAGTCTCTAGGTCCATCCACCTCACTACAAATAACTCAGTTTCGTTCCTTTTTATGGCTGAGTAATATTCCATTGTATATATGTGCCACATCTTCTTCATCCATTCATCTGTTGATGGACACTTAGGTTGCTTCTATGTCCTGGCTATTGTAAATAGAGCTGCAGTGAACATTTTGGTACATGACTCTTTTTGAATGATGGTTTTCTCAGGGTATATGCCCAGTAGTGGGATTGCTGGGTCGTATAGTAGTTCTACTTTTAGTTTTTTAAGGAACCTCCGTACTGTTCTCCACAGTGGCTACATCAATTCACATTCCCACCAACAGTAATGCAGCGATTTCTTATTCCAGTTTGTTTTGGGAAAACATTTACTTACTAACGTTGAAAAGTCACCTTTAGGACTTTTTGATTTAAAATAGTTATGAATTCAGTTTTATACGTGGTATGCAAGCTTTGGGAGGAAGGCTTGGAATCCAGTTACTGTTGTTTCTTTGGGTATAGAGTTTCAAGTAACTATCTTGCAAAATGAGTTTCAGGAATATGGCCCACTCTGAGTTTCTGTAACTAGGACTTGACATTTTTATGATCAGCTCAAACAGAGGAACTCCAAGTGACTGGGTTGCTGTCCTCACCAACCATCTTTCTGAATTCAACGTTAGGATTTAACCAACCCTTAATTTCTTGATTTCTTAAAGCGATGGGAAGGATGGATGGGCATATGATCCAATAATTCTATTAATTTTTGCCATTAGTAACACGATGGAAGGATTTGAAATTATTTTTTTAAAGATAAATTCATGGTCATCTTAAACCTAACTCCGTTTAACCCCACTACACCCATTCAGTCTCCACATTCTATTAATTCTACTTCTTACTTACACCCCTCTGCTGCTTCCCAAGGATTTCGACTCTTTGGTACAGTGAACAGTCTGGCACTGCACAAAAGTCCTTACCCGAGTGGAGGGGAGGTCCGAGATCCAGCCCGCATGCTGTGCACTAAATGATATGTGTGGGTATGAGCCTGCATCACCCTGCAGAGAGTGAGGAGGGGGCCTTTTCGTAATTTTTACCAATTACTAAATGTGCCAGCAGCACCCTACCTTGCCTTAGCAACAGCCTCCTAAATGCCTCCAGTTCTCACTGCTCTTTCCTTCCATCCACCTTCCACACCAAACATACTCACCTGAAGTATCAGAGACCCTAATTCGGTGGGTTTGGGGGTGAAGCCCAGAAAGCTATACTTTGGACACTCAGGCTGGGCAATTCCGATGCAGGTGGGCTAAGGGTGACACTCTGAGCAGCCCCACCCGACACTGCAGCCAGATGGATCTTTCTAAAAACACAGTCTGCTCACATCACACGCTTCCTTAGAACCCTTCAGTGTCTCTCATTACTTACAAGGTAAAAGCCAAGCTCTTTATCATAAAATACAATCCCATGGAGACGTATTTTCTCCCCCCAGCCCAGCTCATGCCTTCCTACTTACTCCCTGCATGCCCCAAGATTTGGCCAGAACAGCCTGGTAGACCAGCAGTCCCTGAACACACCGTGCCTTTTCCTGTCTCATGCCTTTACACCTGGGTGCCCCGTTCCCTCTGCCAGTTACCATCAGCTCCCCTATCTGTCCCTGGCCCTCCCGGAGGAGTTTCCCTTATCAGTCAACACCCCAGGTCTCTATTCCAACCTAGCAGACCTCTCTCTTCACAAAGCCCAGCTGGGGTCCACTGCGGAAAGAACAGGAGATTGTGTTTTTAATGGGGTAGTAAGCTAGGAGTGAATGGGCTGATACAGTTAGGGGGGCTCTGCACCCCCAGAGGCAACAGTGTCTGAGGAGGAGGGGAGAGGAGTTCAGACAGGGAGCAAGAAAGACCCCAGAGATAACTCTGCAACCATTCCAGCACCTTGCACTGACAGTAGCTTTTGAGACACTGAATATAGCTTTTGTTCCTGCTTGGAAACTTCCTGAATGTATTTGTATTTTCATTTTGTATGAGTCTGGTATGTTAGTGCAAACTATAGGTAAATTAGTGTTTTCTTTCTTTGGTTCTAAAATGATCTCATTCAGTTAAGTGTTGCAAGGAACAATGATTACATGTTCCTTGATTCTGTGAACACATCTGCCACTGGAATCCACGAAGGTTTACGGACTGTCTGTTCTGTGCCCGGTCCTGTGCCAGGCAAGGTGTTTGTGGGAGAGGAGGATGGGGCCGAACAACTAAAACAAAGCGGAAATGGACAGTGCCATTGGAGAGCTGCAAACATGTCTCCCGCACGGCTGTGAGCAAAGGCCTTGGAGAAGCTTGACCTGGGTTGGCTGCCCACACTTACTATCTGGGTGACCTTGGGCAAGTCACTTAACCTCTATGAGCTTCAGTTTCCTGGTGCTAATATTTCTTCCTAACAGGATTGTCAAAAAGACTGTCTTAATTTCTTAGTGCTGTCGTAACAAAATACCACCACTGGGATGGTTTAAAACAATGCAACTTTATTCTCAGTTCTAGAGGCTAGAAGTCCAAAAGCAAAGTGTTGGCAGGGCCATGCTCGCCCTTGGACTCTGGTCAGAATCTTTCCAGCCTCTTCCTAGCTGCCAGTGGTGGCCGGCAGTCCTTAGCATTCCTTGGTTTGCAGGTGCACCACTCCAATCTCTGCCTCTATAATCACATGGGTGTTCATCCCAGAATGGTCTGTCTTCATCTCTTCTTTGGATAAAGGAGACCAGTCACTGGGTTTAGGGCCGATTCTAACTGAAAGTGACCTCATCTTAACTCGATTACATCTGTAAAGATCTTATTTCCAAATAAAGTCCCATCTGTAGGAACTGGGGTTTGAACTTCAACATATTTCTTTCAAGGGACACAAGTCAACTCACAATAAGGACTAAATGAAATAATGCAGATGAAGGGCTTGGTACACTGCCTGAATCACAGTAAGCACTCTACAGGCTGTCTGGTTTCAAGTGCTCTATCACGGACTATCTGTGTACACCTAGGCAAGTTTCTTCATGTCTCTGGGTCTCCTAGTAGACAGTACCTCCCTCATTGGACCATTGACTAGTCAATGAAATCACACATATAAAGCATTCAGAGTAACACCTGGCACCAAGCAAGAACTAAAAAATGTTCACAATTATTACTGTAATTCTAATTTTAATCCTTCCCTTTACCCAACTTTCTCTTTACAGACGAAAGAGTTTAAAATTTCAGAGAGGGGCTTCCCTGGTGGCACAGTGGTTAAGAATCGCCTGCCAATGGAGGGGACATGGGTTCGAGACCTGGTCTGGGAAGATCCCACATGCTGCTGGAGCAACTAAGCCGGTGCGCCACAACTCCTGAGCCTGCGCTCTAGAGCCCGTGAGCCGCAACTACTGAGCCCATGAACCACAACTGCTGAAACCTGCGTGCCTAGAGTCCGTTCTCCATAACAGGAGAAGCCACTGCAATGAGAAGCCCGCAACGAAGAGTAGCCCCCGCTCACTGCAACTAGAGAAAGCCCGCACGCAGCAACAAAGACCCAACTCAGCCAATAAATTAATTAATTAATTAAAAATAAATAAAATAAAAATTCAGAGATATCAGTAATGGGGATGTCATCTTGAAAAACTTAAAAAATAAATGTAATTCCTCTGCTTCACCCTCCTTCTCCCCCAAAAGACACACAATTGTTTCGACTCAAGAAGCATCATGTCTCCAGTAATACCTGAGGTAGGTAACTTCGCTCTTCACTGGAGCTTTGGAGACGCTCCCCCTGGTTATAAGCATGGGTGTGGAGTCACACTCCTCAGTCACACCTGAGCATGTTTAGGTACATCTCGACATGGAGTCACACTCCTGGATGACACCTGGCCACCTGTGTCCCAAGGCAGAGGGCTTTTGTCTTGTGCCTACCAAACTCCCCAGCCCAGTGAGCTACAGACCCCACCATCAACTGACTAGCCTTGCACTTTATGAATCTCTTGAGGGTAGTAAGGGCTACCTCAGTAGACCTGAAACCTAATATTACATCTTCTCTGGAGTGAGAAATATTATTTTACAAGTTGAAGGCTTCCAGATGTGATCTTTCACATTCTTCCCAGAGGTGACACGGCCCTAGGCCATAGTGGGCAGTGAATGAACACTTTTTAGTTGATTAACTGGCACAAAAACATACTCCAAGTTACATTAAAGCATACTTTAACATCAAAGGAATAATTTCAAGGTCACAAAACCAGTAAGTCAGAGGATTTCTTTAAATATACTTAAATCTTGGAATTAGAACTATGGACATGCCTTCCCTTGCCTGGTAGGCATGTAAAGGGTAATTGTTTTGATTATGAGGAAGTCAACCAGGACAGCCTTAATAAACTAAATTATTTATGAGGTACAAGCACATAGTTCAAATGTGTGTGTGTGTATTCCTATTAGGACGTCTTATTTTTATACTCAAAGGCATTTACTTTAGAAGAAGACACAAATAGAACATACTTATTGCAGTAGAAGAAAATAAGTTGAAAATTTATTAGACCTTTCTATCAGAAACAGAGTACCCCCATTTTCAAATAAGAATATTACATCTGTAGGGCAGTTTTTGTTTTCATATTGATATTCTATTTATAGTCTATATATGATGGATAACTTTGTTTATTAATAGCTATTCTATACCTACACATACCCAAACTGGTTAAAAATGAGCACTGTCTACTACATAATTTAAATATGGGTAACCATGCTTTGTCCTGATAATATATAAATATTTAATCCTTTAATTTACAGACTTACTTAGGAACAATTTGAGAAGGAAAAATTGAGTTTAATGTACTAAATTTATTATATTGGCTGATACAATACGCACATTTGAAAACATTTAGCCTCCTTATATTGAAAAGTCCTCCCCTTCTCACTACTTTTTTTACTTTTGCTATTTCAGTGCTTTACATTACTATCAATTATCTTATTCTTTTCTCTCGCTTTTTACTTTATTGTGATTTTGTAATTTTTAGTAGGGAGTACAATGGAAAAAAAGAAACAACAGCAGGTGGATTTAGAAAATGCATTCCTGATTATTGAAGTTAATAATTCTTTTGGCTGCCACTGCTATACAGAGTTGGTCCTGGGATTCTAACAAGGTTAACGGGAAGGAAGAGAAGGGGAACCAGATGGGAAGTAGAAAGATCTTGATTGTACTCAACTAGTGGAAGTCCCTGACAGTCCTTACACAGTCCCTGGTGTAAGCTCTCCATTTTCCATTTTGAGACAGTACATCCTTGTAATCAAGGGCATACCCTTGCTTTCGATGCTTCATATCAGAAAATGTTTCTCATTATTTGGCAAACTTTCCACTTAGTAGATGGACCATCCTCATTGGTCCTGCAGGCAGAAAACCAGGAATGTACTGACTGTTGGCTGTTTTTCTAGAGTCACGTGTACCACTGGAGGTGTGCAAGCTGATGGAGATTTCAGAGTTAGCAGAATCCTGTAGACTGTGGTAAAGCTGCAAGGCTGCAGAACTCTGACTAATCAACACTTAAGTTACCGATTCCTGACTTGTGAATGCCCTGTGAATAATGAAGAACGGGTTGCACATTTTCTCCTCCTATTCTCACCTACTATAGGCGGCTCCAACCCTCATCTTGTAATCATAACCACTTCCAGGAGACAAGTTGACTTGGGGCACCTGCAGGTCACGTGAAAAGCTGTCTTCATATTTCTTTTTCTTTTTCGGTTCTTTCTAACATCTTAATGGACCTGACACCAAAGACCTACAGAACATGTTCCTCCTCCTTTTTAAATTCTTCAATTCTTTTGTGTGTGTGTGTGTATGTGGTAAAACACATATAACAAAAACGTCAGCATCCTTACCATTTTTAATATAGTTGAGTGGTAATGAGTGCATTCATAATGTTATGCCACCATCACCAACAATCCATCTCTAAAACTCTTTTCATCTTGCAAAACTGAAACTCTGTACCCATTAACGGTAACTCCCCAGCCATACCCACCCCACACCAGCCCCTGGCAACCACAATTCTACTCTGTCTCTGTGATTTTGATTATTCTAAGTGCCCCATATAAAAGGAATCATACAGCATTTGTCTTTTGCCCTCCTCCTTTTTTTCTACCTTTTCCAACTCCATTTAATCCACTTCAAATGTGATCTCTCTCATGGAAGAAGTCATTCTTTTTGACCCTCTTTCTTATCCTTTCCCTCTGGGAAAAAAATTATAAACCCTGCCCTGCCCTCCTTTCCCCTTCTTCATTCCATTTATAAGTCTCTCATTAAAAGAAAAGAAATAAAACTTACTGGGATAATAATTTTCTGAATCTTCCATGTTAGATATGAGTTTCAAAAGATAATTAACTATAACAACAGAACTACAGATGCCAACATCTAAAATCTCTGAAATGGCCCAAAGTTCTTTACAAAAGCTCCATAAAAGTTTCAATTTAACTCTACTCATCTTAATTAAAATTATTTCCCCCTCAACAAGAAATGTCTTTTAACTCACTTGTATTGCTTTTCCTGGAGGCTGATTCTCAGTATTCTAATAATTGTGTTTTTCTCTTTGTTCCATGGGAAGTGTGTAGATTTCAGCTGTGTTATGGGTTAAAGGGGTTTTTGAGGACTAGAGTCTGGGAACCAAATCACAACATTTAATACTGATTCTCCAGGAGGGCATTCTAAGTTCCACACAGCTCCTGAGAAATGAACTTCTGGAACACAAGTCATTTATAAACTGGGGACTGAGTGCGTTACACACTTCCCACAGATTTTCATTGGTGACAGACAGCTGAAAGTTGTTGGCCTACTCAATGCCACAGGACACACACTGAACAATAAAACAAGCAGAAAAGCACTGCACAGCAGCCAAGCATATCCTCTAGACCCCCTGATGGAATATACGACCGACAGAGCTCGACTCAACTAGTCAGTATGCTGAACCTATAGGTTCCATAAACACTCCACGACTTTGAACAGCCATGTGTGGTTTTTTTTGGACACATTATCTCTCACTGCATGTTAAAGAAATGTATGTTTCACTGTGGCACATATAGACTTTGAAAACCCCAGGGGAGTGGGCCCTGAAGTTGAAAAAGTTTTCCAAGAGAGCAAGTCAGAGCTATAGAAATTAGCTTGGAGCTGAAGCCAACTGGCTAATTGTATTCTTCAGCAGAAGCTACTAACAGAGGGATATCAGAAGCCATTAAAGAGCTGCAAAACAGAAAGTAAAAGAAACTCCCAACTCTTGCATAAAACCCCCATTTAAAGATAACATATTAGCTGATGATCCAAGGAGTCTCAGAGATGGAAATGCTGATAGGAGTTCTGATCTGAATACAGACAGGCAAAGAGCAACTGAAATCAAGTTATTATCAGGGCAACAGACACCTTAACCAGTGGCCTCCTTTTTTCTCCGCAAAGGTCTGTGTAAGACTGGAGGCAGCCTGCCTTGGTTGGGGAGCCTGGAGATCTGCCCTTTTGCAATTAATGGGGAAGAAACAAAGTGGCTTTTATTGACTTCTGTTTGTTTGCGGCCAAGCCATTTGTCACATGGAACATTAACTCTGTCTCCAAACTCTTTGAACACTTAGAGCCACTTCCACATTATTTGGCATTTAACTCTCTGCAGTCTGTTCTTTGAACACTTGGTGCATGCAAATGTGGCCTCCTCATTAGGGTCATAAACCACCTAAAGGGGAGTAAATTCACTTGTACTTTATTAGGATCTCCCATAACACCTACACACTGCTGGTCACAGAGTGGGTATCTGATCAACACAGCTTGATTAACTCACAGGAGAAGGTCCTCACATAGAGTCACAAGCACTGAAGCAATGCCAACTCTACACGCTAATCTCAGCCCAAATTCCCAGGAAGAGCACTGATGGAGAATGTAAGCTGGGCAGTTACCAGGAGCCGCATTAGAGTAGGGAAATCTTGAATCCCATGTATAGGGGAAACTGCCTACTACCTAGAGACTGCAAGTTCCTCGGGAGCAGGGGCTATGTTTTGTTCCCTACCCAGCACCTAGTAGGGGCTCAAAAAACATATGCTGAATGAATGAAACACATATGAAACCAAGTATCTCCTCTTTAGTCTCTTGGATTAGTTGTCCCACATTTTGTGTTTTTCTTCATTCATTCTTTATAACCAATCCACAAAAGTGAAGGTGACTCTAGAAAACAAATCAACATGGCACCCACTCAGGTGTGAACCCCCTCTAGGGCTCGCCCAAGGGGTGTTGGGAGTGGGGAGGTTGAGGATCAAGGAGGGAGGCCACTGGCCTGATAATCGCAGGTCTGGGGCTTGCTGTGGAGGGACAAGAGCTGCTCTCCTTGAGAGAAGTGGCCGGATGTCAGATTGAGCTCTTGGCAGCCCCCAGGCAGTGGAATGCTGCTCTGCGTGGTCCCCGTCTGGCTGGCAGCTTCCTGCCAGGGAGGACTGCCAAGCGGGTGGTGACAGCTGTGCAGTCCACAAATCTCCAAGGTTCTTTGGTGCACTGCCATCTCTGACTTGCCTTTCTGCTACTTGTGGGAAGTCGCTGGGAAGTTCTGATCCCATTTTCCATTGGCTTTCATTTTTCAGCAGGACACCTATCTTATCTTTTAAGATGGGAGTCACTGGAAGATGGCCTTTAGCTCTGCTGGTCAACATGAACCTATTGATTCTGTGTAGAAACGAGAACTATATTCCACTCTATTTTGAATGAAACGGTTGGTTTTCACTGTGGCCACGTGACTACACTTGTTTACAAGACTTTTTTTTACAATAATTGACATCTGTCATAGAATACCACTAGGAGAAACCACCTATCTGGATAACTTAGAAAAATTAAAGATAGCCTTTTAGCTATTTTTGAAAAAGAAATTTCAATATCTTAATGCTTATTATTTGGAATGTTTATACCTTAAGGGATTTTGATAGAGGACTATCTTTTTATATATTCTCTTAAAGCAGCTATCTTTTCTTAAAGTTGCTGATACGTGGACTCAATTTTCCATCAGGAGATGCAATAAATGTTAACTTAGATTCTTTTCTGCATTCAAAGACGAAAAGTTAAAAGTGAAATTTCAGACATTACCTTTCAGCATCATTCGTCCGGTGGATCCTCCAAAAGAACTGAGAAGGCTACTTCTTGCTCCTAAAGATGTGGTGGCTTCTAGCAGAGAGCCGGCGATGTACTGAGATATGGAAGTCCTTTGGAGCGTGGCACGATACTCACAAACAGTGTCTTGGACACATTGCTTTAAGCACGGACCAATGCTAATCCTTTCATGGGCTGTCTCGGAGTCTGGGAGCTTTGTGAAGAAATGGAGAAGAGATCTAATTGTCTCTGCTGTTTCTTCTCCCCTTCTCACTGCACTGTAGATCTGTGAATAGCACAAAGTACAGGAAGTATTAATCTAGTTTCTTAGAAAAGCAAATTAACTTGTTGACAAAATGCCAAGATGACTTATTAAGAAAGAAGGCTCAGTCGCTCTAAGTGCAAACACTCGTGAACACTGGACTCATGCATTAACCTGAACATTCTACAGACACCATTTATTTGGGAAAACTATGTGTAGTTATGAAATGGGCCATTCAAACAAGCTTGCTATCAAACAGAGCACTTACAACTTGTACGAACCAAAAATATATTCAGCTCAAATTTCTTCTCCTCCTCAGCAGAATAAAGCTCGTCTAGCGGGACAAGGGCAAACCTTTCCTTTTTGTCCTCCTGGATCCTCCTGAGTGACTCTCCCAGATCTATCTCCAAGGAACACTGCAGACTGATTCATGAGGAATCTTCCCTCCATGCTCAAAATGAAGTAAGGATGAGACGGTTAAGGGACAGGAGAACATCTACATTTCTCTCTCGGGCGTAATCCTTCAATCTGTCACCTTGGATCAAAGTCTTTGAATACTTTTTCCATATCCAATGAGTTGACAGATCCTGCCCGCTTTTCCTCCTCTGTCTTTCCTTCTGTCTCTGCCACTATCCTGACTTCCTCTTTCCCTCATCATCTGAATTCACCAAGAATTATCTCAAGGAGGTTGGATTATTAGGACAGTCTCCCAGCCATAATTCCAATCCATTCCAATACAGTCGTTCAACAGGCATTTATATAGATCTGTTCTGCGAGAAGCACTGAGATAAAAGATGTGGGGCATGTACAAAGAGTAACACACCTCTTGTGCTACAGGACTTCACAATCTAATTTAGAAGATGAGACCTGAAAATTATGAGGTTTGACATTATTTCTGGGAGGTTTGGGGTTTTGTCAAGGTCTCTGGGAAGCCAGAGCCTTCTGGGTAGTGTATAAGCGACAGGGAAGACCGATAACATGGGGTGAGTTAATCCAGCTTTCTGATGGTGGAATAAAGGTTTTACTGTATCGTGTTGTCTCCATCATGTCACTTTGAGCATCTTGCCTTGGTTGACTTGTCATTCATTCATTATATCAATGTTTATATACCAGTTAGACCTGGGTAAGTAAGACAGCTTCTCCCCTCAAAGAGTTCACAGTTAATAAGGAAGACAGATAAGCAAAAAGCTCATAGTAGGGTGGAAATTAAGGTCACCCCCTCTGTTGACACCAGTGAGTGGCCAGGGAAGGGAAGACCCTTGTATGCCCTCCAGACCCTGCATGCACCCTTGTGATGCTGCACACTCCAAATCTCACCTTAACTAGAGCCCTTGGGTACTCAAAATGACCCCTGTTGAGCTGTGCTGAGTCCTTATGAGACCCTAGAATGTACCCAGAATTCCCCCTGATATTCAAACTGTGCTGACACCCTAGAGTTCTACTCCGCCTTCCTCTGCCTACGGGTATATACTTGCTACTTGAAGGCAGACTGCAGATTCTTTAGCTTTAATTCTCTGTCATTAAATTTCTGGTGGCCAGTGTGGCCACAGAGATGGTGTGCTGGGACAGAAATAGCCCAGGTTTGGGGTCAGGTATATGGGCTGCCTTGACCAGCCAGACAGGATACTAACTGCCCCTTCTTAGAGATGGTGTGGGATTCACCCTGACAATACACATAAAGTGCTCAGTCTAGTGTCTAGAAATGGCACCCATTACTATTGAGCAAGAAGAGAACAGACTCTATCCTCAAGGATCAGCAGGTGGCCGTTTAACAACAGAGCACAGTCGATGAAATTCACTGTGATGGGGTTATACCCTTGCTCTTAGGTGCTGCTGGATAGCCTCCTAACCTTATTTGGGTGTATTGTGAGGACAAATGCGGGTAGAGAGCTGCAGAGCTCAGGATGTGATTTTCTTCTCTCAGCTCCAAATCATACAGGCGATCCCCAACACACTAACTCTCGAGACAGTCCTTCAGAAGTAAATGTTCTAAACATTCAGGGAAAAGAACCCACTGTGAGATTTGATAGCTAAAGAAGGATTCAGAGGGAAAGAAGATTTAAGCTGTGCCTTGGAAGACAGGCATGGCTCTAACTGGGGCAGTTGGGGGAGGCAACTCACAGGGTAAGTAAAGGTGAAGAGGCTGGAACAGTGAATGTGTCCTAAGGACAGTGCGCAGAGCAGGTATTAAGAGCAGGGAGTGAGTGTAGGGAAATAACTGGGAAACTGGAAAGGTCAGTTGGCCTGATAGAGGAGAGCCTTGAATGTCAAGCAAAGAGGTTTAATCCATCAGCGGTGGGAAACCGTTCACTTTTTTGCTTGTCTATTTGTTTGTTTTCATCAGAGGAATGATCCTAAAAAGGTTTTATTTTACAAAGACTAACATGCTGTTGGTTCCTAGTTGCCAATGTGTTGACCCACTTTCTTTACTTGCCAAGCTGCTCCGTTGGCTCATTATGGCCACACTCATTACCCGATGTGTTCCAGAGTCCATCCCATGCCTTCAGAGCGTCCCAATGTCTCATTCAGTCCCTTATCGATCTTTCCCAAAGTGTCTTCCTCACATCATTAGACCTAGATGAACTGCATGAAATAAGGACTCCTTGATCATGGAAGTTTGAAAAACTCAGTATGTATTTCTACTTTTGAAGACTTACATTGCTTATTAAAATATTAACAACAATTAAAAGGGTCAGAGTAAAGAAATCTATTTTATTTTGTTGAACTGAATGTTTTGAGTATTTCTCATGTTATCTGACCATGGATTTTTGTTAAAGAACATAGCCTGCGAATGCAGCACTGTATGGAATAATTTGCTCTAATCTAATGGCTGTTTCTTATTCTCATGTCCTTGACCTCTGTGGAATCTCTGAAATAGACCATCACCCAGCTTTCTCGAAGTCCTGCCTCTCTTATCATTTCAGTGCTCCATCTTTGCCTTATACTTATTTTTAAAAATTAATTAATTAATTTTTGGCTGCGTTGGGTCTTTGCTGCTGCACGGGCTTTCTCTAGTTGTGGTGAGCGGGGGCTACTCTCCGTTGCGGTGCGTGGGCGTCTCATGGCGGTAGCCTCTCCTGTTGTGAAGCACAGACTCTAGGCGCGCAGGCTTCAGTAGTTGTGGCACACAGGCTCAGTAGTTGTGGTGCATGGGTTTAGCTGCTCCGCAGCATGTGGGATCTTCCTGGACCAGGGATCAAACCCGTGTCCCCCACATTGGCAGGCGGATTCTTAACCACTGCACCACCAGGGAAGCCCCTGCCTTATTCTTATTAAAGGTTTCCTCCTCAGGCCCTTAGGACAGCTGTGATACAACAGAGAGATGCCAACAAGCGTCTAATGTAGGGGGTCAACAATTGGCTGGTGAACCGTGGGCCAGGTTCACCCAAGGGACCTGCTTCATTTGACACACACCGTTTTAAAATGAGGAAAGTTTATATACACATCTGAAGTTAGAGCATCATCTGAAAAATGGAACAATCTGGCAACACTGAGCATTTCCATGAATTCTCAGGTTAGTGTCAGTCCCCATCACTCTCTAGTGAGCACACCTGGCCAATTATCTGGTCACCATTAGTATATGTGTTTGTGACACTTGCTTTAATGGGATATCGATATGGAGGTAGATACATACAGTAAACCTGTACTGAGCTCCTCCAATCTGTCCTCTTGCCTGTGCTGGTTTCTGAGAATACAGAGAGAAAGCCATGGCCTCTACTCCTAAGGGCTGCTGCAGCTCACCTGCAACATATATAAATGTTATGTATATATTAAGTAATTGTTCAGCATTGCTATCAGCTGTTTCCAAGCCCTCAAACTTGTCTGAAGAAATAAGAGAGGAAGAGCTCCCAGAATAAAGCTCTGAGCTGCCATCACTACTGCTAACACCCCATCCACGAAGAATCAGAAAGACAGCTAAGGTTCTACCATCATCTGGACTAAAACATGTCATTCATATCAATACTGGATGAACTGAATTCAAAGTGCTTGTTGGAAAAATGCTGAAATATGGATGAAGTGGTGGTAGATATGGCAGTGCTCAGGGTACATGCTAAAAATAGGCTATAACCTCTTATTAGATCATCCAGTTAAAAAAAAAAAGCAATTGTGGAAAATCCCATATACATAGAATGGGAAGAGGAGGCAGTATAAAACGGTAATTATGAGTGTTGTTCTAGAGTGTTGGTTTGAGTCCTAGCTCCTCTGCTTCCCAGCTGTGTGACTTTGTATAATTTGCTTTCCCATTCTGTGCCTCAGTATGCTTTTCTCCAATAGGGGCATATAATAGTAGCTGCCCCATAAAGTTGTGGTAAGAATTACAAGTTTTTTAAAAAAAAATTATTTATTTTTGGCTGTGTTTGGTCTTCGTTGCAGCGCACGGGCTTTCTCTAGTTGCTTCGAGCAGGGGCTGCTCTTTGTTCTGGTGCTTGGGCTTCTCACTGCAGTGGCTTCTCTTGTTGCAGAGCATGGGCTCTGGGCCCATGGGCTTCAGTAGTTGTGGCTCGCGGGCTTAGCTGCTCTGTGGCATGTGGGATCTTCACGGACCAGGGCTCGAACCCATGTCCCCTGCATTGGCAGGCAGATTCTTAACCACTGCGCCACCAGGGAAGCCCCAAGAATTACAAGCTTTGATAAACATAGTAACATGATTGGAACAGCCACTTGGTAAATGCTCAACAGATACTGGTTTTTATGATGATGGCGATAAGGATGATTGTGGTAGACTAAAAAAATGGCCATAAATTATTTCTTTCATTAATTCCAGGCCAGTCTTGTGGTTTACTTAACCGATGGGAATTTAGTAAACGTGTTGCAAGTGAAATCTTGTGTGTTGGAGCTTGCTCTCTCTTGCTGCTTTTGGGAATTCTGAGACAACTACCATGTGGAGAAGCCAGAGCTGGCTTGCTGGAGGATGAGAGACCATGGCCCAGTCACTCCTGTCACCTTTGCCAACAGCCTGCCAACAGGCAGACGCATAGTGAGTCCATCCTAGATCCTAGATCATCCAGGGGCTAGTCTACCTGCCATCATAGATATATGAGAGAGTCTAGCAAAGATCAGTTCATCCAGACGAGGAGAACCACCCAGCCAATTCACAGAAACATGAGCTAAATAAATGATTGTTGTAAAGGTCACTATGTTTGGGGAGTGCCTTGTTACACAGCAAAAGTTAACTTACATAATGATGATATGTTGGGCACAATAATGAGTATTTCCTTGCATGAGATTTGAATCCACACACTAGCCCTATGAGACTGATTCATTTTGCAGATGGGGACAGTAAGCCTACAGAGGTGGAGGAACACAGTCAGCTTTACACAGCTGATAAGAGGCTGAGCCAGGGTGGAAATTGTGTTTGTTCAACTCTGTAGTCCGGCTTTACCCATTGCATTAAACATGGTCACACCCAAAGCCCCAACAGTGGGATTCAAGAAAACATCATTATTTGGCAAGAGTTTTAAGTGATGTTAACATTGCCATTGCTATTGTTTTTGTTCATGATAATTCCTTTCATGATCACCCTAAATTACTTTGGAAAACAGTCAAGTTATGACTAATGAATGATCAAATATGTTTCCTTTATATGGAGATTTATAGTTTTAAATTACAAGATAAAAAAATATAAACTTTATCTCACTTGATTAATGTGGTAATAGAAGGTGCTGAAAACTAGAGACACTACTGCCCTATATGGGTCAATATCCTTTTTGAGATAAAATCAACACGTCACAACAAGGCATCTAACCTTGCTAAACAGATGTGTGTCCATCCATTCATTCAATAATTGACTTATATTTATTGAACGTATACATTGTGCCAAGCCCAGTGACTTGGGGATCCAGGAGAGAGCAAAAAGAGTTTTATTTTAGTGGGGGAAGGCAGACAATAAACAAGTAGACCAAATAAGTTAATTAAAAATTGCAGACTATTTTAAACAGTCAAGATATATTTCGGATATGGACTCTACAGGACTTGCTGAAGTCATTGAGAATGAGGAAAGGAAAGGAGTCAAGGTTTTTATAGTTGACCATTGTGGAGTTCTTAGAAATTATAAGATTTATACATATTTTTTAGATTCCACATATAAGTGATAACATACAGTATTTGTCTTTCTCTGTATGCATAGGGAATATAGCCAATATTTTGTAAAAACTTTAAATAGGGTACAACCTATAAAAATATTGAATCACTATGTTGTACACTTGAAACTAATATAAATATTGTAAATCAACTATACTTCAATAAAAAAGATTTATATAGAGAGCTATAGATCAATGTTGCAAACAGTGCCCCTCATAGTACTTATGTTTAACCACCACTGTGAACTGTGAGTGGATCCTCTCCCTCGAATTATACTACTCCCATTATGGCAGGTGCTGTGTTTGAGCAGAATGACCTTGACATTATGATGTTACTTGCAGAAAAGCAAGCGATACTTAGACAATACTCAAGAAAACATTTGAAGTTCCTTGTGACTGAAGAACCCAGCACTGGGACATCAAGTTCAAACCCAAAACATAATAAAACAAACATCCAAGGCTGAAGAGAGCTGGGTAATTCAGAAGGAGTGCACTGAAAGGCATGAAGTAGCCAGACACACTGTGTCCACAGCACTCACCCAGGAGGAAAGCTCCTTCCTCTAAACAGCCAGAAAGGGCTTTGTCTTTACTTGACTTCTACTGGGGTCAAAGGGATACTTGACAAGGGGAGTCAATTTTGTACTTGTTCTGTTTCAAAAGCTATCTTTCTAGGGTCAGAGCTATGGGAAATCATGATGTTCCAAAATCTGATGGCATATCTTCTGAAATCTTTCAGCAAGAAGGAGGCTTGTTACTTAGGTGTCCATTGACTCAATAATAATACTTGTAATCACTGCAACATTTATTGAGTGCTTAAAATGAAGCAGGCACTGAGCACTGAGATATGATTTCACTGAAACTCCAGAAGAGCTCTAGGAAGAGATCCCACTATTACCACCACATAAAAATAAGGAACTAATGTGCACACACCTGGGACTCTGCATCAGGACCCTCCGTCCCTCAGCCAGTGCTGCTAACCACCAAACCAAACAGAGAATCCCATACTACAATTGTCAAAGAAACCACTTTTGAGAGAGGGGTAATTGTAGTAATGATCCTGCCACCTCTCTTTATTGTCTGTCTCCTCCCTCTAGAATGTCAGCTTCATATGGACTTTATTTCCTTTTTCATTGCTCTATCTCCAGGGTCTAGAAGTGTTTGGCATTATAGCTTCTCAATAAATAGTTCTTAATTGAATTAATGAATGTCTTATATATCTTCCCCAAGAAATTGGCTAGAATTCTCTAGTTTTTGGGTCATGACTTTATTGGACTCATCTGAACCACAGGTGGCATTGCATTGTCACCTGTATTTGCTGAACACCAGATACAGAGGTCACATGAAATGGCACCAGTTCTTTACAAAACACTCAGAATAGCTGTAGCCAGATGAGGATCTGATTGCTACTAACCAAACGTGATCTGTTCTGAGAAAGTTACCAATAGTTTAATACTATTCCCTTATCATTTGCTGTTTGGCTTAGAGTTGAGCGTGTTTAATTAGATCTAGTCTCCATCCTGATTTTTCATGAAAACAATGACTTGGAAGGATAATGGGGCTTAAAAAAAACAAGATACGGATTCGCATATTGACTTTCCTAACTCAGGTTAATTCAACAAATGTTGAGTTATAGTTACAGAGACTATGGCAGATGCTTGAGAACAATGATTTAAAAAAAAAGACAAACTCTGTCCCGTGACTGAAACCCACCCCTCTCTCATAGGTTTCTTATCTTTAACATGAAGGGGTCAACTAACATTATCCCTACATCCCTCTTAGTGTTACTGTTTGATGACCAATACTTCTCAGCTTTCTTAAATGGGGGGATGGAGGATATTAATTAACCTTAATTTTAATGATAATTTTGATCATCATTATTCTTGAATTTGGTGTATAATTAGGGTCTCCAGTTTCCTTCTTACTTATCAGTGTTCTCCTTTAATATCAGTTGTCCTTTCTCACTAGTGACTATATATCTACTTCTAATAGCTCTCTTATCCTCCCCATAATGTGATTCTTAAAGTAGTCTGAGCTGGAAAAACAAATAATCATATCTATTTGAACTGTGTTAACTGAGAGTTAATAGGATGGGTAGGAACACAGGAGCCTCCCACATGGAATCAAGTGTGAGAGCTGTGGTTTGCAAACCCCTTTAACTGGTCTCATGGGCCCCTTTTCTAACTTCTGGAATCCAGAAGCAGTGTTCTAGATGGTTGTTTGATTTCCATCAAACAACTTCCATGCTGGAAGTTTGATTTCTGATGGATGTGTGTGTCTAAACAAAATGCAATGGTGTAAGAACTGCCAACTTTCCTAAAGCGTCAACAAGAACAGTGAGGCTGCCGTGGGGTGGCGGGTGGTAGCTGAGGCAGCTTGGAGACCCGCGTGGTAGGTAGGGATGGGGAGGAAGATTTTGGTAGCAAGCTGTTGCTTCCTTTGCTCTTGACTCTACATTCTATTCAAGTGTCTATGTGGAGAATTCCATTCTACTGAGAATATTCAGACCATGCACGAGACGCTGACCAAAGACAGCTACAGAGAGCCAAAAATAAAAGCTTTGCTAATGCCAGGCCAACGAGCCCGAGCTATGCCACCGGATTCTGCAGGACGTTAAGTCGAAACTTTATCACTGCAGAAAACATTTAAGAAGGAATGTGAGGGGATGTCCCTCACAGTTGATAATCTGGGAAGTTAGCGGCTGGAAATACCCTTCCACATAACTTCTTCCAGGCCACATTTACCCTTGCGTTCAGATTTTGCCTCCTTCATGCAGTCTTCTCCCAGCTCTAGCAAGAACTAAGCAGTATCTTTTCTGTGCTCCAATGGCCCCCATGCAAAACTCTATAGTGGCACTTTCTGTGGAGTGTAGAAGTCACTGCTTACTCCCCTTCCAGGCTGTCAGTTCCCCGGGGGGGCAGGGGCATGTCTTTCCCCCCCAACCCCGGTACCATTTATTTATTTACTTTTACTAATTTTTGGCTGCTTTACAATGTTGTGTTAGCTTCCATTGCACAACAAAATGAATCAGCCATACACACACAGATATCCCCTCCCTGTCATGTCTTATTCAACATCTTGTCCCCAGCAGGGAGCACACAGCTTAGCACACTGCAGGCAGTGAAGGGAGGGGGCAGTGGAGAAAGAACTGAAGTCTTAGAGCCCAGTGCTCTAAGTGTGGTCCCCAGACTAACAGTAGCAGCATCACCTGGGAACTTGTTAGAAATGCATATTCTTGGGCCCCACCTCAGACCTACTAAATCAGAAACTCTGGGGTTGGGGCCCAGATATCTGTGCTGTAATGAGCCCTCCAGGTGATCTTGATTCCTGCTGAAGTTTGAGAACCTGAGATTTTACGAGACCATGTTACCTTTCATCTCTGACTGCACTTCTCATATTATCCATCCCATAAACACGCATGTCTATGTTATCTTCCTTCTAGAATGGGAGCTCCTGAGGGCAGGGGTGAAGTCCTATCGTCTCTATATTCCCCAAAGCCCCTAGCTCAGAGTCCAGCA
This sequence comes from Stenella coeruleoalba, assembly GCF_951394435.1. Taxonomy (NCBI): domain Eukaryota; kingdom Metazoa; phylum Chordata; class Mammalia; order Artiodactyla; family Delphinidae; genus Stenella; species Stenella coeruleoalba. The sequence goes on from NC_137162.1 coordinate 32,660,064, forward strand.
CAGGGCCAACTCAACAAATGCTAGTTGAATGAAGGGGCATCTCTTGCAGAAATTCCCTCTGGCTGTGAATGTAACAGGCCTTTTCTGAAATGATGCTTCTGGGTTAATATTTCCAAAGATGAATCATGTCTGATATACTAATTCTAATGGGAATTACCATACAGATGAATCATATTCGTAATGAGAAAACCTGGCTGCCAAGGAAGCCTCTTGAAAAAAAAATCAAATCAGGACAAATGGATTATGTTGGGAGGCTTGTGATGTCGGGCTGTGAATTAGGCCGACAGAAGGGATTTAATGGCCTGAACTACCAGGCTCCCTGCAGCTCTAAGGAGCAATGGGTCAGTTAATGAATCACATGGGGACAAAGCCCCTGCAAGACAAAAACAAACTTCCACAAATCCTGTAGACTGTGGTGCCCTGGCTCAGAGGCTCAGGGGCAGTGCTCTTGCTAAGCTGTGCACGTGGGAAGCTGTGAGGGAAAGAAAGTTCCTGGAGTCCTGTGGCCCCAGGCTGCTGTGTTCACAGCAGGTGGAGGAGACCAAGGCCAACCTGTATGGCCAGGTTGTTTGATCCTGGGTGGCAAATGGATCCCTACTCACCTCGTCCAAGCTTCTAACTTCCCCTCCTCCGCCCAACTGAAAAGGATCAGTGTTGCCATCTGTCTTGATGGCTCCCAGAGGCCCCTTTCTGCCTGGGTCATTGCTTTTGGACCAAACAATACTACATTTCCTTCCTCTACTCTTTGCCTGAAGACTGCCTGAGGCTGACCTCCTGGAACATTCTGGTCTGACCACCAAAGGTGGGAGAGCAGAGCAGACGCCTTAGGGTGGAGAGGAAAGAGCCTGGTCTTTGCATCACACTGATCCTGTTGGACTCCTAGCGCCACCATCTAGTGGCAGTGGGAAAGCAACTTGTGTTTCTTTAATGGAGGTTATCACATGGTTGTTATAAACCAGGATTAAATGAGAAAAGATAGCTGTGGGTTCTCCAACTACACAGCCCTTGAGTATCCAAGTGGTCATAACAGCATCCATGCCTGAATCTTTAGAGGTCCAAGGACACGCCTGCTTGCCTGCAAGACCTGAGACAACTTCCTACCCTCAAAAGGTATCACCCCTCCTAGTTATTCACTGGTGGTCCCAAGGTTGTGGAGCCTCTTCTGTGCTCAGATGTAAGTTTGCCCAGCCTCCCGCATGTGAACTCATGTGCAGATGTCCGTGTGTTTTCTAGTCCACAGCTCCATGAACAGCCAGACTCTGAACTCAGTTTTGGGCTAGTGCACCCACTACGCTATAAGTGCAAAGCCTTATCACAGCGCTTATTTACACAGGTGGCATTCAATAAGTGGGAGCTTATTAATCCTTCTGGTTAATATGAGAGTTATAGCATGAGTCCTCTCTCACCTCAGGTTTCTTCCTTCCTCTCACTTCTCTGCTCTCTTCTTTCTCTCCAGGTTGCTCCTGGAGGTGTTTTCTCCAACTTTCTCTGGGTCCCCATGGCTTCTTCACTCAAATTTTTTATTCTTCCCCATGTTCATGTCTCCCACTTTGCTTTTTTACACTTTGTTTCTTCTTCTTATTCTTATTACTCCTATTCCATTTTTCCTTACTCTGTCCTGATCTTCCCATCTTCCTCACTCGCTCTCCTTGTCTTCCCTTTATCTCCATGGCTCACCTCTCTCCTCCACCCCCATTTTTTTCACACCCCCTTTTGATCTGGATCCTTTGAGCTTCAGTTCCGTGGGCAAAGGAAGAAGGTGGGAATAAAGGAGGAGTATTGACTAGGAGGATCTGCAAACTGAGACCATCCTCTAATTGTGAGTGGACAGGTGTTTGTCATTATTGAATGCACAGTGTTTCTTCTACCAGAAAACTGCAGTGCTTTAATCCTTGAAAGTCCCTTCTTTGATGGGAGTTAAGTAAATGGTCAATGGAGAGGAGCTACGGACATTCCTCCCCCACATCCCCAAAAAACAGGAACGCAGTAGTTGAGAAAACACTGGACCCACCCTCAGCAACAGGACCCAATGTAAGCTGGCCTTGCTTAGTTGAGCTGGCTGCAGGCATGATGACACCCACCTCAGAGCCTCATGCTATCAAGAAGACTGGACAGCTGTTTAGAACAAGCAGTACAGACTCTCAGCTTTCATCCGAGGGTAGAATCAGGCTTAACAGCCAGTTAGTGAACATACGTCAGGCAGAGCAAATGGACTAGGTAGCAATGGGTGGATAGAGACCACCAGGTCTCCAGGAGCTGGAGTCGCCACGAGCTCAGTCAGGTCACCAGGCAGCCTCGGGAGGGCCTCAGGCAGGGGCGCTCACCCAGGGGAATCCTCTGAGAAGCTTGGACTGGCATCCGGTGCAGACACGGACAAAGTCTCTGGCTACACTTTAATTTCTGAAGGGGAAGAAATCTATGCCTACGAATATCTTCCTTGTTTGGACACCATTCATTCATTCACTCAACTAATATTAACTAAATGTGTACTTTGTGCCAAATAGCATGCCAGAAGCTGGAGACAAAATGATGAATGAAACTGTTTTTGTCCTCAAGAAAGTTACAAGTATCAGGGGAGGTAGGCCAGAATGTGGGCAATTCCATTACAGCATGTGATTCTGCAATAGTGTGAATACAAGGTGCTTCAGGAACACAGAGGAAGGTCAAAGAAGGTCACAGAAGGTTTCTCCTAGAAGGTAACATCTAGACACAACCTAAAGATAATAAGACTGCGCCAGGCAAAGGTGAGGCCAGAGTAAGATACGAGAGAGGAAAATGTTCTAAACAGAGGGAGTAGCATGTGCAAAGTGGCTCCTATGGCTGGAGCTAAGAGAGTAGGCAACGAGACTGGGGAGATAAGCAGGGTCCTTCTGAGTCTTTACAAGTGGTTGCAATTCTAGCCCAGAACTATTTCCTCTCACAAATATTTTCTAAGCTAACTACCATGGAAGTACCTTCAATAGAAAAAAAAAAAAGGTTTACATCTAGAGGGTTATATCTCCTATGCCTGGGGACATCCAACACCCCTTTAGGGGTATCATGCTAAATACTAAGGATGCAACAACAAACATGACCCAATCTCAGCTCTTAAGTCACCAAAGGGATAGAGATGATCACTTTCAAGATTTCTTTTTAAAAAAAATTTATTTATTTATTTTTGGCTGCGTTAGGTCTTCGTTGCTGGGCGTGGGCTTTCTCTAGTTGTGGTGCCTGGGCTTCTCACTGCGGTGGCTTCTCTTTTTGCACAGCATGGGCTCTAGGCGCGTGGGCTTCAGTAGTTGTGGCACAGGGGCTCAGCAGTTATGGCGCACGGGTTAAGTTGCTCCGCAGCATGTGGGATCTTCCTGGACCAGGGCTCGAACCCACGTCCCCTGCATTGGCAGGCGGATTCTTAACCACTGTGCCACCAGGGAAGCCCCTAAGATTTCTTATAATGTGGTGGTTTCCTTGTTATTAATAAAAACCAAAAGGAAGGGATGAAGTGCCCAACATACATGCCAACATGGACTATGAGAGACCATGGATGGACTTCATACCCACAGTGTAACAGTGACAGAGGCATCCCTCTGGGTGGGTGGCAGGTTAAGACTTTTCCTGTCTAGTTGGAAGTGTGGAGACAGAGATGGGAAGGCTCTGAAGGAACTGTCGCCTTCCTCTCTACCTTTGGAAGATAGCAGTGGAAAGGTAAGTCTTCAAGAAGGTTCCAAAATATTGGGAACTACAAAAAAGTAAACAGGTGATGGCATTAGAATTGTACTCAAGTTCGTGGGAAGAGTCAGGGACACTGTCTATCCCCAGACAGAGAACTTCTGTCCTGTTACAGAGGCTCTCAGCTACTTGCACATCTGAGCACATATGTTCAGCAGTAAGATTATACAGAGAAACTGAAGGTCAAAGACAACAGTTCAGGGACTTCCCTGGTGGTCCAGTGGGTAAGACTCCATGCTCCCAATGCAGGGGGTCTGGGTTTGATCCCTGGTCAGGGAACTAGATACTGCACGCTGCAACTAAAAGAGCCCGCATGCTGCAACGAAGATCCTGAGTGCCACAACGAAGACCGGGCGCAGCCAAATAAATAAATAAACATTAAAAAAAAAAAAAAAGACAACAGTTCAGAGGGCTCAAGAGTGTGGGAAAGTCGTCACCTCCCACCTCACTTGTGCCTACCCTGTAGCCATATAAAAAAGCTATGGTTATCCTGGGCTGCATTCCAAAGAAGTCCATGGATATCATTAAAAAAAGAAAAAAAGAGGAAAAACCCTAAAGTTGATCAAAACTGAGGGTTACAGTCATATTAAAGAAAAAAAGCCTTCTAATTTACATTCCAAAAATAAGGCATTTTGGCCCTTACATTTTGTCATTTAAAAAGACTGTTCTGTTGTCTCTACTGAGCTTAAGGCTTTTCTTGGCTATCAAAACAAAGAGGTCTTTTGTTGACAGAAACAGGCGACAGTGTTTTGGTAAAAAGATTATATATAGAATAATGGTATGAAGCTCTATTGTGTGAAAAGTAGACTTAAGAGCTCTCCCTGTCTCCAGAGTCTCTGGGTTTCTGGGTTTCTTGCAACAATCTTAAATACTAGTATCCTTCACTTTGAGGGAACCCTAAACAACTGGACACAGTCATGGTTTTCTAAGACTTTATAAAGGACACTACGCAGATGCGACTACATGTAACGAAAGACAAAGTCAAAAAACAGTATACAGCTGCGGCCAACCCCCCGGGGATCAACCACCTGTGGGTGTCCCAAGATTTTCTCTCCTCTGCACCCTTCATGATTACAGTGATCCTGGTATGTTGTGCTGGATACAGTTGGAACTCACGAAATATTTCTTGAATTGATTTCAGCCGGCTCTTGGTATCTGTACCTACTGGACATTACCAGCATATCAAGGCAGGGGCAAAGATGATGCAGCCAGCATTTGGCATGAGTCCATGCCTGGGGTGGGTTAGAGGGGAGGGTGGGACCACCGAGGCTCACTTCCAGCAGAGCAGGTAGGAGCTGACGGAATGTGAATCGAAAATGTGAATGTAGTGCTGAGTCGAAGAAGGGCCCTTTGGTGGGGCCACACTCCATGTAAAGCCTAGACATTTCTGCAGCTTCTTCAGACATCCGATTTCAAGATCAAATCAGGCTTCAGCTGGAGGTTTCTATGATCCATGGCCCACGAGTCAGACCGCCTTTTGTTCATTGAGAAGCTCATTCCCTGTGTTCTTTCTTCTTTCAAAATCTTGTGCCCTCACTACAAGAATCCCAACCGTGCTCAGCCATCTACTTTATGTCTGTGAAAGAGAGAGGAAGGGAGTTCTCTCTGTTGTGCTCACGATGGGAGGAGAAGGACCACATACGGGGACCCGGCACGGGGCCTCAATGATGAGCAGACCACAGAGGACTCTCTCAACGCTTCCTTGTTTGTGATCCGGTAGTGACCATGATGTGCTAGAAAACAGCAGGCAGAGGCACTGGGGTTGAAGAGGAAACAGATTCTCGAAAACAGGCTCTAGAAAGTCAGGGCTGCAGGGATGATGTCAGAAGCTCTTTCTTTTCTTTTGATGCCCTCCCTCCAAATTGCTCCTTGTCAGCTCTTCACCTTGCAGCCATGGAGAAGCTAAGGCAACCTCTTTTAGGACGTGGAATATATTCTGTGTTAGGAAGGAGAGCGTGGCTGTCCCTGGCTGGGTTAACTCTGGTTTGCATCCGTCCCCTCCAACAGGTTCCAGCATCTGCTTTTCCACGTTCTGCCCTGTACACACTCCTAAGAATTCTTAAGACAGACTTGGCAACCTTTTCCTACCAAAGCCACGGATCCTTTCCCCACATCGAAAATCAATCAAAGACCACACACAAAGTTAAAAGGGAATCATAGTATTTTTAGACGTAAGACATAGAAAATAAGAAAAGCCAAGAGTGGTATGCAGAACACGTATAGCTGAAGATAAATGTGATCTACATTGTGAACGGTTAAGAAAATTGGGGAGTGTGTGTGTGTAGGGGAGGAATTTGGCAAGAAGAGAATCAGAGAGAGAGAAAATTTTGAAGCTTGAGATGTAGAGAGGAAGGCAGGGGCAGGAGGAAAAGAAGCACGGATGGTGTGTCTGAGGTGAGCATGCTCTGGAGACACCTGTGGTTCACCCTGGTTTTGGATAACAGAACAATTATCACTCTTCATCCCTACTCTGTGAAGTGCTGACTGATTAATCAATGACTCACCTCTGCTTCATCGAGTGTCTCTTGCATGATCAGGGATAGTTGGGAAAGCAGGGCAGGTAATTGGGAAAGTTAATTAATAGGACAAGACAGGGCCTCCCTGGTGGCGCAGTGGTTGAGACTCTGCCTGCCAATGCAGGGGGCACGGGTTCGAGCCCTGGTCTGGGAAGATCCCACATGCTGCAGAGCGGCTGGGCCCGTGAGCCACAATTACTGAGCCTGCACGTCTGGGGCCTGTGCTCTGCAACAGGAGAGGCCGCGATAGTGAGGGGCCCGCGCACCACGATGAAGAGTGGCCCCCGCTCGCCGCCACTAGAGAAAGCCCGCGCACAGAAACGAAGACCCAACACAGCCATAAATAAATAAATAAACAAATAGGACAAGACAGGAGATAATAAGTGAGAAGAGAGAGGTTCAGGCACCTGGGTACAGGCTGATTTCACTGGGATGTGAGCGGCCACTGCTTGCCCAGTATCATGCAAGGGCAAAAACTTAGACAGGGCGTAGCAGAATTAACCTATTGTGAGGTCTGAGGATGAAGAAATAAGGAAAGAACAGCTGCACTGTGATTATCTTGATTACCTGGGGTGATGTGGAGATTATCATACTAGCAAAGCCACCTGTGAGTGAGGTGCTACAAGGCTTGGTATAAAAATCCAAGCATGACAGAAGTCAGACCAGGGAGAGATCACGGCAAAACCTTCATGAAGGAACTAAGCCCCAAGACGCACAGAGTTGGGCTAGGAAGGCAGAGAGGAATGTGTTCATGGGCATGAAAAGCTGCTGGCTCTGAAGTGCAGATGTGGATTGAAGATCAGACTGTGGGCCTGAGGGTCTGGATGTCTTTCCCTCCTCTGCCCCTGTTGGCCACGTCACTGTCGGCCCCCATGTGCCCCAGTGGGAAGGGAGAGAAAGGCTGGGAAACCCAACTTGCTCCTACTTTGCAGAGAGTGAGGGGGTCAAGAGAGAACAGGCTTTTCCTTCCCCGTCAGAGAGTTTGCCTCTTCGTCCAGGAGGCTTGATGCCAAATGTCCTGAACATTCTGGGCTTGAGGAGTGCCCTTGGGCTGGGACTTGCTAACACAGCAAAGAATCCACGGTTCTAAGGCAGGTCCTATGGAGGCCTTCAGTTCCCCCAGGTCATTGTGACTTCTTTTTTGGTGGCTGCTCCCCAGTGGCTATCAGAGGGCCAGGTGGGCTGGCAGGTCCTGTGGTGTGCCCACCACATACCCAATGAGATGCAAGGGACAAGGTGGTGCTCAGACATTACACTCAGAGCTGCTTTTAAGTAGACCCAGAGAGACACCAATTCAGACACACTCATACCTGTGCACTGAGAAGACTCGACATGGCCTTACTTTGACTCAATGATCTTCAGTGGTGCCCACCCCATGGTATTGTGATGCCTTAGCACGGTCATGAGAGCTCCTCAATAACCTCTCCCTGTCCATCCTTTTAGCATCATCCTCCATTATTATTACCCTACCTGAACCCACTGTTCCTGCTTACTATCCATCCCCTCAGCACACCCAAGCCCTCCACCCTAACATCACCTTGGATACCTTTACCTTCACATTCCTATCAGAGCCCTACCCAGTCTTAATGCTACTACTTAGAAATAACTGTATGACCTTGGGACAGTTACCTTCTCTGCACCTCAGTTTCACTGTGGGAAAATGGGGATATTGTGTGGTGATTAATCATATATGTATGTAAAGCACGGAGAGCAATGCCTGGGACTCAGCGAGTTCTGTACAAGTTCTGGTCTTTTTCTCACCCACTGGACGTCCCAGGACATCTGCATGGCTTCTGACCCATCTTCCCCCCTGAATGCTCAGGGTGCTACCTGGAATACAGGTGAGAACTAAATGCATCCAAGCAGGGTCTACTTTATTTTGCTCTCAGTTACCGTCCCCATTTTAAGCTCTGTCTATTTTGAAAGGAATGGGTAGACAGCAGAGTTTCTTCTCTGCTGTTCCTAACTCACTTAGTCAGCGTTAAGTCCTCCTAGCGAAGTATAGCTGTGGCTTTTTAATTTTTTTAAGTAGCAGCTTTATTGAGATATAATTCACCCATTTGAAGTGTACCGTCAATGGTTTTTGGTATTTTCACAGAGCTGTGCAGTCATCACCACTCTCTAATTTTAGAACATTTTCATTACCCTAAAGAGAAGCCCCACACCCATTAACAGTCACTCCCCATTTTCCACCCAACCTCCCCAGGCCTAGGCAACCACTACCTACTTTCTATCTCTATAGATTTGCCTATTCTGGGCATTTCATATAATCCCCTGGTTTTTTAAAGGGGCCAAACTCTTCTTTCACTCGTCATTTATCTATTTCCCCAAAATACCCAGCCATAGGACCAGGGCCATAGTAGGCATCCAATAAATGTTTTGTTGAATGAAAACCAAAAGCTGAATGAAAACCAAAACATGGGTTCCATGTAGTTAAACGTATTTTTTTCACATTTTATCTCTGGACCTTGTTGGTCTAAAGCAAGTTCGGAAAATAAATCAGGAGCAGTGGTGTTGTGTTTTTGTTTATCTAAGACACAGAAAAGCTTTGCTGAGTCTCCTCAAAGTGAAATTCTAGTGCAGTGGTTCTCAAACCTGGCCGTACCTTAGTGTCACCTGAGAAACAAAAAGGCATGAGCCCTGCCTCTCCCCACCCCCTCAAAGTTCAGATTTATCAGTCTGGTGTGGGGCCCATCAGTATCTTTTAAATGTTCCCCGATTTTAAATTAAATATGATTCTATGAACAGCTAGGGTTGAGAACTCTTGTCCCAAGGGAAACAACCATTCTAAGCAAGGATAATTTGTTGAATTCCAGCCATGCCTAGAATGCTACACAGCCCAAGTTTTCAATCCTGCCTTCAGGGAAATGAATCTGAATCTTAAAGAAAGCAATAAGAAACAGAATGTTCATTTCACAAAAATTTTCTTTGGAGCTAACATTCCTGTTAGACTGAACCATATGAAATTGCTGATATTTGATTGTTTTGAGTTACAAAATGGAAATTTCATACTACTCAAACTAATTGAACGCATTTATTTCATGATATAGAAGGTACGTATAATACTCAGTCTGCACCGTCATCTCACAAATCCATCTATGCATATTCCTTGTGCTTCGTATACTTTTTAAAAAGAACATTTCAAGTTTTATTAAATATATATTTCTAGTACAGGATGGAAAATAAATGAGCCATTAAGGAAGACAAAAGCAAGATAATTCACAAACAGATAAAACAAACACCAACTTTGTAGACAAACTTCACTTTTTGTCACACATTGTTTCTGGAAAGCACGTTTGTCCTAAAGCACGTTATTTTCCCATAGGAAATATTTTATGATTAGGGATTGTGTTCCTGACTAGACATATAAATCAGAGATAAGATCAACAACAGGTCACGAAAGCAAAGCTGCAACAGTTATAAACCTTTAAAATAATAAATTTTTTATTCAAGTACCATAAAATGCCACAATTAAATTCTACCCATTGATTATTATACTGTCATCCTGAAAGGTAATTTGGCACTACCAATAAAATTCAAAAAGTGCATATTCTTTGAGCCTCTTCTAGTGATCTTTCCTATAGGAAAACTGGCCCTGTCTCTTCCTTACTTACAGGACCAAGTACAAAGGTCTCAGTCTAGACCTGACCCCGCACAGTCTCACTTCCAACTTGCTGGTGCCCTCAGGGCTCCCGCGCACTCCTCTACCTCCTCATTCACGGCTCTGCTCCTTCTGTGTGAGAGCTCTGTGCTGTGCCAGTTGGGAGGCCAGTACTAAACCAAGGAGCTGTAGTTCTTTGGTGCAGTCTCTAGTCAAGTCTATCTACTTTCATTCCCGGCTGGGAAGTCAGTCTTCTACCTCCTTCCAGTGACCAGAACTGCTTGAATCTCAGTCCTTGTTGCTTGCCAGACTCCTTCCTTAATCTGTCTCTGCATGAAAGGGGCTGAAATCCCCTCCTGGAATCCCACCCTGTAGCTGGAAGAAATCCTGCTACCTATTGCCACAAACAAGTGTTTCATGAATGAATGAATGCCTGGATTTTTCCATTACTGCACAACTGAACAGCTACTGCTACGTCTTGGTGGGTCTCCCCGATCCAGGTGGCCCTTGGACTGCCAGCTGCTATCGCCTCCTTGTGAAAACCATGTGCTGTGGAGGCAAGCTCGGCCCTTCTGGCTGTACCCAGCAGCTGTCTCCCTTTGGAAGGGTCTCCGGGACCCCTCCCTCTCTCTGTCCCTTCTTCCTGATCACACTGACCTAATGTTTTACAAGCTCCTGGCATAACTCTCTTACCAAAACCCTCCAGATAAATCTCCAGACATTCTCTTTCCTGCCTCCTCACCTCTCTGGTCTCCCACGCACCGTAGAGGGTGGTGGGAATTTGGGAAAGTATCAGCACACGGTTCTAGAACAGTGGTTCTCAGCCATTCTGCCCCTAGAGGACGTTTGGCAAAATGTGAAGACATTTTTGGTTGTCACAATTGAGGACATGCTACTGGCACCTAATGGGTACAGGCCAATGATATGGTGACATGCTACACCCTAGAAGGCACAGGGCAGCTCTTACAGTAAAGAATTATGCAACCCCAAAATGGCTGAGGTTGAAAAATACTGTTCTAGAGAAATCAAAGAAACCTTCGGGGGCTTCCCTGGTGGCGCAGTGGTTAAGAATCCACCTGCCAATGCAGGGGACACAGGTTCGAGCCCTGGTCCGGGAAGATCCCACGTGCCACAGAGCAACTAAGCCCATGTACCACAACTACCGAGCCTGCTCTCTAGAGCCCGTGCTCCGCAACAAGAGAAGCCACTGCAATGAGAAGCCCGCGCACCGCAACGAAGAGTAGGCCCCGCTCGCCACAACTAGAGAAAGCCCGCGCACAGCAATGAAGACCCAACGCAGCCAAATAAATAAATAAATAAAATAAAGAAACAAAAAACACAAGCAGTATGTAAAAAAAAAAAAAAGATGATGTTTCTGTTTTCAGTTAAAAAAAAAGCCTTCCCTCCAATTATCAAAATTCATGCTGATTACAGAAAAATTAGAAAATAAAGAAAAGCAAAAGATCACACGTGATACCCCAGCAGTGTATATTTTTACAGTTGTGGCTGTATTAGATCCCACTTATTTTCTGCTTTTGCTGCATAACATGACAATCAAGCTTTTCTCTGTATTACTAAAAGACATTGCTTTCATTGTTCCCATGAACAAACCACAGTGTAATGAAAACTTCTCTTATTTGTGTAAATTTTAGTTGTTTCCAGTTTTCCACTATTATAAAAGCTGTTGTGATATTCACATTTATACATAACACTTTTTCTACATGGGTGGTTATTTCCTGGATGAATTTTAGAATGGGTCTATACTCGTTACATAATTTTTGAAATGCAAACGGGTTTTGTCAAAGGATTCTATCTAATATCAAAAGTCACGTGAAATGTTCCCCTGGATCCCGGCTCTACGCTGGTCTGAAAACATACTCCAAGCCTGCAACTTAAAGTGTCTCCATTTGAGGGCTTCCCTGGTGGCGCAGTTGTTGAGAGTCCGCCTGCTGATACAGGGGACACGGGTTCCTGCCCCAGTCCAGGAAGATCCCATATGGCGTGGAGCAGCTGGGCCCGTGAGCCATGGCCGCTGAGCCTGTGCGTCCGGAGCCTGTGCTCCGCAATGGGAGAGGCCACAACAGTGAGAGGCCTGTGTACCGCAAAAAAAAAAAAAAAAAAAAAAAAAAGTGTCTCCATTTGAGGAACTTCAAAGGAGCCAGCAAAAAAAGAATCCATCCCAGAACTTTGAATAGAGTGCTGGAGTGGATCATGAGAACAAGAATGAAAGGTCTTGTGATTTTTGGCACAAAGAGACATAACTAATATGCTCTTAAGATGGAAGGATTTGCTGGTTACAGAGGCAAAATGATTTTACTTAGAATGTCTTTCTTATAAGCATAAGGCCATTTTCTATTTATTAAAGCAGCTTAGGTTAAAACTTTTATTTTTATTTATTTTTTGGTTGTATTTTCTCTTTATCTCAGGTATTTTGGCCTTTGGGAATGCAAAATTTTGAAAAACATCTTAACAGCTGTTGTTGGGATAAATTCAGAACATTTTGAAACAAGAATAGGTCAAAGATAAAAAAATTTTTTCATAAAGGCCCAGTTTTCCTCAGTTTTAGCAGCTGATTAGAGTATGGCTACAGAGAAGTAGAAGTTAAACTCTCACTTTCTTCCTGATCCCAGATTTAAAGGAAAATCTACAAGTATATATAAGGCAAAGCAATATGTCTTTTTCTTTAAATTGGAGTATAGTTGACTTGCAATGTTGTACCAAAGCAATATGTCTTGATGTGTAAACTCAGTGATGGCAGGGAATGGTAAGAGTTGGGAATCAGAGGACCTGTGTTTCTACTCCTCTATGCAACTAGGAAGCCCCCGGCTTTGTCACTGACATTTGAAGGGCTCAATTTCAAAAAAGGAAGCCTATCAAATATGAAACAGCATATGTGAAGTGCTTTTGGAGATACAGTGTACTTCTCTACATGCAATAACAGTATGAAGAGGGTTGTTATTGTGTATTCCCGTGTATTGTGTATTGTCCTTTATGATGTCAATGCAAGTATGGTCAAGGACAGGAAAGTCAGTGTTGATCAGGCGAGCTGTGGGACTGGAAAGAAGCAGGAAGATGTCTGGGGGGAGAATCAGTGGTTCAGAATCAGGTATCATGGCAGGAGTCAAATCCTCTTCCAAGTCACAGGTCTAGGAACCAGGATATTAGCAATGATGATGGGAGGCATAAAAACGACATACGTCAGCAGCAACTATGACCACTGATACCACCAACTGAGAGTTTACCTCATTGTAGGCGCTCTGCTAAGTGCTTTACTTGCATTATCTCAGTCAATCCCATTATCTTAGCCACCCAATAGGAGTAGTTACGGAGACATACACAAGACAGACGTTCAGAGTAATATAAAATCTTACAGCTGCAAAATGGCCAAGCAGAGATTTCAACCCCTGTCTTCTGACTCAGAGCCCAAAGGAAAGATCAGGCAAGAGTAGGAGTTAAACAGGGAGCTCAGGGACAGCACAGAGGAGGCATGAACCTGCGAGCCAGGCTGAGGCTGAGGCTGAGGCCTCCCTGACTCTTCCTCCTGGGAAAACAGCAGGTAAAGCTCCTGGAGGCACCATGGGTGCAGCTGAGCTCAGACCCTGCCTGGGGCAGAGTGGGGTGGGGACCAGGAGGTCTTACAAATGGACTGGCAGTGTTCTTCCAGTAACAGGGAACAGTTCTTGCTGCTGCATGTGCCCTCTCTTCCCTGCCCTCCCCATGACTGGGGTCAGGAATGGACCACGAGGCCAGCAGGCCTTGGCCTGTGCTATGGAGAGAAGCAATGGTGGAGCCTTGGTCCACAGACAAAATCAGCCACAGTGGGTTAGCCTCACAGTTCATTCAGCCCAGAGCTCATCTCCAATAGTGAAATCAAGTGCAATGACTTATGAACTGTTTTTTGTTTTTTTTAAGATTTAATTTTATTTATTTTTGGCTGTGTTGGGTCTTCGTTGCTGCGTGCGGGCTTTCTCTGGTTGTGGTGAGCGGGGGTTACTCTTCGTTGCAGTGCACGCGCTTCTCATTGTGGTGGCTTCTCTTGTTGCGGAGCATGGGTTCTAGGTGTGTGGGCTTCAGTAGTTGTGGCTTGCGGGCTCTAGAGCGCAGGCTCAGTAGTTGTGGCTCACGGGCTTAATTGCTCCGTGGCATGTGGGATCTTCCCAGACCAGGGATGGAACCCATGTCCCCTGCATTGGCAGACGGATTCTTATCTACTGTGCCACCAGGGAAGTCCACAAAAAGTATTTTCAAGAGAAATCTCATGTAGAAGCCCAGAATTTATAAAAGATAAGAAGTAGAGCGATTCTGGTTTAAAGAGAGATGAAGGAAGCCCAGAATGGTCTCCTTTCACCCATCCCCAACCTAAACACTTTCATGGACATTGGGCCAAAAGCATGTTTGGACCCCTTGACACCAACAGGAATGACATGGACCGCAAATATTCTAACTTTCTTTAGAAAACCAGTAGCAATGCATTACCATGTAGTTTCCTAAAACCTTTTAAAAAATCTATTCTTCCATCTGCACCACAGTTGTGGCTACAGAGTCCACTACTTCCTTGCCACTTTCGGAAGTACTTTTCTCTTGTCCCAGGCTCGCTCTGCTCTAACCTCAAGGGCTATCTTCTCTTCTTCTTAGTAGTTACACTAGGAAGTCTATGTATGATTTTAGAAACTTTGTTCACCTCCTCCTCCTCTTTCCAGACAGAACATTCCTAAGCTGTTTAGTCTGTTCTCACTGGAGGATTAAATGCAATAATATATGTAAAGCACCAAGCAAAAGAGGTAGCATAAAGGAGGGGTTCAGGAAGCATCATGCCTTTATCCCTCCTTTTCCATCTCCTTCATCACTTAAAAGGCTCTTCTCTAGTTTTGCCTTACACTGTAACCCTTTGCTCCTTTCTTAATCATAGTCATTGCTGTGCTCCAAATAAGGCTGGGCAAGATAACAATGACATCTTTACCTACACAACCAAATACTGATACTGCAAGACTGTCAGCATCAAGCCCAGCCTGCACCACGTGACCTGTCATCGCAGCCAGAAACACAGAGTTCACTCTTCTCTACGTAGCCTCCAAGTTCCCTGATAGGAAAATTGTAACAAAGAAACCCTGGCCTGAATGAGGGTCTATATTTTGTGTTGCATAACCGAGAGAGTGAGGGAGGGAGAGAGAAAAAGACAGATAGACAGAGACAGAGACAGAGAGAACCCACACAGGTGAGAAGTGAGGGATCAGGGAGGGTTTGATTATAGCCAAACAATGTTGGAAGAAGAAATAACTTCCTTTTGCCGAAAGAGAGACACGAGGAGCAGGGAACAGGAGTTCTCAGAGGACCGGAACTGTTAGGAAGGGAGCTAGGGCTCACTTCCTGAACTTGTATACGGAGGTAAGGAAAATCAGGGGGAACTTCAAGACATTACTGGCAGGAGGATAAATTGACACAACTTTTGCAGAGGACCATTTATCAATATCCACGGTTGTAAGTGTATATACCCTAAGATTCAGCAACCACATTTTTAGGACTCTGAACTTGTAGAGATATTAACATTGCACAGATAGGTGTACAGTGATGTTCATTCCAGCACTGTTCCTTTTCTAAGGAAGTGTTCATCAGCAGTGACGGATTAAATAAATTATGGTGTATCCATACAATGGAATAGTAGGTAATAGTGAAAAGGAGGGAGGTAGCAATATATGTACTAACATGAAAAAATCTCAAAACTACAACAGATGAAAAAGACAAGTTGTAATACGTATAATAGGAGCCACTTTCAGTTTTAAAATTATATAACTAGTCACATAAACATAAGAAAGCCACCTGGAAGGATACACATGGATTATCTCAAGTTTTTGGAGAGAAGGACAATTGTCACTTTTTACTTTAGGTATTTCTAGATTGTTGGAATTTGTAATGAAAAATAAACAGGAGAGCTAGCTAGAGCACAGTGGTTATGTGCATGGGCTGTGAAGCCATATTACCCAAGTTTGAATCCCAGCTCTGCCTTGTCCTTGAAGTGACAGGTAATTTAACCTCTCTGTGACTCAGTTTCCTCATCTGTAAAATGTCATTAATGATAGTACTCATAAGGTTGTTGTGCCAATTAAATGAATTAATACACATAAAGAGGTTAGAAAAGGCCTGGCATATAGTGAACACTCCACAAATTGTTGGCCTAAAAGAATACCTTTTTTTGTCGTTTTTTAAATTACCAGAGGATAGAAGGGGAAAGGTGGGAAAAGATTAGTGCCAGATAATAAAAGGCCTTAAACATTAGGCTAAGGAATGAGAATTAATTTATTCAGTAGGAAATGAGGAGCCATTTATTCATTGAATAAATATTTATTGTGTGGGGCTTCCCTGGTGGCGCAGTGGTTGAGAATTTGTCTGCTAATGCAGGGGACACGGGTTCATGCCCTGGTCTGGGAAGATCCCACATGCCGCAGAGCAACTGGGCCCGTGAGCCACAACTACTGAGCCTGCGCGTCTGGAGCCTGTGCTCCGCAACAAGAGAGGCCACGATAGTGAGAGGCCCGCGCACTGCGATGAAGAGTGGCCCCCGCTTGCCACAACTAGAGAAAGCCCTCGCACAGAAACGAAGACCCAACACAGCCAAAAACATAAATAAATAAACAAATGTGGGGTTTAAAAAAAAAAAAGAATTTAAAATTAATCAATACAATCATAAATAGCATGTAGGTCAAATAATAAAGCATAATTAAAATTAAAAAAATATTTTAAAAAAATATTTATTGTGTGCCTTTTACGTGCTAGATACTGTTCCAGATGGTTGGGACACATCAGTGAATGAAACGAACAACGATATTTTAGAAAAGGTCTGATGTAATCAAGATTGGCCTTTTGGGTATGATAGTTACATGTCTTAAAAGTGTTTTGTGTGTGTTTGTGGGGGGAGGTGACCAGGAAGACTAGGGCTGTCAGTGAGAAGGCCAACACATTATTCGGGCAATGAAGGCCTGATGCACGAAAGGGACCCCAGGCCCGAAGCCTGGAAGAGGTATCCAAGGCCTCAGAGAAGATAGGCAATCCCTAGTGTTGGCAAGGTGGTGAGGCTGGCAGTCAGGCAGGGAGCTGTGGTGGGCCAGAGAACCTCCGAACATCAGCTTTTTAGAGTTTATCTCAGCATCGACCAACTCAGTTGGCCTGCAGTCAGACCACCTGGTTCCAGTCTCATGCTTACCACCACTGACTGACCAGAGGGGCTCTGGAGAACAAAACTTCTCTGGGCCTCAGAATCCTCATATAAAATGAGGGTCACCCTAGATGATCTCCAGGGCCCCTTTCGACTCTAACATTCTATAGCTTTCATATCCCAAAGAGGCAAATGAATGGGACTTCCTTTCCTATTACCAGTGTATTATATACCAGAGTCAAGAGAAACCATTAAAACACAGGATTCAGATGTGCAGGATAATGTGTGAGAAGATTGTTTACATTCATTTCCTTTTTGAGAAAGCACGTATTGAATTTGAAGCCAAATGTATGTGTCAAGGTCTGAAAATGGGTTACTCCAATAATTTCTTTCCATACATGCAGCTGTTCTAAAGCATAAACCACACTCGTTCAGTAAAACCATCATCTGTTCTATAAAGAATATAAGCATTCATCTGGCCCTTATTTTTAGAGTAAGAGGTCAAAGGCACAAGGGGTGAGATGTAGTTGAGACCACTGTGCCAGATGCAGACAGGGGCTGGAGGCCAATTATAAATCGTAATATCTGAACTTGTGGGTATTTCAATAAGATGGCTTAGAAGATCAAAAGAAATGAATTACTGAATATCAGAGTGGCCAAACAGAAGCTGCAAAAAAGCCCATGTTTCATTCATTCAACAGACTGCTCTCACAAAATAAATCACCAGAATAAACAGATTCTGACTCATTTCCCATTGCTTGTTGGAGTTTGGTTCTTTTTTCCTCCAGGGTCATGGACTGTGTGAACTTCAGGCTTACTCTCTGTGTGAGAAAAGCCCTGTATGAGGATAATCGACCCTATGTTAGAAAAAACTGTAACCTTCTACTACCCACAAGTAACGGGCACCAAAGCCAGGCTGCCTGAGCCTTGATCCCAGCCCTGCCAACCCCCAGCTAAGTGACTTCAGGCAAATGACTACTAGGCTCCGTCCTGCCTCAGTTTCCCCCTCACAGGGTTGCGATAAGGATGTGAACAGGGCCTGCTGTACAGTAAGCACTATGTACGCATTTATAAAATAAATCTTAGTTGCTAGAGACAACACAAGGCAGCTGAGAGCAGCGCACACCGACTGTCTTAAAGGATGCTTCCTCTCCACTCATGCTACTCACTCATAAAAGTACTATGGAAAGCCATGCATTAGACAAGACAGGGATCAGCTAGCTGTTCTTCATCTTTACTTCGAAAGGGCTGGGAGGAATTTACATGGAAAAACCTTCTGCCAGGACTGCTGAAATCAAAATGACGCTTCTCTTTAAAAAGGAGATATGAGTTTGTTGGTAGAGATGAAATTAGAATGCCTTGGCATGGTGCCCGCCAGCCTGAGTCTGTAATTTCAACCGTTTGCTTGAGTTATTTGAACCCATTTTATTCTTAGCTGTCCTGCTGCGTGAGTGATTGAGTTGTGTGTGTGTGTGTGTGTGTGTGCGCGCGCGCACGCACGCGCGCACGCGCACATGCATGATAGGGGGAAGGACTATAGTCAGATGAGACAAGCTGCTTGGGTGCTTGAGTCTGGGTCATTTCAGCTCCAACACCTACAATAAAGTAATTTCTTGAGCCTCCATTACTGGAACTGAAGAACAGTCTTGAAAACTGGTCTTGGGGGCGCTATTTTCTGCAGCAGGGCCTATTATAAAAAGTGGCTGGGATAATTTGTTTTCCTAAGGATTGCCCCGTGCAGGCCAGCCAGAGGGCTACTGCTGCCACTCCACGGTCTAAGACATGACCTCAGGGTGTCTGGTGGCATAAGTAATTAAGAGCAAACCTTGGATTCACGCCCTAGTTGAAGCCCCAACTTTGCTGCTTCTTATCTTGTGACCTTGAAAAAATATCTGAACCTCTCTTAGCCTCAGTTTGCCTATCTATAAAATGGTGATAATAATAATAACAGGATCTATCGTATCAGGTGGTTGTGAAGAATAAATGAGAATACTCAAGAAGCACTCAGCAGGGTGCCTGGCAGTCAGCGCTCTTTAAACCAGGGGTCCCCAAGCCCCAGGGACCAGTACTGGTCCGCGGCCTGTTAGGAACCAGACTGCACAGCAGAAGGTGAGCGGCGGGCTAGCGAGCGAAGCTTCATCTGCCGCCCCCCATCGCTCTCATTACCGCCTGAGCCATCACCCCCCCTCACCCCCACCCCAGTCCATGGAAAAACTGTCTTCCACGAAACTAGTCCCTGGTGCCAAAAAGGTTGGGGACCGCTGCTTTAAACAGCTGATTTCACAAGGATATCTGTTCTTGTCCCCGAGTGCCCCAGTGAGATCTTAGGTGTATTCATCTTTGCATTGTGATGGGCACTTTATTAGCCGGTTTATATATTTGCTTTTAAAATTTCCAGTGAGAACTCTTTTAAAACGTGCCTGCTTCACTGTTTTTCTTCTTTGTATTTTTTTTTTTTTAATTTCAAAACAAACTAGCTATTTTAAAATGTGCCTGAGTCGTTGCCTATTATTCATCAGAAGAGATTCCAGGGCTCTTTGTAGGAAGGATTTCATGTCGGGATGCTTTGGTCAATGAGCTGCCTGTCCTGTTTTTCTTCCCCAGGGCAGCCCCTGCAATGAGTGGGGCTTCCAGTACCTCCCTCTGAGGTGGCAGAATGGAGGCCCTGGGAGCTCAGCTCAGGGTAATGGGGCAGAGGATCAGTCAAGAGAGCCGGTGCAGAAGTTCTGGCCGTGGCCCTTCCCATAACTAGCTGTGTGACCTTGGACAGGTCACTTAAACTCCCCAGACTGTATTGTCTTTATCTGTGATATGAGAGGGCTAGAAGTGGACAAAAATTTAAAAAAGGAACACAATTCCCCCAGGAGGATAGACGGTATAAACACTGTGCCCTTCACTAGTTATCAAAGAAATGAAAATTATAGGAATACAAAGAGAGCATTTTTTTTGGCCGTGCCACACGGCATGCAGGATCTTAGTTCCCGGACCAGGGATCGAACCTGTGCCCCTGCAGTGGAAGCGCGGACTCTTAACCACTGGACTGCCAGGGAACTTCCAAAGACAACGTTTTTAACACTATTAAAATAAAAATTTTAAAACAATATTGCTTATTTTTTTGCATTACTGGAACATGGCACATTGGTACAACTGTTTGGGACTGGAAAAAATTCATATTGTGTCTCATGAAAGAGAAGGAGGAAAACTCAGGTGTGAATCCTCATCTCTGCAACTCACTAGTTTTGAGGCTTAATCTCTTTGGGATTCCATTGCCTCACTGGAGGAAAAATGGGTAAAATGGGGATAATAAAGATAATGGCTACTTGCTGGGTCGTTGGGAGGTTTGGAACTAATGTAGATAACAGACCTAGCTTAATGTTTAATAACAGACGCTGCTACTGCTTTGAGTACAAAGTTGAAGAAACGATGATGAGGACGCCTGGCTCATATTATAAGGCCACTGGAGAGGAAACCTATTCTCCTCTCCTTCCCTGGACTCCTTGTCAGAATCCGACTTCTCCTCGGCAGGCAGAGCAGATAACGGCTCAGCTGCAGCCCCACGCATCCAGCTTCCTCAGGGATTCTGACCCATGGCCTCAGAGGTCCCCAGACAACTCCAAGTACGTGCCCCACACAATCACGATCTACCAACACACACACACACCACTACGTGTCAGACGCCAGTTCTGCCCGGCTCAGCTGGCACTTAGCTTCACAAACAGCCTCCGGCCTCTAAGGCCAGACCCCTCTAGCGCCTGCACACAGAGCAGGGAGTGACACCCACCCTCCGCCCCACAACCTCCAAGCAGACACAAGCTGGCGTCTCCTAAGAGCTCAAGCTGTCTGACGCCTGTCTGCAGCCGCCATCACCCTGCACGTCTTCTGTGCCAGCCCGTGGCCACTGTATTTACCAAGAAGCTCACCCACCTGGGGGAGGCCCTTGGTCCCTTTTCTCAAATGCCTACTTGCTTCTGAGGAGCATTTTTCTCTTCTTCCTCAGATTTCTCCCGTGATTCGTTTCTTGTTTTTCGGGAATTCAAGCTCAGCGTTGACTTGAATTGCCACAGAGCCCTTATCTACTCAATATCAAAGATGTCTCTTCTCAAATGTTTCTTTGAATTCTTTCTCAATACCAGGTTCTGTTTCTGTTCCCATTTTGCAACCTAATAAGGACTGAAATCTGTTTTCAGTAGTTGCTTGATTTTTTTTTCTCAGCTTTAAAAATAATTTCAGAGAGCCATGGAACTGAGGCACTGATAGGAACTCATGAATTCTCACTTCATTCATGAAAACACTGAGGGCTCTGGGGCCCAGGTCTGTGGGGGTCACACAGTCACGCAGGAGAGAGAAAGCAGACCACAGACTCCTAGGAAAGGCTCCTTCTACCTCCCAGATTGTCCCATGTCACCTCTCCTTGGTAAACCAGGCCTGGTCCTGCGTGGCAGGACTTCTGACAATGACTGCATTTCTCTCTGTGGAGAGACCAGAGGCGCCTGGCAGCTCTGCAGAAACGGCTCCACCCAGGCATCCCAAATCCATCATCGACTCATTCCTCTCTCTTACTTCCAGGCTTTTGTAAATGCTATTTCCTTTTCTTGGTAACTCTGGCCAAGTCACATTCATTCTCTAGGTGCTTTCTCCGGGAAGCCCTCCCTCTGAGCTGGGTATTGTGCACCAGTCTTGAAACAGATCATTACCTGTTTGTATCCACCTTCCCTGGAGGTGTGCATATAGCATGAGGGCACAGCAGACATGAGTAACTCACACCAAAGTGTTAGTGACCTTTAAAATCTCTCCTACCTGCAGAGACCTAGGCACTGAGCCCTTGAAGCAGGCAAGAGTCCCAAGGACAGTCTATTAAGGCCCAAGGATAAGTGACTTTACAATTTTAGACCGAATGGCCCTCCTCTGAAATCTTCCAGAAATTGTGAATAACCTTCTTACTCAAGCAAATAAGGGGAGCAAAGCACCCAGGCCCAAATGAATTAGGTTCAGAAAAGGTGAACTGACTTGTCCATGATCACACAGCTGTTAAGCGTCAAGGCTTACGTGTGAGCCAAGTGCAGCTTGACTTGATTTCCCAACACCGTGCTGCCTGTGTGAATCTCTTAGTTTCATGTAATTTTCTTCCTTCCAAATGACTGATAAATTCCTCAGAGCCAAGCAAAGGCACTTCCGTCTCCCCTGCAGATCCCACATGGCCTGGCACAGCATCTCAGTACACAACTGGTAAAGAAAGTATATACTTGCTGCCCTTGCTCAGCCTGGCACCCCATTTGCTCTGCAAAACCAGGAAGCATCAGCCATGATGGTGGCAACTCCTAAGACTGAAGAAATACGAGAAAGAAATTCCAGAGTCACCTAACAATTTTATGCCCACTGCATTTGTAGGAAGTAAACCTCAAGTAGTTATTTGACTCTAAAAAAGACTTAATTTTCAACAGGACCATCACCACAGTTTCTTAAATAAGTAAATGGTGTATAAAAAGAGAGAGATCTGCTAGAGATTAAAAGACTCAAGAGACATGTCAATCAAATGTACTATTTGGACTTCATCCAACTCCTGATTCCAAATATCAAATATTAAAAGCCATGTTGGGGACAATCTGGGAAATGTGAATGTAGGCTTATTGTTAAATGTTAATTTAGAATTATTATTTATTTGTTGAGGTATGATAATGTTGTAATTATGTTTTTTAAAAGACTATCTGTAAAAAAAATATAATGAAGTATTTATAGATGAAATGATATAAATCTGGGTTTCCTTTAAGTACTCCAGCAGAAGCGGAAAATACTCCTGGGAGGAGACTGATAAAACAGTACTGGCAAATGTTGATAAATGTTGAAGCAAAGGGATGGGCACATGGGAGTTCAGTGTACTATTTTCATTGTTTATGTGGGTTTGTTTGAAAAGTTACACGAGAAGTTTTTTATTTTTTAAAAAGAATGATTGATGAATCCCCAGCAATCTTCTGTCTTGTTCTACAACTGCTTTTCTTCCTAGAGAGTTCAGTTTCCTCAATGATGTGCAAAAGCCATCCTTTTCGTAATGCTCCCAAACATACTCATACAAGTGAGGTTAAGTACCGTTGTGATGACCGCTCACCTGGGCCATTCTGCCACCCCTTCCCAATCAGCTTGCTCCAAACTGACCTTGTCACCCTCCACCAAGCAAACTCACTGTCTCTGCTATCACAGCTCTACCATTGCTGTTATCTCTTTCCACTGTTCTAGCTAGAGACCTCAATATCGCCTTTGTCTCATTCCTTCCCTTCATCCCTAAACCAGGCAGCCAATGATACTTTGGAACATGACTCAGGCAGACACCCTTCTCCTCCATTCTCACGGCTCCAGCCCTGTCTAAAGCCTCTGCACCTCACTTTTTTTTTTTTTTTTTTTTTGCGTACGCGGGCCTCTCACTGTTGTGGCCTCTCCCGTTGCGGAGCACAGGCTCCGGACGCGCAGGCTCAGCGGCCATGGCTCACGGGCCTAGCTGCTCCGCGGCATGTGGGATCTTCCCGGACCGGGGCACGAACCCGCGTCCCCTGCATCGGCAGGTGGACTCTCAACCACTGCGCCACCAGGGAAGCCCTGCACCTCACATTTTGATTGTTGTAGCAACCTCCTGGCAGGCCTCCTTCCTCTGACTTTTCTCCTTTCTGTGCAAAAAGTTGGATTTTCTAAAACTCTAGACTGCCAAGATTAATGCTCTTACTTGGAAATGCCATTTCGAAACCCGTCTGTTATGTCCCTGTCCACTAACATAGCCCTCTCAGGAGTTCTTGTGGTCGAGCTCCATCTTACTGCCTTGAGCAGCTCACTGTATGCCTTCTCCAGCTCTTTTAGAATAAATCTGGTTACAGGAAGCCTGGAAGCTCCAACAGGCAGGGGCTTGTCTGTCCACCACTTGTCATGTGCTTGGCACACAGTTGTGGGTGCTCAGTAAATACTGGTTGAATGAATGAATAGATTCATTAATGAACAAACACTGTGAATAAAATCATTGATTTCAATTTTCCCTCCATGTATGAAGTACTCTCTTCGGCATAGGTCCTCATCTTGTCAATATAGTATTCCCCAAACCCATGATAACTAAATCTTCAAGAACCTTTGGTGGGAGGCCTTATTTGAAAATCCAAATAAAAGGTGTTCTAGGGTTTCCCTTTTCTCACATACACATCTAAACAGACCTTAACTGACAAATCAAACAGTCTTAGCTTTACCTCTGCCTACATGTGAATGTGATCTGGCCACCAATGTTTCTGATGTTCAGTTTCCTCATCTGTCAAACGAGGAGGCAGTTGGGTAATCAGCGGGATCCTGTCAGGTATAATCTTCTGGGTACTTTCTTTTATAGAAGCCACAATGCTTTGTGCCTAACATGATGTGTTAGCTGAGTGTTCAGAGAGAGTCCCTCTTTACTATATGTTCCAGCTGTTTGCCTGACAGGGAAACCAGACTTGCTGATACGAAGTTCCTGTCTGGAGCTCACCTCCTGATGGAGTTTCTTTCATTCCCTTGTTCAGTACACACGTATTAAGTTCCTACTATCAGCCAATTCAATGGTAATTTGTCCCTCCTAGTGCTGACAGAGTACCTCTTGACAGTGGTAGCTTATGCAACTTTTCAGTCTGCCTTTACAGCCATTATGTTATTCCAAACCCAGGGCAACCAGTGGTAGGGGTTATGGTTGGCTCATCATTTTGCTGGATAAGCAGCACACTCAAGATCACACGGCTAGTGAAAGGCAGAGGTACCCAGAATCTAGGTCTGCTAAATCCTGGCCCTGGCCTCTTTAGCATCATTCCATGCTGCCCATGGGAGCAGTAACCGGGACAGCTGGGAGGGTGAAGAGAACCGGGGTTCCTGCTTGTAACGCTATCTCAGCAACCTGTGAATGAAACAATGAAGTGATGGCCCAAATAAGGATAAATCTGGATCACAAGAAGCCCCCAAGAACAGCTGGAGATGACAGCCTCACTTTTAGTCCTAGAGGTAACTCAAGTCCCAGATCTGCCTTGCAGCCTGAGAAGACCCTGACCGGTCTGTCTTAATGGTATGGGAGCTGGGCCACAGCAAGGCCCATGGCCTGGGTAGTTTCTCCAGAATATGGAAATAGAAGAAACATGGGCTCCGAGTCTAACAGGTGGGCTGAAATCCCACCTGTACCCCTTAGTAGCTGTGTGGAATCAGTCCTGTTACTCATCTGTAAAATGAGGATGATACCACCCACTAAGCAGGGTTTTCTGAGAGGCTCAGAGGAAATATCCTACATGAAAGCAGCTAGTATGGTGCCAGACCTGATTACCTCCCTTTCCCCTCACTTCTAGTACCTGTCGCTCCTCTCCTAGGCAGCCCTGTGGTGGTGGCACATAGCAAGTGCTCAGTGTCAATTACTGCTGTTAAGGAATGGAAGAGCCCACGAGGTACAGCAGTGATAAAGGAGCCCACAGGAGAAGCGGGCTGCAGAGGGGCTGGGGCCAAAGCAAAGACACAGACTGCATCTTCCTCGAAGATATGTGAACCCTCGGGGAGATGCAGCAGGTGGCTCATAGCCCTTTCCCAGCAGAAATCAAAACCATTCTCTCTAGAAAAGAATCAGTTACAGAGAGGGTAGAATGAAGACAGGGGCATTTGAAAGGTGATTAAAACATATTTTTTGTTAAACAGTTGCTGGAACAGTCTACAGTTATTAGCAATTGGAAACAACTCCTGAGGTAGCCATGTGAGAAAAAAAAGTTTTCTGCTAACAACTTTTGAATCTTTCTCTAATTTGATTAGAATTAGCTAATCAAAAATAGACATTAGAGGGCTTCCCTGGTGGCGCAGTGGTTGAGAGTCTGCCTGCCGATGCAGGGGACACGGGTTCGTGCCCCGGTCCAGGAAGATCTCACATGCCGCGGAGCGGCTGGGCCCGTGAGCCATGGCCGCTGAGCCTGCGCGTCCGGAGCCTGTGCTCCGCAACGGGAGAGGCCACGACAGTGAGAGGCCCGCATACCGCAAAAAAAAAAAAAAAAAATAGACATTAGAGCTGAAAGGGGCAATTAGAATTCTATGGAAAATTCACCAGGAAGGGGACTGGATACCCATTTCTTCCCTTGCACCTGAGACCACTAGGCTAAGCATCTCTAAACCAATATGGTTCCTTACTCGGGGGCAGTTGCTTGCGTGTAAGCACAGCATCCAAAAGGGATTAACCTGCTGGTGGACCCTGGGTGTGAAACGCTGTCTCTTGGGCATTGATAAAGTTGTGCACTAAAAGGAGTGTCTACCACCCATGAGTAACCACCCTGCTGGCCTCCCTCTTGTCTCTAGACCTGGCTATTCCCTCGGCCTGGAGCACTTCCCTTCCTGACCCTCCTTCTCCAAACCTTCACCCTGCAAAGTCTCCTTCACCCTTCACCCTACTCACCCTGCAAAGTCTCCTCTTGATATGACTTCTTCCAGGAAGCCTCCCCTCCCTGCCAAGTCTGGGTTAAGGGGACCTACCAAGAGCTCCCATAACCACCTGTTCTTTCTCCATTCAGACACTTATACGCTACTGCAGGGATTCTCAGCAGGGATGATTCTGCTTCCAGGGGACATTTGGCAATATCTGCAAACACTTTTGGTTGTCAAGACTGTGTATGAGAGAGGATGCTACTGTCATCTAATGCTGCTAAGCAACCTGCAATGTATAGGACCATCCTCACAACAAAGAACTGTCCAGCCCGAAATGTCACTAGCGCTGAGGGTGAGAGACCCTGCTCTAGTGTGATTGCTTACCCGTTTACCTTTCTCACAGTGGTGGTCTCATTCATATCCTCAGTAAGATGCCTGGCACATTGTACTCAAAAAAGACCTATTAAATGACTGACTGACTTTCACCCCAGCTCCCATCTCTTGTTTACTCCTGCTTGCTTAAACGCTGACAAACTCCCTATACTGGACTGTCTCACCTGGCACAAATTCTGACTGTGTTTTGACTCTGGCCAGCCCCCCAACCGGGCCCATTCTACTCCTGCCCTATGCACTACAGAACTAGGGCTACCTGCAGCAAAGCAGAGAACAGGGCATCTGGACTAGCCATTGAGCAGGGCTAGACAAAGTCAAGACCATGAGGAAGGGAAGAAGGCCTGAGACAGCTGGGAGCAGGGCCAGAGCACCAGGCAAATCGGGCAGCTGGACTGTGCAGTTAGGGGCTCAAAAGCTGATTAGTTTCCAAATCCTCCACATGCCTTTAATTAATGGACAGTAAGCGTCCGTTTCCGAGGCTGCAGGAATCTTCTTCCCCTTAAGTGAAGCAGAACCGTATGATGAATACTTTCTCAAAACCCTGAATCACTGCCCATTTGTTTCTTTGTGCTTTTGCTACTGAGCTCACATGAATAATTATAAGCTTATTTTTCATGATCGTAAGGGGCTGGGTAATTCTCAACAATTTTAAGAATGAAATGTTCACAAAGACTTTCAAGACCGTGACACAACAAGGTTTGAGAATTCAAAATCACTGCTGTCTTTATTTTCTTATTTGATTTATTATATTTCATATTTTACATATATCTATTATAATTTATGTTCAAATGAAGTAGTAAAGAGAGATGAAGCCAGGCAACTTTTCCAGACAACAAAGGTTTAGGAGATTGCTGGGTTTTTGAAGCTAAAGCCCCACGATTTCACCTTTGAATTCCTTTAGAACTCTTGGATGAATGCCGAGCTGTCCCCATGATTTATCCACATCCAGTTTGTCAACTAGGTCTAGAACATTCTGTGCATCTACCACTACTTGATCTAGTACCTCTGCTTCTAAAGATGATTTAAGAGTGTTATTCGGTTTGATATATTTTTCTGAAAAGATCAAGGCAAATAATTTATTATGCCTGCTAGCTCCTTTTTATACATCCGAAGGAGTGTTCCTGTAATCTACAAAGGTTCTACCGGGTCTTTGGCTGGTTCCTTCATTCAATTACTTTAAAAGGCCTTCTTATTCTTGCTTTAATGTCTGTTTCTTACAGGATGCTCCTTCAATTATATGTGGATCTTTTTCCTGGGCTTCCCAGGTAGATTTCCCTGTTCTCCTCTCAATTAACTTTCTATTTTTCCTGAAGACATCTGTTTCTTGGGAAGGTGTCTCTGCCTTGAGCAATCCTCTCTGAGCTGCATCTGTAAACAGAGATTATTATCCCAACCTCCAGGGCTATGAGAGTCAAATGAAGTAAGGCACATAGAGGGTTTTGCCTGATGCCTGGCACACAGTAAATGTCTAGCAAACAGTTATTTATTCTTATCATCCTATAGCCAAAGAAGACGGCGTAGGAAAAGGAAGCTAGTTCTTCTCAACCCAACCCACCAAATGTTTTTTTTTAATCTTGTCATACTTTGTGCTTCCCCAAAGGTGTTGGTAATGTTTTTAAAAAAATCACTTGGCAAGAGTTTTGAGGTTTATGACAATTGTTTCATAATTACTATTCGCGTCTTTCTCAATTCTCCTGTTATGTATACATCATCTTGATTTTCCAAACTTGCACCAGACCATTAATCTTAAACTTATTAGGACCATTAAATCACAGTGTTCACACACAATACTTCCTGCACCCTCTATGGTGTTTCTCTTCCTTTCCTTCTATAAAATCATTAGTACAGGAAATGATCATTTGTCCTAATTCATCCCAGGGAGGTATTTTGCCAATCTACAAGTGAGTAAACACCCTCATTATTACTAATTGGCCTGATTTTTTTAGCTCAGCCAGTCCTACTCCAGTCTCCAACTCAATCTCATTATCCTTGTCAGGTGGCCTATAACCCCTTTCTACTGCTATATTTTCATTAACTGTTGGCTATTTCCACCCACTAGGCATTTCCTGATGGCATTTTTATGCTGAGGCTCCTTGGATTTCTCCACCACTCTGACAATCTGTTTCATGACCCTGGTCTCTTACCCTTCTTTGCCAAATGTCTCAGGAGAGCCTTTGGTTTCTGAGAAACTCAACAGCTTTCTGTCCTGCTCTTACTAGGACCCTAAAACTCCACCTGTGTCATGGATGCTCCGTACTACAGCTATCTCTCTATCGTCTGTCTCTCATCTATCTATCTATCTATCTGTGACTATGGCTCAGCAATGATCACAAAAGGTTCTGATCTTCAGCGTCTTTCTCAGCTTCCCAAATTAGCCTTCAGAACCTTCCTATTGTATGCTCCCAAGTTGTGGTATCGGGACCCAAAAGGAGAGTTGGGCATGCATGGGACAGCTTCTGTCCTATTGATTTCCTATCTCTCTTGCATTGTTTTTCACCAGAAGGTCTTCACCCGATTAGTGCCAGTGGATAATGACTCCCTTTGCCAACTGTTGCAAAGTGGTTCTGGAATGCCCCGAGGCTTCCCCGTGTCCTGCACTTGCCTAAGCCTGCAGTGGTTGCCACAGTTCGTTCCTCATGGGTATGATGGGCTGACCCTGTTGGATTCCTATGGACCCCAATGGAGAAATCACTGAACAGACACAGCTTCTGGCAAAACCCCTTTCCACTCCCCCCACCCTGCCACACACATACACCTGATGCTCCTCCGTATATCTTCATGTTGCAGGTGAGAATGTGGAAATTATTAGTATTAGATGTCTAAGCAGTTTGAAGTCAATTGGCATCTGGTGGCAAAGCAAGTCAGGGTGTGAAATGAACATTAACTAAAACACAGTAGGTGTTTTACCTTTTTGTTCTTCTTGCAGCAATAGCTCCTTTGGGAAGTAGCAGAAGTGGGTGCCAGAGACAAGTGCTTATATATTATTATCCAACCATGTCGCACTGTCACCGCGGGGACTGGGGCCCACATGTATGGGAAAGCTCCTTGTGAATGGAACAGTGATGGACTATCAGAGTTGTATCACCTGCTCCTGAACAGCAAACTCCTTGAGGGCAAGAACTATGTTTCACACCCTCCTGGGTATCCCTTACAGTCCTAATATTATGACTTGCACTGAGTAACTGTTTTTTTTTTTTTTTTTTTTTTGCGGTACGCGGGCCTCTCACTGTTGTAGCCTCTCCCTTTGCGGAGCACAGGCTCCAGACGCGCAGGCTCAGCGGCCATGGCTCACGGGCCCAGCCGCTCCGCGGCATGTGGGATCTTCCCAGACCAGGGCATGAACCCACGTCCCCTGCATCGGCAGGTGGACTCTCAACCACTGCGCCACCAGGGAAGCCCTGAGTAACTGTTTAATTCAACAGAACATGAACTGGAAGGGATACATTCATACACTCAGTCATCACTAAGAGCCTACCATGTGGGTCATACATCATAGTCCTCCCATTCTCCCCTTCTCCATCCCCATCCTGGGTTATTCACCTCCTTTCCCAAGAATCTCTACTATACCCAAAGCCTCATAAAGGCAAGGACCACGTCTGTCCAGCTCACTGCTGTATCTCAGGGCACAGCAGTGTGTGGCACATAAGGCCACATGGAATGAGCCAATACATCAATGAGAACAAATCTGTTTACAACTCGGGCTGGTGTCATGGGAAACACTCTGCCCAATACCAAAGCGTGACCTGGGCTCTTTTGTGTCAAGTAGATCTACGTGTGTCACTTGCCATAGGACAGAGCAGATGTGGTGACACTCATGGGTAAACTGAGGTGAGCGGGGGCAGAGACAGGTCATTTTTCCAGCATGTGTGTGTGTGTACATATCTACATATATATAAGTACAATAAATGTTTTAAAAATCACAACCTAGAAAAAGATACTTTTGGTGGAGGCTGTGCTCACTTTAGTTGATGGCACTGTTTCAGATCATAGAATAGTTGAGGCTGGAACTTACAGCTGCCCACCTGTAACGCAATGCCCTTCACTCTGTGTGTACATCACACACCACAGTTATTCACACAGAATGCTTGTCCCCATCACTACCCTTCTCTCCACCCCAATTCTGATTACAGGTATGTGATTTTATTTTATGGTTCTCTGCCAGTGGGTTACTGTGGCTATTCATTTCAGCTGCAGCCATTCTGAATACTAGAGAAGAGAAAGTGAAAAATGAAAGCAGAAGAAGGAGACCTTCACTTTAAGCCAGCACGATTCAAAGTGTGGTCCCGGCAGGTGGCGTCAGCACCTGGGAAACTGCTAGAAATGCAGATTTGGGGGTCCAACCCTAGTCTTCTAGAACCAGCATCTTCAGGGTGGAGCCCAGGAAGGAAGCCGTGTTTTATCCAGCTCTGCAGGTGCTGCTTATGCTTGAAAAGTGTGGCTCGAAAGCACTGTTAGCTGTTTTACGGAATTCTCTCTGACATTGCCTAGGGGAGAACTGGGGGTCAGGAGTCCACAGAGGAGGCTTTTCGTTATTTACACCTTTTTATACCATTTGAATTTTTTTCAGCCACACGCATGTCTTACTATTTCAATAGAGTTAAAAACAACAAATAAATGGAATCTTTATCAAGAGCACACCAAGAGGGAAAGGATAATTCTTGGCAACCTTCTAGGACGTTCCTGGTAATTATTCTCCAAATGTTTACCTGGACAATTTCCCCTCTCTCCTAAATGACAGGTAAGAAAGTAGAATGAGGATAAGGTAATATATGACAAAATCATATGTTGTTTTCTTAACAAAAATATAACAAATATATTTTGTTTAATATTTCTAAAAATATTAGAGGACTAAGGATATCCCTTAAGAAGATATCAATATGACCATGAAAATGTCAAGTCAGGACGACATCAAGTTTCCCCATTTCCACACTATACAGCATGATTTTTTTAAAACCTCAATTATGGAAAGTATTTATAACAATAGCGTGTCTACATTACCTAATAATCGGAAAAGCATGAACATCTAGATTATCTAATAATCGGAAAAGCATGAACATAACACAATTAAGAGTTTGCATGTTTAATCCTTGGCATGATTCTCTTCTCCTAAAGATTACAGCTGCTCTCACACCTTCTCAAATTGAGTTGTAAGCCTGCCTTATTATTAGCCTTCCCACTACAGGAAAACACAAAATGCTAGAGATTCTACTGCCAGCCTGTCTCCCAAAGGAAGAAACAGAGACCATGTGAACTAAAAGGGCTCACCAAACAAAAACAGTAGGAACAACTGGGTGCAGAGACCTCCTCTCGCCCAACCGAAGCTGTAGGGTCGGAGTCCCCTACATTGAATAAAAACATTTGATTTTCAATAAATAGGGACCAAGAGTTCCTATACTCAGCATTTTGTAATAACCTACATGGGAAAAGAATCTGAAAAAGAATACATATAACTGAATCACTTTGCTGTACACTTGAAACTAACACAACATTGTAAATCAACTATACTTCAATTAAAAGTAAATTAAAAAAAAAAAAAAAGAATTCCTGCGTCTATCCTTCTGCCACAACAGCCCCAGGCATTCACTCCTACAAAGACACACACTCTCTCACAGTAAACAGGTGTGTCAAATGCCTCCCATCCTCACTTTGACAACTCCACACTACTTCGGAAAGGAAAAATGAGCCTGTGTCAGGAAACTGACACTATTTCTCATGTTATTTTCCACCGTCTACTAGGGGTGTAGAAGGAATAAACACTTAATTGAAAAATTTAATCCTAATACTCATAAAACATCATATGCTCTTGAAAAGGGTTATAGAAATTTGGAGATAGAGCGTGAGCCATTTCAAGAGTAGTCTTCATAGCTTGAATTCCTTAAACACAGTACTTTGCAATGAAGTTAGCCAAATACAGAGAAACAAAACAGTTTTCAAGTTTTATTCTGGGTTATTTTTAACCCCAGAATTTTTTTTTTAAGGAAAATGAACAATTTGGAATTGAGTTGGTGGTGAGCAGGAAACTACTCTTCCAAATATCTCTCGAGCTAATCTTGTCAAAGGTCTAACATGTTTTTAATGTCTGTGAATAAGTATTGATAGCTTAACCACATGGATAAGCTGTATCACCTCTCCCACAAACTGTGGACATTGTACACGGAAAATTTTTTTAATAAGGTATATTTGAAGCATGAAAAAACATGTAGCTCATTTCAACCAGGGATGCTATCAAATATGATTGCACTGAACTCTTATTTCCTCTTAAAAATTCATTATAACTAAGGAGATTCCCTTACCAGGATTGTATTCACAAAAGCCAAAAGGTAAAGATGAAAAAAAAAAATAAAATCTGCAAAAAGATCAACTTATTCAAAAGCTAGTATTCTGAAGAATATAATGAATTAGAAGTTTTCATTAAACTAGATGTTGATACATACATAACACACCACAGGCCATTATAAAAGGAAGGAAAACAAACATCTAATAAACCCTCAGGATTCCTTTCAAAACCTTGTAGATTAAAATGCACAGAAATAATCTTAAAGCTGTGTCTTCAAAGGAAGAGGAATTTGCATCTCTATAGTTAAATATTTCAGGTTAAAACATTTTAGAAACTTCCTTAATTAGGGAAGAAACTTCCCTGATCCTCTGTGTGAAATGTCTCAGAGGAATTGTGTTTTGGCTAACACTGCACAGCGGTGTGAGAAAAGGAACAGTCCCCAGATTTCATGCATTAAGAACATCAGGGGACTTCCTGGACAATGGGAACCCTTACCTGGTCTTCTTTAAGCCTTCAGCATCCACATCCATCCTTTAATAAGGTAAAATTGGGTATTGCAGAGAGAGGGAAGAACCAACCAACCCTCAAGGCAGGCTGAGAGCGTGCAAAGCCCCAGCTGACAGCCTGCTTCCCTCTCCTGAGGCTCCCTGCCTAAGAGGCTGCACAGAAACCAAGCCCGGTGCCAAATCTTAATCCCTTTGCAGAGTCTCACATGGAGCTGCCTCACCTCTTCCATTCCTGCAAAGCCTCTTCCTGCTGCACTTCCTTCTGAAACCATTAATCATTGCAACGACCCACCGAGTGAAGGCCAATCTCAGACCGTACTGAAAATCCTGTAACATGCGGGGTGATGAGTGTTTACATTAGCCGAAATGAAATGATGTAATATCCAGAATCGAGGGAGGGCCCCCATCCAGAGTCAGGGCATTGTAAGACCCGCTGTGAAATACAATTTTTCTACATGGGGGAAAAAAATTCACCCTTGGGTTTTAATGAAACTGGTCTCTGTAAGTTTAGGGTTATTTGGATTGTTCTGGTCTCACCGAGTATCGTGTTTTCCAAATAAAAATTCAGAACTTCTCAATTACTCATAGTTTTAGTTGAGATTTAAAAAAAAAAAAAAAGGTAACAAACAGAACCCAGTGTATTCATGTGCAAAGAACCTTGTATCAAGGTGGTAATGGTGGATGGCACCGATCCAGGGATGTGGAAGCCTGTTATGCTGCAGGAGACCAGAGCCTCCCACAGCTGCAAATGCCTTCAAAGGAAACATCTCCAAAGAAAAGCAGTGTTTCTTTAAGCCAGAAGTCCATTTTTCTTCCCATAACTTTTGATGAACAAGAAAGCCCAGGGGTTCCCAACACCATTCCTGATGGGCAACTGCTATTGATGACTCTAGGATCTTACAGTCCCTGATCGGAGTGAGACGGAAGGGTCTGAGAGGCACATTGCTGCTGGATGAAAAGGGGAAGAGGGGAGGGGAAAGGGTTTGTCAATAAAACCTGCTTGGGAGAGAGTCTGGGTAAGGTTTTACAACCGATCAGAGATTGTCTTGAGACTGGTGGGGAGGCCAGAGGTAGACTATTTGTTTTTGGATGTGTTACCGCTCATAATGTGAGATTTTAAAAGTAATTACCACGTGCTAGGCACTGTGCTAAGCACTTTGTATGCAAACCTCATTTAACCCTGACAACAACCCTATGCAGCAGATACTATTACTGTCCCCGTTCTGCAGGTGAAGAAACCAAAGCTCACACCTGGTACCTAAGTAGTGGCACCAGGTCTGTCTGGTGTGCTCCTTGACCACCAGTCCATTGCTCCTGTCAGCTTCACCAGACACAACCACACCATCGCAAGCGTGCTCTGTGCTCTGCAAAGTGACAAAGCGTTACTACACAAAAGTGTGGGAAGCATGTGTTTGCAGCTCCCAAATGCATAAACCAAATCCTTTGGTGTTGCTGCCCAGGAACGCCAGGCCCCAGAGCCCCTAGCCCGCTTGCCAGGCCCTCGGAAGGAAGGCGGAAAACCTCCAATTGTAGGGGCAAGGATCAAATGTTACATAAAAGGAGCTCGGTCTGGCCCATTTCCATTTCTGCCATGAACTAGTATGACCTTAGTCAACCACTTCGCCTTCCTAGATCTATGAAAAAGTAGAAGGTTGGACTTAGTTGGGTTCTAGGGTTCCTTTCAGCATGAAATCTCTGTGACATATGATGTTAAATGATGTGAGTGCTGGGTGAGATGTTACTTTAAAAAACCCTGAATTTATGCATCCAAATGAGAAGTCACTCCAATACAACAACAGCAACCACGATAACAATAGTAAAATAAAATAATCGCTCTCATTTATGAGTTACCGTACTATGCGATAGGCACTATGCTTAGGGCATTACATGAATATTCTCACTTGTTCTGATAAAAGCCCCTGTAAGACAGCGTCATTATCTCCATCCCACAGCTGTGGAAATGGAGGCTCAGAGGGAATGAACGATTTGCGTAAGGCACGCCACACAGCTGGTAAAGGGGACAAGTAGGGATTGGAGTCAGGCCTGATAGATTGCAGAGCCCACATATTCCACCTACACTACACTGCCCATGTTCCAACACGCTTGTCTCTCACAGCAATTCTGGAACACTTCTTCGGCAACTTCCTTCAGAACCTGTAGATTGCATTTTAGTAAATATTCATTTTTGAACATCTAATCCATGCTGGACACTGCAGAGGTTATAGACATATGGTCCTGCCCTCCAAAGTCTCCCAACCTGGTGGGGGAAATGGAGGCAGAAGGAGGTTATCTCACCGCCAGGGAGACTGGGCTAAGTGTTATAACAGAGGAACAGGACAATGGGAGTTTTGGGCAAGTGAGATATTATTTCAGAATTATCCAAATTACCGCTAATAGGCTCAGTGGTGGTAAATCTCCATCCTCAGAGGGTGGATGCAATTTTGGCTCACAGGCAAGTCAATCAGAGCCAAGTCTAGGGAATAAACTGGGTCATCAAGCTGGGCAATACCATTTTTGGTCACAAGCTAGGTGTGGCTATAAAATAGTGAGATGGATTTTCCTGTGTGGCCCAGACTAGCTCTGAAGGCAATTCCTAAAAGGCAGTTCCAAAAATGTTTCGAGCAATGATACCATCTCCAGATTAAAGGCAGAGCCACCCAAAGCGATTCCAAAAGACAAGGCTTCCCAAGCATACCACGTGACCACAGCAGAGGCAACGGCCTGCAGAATCACTTGCTGTGTGCTCCCCATCAGCAGGCCCAGAGGAGCTTGCTTGCTGCTGTGTCTCCATCATCTGGCATAGTGCCTGGCACAGGGGGAGGCTCAACAAATGTGTGTTGACTGACTAAACGAGAGAGACTTTTGAATGTATAAATTCTGGAGTATTTGTTTCTAAAAGCTGTTTTATTATTCGGTCACACTTAGACATCTGCATGTTGACTGTGGACACATTCCCAACTGAGCTCAATGGCCAAACTAAGACTGTACCTACCCAGTCTGTCTACCAGGCCAGGCCCTGGGTGGTGAGCTTGGCCATGACTGGCCAAGACAATTTCCCATCCTGTCCCTACCCGTGGCCATTCCAGCATTCAGTGTGAAGAGGAGTGAGAACCAGGTACTAAAGAAGCCACCATGCGGGATCTGCTCAGGGCTTGTAGCCAAATGGGCTGACTTCGTGCCAGCTCTGGAAGACAAGCAATGCTGGGAAATGCTTCCACTGCCCCTTTAGGGGAGGCAGGGGACCTGTGTATCCACAGCCACGCTGGCCTTCTACCAGGTCTAAGTCTGAGGGAAAGTGGGAGTCCAAGGAACCATCCCCCAACCACAGCCTGACTCCATACACATTCCAAAAAATGGGTTGACATCTCTGAGACTCCACGGGGTTCCCCAAATAAACAGGACCAACTGGAGTTTGGCATAGAGCTCAGGGTAGTCAAAAATGAGAGAGGCTTCTCCAGTCTTCAATTTTCCCCTTCTGCTGTTTGTTTGTGGTTGGCTTACTAACTATCCATAACAACAGGCCAACGCCTCTTGGCTACTAGGACTCCCAGGACCAAAGGAATTCCTTGGGTCTAATGTGACCCCTTGGCCTGACTGTCCATCACTAGTGAAGAAAGGGGGTGGTGAGAACTTGCCTGGATACTTTATCTTTCAGTGCCTCACTTTCCTCATCTTTAAATAAAGAAAATAATAGTAGCCCCAAACATAAGGTGGTTGAATGAGAAAATACATGTAAAGGACTTAGAACAGTGCCAGGTCCAGGGTGGGTCCCATTACATATCAGTTGTTATTGTTGTTTCCGATTTGCTGGGAGTGGGGAAGAAGCCAGATAATGGACACGCTGGTCGTGAGGAAAAGTATTCATGTATTTCTGCATCTATTTACTGTGTCATCCTGCACCAATGTTTTATGCCCTGTTTAATGCCACAAAAGGATTTCGTGTGGTTTTTATATTAAAGTGCATAAAATCAAACAACAACATCCAGTTCTAAGAAGGATTCAGAGGCCTGCGCTGTCTGAGGGAAGCCACTATTGCTAATCACTGCATTTTGGTCTGAGCTTCTTGGCAAGTGGAGTAATAAGAGAAACACACTGAGGGTGTATCACAGATGTCATCCAATCAGAAAAAAATGTAATGGTTTAAGCCGAGAGACAAACTTTCTCCTGGCTCCAAATTTCCAGAGGAATTTATAAGCTGAGATATAGAGCCTTGGGTAACATAAAGGACAATGCCTTCCCTGGGACTTGTGTGAAAGATACAGGGACATCTTTCCAAAGGCCCACACTTACAAGGGCCCCACAATAAAAGCCGAGGGCTCACATTAAATTGTAGCTCCAAGGAGGCGTTTATGGCTTCACAGAACGTCAATGCTGGAAGGGCCTGTAGTCCAGCCCCCCTGGTTTTATAGCAGTAGAAAGAGTGGCTGGGGAACTCCAGGGACAGCTGGCTGAGGACCCAGATTCAAGCTCCCAGTCCAAGGTTCTTCCCAACCCCAGATTCTCGCCCTCCCCCTCATTTCTTCCACCAACAAAAAGAAGCCTCCTTCGGTCCCTCTCCCTGTGGGAAATGGTGAAGCTGCAGCAGCCTCCTTCACACTGTGGGAATCCCTTTTCTTTACGTTTGGCTAAAAATAAATTTGAAAATGTTTAAATTTTCAAACTCCAGGCTGGCGAGTTTCCAGGTGGCCTTAGGAATCTGCAGTACAAAGCCGCTCTTAGCTCTCAACTGTTGGCTGTGTCTGCTGGCTGTCGAGATGCACTCCTTACCCCGAAGTCGTTTTAAAAGGTTGTGTGTTTTAGCAGCTACCATTCTTAAAAGCTTTCTAAGTGCCCCACGTTGTGCTAAGTGCCCTAAGTGACAGCCTACAGCAACACTATGTGGAAGGTTCCATTATTAAAACAGAATTTTAACTGATTTGGTTGACTAGAGCCCAAGGTCTTATCTACAAACTCTGTTACTTTTATAGAACGAGAATCCTTGTGAGGCAGGAACAAAGTCTAGTAATCACGCTTGTGTCCAGGCCTCTGTTTGAGCAATGAAATTCCTGAGGCCAATGCTTGGCAAATGTCATACAAACTGTAGTTGGTAACCTGAAATTCTAGGAGACGCTCTGGAAAGACAGTCTTAAAATCGGGACAATTCTTTAATTGTGGCGTCCTAAGGACAACATCAAAACATCAAAACCCCCCAGAGTACATTCACACTCCACACCTGAAACGGACATTCACTTCTAGCTGAACACAGGAAACTGGTGTTTGCCATCATTGGGCAAGAAATAAGTGGGGCAACATGGCAGGGTGGCAGGAGGCACAGGCGGAACAGTTCCCTGGCTTTGGTGTGATTTCTGGGACTTTCATGTGCTTGTGTGTGACCTGGGCAAGTGGGTTAACCTCTCTAGCCCCCGTTTCCTCTTTTATAGAAGGAGACAATAACAGCAGTACTTCCTTTATAGAGTCATGGGCATTACATGAGAAAATGTCAGTAAAGTTGTTCAGAAAAGTAGCAGGTACACATTATGGGCTCAGTGAAAATTAGCTAATGACAGCAGATACATGTTTTAAGACAGATATTAAAATACAGATTAATGGTTGAAATCAGTAACATAAATGTCCTCAATATAAATTAGACAGTGCTAAATGTTTGAGGCAGTTTCCCACTTTCTACGTACATCCTGATTTTACTTTACCTAATACATACTCTTCCAATTTACAAAGCAATTATGGTACCATATACGTATTATGAGTTCATCTAAGTTCTTAGCTGCGTCTTTTATTGGCAACATGTAATATTTACTTTCAGATTCTTGACCAAGAAGTAAACTCCAACTCCCTGCTGTTCCTTCTTACTAGGAACTTGGATGCAAAAAGTAATAATCACAAAGAATTGCCAAAAAATATGTTCGGCCCATCTATTCCTCGTAAAATTTTAAACAGTAGTCTTTGATCAAATCAAATCATCAGAAAGTCACATACCTAGAATATCAATATTTTTACTTTGCATACAATTGCTTTTTATAAATTTGCTCCAATGTCTTGCCATTGGCTTTTCAATGATGTTCTGTAGTTTTCAGTGTCTAAGCTTTGTATCTTTTTTTGTTTTGTTTTGTTTTTGTTTCTTGCGGTACGCGGGCCTCTCACTGTTGTGGCCTACTCCCGTTGCGGAGCACAGGCTCCGGACGCGCAGGCTCAGCGGCCATGGTTCATGGGCCCAGCCGCTCCGCGGCATGTGGGATCTTCCCGGACCGGGGCATGAACCCGTGTCCCCTGCATCGGCAGGCGGACTCTCAACCGCTGCGCCACCAGGGAAGCCCCCTTGTATCTTTTTTGTTAAACTTATTCCTAAGTATTTTATTCTTTTGGATGACATTGTAAATGGATTGGGTTTTCTTAATTTCATTTCGGAATTGTTCATTGCTAGTGTAAAGAAATATAACTGATTTTTGTATATTGATCTTGTATTGAGCCATTGGCTTTTATTGATGGATATTACAAATAATATTCATTTATTCAAAAAATACTTTATGAGCACCTATTATGTATCAGGTAGGGTGCTGGGCTCTGTTATATAATGTAGACTAAAATAAATATAGTCTCTGCCCTTTCAAGGAGCTCAGGGTCAAGTAGGGGAACCAGGTCCAAGTGAGGTACACTTCCCCAGTACTGAGAAGATGCTGGTAAGCACTGTCCACATTACCACACAGGGTCCCTGTATGAAGGTCATGGCAGAAGCTCCTCTCTCTCCCTCAGAATTAGGAAATACTATCTATACCCTTAGCAACAATTCTATTTTGATCCCATGCCCACTGTGAATTGTGTAGCTGGATAGGTTTTCTTTGTTTTAGTTGCTAGGAACCTTTGGGCTATGTTGTGGCCAAACTCTAGCAAATGACACTAAGGCCAGAATTAATTTTTATTTTGCCATATCTATTTTTCTCTTCACCCTGATTTCCTTATCTTTTAATTTTATCTTGTTTTGGGTAGATATTTGTAAGCTGCCTCAGATCTTTCATGGATAGAGGCTGGGAAGGAACGGAGGAAGGAGGAAGGAAACTTCAATTACTTGTTAATATTTCTGAGACTGTTAACTATGAAGATCTACTTCTCATTTGTGAAGTTCCACCAAGATGTGATTTTATTACCTGAGTAAATGCTTATGCCACCTGGAATAAGAACGATTTTATACTTATATGGTTCTCTAATCTGCTTTTGGCAGGTCTAAACTAAACAAAGTCTATTGGCTTTGTTCAGACACACTGGAAGTGCTTTTCTGGCATCACTTCAATAAAATTTTCTTTCCTCATTAGACATAGAGGTTCTGGGCAAGAGCAGGCAAGGTAGAAGGGGCTATCTTTTTCCCAAGTCATTTGTGACCAAGAGGTAGTATAAGTAGTTCAACTTTGTAGTCACTCAGACCTGGGTGTGTATTCTGACTCTGTTATTTACTTAATAGCTGTGTGATTCTGGAAGGGTTACTTGTCCTCTCCAAGTTTCAGTTCCTTCATCTATACAGATGAGATAACACCTACATTAATGACTATTAGTGTAATCAAATTAAATGAGATTTAGCATAGGGCTAAGGACACATCTATTTAATACTGCACTAGAAGTACTAGGCAGTGTACTAAGACAAGAAAAACAAATAAGAAGTATAAAGATGGCAAAGGAAGAAATATAACCAACTGGAAGTCACTATTTTAGGAAAGATCCCCAGTGTTCTCCTTACTGCTGCAAGTAATATATCAAGAAAGAAAGAAAGAAAGAGAGAGAGAGAAGAAAGTAAGAAAGAAAGGAAGGAAGGAAGAAAGAAAGAAATAAATATACCCAACTGTGTGTGGCAGCTTGGTAAAAATAAATTATATTTTTACCTAATTACAGAAATAATTCCAGATGAATGAAAATTCCAAATGTGAAAAGCAAAACATTAAAAACATTTTGAGGAGAATGTCTTTACAATCACAGAGTAAGGAAGGATTTCTTAATCAAGATATAAAAAGCAGAAATCATAAAGGAAAATATTAGTTGAATCATATTAAAATCTAAAATTTCTATAAAATACATGATAACATAAACAAAGATAAAAGACAAGTTACGGGCTAGAAGAAGATAACTGCAATATATAAAATAGGTAAAGGAGTAATCCAACTACACAGGAAACCTTACAGACCAACAATAAAAAGACAACCAAACAGACAAATGAGAAAACCTATAAACAGGCAGTTCATAGAAGTAGCTTAAGTAGCCAATAAATATGAAAAATGTTCAACCTTACCAGTATTCAGGGAAATATTAATGAAAACAAGAGTGAGATAATATTTCCCATCCATAAGGCATAAGGCTAGCCAAAATGTCAAGTTTTCTATTTTCTTCCACTTACAGACTTTCCAATGACTGGCCTGACAACTGTCCACATAGTGCTACCTCTGAGGCAGGAAGAGAGAGTGGGGAGTGGGGTCTACAACAGTCTCTGTAACATTTTGTTTCTTTAAAGAAAAATTTGAGGCAAACATTACAAATGTTGACACTTGAAACTCTGGGTAGTGGGTACATGGCTATTTGTCATAAGCCTCTCTGTACTTTCCTGTTTGCTTGAAATGTCCATAATAAGTAAACACAAGCAAATAAACTATATCTAAAACAACTTTGTTGGGATTTCCCTGGTGGTGCAGTGGTTAAGAATCTGCCTGCCAATGCAGAGGACACGGGTTCCAACTCTGGTCCAGGAAGATCCCACATGCTGCAGAGCAACTAAACCTGTGCACAACAACTACTGAGCTTGTGCTCAGAGCCCACGAGCCACAACTACTGAGCCCGCATGCTGCAACCACCAAAGCCCGCGCGCCTAGAGCCCATGCTCTGCAACAAGAGAAGCCACAGAAATAAGAAGCCCGCACACCACAACTAAGGGTAGCCCCCGGTCGCTGCAACTAGAGAAAGCCTGCATGCAGCAACGAAGACCCAATGCAGCCAAAATAAATAAATAAAATTTTAAAATAAATAAATAAAACAAACTTGTTGATATTGAGGAGGTACAACAGAATAGAAAAGTGCCTAAATAAGTCAGTTTTTGAGAAGGCTGGCTGGGCCCAGAATGGGAACCAGGATGCCCTAGAGAGGGCCAGTGTGACTACCAGAAGATGGGGGCAGTGAAAAGGCAGGGGAGTGGTGTGAAGAAAGATGCATATTTTAGAGAAAACTTTGGTCCAGAAATAAAGTCTAAAAGCAGAAGAGCTACTTCTCTGGAAATCCAGAGTAGTACAGCCCTTGCTTGTCCACTCACTGCACAAATATTTATTGCACTGAAATATTTTATGTGGTCTCTGGCCTAATACCATCTCCAGTCTTATGGTAGAGACAAACTTATAAAATAACCTAATGGTTGACATTGGCAGGGGAAAGAGTGTGTTTTGGGAAGGCTTCCTTGAGGACATGAACTGAAGTCAACCACCAGATACAGAGATGTAATAGGTAGAAGAATACGTCCCAGGTAGAGGGACCAGCATGTGCAAAGGCCCTGAGGCAGAAAGGAGTCCAGGCCTGTGCAGTGTTAGTGCATAATCTAAAGAAACCTCCATGAAAGGTTCTGGGGTATTGTGAGGAAGGGTACTGCAATCAGGGTCAAGGGGAGCATACCTATGTCTTCCTCAAAGTCCAAGGAACCAGAGAGATTTCACTCAGGGTGAAAGACCATGGGTAAAAAGTTAAAGACATCTAAATGTAACAATAAAAGCTGTGCAGGAAAAGGAACAACAGGAGTAATTCACTGGTCTAATATTCCCTTTCATTGAAGTAAAAACAATTATAAACTTGAAACTTTAAGACAGTAGGCTGAGCTGCAGAGGACACTGTGGGAAAAAATCATTAAGAAATGGGAATCTGCTGAGGAAATGGGAAGGTTCCTTGCATGCTGAGTTTTGGAGAAACTCTTAGAGCCAGGAGGTAGCAAAGTGGATTATGTCAGTGGCAGTTAAAAAAGATAACCTAGGAGCATCCTTCTTGGACACCACCTCAGCCTAGGCTGGTCACATACAAAAAATTCAGGAATCACAAATTCCAGTTGGCTTGGGGTATGAATTTCTCCAGAGGGTTCTTGGATTGGCTCTGCTGTAGCAAACAGAAGATAGTATTTTTCACACCTGCAATTTTCATAATGGAAACTGACATCTTCTTGGGATTATACCAAGAAAAATAAATATAACTGAATGCTTCCCCTAATACCATATCATATATAGGCTCCAGGGAGGACATTAACATTTTCCCATTTCAAACAACGCTCAGTGCTGGAGTTCACTGGTGGGAGAGTGTGTGACCTCAGATTTGCTCCAATGACTTTCTCTTAACGTTGTGATGAAAATATCCACTTGACTTGAACAACACTTGCCTATTTGCCCTCAAGTCCAAGTGCAGCCCCTTGAGAGAAAAAGCAACTTGGGACTCATTTTTTTTCCTCAAAAAATTTTTAATGACCACCAATGTAGAAATAGTAAAACTCTGTCCACATGGGGGCAGGTGAATTGTAATAATACTGGGGAGGGATGCGGCACATACCACTGCAAGCTTGGGTTCTGCTTCTTCCCAGATATGTTACTTTGCCCAAGA
Source organism: Stenella coeruleoalba (assembly GCF_951394435.1). NCBI lineage: Eukaryota > Metazoa > Chordata > Mammalia > Artiodactyla > Delphinidae > Stenella > Stenella coeruleoalba. The sequence goes on from NC_137162.1 coordinate 32,704,189, forward strand.
GCTCAACTCCTGAAACCTGTTCCCTTAAGTATAATGGAAGCTACAAAGCCCACCTCTTAGTGGTATTGTCGTAAAAGTCTGACTTGGTAATGTTGATTAAGCATAAGGCACAGTACGCACTCAATTGTTGTAACTATTGTTAATATTTTTGATGATATTTATAACTATCAAGGCAAAAAGTGCTTCTCAGGGGCTTCCCTGGTGGCGCAGTGGTTGAGAGTCCACCTGCCGATGCAGGGGACACGGGTTCGTGCCCCGGTCCGGGAAGATCCCACATGCCGCGGAGCGGCTGGACCTGTGAGCCATGGCCACTAAGCCTGTGCGTCCAGAGCCTGTGCTCCGCAACAGGAGAGGCCACATTAGTGAGAGGCCCGCATACCGCAAAAAAAAAAAAAAAAAAAGTGCTTCTCAGGGTCATGCTTGATGTTTTCTGATAGGCTAATTTGCACGGAAGACACTGGCAAGAACTACAACCTGAATACATACAACTTCTCTTTACAGAACCAAAATCACCTTTAAAGGAGGGATTTTAGATGCTGAATACAAAATCATCAAAGTCACCTGCTCATTGCAACACATGAGTATTATATAGACTAAATGTGCTGCATCACTACAGCAACAAAAACTTAAGAGAGCACTGGGATTCAATTTTTTTCTGATTAACAAAAATCAGTGAGGTCGTATAATAACCTATAATGGAAGACAATGTAAAAAAAAGAGTGTGTGTGTGTGTGTGTGTGTGTGTGTGTGTGTGTATATATCTATATATATATATCTGAATCACTTTGCTATATACCTGAAACTAATATAACATTGTAAATGAACTATATTTCAGTAAAAATTTTTAAAAATTAAAATTAAAAAAAAATGAATGAAGTACTTATGCCATATAGTATGTAACATCCCCAGTAGAGACTGAGGCAGTATTCCATAATCACAAAATGTCTAAATATTCACATTATACAGAATAAATAAAAATTGTAACTCGCCTCATGCCAGTTTATGTCAGGTTTTCCCACCGAATGAGCTTGCTGTGAACTTAAGAAAAAACTTTCAGTGTTTAGGTTCTTTTACTTTTAAAATAAAGTCCCTAAATTCAGACATTTTACTTCTGTGTCCTTATCTTACAGAAATAAGATCTCACAGTGCACAAAAATGTAAAGCAATGTTCACTGCAACATTGCTTTTAATAGCAAAGGGTTAGAAACAGCTTTTAAATGACTGCAAGTAGATATGGAAGCAACCTAAGTGTCCATCAACAGATGAACAGATAAAGATGTGGTATATATACAATGGAATACTATTCAGCCATAAAAAAGAATGAAATCTTGCTATCTGCAGCAACATGGATGGACCTGGAGGGTATTACACTTAGTGAAATAAGTCAGACAAAGACAAAAACTAACTGTATGTTATCACTTATATGTGGAATCTAAAAAATGAAACAACCTACTGAATATAACAAAAAAGAAATAGACTCACAGAGAACAAACTAGTGGTTACCAGTGAAAGGAGGGAAGAGGGGAGGGGCAAGATAGGGCCAAGGGATTAAGAGGTACAAACTACTATGTATAAAATAAATAAGCTACGAGGATATATTATACAACACAGGGAATATAGCCAATATTTTATAACTATAAATGGAATATATCCTTTAAAAATTGTGAATCACTATGGTGTTCCCTTGAAACTTACATAATATTGTACATCAACTATACCTCAAAAAAAATGGCTGCCAGTAGGAACATGGATTAATACAGGATGGAACTCCACATTGTGAATACTATACACCCATTACAAAGAATGAGGTTCTCTAGAAAAGGGTTTCTCAACCTCAGCACAACTGACATTTGGGGCCAGATTATTCTTTGAAGTGGGGGCTTGTCCTGGGCATTGGAGGATGTCTAGCAGCATCCCTGTCCTCTACCTATTAGATGCCAGTAGCACCACCATCTGCCGCAGTTGTGACAACCAAAAATGCCTCCAGTCATTGCCAAGTGTCAGTTGGGGGCAAAACTGCCCCAGTTGAGAACTGTTCTAGAGACACTCACATACACGGGCAACCCTAAAACATCGATTACTGGCAAAAGCAAAATGCAGAATAACACATATTATGTGATTCCAATTTTATTTAAGTGGAGATACATGTATCTGTTAGTGAATACAGGTGAAGGTCAGGGAGAGGGCAAGGGAGACTTTCCTCTCCTACTTTATCTACTGTGGACTGCTTTAATTTGGTAAATTTTAATTTCAGAAATGTAGTTCCTGAAAAAAAAAATCATGATACACAATTTGACAGTGTGCAAAGGTTTAAAACTGGGAATAAAATTCTTGGAAAAGGCCTTGTGGTCAGGACAGGAAAAAAACCAAAACACCCACTCGAAGCGGGTGTCCAGCAGGGCTCAAAGGAGAACCATGGTTACCAGCAGCTGCTTCCAGCACCCTGGCCTTGTAAGAGGCTAAAATCATTATCTGACCATCAGACTGGAAATATTCCAGTCTGACTGCAGAATAGCAATCCTGTAACTACACACTTCAAACTTCTCCTGAGGGTTTTTTTGGGTTGTTGTTCTTTTGAGGCAGAAATTGAAGGAATCCTGCCAGGACTCAGCTGAAAGAGCAAGTGCTGAAAGATTCAGTTCTATTTCCACCTACTGGTAGGAAAAAAGACAACAATGCACAATTCAGAAAAGGCAGTACACCCCTCAAACAATTCACACTGCTCCCCTCCAGCCCTAATAAAGACCTTTATCCTCTGAATTCCTACTGCAATGGACCAAAGTCTCAGAAACCACCTGACAGTAAAATAAGCTTAATTGGATGCCAAAGATCAAGTTATTGATTAAATCAGCCACTGTACAGTTTGACAGCATCTGTCTTTACTCTGGGCTGGGAGCTCTCTCAAGAAAATACATAATATTATCTTCATTACCTTCTTACTGAACATTCTCTCTAATAAGGATATCCCTGACCCCTTCTATTTATTTGGCTTTTTTATCAGGCTCTCCAGAGCTCCCATAGAGGCAGCTTAGGGCAGAGGTAAAAGGACAGGCTCTATGGTCAGAGAGATCTGGATTTGAGTCACAGACTTTTCCATTTTCTTGCAGTCAACCTTGGGCAAGTCGCTAAACCTTTCGAGCTGCCGTTTCCTCTCCTGTTAAGTGTGGATCCTAATGTCGTCACCTTATAGGGCTGTCACCTCAGGAGTAAATGAGCTCTTGTATTCAGCACAGTACTTGACTCATAGGAAATAAGAGTTAGCTATTTTTGTTACACAATAATTCCACGGACTTCCACCCATTTCCCATATGCAAAACTGAGGCAAGGGGTGATGCTCAAGAGGACGGGAACGCTGAATAGCGGGACATATCCTGGATGCTACTCCCTCACCGGGGTCATGGTGCAGGCCTCCCCAGAAGCCCTGCTTTTCCCATTTCACTCGGGAAGAGGATATCATCTGTTGTTCTAACATAAATGCCAGCATATTTATCTCATGACATGCATGTTTCCAGTCATAGGATCCAAATACATTCCCCTCACTCAAGCAAAGGTAGGCTCTGCCTGAGACAGACACCAATACCAATGCTTTTACCCCATGGCACTTTTAATGTAAAAAACATAATGTCAGCAGTTTAGTTAGTAAAAAGAAAAATTCAGTCTTCCAAGATGAATGACTCCTGAAATCCACATTTATGGATTTGTCACCTAATTTTACACTGATTTTGCTTTCTCAGGTAAACCAGCGTGAACACTGATACATTCAAACGACATGAAAATTCTACTAGCCTGGTATTTTTAAATGATGTATTGCTGTAACCAAAAATAAAGGATGCACCTGGTGCCTACACTGTGTTGAGTGATGCGGAGGGGAAGGTGAGGAAAAGGGCTTCCCTCAAAGAGCTCCAAGTCCATCTGGAGACGTGGGCACGTCCCCAGCTATTCTGCTAAGAGTGCAAAAAAAAAAGTGTGACAGAAAAGAGGAGAGAGAGAATAACTCTGATGGAGGACATGGAGGTTTAGGAAAGATCTCACAGGAAAGATGATTCCTGAGCCACTTCTTGAAAGATAAAAATTCAATACCAGGAGAAAGGGAAGAAGGGAGCCAATGAACAGACTCCACAGAGGCCCAGGCACTTGAAATCCTACCGTCTTTATGGAAAACATTATGTGTAGACCATGTGTTGTCCAGGCATAAATTGTTTATTTGATAAGAAAGGAGTAGAACTTATTAATATACATGTTCTACTTGGTGTTAGAAAAGTTATTCTTAAAAAAAGCTCTGGAAAATGGATCAATGCAAAACTGAAATCTGAGCAAACAAAGCTATCAACATCAGTAACTGGACATCACCTTCTACAAGCAAATGGGTTTAGCATCAGTTAAAAGGGCTCTGGTGCATCACTATGAAATTTGTATCCTAGCAAGACAGTATCATAACGTATTTGAGCAATTATATTAATGCTGTCATAAATGGATGTTACATTTCTTACTTAATAAAGTTATTTGTAATAGAGTCCCTAGTGACAAAAATCACCAGGTTGACTAAACCCAGGACACGAATAGCAAATGGATTTCATATCGCATGCAGCCAACTCTAATAAACTGGTGGACATGCTTGGGATGTTTCATTATGAAGGGATTTTAGGCCATGACTTGACTCATCAAAGGAAAGTGTCACAATAATTATCATGGTCTGCCATGGGAGCAATGGGTAGATGGTAGCATATGTGCCCAGCACTGCCATCCCTGACTTAAAAATTAAAGAAAACTGAGGAAAGGGAAACAAATTAAATCACTCAATAGGCTTCCACTTACTGAGTAGTAAAAACTCTCCCAACATGTTTCCTCCTCTCTACTCCTCTTCACTGTCCAAAGCAATTCTGCCTCTGTTCTTTACTCCCCCACCCGGAATATCTCCTTTTCTGAATGCCTTCTACAATGCTGTGAGGTCTAACTCCAGATGCACTTTCCATGAAGCCATTCCTGATGATTTTCAGTCCTCACTGAGCTCCGTGTGACTTTAGACATATCAGTTACAAGTTTTTAAGTCAGTTATTTGGAATTCAGAACATGTTCACCCATAGAAAAGGTAATACAGATGTTGATTAGTATCCTAAGCCACTCTAGAGAAATCTAAGTTACGACATGGAAAAAATGTGTTTGCCAGAATGTTCATTTAAAGATAACCTAGGGTGTGAAGGCAATCTGGCTACGACATCTGTCACCCCGTCAATCGCCAGGGTTGATTCAGCTGATCTGGCTGGCTAGGTGGGCGTCCCCTTCCTCCCTCACTGCTCCATGTCCATCCCTCCTGAAGCCGCATGCTCCGTTGAAGATGGCAACCTTCCCAGGTAGAGGAGGACCACTCTTCAGTCAAGGGTATAGGAGTAGCAGCATTCCCCTGCTAGAACCCCCAAGTAAGCTCTCAAGGTCCAGCTACAGAACATAGGGTAGTCAAGCTTCCAAGACTTCAGACACATGCAAATGAGGCACTACCTGTGGCACTCTGCCTCTCTATAAATAAATAAATAAATAAATAACTGTGATGAGCTGTTTGGGACGGGGAGGGGGGTGGCTGGGAGTAGGGGGAGGGTTTACACACCAAGAAAATGCCCAAAGCTTGGGGTGGGAAGCTGGATATGGAAGGATGAAGACAGGACCCAGAGAGCTGGGTGCCCCCTTGGGTGGGAGCAAAAAGACTTCCTGGTGTCACCTGGCAAAGGAGACTTTGTAGTTGGAGATGCCCAGGGAGGGGTCTGAGTTGTTGCTGAGGGGGAGGTGATATAGTAAGCCTTCGCATTGCTCACCAATGCGTCTGGGTGGAGAGCTCAAAGGGAGGGCCACCTGATGGCATCCGGTGACATTTACTTAACCCGCATCGTGACATACAAAAATGAAAACAGAAAACTCTTATAGTAGCTCTAGGAATTAAACATACTACTACTACTACTAAACTCCACAAGTGTCACTGCTGATGCTTGAGAGAAATAAGATTTATTTGTAAGGGAATAAAAAATAAATAGAGACATTCTGAGTAGTTTTCAAGCTTTGGTCTGTGTCGATCACAAGCTCAAATACCTACAGGAGGCAAGCAGATAAATGACATGGGTAACATGGGCCCAGTTGTAGAAACAGGACAGGTTAAAGGTAGGGACAATGGGCCCCAACTAAGAATATTCAAATTCAAATCTAAATTCAAATAATAATGATAATAACAGCCAAATAATAAAGGAGTACTGCAGTTCAGCCTCAGTAACTTCTCTCATGCCCATTTTACAGATGAAAAGTTGAGGAAGAGAGAGCCAGCCATTTGTCCAAGGCAAGAAGGTGGTAGAGCTGGAAGCTGAATCCAGGCAGAACAACTCCCACCACCCCGAATAGTGCCATGGAACACAAGGCTCTCTTAATCAGCCACCCTCCAGGTATTCCTTAGCTCCTCAGTGGAATGAAATGGGTGAAAGAGAAAGAGAGGTAAAAGAGGGGACAGAAATAGGAAGACAAGAGTTAATATCAAAGAGAGGGGAGACACAAAAATAGGAGTGATAACAGAGTGGAAGGGGAGTAATGACATGGCAAAGAAAGAGGCAGACTTTCTGCTGTAACCAGACAAAGGGTTTTCAAGAGCGGGAAAGAGGTTAAGAAGATGTGTGTATGCGCCGCAGGAAGGACAGCTGAGGTGGAATGGAAGCAGCGGGAGAGGAAGGAATTGTGTAATGGACGGTTTTTCCCAGAGGAGGAAGAAAGAAGGGCCAGGAGCCAGGCTCAAGGTGGTGCCACTGGCACAGAGGAGAGTATCCTGAGCCAGAATGGCCTTGAGGTGTGAGAGGAGCAGGGAAGCAGTGTGGGAGCACAGACAACCCTCCCAGCCCTTGGAGTCTGTGTGGGACACACCCAAGCTGAACCGCCTTGTCCTGAGAGAAAGGTGTTAGTTTCACAGACCTGACAGTAACTCCAAGATGGGGTCTTGAATCCCAGTTCCAGCACTTAGTAGCTATCTGATCCTGAGCTGCTTAGCTGTCCTGAAATTTACTGTGTTCATCTCTGAAATGGGGAAGTAATGTCTCCTGCCAGGTTTGTTGGAAAGATAGTGTGAGGATGGGTATAAAGTGTGCATCATAGTGCCTGGCATGTACAAGGTTGCATCAGGAGGAAAGGATTAACGTTGGCCAGTACAGTCAAGGAAGGCTTTACAGAGAAGGAGGAACCTACAAAGTGGGTAGGATTTAAAGAGAAAAGAGAATTGAGACTGGGGTGGGATGGGGAATGGTCAGAATTGAGGAGGCAGTGCCTGAAGGCCTGGAAGCAACAATGAACCCAGATCTTCTGTCTGTGAGGACCAGGGTGGAAACGTTCCCAGTTAAAGAGAATAGCAGGAATAGTAAGGAAAAGTGTTTAATGTGTAAGGGCACTGGATTGTGGAAAGACCTGGAAGTTTTGCTCAAAAAAAGTGTATCTCCATGCCAAGGAGTAACCTGTTAAAATGTCTTGGAGGCAAATGATCCAGTAATTGGGCAGTTAGAACCTGAAATAAAGGGAAGGGAGATAAGGGGCAGACTGAAAGAAGGAGAACGAATCAGCCAGTGCTGGGAGATCAACGCTCCTGGTGAAGGGTGGGAAGCTCTTTCTTTTTAGGATGAAGTATTTAACAGAGGGTGTGGGTTCAGAGAGGAGTATCCGACATTTAGGCATCCCTTACACTGATGTTCTTAACATATTTGCTTAACATTTATTCATTAGAGAAAGAACAAAAACTGCTTCTCTATTAGTAAGAAAATGTACACCTAATTCATTATGTTTAAAAAGATATTTATTACACTGATCGTTGGCATGTATTTGTTTTCTTAAGCCAGGCATCCTAACTGTTTAAAATTTAGACAGTAAGTCACTATCGTGCCATGCATTATTCAGTACTGGAATTGGTTGATGGTACTTGCTGATGACAGCTGGCCAGCCATTGGCGGGGCTGAGGTTGATGCCTGTGGCTGCAGCTACAGCCTGCATGCTCATTCACTGCTTGAAGAGTGGCCAGGACTAGTAGGTATGCTTTAAAACAGTTTCTACTTGATGAAAGGAGATTTCCACGAGAAAGGACAATTCCTGCTTCCCAGGTTATTTTAGGGGTTGACTATGGAAAGCTGAGTTAACTGGCACATTACTCCCAATGTAGTCTAGTAATATTTTAGTACACCTTATAGAACTGGAGCCTCCAGAGAGCTACCCTGTGGACCTGGCTTTGGTCAAACCCCACCCAACTCCTTGGAAGACATATTTCTTAAATCATGGCCATGCTCTGTCTATTTACTCAATTCATGGCTTCAAGAAGAGCCAGGATTTGGTCAGAGGCCTATCCTTTGTTTCTAGACCTGTGGTTCTTATATTTTGACTCTTTGGATATTACCTTGAATTCTGACGTAGAACTTTCTCCCTGTACCATTTTGCCATCTCTACCCCCTAGCTCTAGTTCATTATTCCTGAATAGAGTTTCTGTTTTAGGTCTTAATCTTAAATGGCATTTGACCTCCATTGAGTCATCCAAGTGATGCCAGGTAGCTTGCCATGTTTCTGTTTGGGAACAGTTATATAGCGTTAAAGTTCTGAATTCCTCTTGAAAGCAACCTGATATGACGGGGAGGGGGCTTTGTAGTCAGGCAGAGCTGGATTGAAATTATAGCATAGGCCATTACAGCACAGTGTTGTCAATTGTAAAGAGGGGATGTTTGCAAAAGATTCCTTTCCCTCCCCTCCTCATTCATTCCTTTCATTAACCATCTATCACATAACTCCTATTTGGGGTTCCCAGGTGGCGCAGTGGTTAAGAATCCGCCTGCCAATGCAGGGGACATGGGTTTGAGCCCTGGTCTGGGAAGATCCCACATGCCGTGGAGCAACTACGCCCGTGTGCCACAACTACTGAGCCTGCGCTCTAGAGCCTGTGTGCCAAAACTACTGAAGCCTGCGTGCCTAGAGCCTGTGCTCCGCAACAAGAGAAGCCACCGCAATGAGAAGCCCACGCACCGCAACGAAGAGTAGCCCCCACTCACCTCAACTAGAGAAAGCCTGCGTGCAGAAAAAAATATCTCCTATTTGCCAAGCTCTGTGCTAAGTACTGGGGTAAAGCAAGGGGTTAGTGAGGAAATGATCAATAAAACACCATCCTATCCTTGGTGAGTTTATGGTTTAGTAGAGGAATACAGACATATAAATACATTAATGCAGTCAAGTGGTACTGGTGCCATGAGGCTCTATGGCAGAATAGTTAAGCTGTCAGACAGACTGCCTAGCTTCAAATCCTGCTCCATCAATTATTAGCTGGGTGATCAAGTGCAATCTTACTTAACCACCCTGTGCCTCAGTTTATTCATCTGTAAAATGGGGATAATAGATTCGTTGTGAGTATTTAACTAGTAAACACAGGCAAACTTCTTAGTGCCTGGCACAGGATAAGCACTCCACTCATGTTAACTGTTATTATGATGTTGGGAGCACAAAAGGAGTGGCCAATTCTAATTTGATGAGGAGGCTAAAGAAAGGCTTCATAGGAATGGTTTAGTTTTTCAGAAAGTCTGGCAGTTGTTAGGTGGACAGAACACAGTGGGCATTCCAGGCAAAGGAGGTTACATGAGCAAAGGCATGAGCAAAGGAACAGCCTGGAACTTCCCAGAGCCCCTGTCTTCTACAGAGGAGGCAACCTCATGGGAAGAGGACATTATGTGCCACCTTGAGGCTTTGGCCCTTATCCTATACGCATTGGTTAGAAACCCATGCTAGGTAACTTTGGTATGTGTGCCCCACCTCTCTCCCTCACCTCTCCAAATCCCACTCTCCTCCTTTCTCCATCATGCCCCATACCTCGGAGGGTGCCCAATATAAACTGCATCCCCAGCTCCATTTCCCTCATCCAATGGGGAACACTGGGAAGAATTCAGAGGAAGGAAGCGGAAAGGAGGAGTATTTATTTTCATTTCTTTTGTCCTGTCGCTGTCCCAGGTTGGATGCATCTTTCCACTAATTACAACTCAGGTGAGGCAGTCCTCTATTTCTGGACAAGGAACCATTCCCTCCCCTTACCCTTTTAGGGCTCCTGTTGCTGCTCTGGGGTACTGCACTAGCCCTCATTTCTGTCTCACCCCCTGGCACACTTTTGTAAATATCACCTTGATTAAACTTTCTTTTAATTACACATTTTGAATGTGCCATGTGCATCCTGCCTTGACCCCAACTTATTAAAAAAACTCTTGAGGGGCTTTTAACAGGGAATGATGTGATCAGATTTGCATTTCAGAGAGGTATTTCTGGCTCTTGGGTGAAAGATGGTTTGGGGGCAGCAATAATAAAGGCAGAGCTTTTAACGGTGCTTTGCAAACCAGGAACACTTGTTTAAAATATAGATTCCTGGGCACTACCACCAAAAACTGTGATTCAGTAGGCCTGGCGAAGGGTCCCCAAATCTACTGCTTTAAATAATGACTCTATGTGAATATGACAGAACTTCACAGTTGTCTAGGAACACTGACTAGTATGTTGGGCAGGATCCAGTGGAGATCCAGAGGAGAGGGGAGGACAGCTGATGGAACAAGGTCTGGTCCTAGAGAACCTGGACAGATAGGGAGGAAAATCAGAACCAAATGTAGGAGGATTTGTTTTGAGAAGGCCAAAGAACACCTTACCTTTTGAGGGCAGACAAAGCAAAGTGCGTGTAAAAAGGAAGTTAACGTAATTTTCACCTTGGACGTTCGATTTCTCATGGAAGTTGGAGGAAGAGTCATACTGAGACTAAAAGGACAGGCAAAGGTGTGAGGAGCTAGGGTGATGCAGGTTTAGAATAGCCACTGTGGGGCATGGAGTAGAGAGTGATGACAAGCAACATTTTAGCACTGCTTGTTGGAGCCGAGACAAGAGAGCATGAATTTGTGTGTCCATCCAAGGGATTAGTTTTGTCATTTCTCTCCAGCAGTACTAGGCCATGTCTAGAAATGGAGAAGGCAGTAGTTGGAATGATCCTAGCTGGAAGGGTTGCAGAGCAGGTATAATGGAAGGATAAGGGGCCCAGGATGTTGAAGTCACACACAAGCATGGGAGTAGCAGCACTAAAACATGAGGGGGCAGTGTCCAATAGATGCTGTCCTTGGTCCTGAAGTAGCACTGCACATGAGGGCACCGTCATTTCCCTATGAAGTTGGGGGTCGGTTGGTGCATGTTCCTCTGCTCCCCCACAACACCCTGCCATACTAGACTCATGGTGTCAATGGACTGTGCTCCAAGCCCCATAATACTGTGAATGGTGTGAATACAGGGCCTACTATCTGGGTACCATCACTTGTTGAAGATCCAGTTCCGATATTTAAGGAAGTAATTCAACAAATACTTAGTGAAAACATTCCACGTGCCAGACATTGTGTTGGGCACAAGTGATAGAGAGATAAAAAATGCAGAGAAAGTTTGTCCCTAAGTCAAATCTTTTATTTGCTTTTCTTAAAGATCATCAGAGGGGGGCTTCCCTGGTGGCACAGTGGTTGAGAGTCCACCTGCCGATGCAGGGGACATGGGTTCATGCCCCGGTCTGGGAAGATCCCACATGCCACAGAGCGGCTGGGCCCATGCGCCATGGCCGCTGAGCCTGCGCGTCCGGAGCCTGTGCTCCGCAACAGGAGAGGCCACATCAGTGAGAGGCCTACGTACCAAAAAAAAAAAAAAAAGATCATCAGAGGGGCCCATTTCTTGCTTCTCTTTCCTCTCCAATTCCTTTTCACTTTTCAGCAGCTACAGAGTGCTCTCTGAAAAATGACCTCCCCCAAGTTCACTCTCTCCCCAGATAGATCTGATTTCTGTTCTTCTCCTACTTTCCCCTGGATGTCCATTAGTCTGTAGATGAACTTAGCTTCTCTCTCAGCCAGACAGTACACTACCTCTTTAGGAAGAGAGAGCAAACAGAATACTGAAAAAGCCAGCACAGACGTATCCTTAGCAGACTAGAGTAGCGGGAAGAGCTGCAAACGTTAATACACTATTTTTTGTGCCATATTGATATCTAGAAGATCCTCCCCAAGCAGAGAGGGAGGCCACATCACTGACTTTCAGCTGACTGCAGAACTTTCCCCGAAATAATCTGAAGCTGACCATCTCTGGAATTGTTCCAAGGCCCCTGCTGCCCTCTAGTAGGCAAGGGCCCTATTCCTTCCCAGGGGTGCAGGTTGACCCTAACTTCCCTGGCAGGGTGACAATTTCCAATTAATTTTGAAAATCTTTAATTAAAGGTCTTCTTTTATTTTCCAGGGCCTGAACTAAATACTGGGAACACAGAGATAATTAAGGACAACTGCTGTCCTCAGAGATTTCATAATTTAATGGGGCTGGCAAATATGATGCAATAAGTTCTAGGCCTGCCACCTGACCAAAGTACGGAAAGAATGAGGCAAATAAGAGGTTTTCAATGTGTTGAGTCAGAGTAGGTGGTGGGGACCCAAAAGTTGTGTCTCTTATCTAGGAAGAAATAAAGGCAGCAACAGTATGAGATTTTACATGTAGGAAGTAATGCCAAGAGAAGGCTGGATATGAGTCTGGGTCTAGAACTGGAAAACAGAGTGTAAGTTTTCCCAGATGGCAGGTGTCAGAGGCAAGCCTTGTCTCCAGAGCCAGTAGATCAAAGGGAGGTAAAGGGATATATAACATCACCTATCCAGGGAAATCCAAGAGTCTGGGACCAGATTATTGGATAGTTAAAACAGAAACAACCAGATCTCAATGACAAGGGGACACAAGGGTTTCAGAACCCAATTTAGGTAGAGGTAGAGGTTGAGTGAGCAGCTGGGGTGGGAAATATAAAATGGGGCGTGACAGTCAGAGACAAGCTAGTAGAAGACCTAAGAACCGACAGTTTCCCTAAGGATTGCTGAGTGAGAAGCAGACCAGGACTCAACATGGATGATGTCAAATGTCTTCACAGCAGAACAAGGAATGAAAAAAGTCTGGCTCATACTCTAAGAAAGCAGTTACAGAACAAAACACCAAAAAATTGAACTCTCACCCCAGTTATTGCTCAGGGCTCTGCAAAGAAAGGTCAAGAAGCAGCAGGAAAAGGGCTGGGTCTGCTTCCTACGGCACAGGGGCTCTAAACACTTCTCGACCTGCAGCAGGCACAGCCATGTAATGAGCAATTAATACGACCCAAATTCTGTGCTCAGCACTTTTACTCCATTCGTTTATTTAATCATTATCAAATCCACATGGTAAATATTATCATCCTCTTTTTCAGATGAGAGAATGGAAGCTCAGAGAGGTTAAAGTAAGTTTCCTAAGACCATCCAGCTAGGTGACGAAGCTAAAATCTGAACCACAGCTCTGCCTGATTGCAAGGCTCATTCTCTTAATCATCCAATTAGCCTCTCTTACCATGATTAATAAACTGCTCCAGGTTTCATCACTGTGACTGCTCTGGGCTAGAAGCAAAGCAAAAAGAGTTTTTATAGGGATAAAAACATACAGTGTATAGAAACATGCAGGGCAAGGAAGCACTTGTACAGAGTTGATGGCCATGATGTTAAGGAATATCATGGGTCAGCAAAATGAATATTTAAGTCCCCAGACCTCGCGCTTGCCCACCTCTCACAATCCTCAGCTGCCACCCCTGCTCCTGCACCTCTGGTCTTCCTTCAGTCTCTTCAAAATGTATTGTGTTTCTTCCCTTCGCAGGGCCTTTGCACATGTGACTCCCTCTGCCTAGAACATTCTGTCCTACTCCTCCCAGCTACCTTGACCTAACCAATTACCATTCCTCTTCCTAGTACAGAATTGAACCTTACTTCCTTACAAAAGCCCTCACTGACCACCTCATTCCCCACTAGGTTAGGCCCCACAGAACCTGCATTTTTTCTTCAAACACTTGTCACAACTTATCTAAGCAATATATCTTCCTTTCACTAAATGGGATGTCTCAAGAGAAGAGAAGACCAGTGGTGAGCCACCCCTAGCATCTTTATAAGTATCTATTGAGTGAATGAATAAATAATGACTGAAAAATGGGGTCAAGGTAGGCAAAAAATGTGCCAGTTGATAAAACTCCTTAGAAAGATTCATTCACTCATTCAGTTCACTCAACACATATTAGAATGCCTACTATGTGCCAGGGTTTATTCTAGGTGTTCAGTCTGGGATCAGAGAAATGAGATGTGGCAGTGCTATAGCAAGGACCTCAGACAGATGACATGAATATCCTATGAGAGTCAGGGAGAAGGCGGCAGTTCAGTGCCTACTCCCAGCACAGAGCAATGAGAAAGCCAAATCCCCTCCTCCCCCACAAAGAAGGTGAGGCTTCCACTTGTGAAGACAGCAGAGTATGTGATGCCCTCATTAAAAAAGAGACTGCTATAAAGGGAAGGGCAGGAGGGAGTGTGGCAAATAAGGCAGAGACAGGGTCTGCTCACAGGAGGGCAGGTGTTCTGAAGAGAGCAGGTGGGGGAAAGAGTCCAGGTGAGAAAGGCCTGAACACGTTTTGGGGATTGGGCTAAAGGCAGCAGGAAGAGTGGTGGGCATGAAACCAGGGACGAGAAAGCAGTGGAAGGGGCTGCCAGTGGGTGACATAAGTAGATGGAAGGAAGTGAGAACATCAGGGAAGAAAGGATACTTAGGAGATCTGCTAATAGAATCATGTTCTTATGAAGTTCAGAAGTGCACAGTCAAGAGTCCCATGGTGATTCATGTACTTGCCTAGAACCTGAGGTATTGCCAGGATTGGCTACAGAACACTGTGGTCTTGGAAAATCAGACAGACAACAATTGACTGTGCTGTTCAGGGGCCAACATAAAATCTGGGAAGGATATTCCAGCAATGGAAGGTAGAGATAAGCCCCCAGAGCTGTCACCCTGAGATTTTCTGGTTTTCTTCTTGAGGGCTCATAATGCTGTCTTTGAAATCTGAAGACAGGAAAAATCAAGAAAGCAATAGCTAATACTCATTGAGTGTTTACCATATGTCAGGCACTGTATGAATCATGAACTGCTTTGTAAGTTTAATGGTCACATCAGTCCTATACAGTAGGTGTAATCATTTAGCAAATATAAAGACTATGAGAAGTTAGTAACTTGTCTAAGGTCAGCTCCCAAGTAGGAGCACAGAACTCAGGCCATCTGAGTTCAGAGCCCACATTCTTAACCACCAAGTTATCAAAATAATAATAGCTAACCCATACTAGTGCCTACTCTATATGTCATGTACTGTTCTTAGCATTATATCCTTATCAATTCTTTTCATTCTTGCAACTCCGAGGTAGATACTGCTATTCTGACATTGTAAGGTGAGGAAACTGAGGGACAAAGAGGCCAAGGAACTTGCCTGAAGGTACACAGCTATGAAGAGGTGGAGCCTGGATTCAATTTCAGGCGGTTGGGCTCAAGAGTCTGCTCTCCATCACTATACTGGCTCCTCACATGAGCGGTCCCTCTAAATGGCATGACTGGAGGCATGAAAAAACAAAAACTACCCTTTGAGGCTTCCCTGGTGGCGCAGTGGTTGAGAGTCCACCTGCCGATGCAGGGGACACGGGTTCGTGCCCCGCTCCGGAAAGATCCCACATGCCGCGGAGCGGCTGCGCCCGTGAGCCATGGCCGCTGAGCCTGCGCGTCCGGAGCCTGTGCTCCGCAACGGGAGAGGCCACGACAGTGAGAGGCCCGCGTACCGTAAAAAAAAAAAACACACAAAAATACCTACCCTTTGTACTTGAGCTTTCATTGTGCTACAATTTAGATACCATTGGTTAAACTTTTACTTTATTACTTGCCTGAACAAAAAAATAGAAAATCAGGAGGATCATGGTTTGATCACCTAAGTATAAAAGGCCATTCCTCTTTGACTAATGTTAAAGAAATTCAGCTACTCTTTTGTGTGATCTTCATTTGTCCTGGATACCTTCTTTAAGGGCCTGGTCCTTAGTATGCTTCAGTCCCCAGTCCACAGATACATGGTGTTGGTTTGGTCTTTTCCATTTCAATGGACTTGAGAACTACCATTTAGAGATCACCTGCTTAAGCTAATCTTTTGATCTCCAATAAAGAACTTCATTTCTACCACAACCTCTTATAATCTTCCTATACAATTGGTTTCTCCAGCTTGTCTCAGTGTGAAACAAGTTTTGTGGAAAGTTTGCTCAGATCAGAAAAAAGCAAAATGGGTTTCGTTTGAAACTCGTCACGCTGAGCATCCAGTGCCCTGTCCCATGGCTTCCCCCTTGCTGAATACTTGGGAGGCATGTTCGCTGCCATTTCCTTAGTCTCACAACTGAAAAACACAGAAAAGTTTCATAAAAGTTGAAAAAGGGCAGAAAAAAAATCTAAGTCCCATAACTGTGCCTAGGTTCATGCTAACATTAATGCATCACAGCTGCAAAGAGTATTTCCTATTTTGCAATCAGAGAGTCCAGGAGTTCAATATAAATGCCCTAATCCTTGTAATTTTCTTGTAAGGCAAAGCCACAGAGTGCTCATTTCTTCAAGGCACAGGAAAGTAAGGTCTTGACAAGTTCACAAAACTAAGAAACAGACATTTAAAGCAAGCTAATCTTATTTCCCATTTTCTCCTTTATTTTTAGGTCTTTATTCTCTTCTGTGTGTATAATTAAATTTTCTAGCTGGTTCTATCAGCTGTAGACATCACATATTTCCATTACTACTATTAACTACTAATAATAGTAATAATGATAATGATAATAATAATGGTAGGCTCTATTTACTGAGTATTTTAATAGGTGCCAGGCACCATTCTAGGCCTTTATACATATCACCTCACTGGAATCTTACAACCACAATGGGAAATAAGTAGCATGAATAACTCCATATTACAGCTGAGAAAGTTGAAGCTTAGAGAGATGAAAAGTAACTTTTCCAAACCTCAGCATATAGTAAGCCTTCATTTCAAAGCCACACTGCCTCTCATACCACCAGAGCCCTGACCTACATTCCACATGCCATTAAAATCATGAACCTTAAAGAAGTGCCCATAAGGATATTGTTTTTAACTGCCTTTTTATTTTGAGAAGGCGAACGAAAAACGCAAATAGCGTTTCCACTACAACTTGATGTAACTTAACAGTGTGCCAAGTTTAATCAAACCCAGGCACTTCTTCAAAATGAAAATAAACAAAAAAAGCTATCAGGAGTAGGAAGAGAAGGCTGAGGGCCTGAGTTGAAACAGGGACCACTCATTACATTCATGAAAACATACAGAGATCAAGTAAAGCTCAAAAAGCAGTATAGGGGCTTCCCTGGTGGTGCAGTGGTTGAGAGTCCGCCTGCCGATGCGGGGGACACGGGTTCGTGCCCCGGTCTGGGAAGATCCCACATGCTGCGGAGCGGCTGAGCCTGTGGGCCATGGCCGCTGAGCCTGCGCGTCCGGAGCCTGTGCTCCGCAACGGGAGGGGCCACAACAGTGAGAGGCCTGCGTACCGCAAAAAAAAAAAAGCAGTATAAATGTCATATGTTTTGAAGCACTGAAATAAATTTACCTTCAAACTAGGTAGAAGGTGTGTGAAATGGGAGTACAAAGGTACCTTCCCAGTGCAATAGTACATGAGTAAATAGTACATGAGTAAATAAGATTAGCATGGAACACACATATTGCTGGTACTCAAACCAACAGAGTTATTTTTTCTGAGTCCCACTTCCCAAAGTGCTCGCCTGCCCTGCTTGCTGGCCGGCTGCACTGGGCTGCCTCGCTGCTTCTTCAGAGCTCAACTATCTAGTGAAAATCATCATTTTAGCTCTATATCACTACTTCTGCACACCTTCCCTATCACTGCCAATGGCACCACTCCCTTTTCTGAGCTCTCCATCCTGGAGTCACCACTGTTTCCTCCTTCTTCCTCAACAGTCAGACCTCATGAGTCACCACGTTCCAACAACCCTCCTTCCACATTGCTCTAGTCATCAGCCTGGCACAGCCACACCTCCTGCCACCAAGTTGCTGCCAAAGCCTCAGTCCTGGTCTTTGCAGAAATTCTCTCTTCTGATCTGTCCTAGCATCACAGCCCAAGCAACTGGTCTACACCATACCTTTCACAGTGTTATTTCTGTACTCAGGAAATACTGGGGGCTGCCTATTAGTCCCATGTCCTTTTAGGCTCTCAACGCATTCCTTAACACACATCTAATTTTCTCGCTTTCCACCATGACCGTGTCTGTTCAGCCAAACTGCTCTTCTTCCCTTCCCCTTCAGATTGTCACCACCCTGTGGGTCTGATGTATGGAAGTGTGCACCTGAATGTGTCACTTAGACAGTTAGACCAATAAGCTCTATTCTGATATGTATACATGTTCATGCTATGGGACTATTCAAAAATTCATGAGGAAAGACTCCCATGATCCAATTGTTTCTCAGAGGCCCAGCAGATGACTTTACATTTTTTTGTTTGTTTTGGTGTGGCTTGTTACTATTTTATTTTTGGAAAAGCTGTGTTTATGAGACATTTTTCCTTTATACTTTTATAAGAAAGTAAATGATAGACTCCCATAATGTTAGAACTGAGACTTTAAAGTGTAATGAATGCCCCATTATCATTTTACCAAGGAGAAGCTAGCATCCCAGACAGGTGAGGTGATTTGTTTTGGACCCCCAGAACTTACCCTTTCAGGTTCCTGGTCATCAGCCAGGTTTGCGATGACCCACTCATCTCCACATACTCTGACGAATGGAGACGGGGAGACACATGAAGCAGCACTGCCGCAGCGTGCTCATTCCAAGGCCAAGGGAAACATGGTCTAGAAATTCAAACAAGTTCTTTACTGAAGAACTTTTCAAATGTTCATGTGTACCATGACTTTCCAGGGGAGGAAAGGGAGGAGTAAAATTATGAAATGCAAGGTTTCCCAAAGCTGGTTATCACAAAAGGCTAGGCTCAAAAGAATACTTTGCAAGGCTGGAATTCTACAGAACACACTTGCGAAAAAGGCTTTTTCTGATTCCAGAGACAGGCACAATTCTGACAAGGGAATTGCACTGAGCTTCCAAGTTTATACCCCAATAACAATCATTAACAGCTACTGTTTATATAGCACCTGACAATTTAAAAAAGCATTTTAACATGTAGTAACAAACAAAAGAAGCATTAACTCTCCATTAAAAAACTTCTCTGTTAATTGGAGGGGGTCCCCCTGTTACACCAGTTCAATTACAGCTGGGTTTTTGTTGCAGAAAGATGGCTGAATAGCTAACAAATGGTAAAACATTATAATTAGAAGGGTCTTAAAATTAATCTACTCCACTGATTCTCAAACTTTGTACCTGTAGAACATAGGTATTCAACTACTAAAAGTGAATAACGGTATGCCTTTTCCTAATTCAAAGAAAAAGAAAGAAACTTAATGAATAGAAAGTGTGAGAAGGAAATGAATTCCACCTATAACCAATGAGCCTGGAAGAAGACCCTGAGCCCCCGATGAGAAAGGTGGCCCTGGCTGACAACTTGATTTTAGCCAGGTGAAAACCCAAGCAGAGAATATGGCCCCACTGCACCGGACTTCTGTTCTACAGAAACTGAGATAATAAATCTGTGATGTTAATTAAAGGCACTACACTTGTGGTAACTTGTTATGCAGCCAGAGGAAACTAATACAGATTTTTGCCAGGCTCTCATTAGAGAAATGGGCAAAGGATGTGACAAGGGCCATGCACACTGTCTGGTGGAGGTCTATTGTTAATCCTTTTTAGAGGAAAATGTTACAGTAAGTGTTAAGAGTCTTAAATATGTCTATACCCATTGACCCACTCCACCTCTAGAAATTTACTCTAAAAGAAAGAGAGATGCATGCAATGTCACGGTATCATTATTTATAATAATAATGATGAAAAATATCCAACATTAGGAAAATGGCTGACTTAATTATGGTGTAACCATATGATGGAGTATACATCAGCTATTAAAAATAACATTTTCAAAGAAAATTGAATGACTCATGCAAATGATTGTGATATAATGCCAGATGAAAGAGCAGCCTGGGAGCTTGGCCAAGAGGTGGAGTAGGAAAACCCTGAGGTCACCTTCCCTCATGGGCACACCAAAATTACAACTATTTATAGAGCAACTATTGATTAGAAAGACCAGAATCTGGGGACTTCCCTGGTGGTGCAGTGGTTAAGAATATGCCTGCCAATGCAGGAGACACAGGTTCAATCTCTGGTCCGGGAAGATCCCACATGCCACGGAACAACTAAGCCCATGTGCCACAACTACTGAGCCTGTGTGCCACAACTACTGAAGTCCACGCACCTAGAGCCTGTGCTCCACACCACGAGAAGCCACCACAATGACAAGCCCACGCAACACAACAAAGAGTAGCCCCCGCTCGACGCAACTAGAGAAGCCTGCGCACAGCAACTAAGACCCAATGTGACCAAAAACAAATAAATAAAAAATTAAAAAAAAAATAAAGACCAGAATCTAGCAGAAAACATCTTCTACAACTAAAGTATAAAGAAGGAACAATAAGAAGAGTAGGATGGGCAGAGTCACAGTATAGTCAAGACCCATACCCCCGAGTGGGCAACCCCCAAATGAGAGAATAGTTACAATTGGAGAGGTTATCTCCAAGGGGCAAATGGTCTGAACTGCACATTGGGCTCCCCAGCCCTAGGGTCCTGCACAAGGAAGTCGAGCCCCCAGACTATTTGGCTTTGAAGGCCAATGGGGCTTACTTTTGGGAGACCCAGAGAGCTATGGGAAATGGAGACTCCACTCTTAAAGGGCTCACACAGAATCTCACATGCTCTGGGACCCAGGGCAGAAGCAGTCATTTGAAAGGAGCCTGGGTCAGTCCCATCTGCTTATCTCGAACAGCCTCCCACAGAAGCAGGAGACAACTGGGGCCCACCCCGGGGGCACAGACACTGGCGGCAGGCATTTTCGGGATCTCGTTCTACTTTGTGGACGCTGGTGCTGGCAAGTGCCATTTTGCAATTCTTCCCCTAGTTTATTAGCACCTGGGCCCAGTCCCACCGACTAGCAGGCCAGCACCAGCTTCGAGGCACCATGGAACCCACAGCCAGTCATGTCAGGAACCAGCCCCACCCACCAGCAGGCTGACATTAGATCCAGGAACCCTGGTCCCACAACCGACCACCTCAGAACCCAGTTCTGCCCACCACTGAGCCATCACTAGCCCCAGGCCCCCCTGGGGGGGGCCAGCCACTGAGCCAGCCACCTGAAGACCAGGCCTAGCCAACCAGTGGCTGCAGCCTCTGCACAAGGCAGGGCCTGACAACCAATCAGACTGGGGGCCAGCCATGTCTACCACACCACCCACAGTAGTCAGCCCACCACAACAGGAAAACCCTCACAGCCCACATAGGGGCAACCCTAGAGCATATAGCTCTGGTGACCAGAGAGGGGTGCGCTGTTGGGACGCATACGACTTCCCCTACAAGAGGCCGCTTCTGCGAGGTTGGGAAGTGTAACCAACGTACTAGATATGTATAATTAAAGACAGCAAATTAGGCAAAATGAGGCGACAGAGGAACATGTTCCAAACAAAGGAACAAGATAAAACCCCACAAGAAGGGTGGCTTCAAGATAGTGGAGGAATAAGACGTGGAGATCACCTTCCTCCCCACAAATACATCAAAACTACATCTACATGTGGAACAGCTCCTACAGAACACCTACTGAATGCTGGCAGAAGAACTCAGACTTCCCAAAAGGCAAGAAAATACCCACGTACCTGGGTAGGGCAAAAGAAAAAACAGAGACAAAAGAATAGGGATGGGACCTGCACCTCTGGGAGGGAGCTGTGAAGGAGGAAAGGTTTCCACACACTAGGAAGCCCCTTCACTGGCGGGGACGGGGGGGTGGGGATGGGGGGAAGCTTCGGAGCCACGGAGAAGAGCACAGCAACAGGGGTGCAGAGGGCAAAGTGGAGAGATTCCCGCACAGAGGATCGGTGCCGAGCACTCACCAGCCCGAGAGGCTTGTCTGCTCACCCGGCGGCTGGGAGCTGAGGCTCGGGCTTCGGAGGTCAGACCCCAGGGAGAGGACTGGGGTTGGCTGCGTGAACACAGCCTGAAGGGGGCTAGTGTACCACAGCTAGCCGGGAGGGAGTCCAGGAAAAAGTCTGGAACTGCCTAAGAGGCAAGAGACCATTGTTTCGGGGTGCACGAAGAGAGGGGATTCAGAGCACCACCTAAACAAGCTCCAGAGACAGGTGCGAGAAACGGCTATCAGCGCGGACCCCAGAGAAGGGCATGAGACGCCAAGGCTGCTGCTGGAGCCACCAAGAAGCCTGTGTGCAAGCACAGGTCACTATTCACACCTCCCCTCCCAGAAGCCTGTGCAGCCCGCCACTGCCAGGGTCCCAGGATCCAGGGACAACTTCCCCAGGAGAACGCACGGCGCGCCTCAGGCTGGTGCAATGTCATGCCAGCCTCTGCCACCGCAGGCTCGCCCCGCATTCCGTACCTCTCTCTCCTCCTGGCCTGAGTGAGCCAAAGTCCCCTAATCAGCTGCTCCTTTAACCCTGTCCTGTCTGAGTGAAGAACAGAAGCCCTCAGGTGACCTAGACACAGAGGCGGGGCCAAATCCAAAGCTGAAGCCCAGGAGCTGTGCAAACAAAGAAGAGAAAGGGAAATCTCTCCCAGCAGCCTCAGGAGCAGCAGATTAAATCTCCACAATCAACTTGATGTACCCTGCATCCGTGGAATACCTGAATATACAACAAATCATTCCAAATTGAGGAGGTGGACTTTGGGAGCAATTATAGACTTGGGTTTTGCTTTCTGCATCTAATTTGTTTCTGGTTTTATGTTTATCTTAGTTTAGTATTTAGAGCTTATTATCATTGGTAGATTTGTCTATTGATTTGGTTGCTCTCTTCCATTTTTTTTTAATATATATATATTTTTCCCTTTTCTCTTTTTGTGAGTGTGTATGTGTATGCTTCTTTACATAATTTTGTCTGTATAGCTTTGCTTTTGCCATTTGTCCCAGGGTTCTGTCTGTTGTTTTTTCTTTTTAGTATAGTTTTTAGCGCTTGTTATCATTGGTGGATTTGTTTTTTGGTTTGGTTGCTCTCTTCTTTCTTTCTCTCTTTTTTTATTACTTTTTAATTTTTAATGATTTTTTCTATTTTAATAACTTTATTTTATTTAATTAATTAATTAATTGATTTTTTTTTTCTTTTTTTTCTCCCTTTTCTTCTGAGCTGTGTGGCTGTCAGGGTCTTGGTGCTCTGGCCAGGTGCCAGGTCTGAGCCTCTGAGGTGGGAGAGTCGAGTTCGGGACATTGGTCCACCAGAGACCTCCCAGCCCCACATAATATCAAATGGCAAAAGCTCTCCCAGAGATCTCCATCTCAACGCTAAGACACAGCTCCACTCAACGACCAGCAAGCTCCAGTGCTGGACACCCCACGCCAAACAACTAGCAAGACAGGAACACAACCCCACCCATTAGCAGAGAGGCTGCCTAAAATAATAATAAATTCACAGACACCCCAAAACAAACCACCAACCATGGTCCTGCCCACCAGAAAGACAAGATCTAGCCTCATCCATCAGACCACAAGCACCAGCCCCCTCCACCAGGAAGCCTACACAACCCACTGAGCCAACCTTACCCACGGGGAGCAGACATCAAAAACCACAGGAACGACGAACCTGCAGCCTGCAAAAAGGAGACCTCAAACACAGTAAGTTAAGCAAAATGAGAAGACAAAGAAATACACAGCAGATGAAGGAGCAAGGTAAAAACCCACCAGACCAAACAAATGAAGAGGAAATAGGCAGTATACCTGAAAAAGAATTCAGAGTAATGATGGTAAAGATGATCCAAAATCTTGGAAATAGAATGGAGAAAATACAAGAAACGTTTAACAAGGAACTAAAAGAACTAAAGAGCAAACAAACAATGATGAAAAACACAAAAAATGAAATTAAAAATTCTCTAGAAGGAATCAATAGCAGAATAACTGAGGCAGAAGAACGGATAAGTGATCTGGAAAATACAATAGTGAAAATAATCACCGCAGAGCAGAATAAAGAAAAAAGAATGAAAAGAATTGAGGACAATCTCAGAAACCTCTGGGACAATATTAAATACACCAACATTTGAATCACAGGGGTCCCAGAAGAAGAGAAAAAAAAAGGGAGTGAGAAAATATTTGAAGAGATTATAGTTGAAAACTCCCCTAATATGGGAAAGGAAATAGTCAATCAAGTTCAGGAAGTGCAGAGAATCCCATACAGGATAAATTCAAGGAGAAATACACCAAGACACATAGTAATCAAACTATGAAAAATTAAATATAAAGAAAAAATATTAAAAGCAGCAAGGGAAAAGCAACAATTAACATACAAGGGAATCCCCACAAGATTAACAGCTGATCTTTCAACAGAAACTCTGCAAGCCAAAAGGGAATGGCAGGACATATTTAAAGTGATGAAAGGGAAAAACCTACAACCAAGATTACTCTACTCAGCAAGGAACTCATTCAGATTTGACTGAGAAATTAAAACTTTTACAGACAAACAAAAGCTAAGAGAATTCAGCACCACCAAACCAGCTCTACAACAAATGCTAAAGGAACTTCTCTAGGCAGGAAACACAAGAGAAGGAAAAGACCTACAATAATAAACCCAAAACAATTAAGAAAATGGTAATAGGAACATACATATTGATAATTACCTTAAATGTAAATGGATTAAAGGTTCCAGCCAAAAGACACAGACTGGCTGAATGGATACAAAAACAAGACCCATATATATATTGTCTACAAGAGACCCACTTCAGACCTAGGGAGACATACAGACTGAAAGTGAGGGAATGGAAAAAGATATTCCATGCAAATGGAAATCAAATGAAAGCTGGAGTACCAATTCTCATATCAGACAAAATAGACGTTCAAATAATGACTATTACAAGAGACAAAGAAGGACACTACATAATGATCAAGGGATCAATCCAAGAAGAAGATATAACAATTATAAATATTTATGCACCCAACATAGGAGCACCTCAATACATAAGGTAAATGCTAACAGCCATAAAAGGGGAAATCGAAAGTAACACAATTATAGTAGGGGACGTTAACACCCCACTTTCACTAATGTACAGATCATCCAAAATGAAAATAAATAAGGAAACACAAGCTTTAAATGATACATTAAACAATATGGACTAAATTGATATTTATAGGACATTCCATCCAAAAACAGCAGATTACACTTTCTTCTCAAGTGCTCATAGAACATTCCCCAGGATAGATCATATCTGGGGTCACAAATAAAGCCTTGGTAAATTTTAAAAAACTGAAATCATATCAAGTATCTTTTCTGACCACAACGCTATGAGACTAGGTATCAATTACAGGAAAAAAATCTGTAAAAAATACAAACACATGGAGGTGAAACAATACACTACTAAATAACCAAGAGATCACTGAAGAAATCAAAAAGGAAATCAAAAAATACCTAGAAACAAATGACAATGAAAACACGACAACCCAAAACCTACGGGATGCAGCAAAAGCAGTTCTAAGAGGGAAGTTCATAGCAATACAATCGTACCTCAAGAAACACCTCAAATAAACAACCTAACCTTACACCTAAAGCAATTAGAGAAAGAAGAACAAAAATACCCCAAAATTAGCAGAAGGAAAGAAATCATAAAGATCAGATCATAAATAAGTGAAAAAGAAATGAATGAAACAATAGCAAAGATCAATAAAACTAAAAGCTGGTTCTTTGAGAAGATAAACAAAATTGATAAACCATTAGCCAGACTCATCAAGAAAAAAAGGGAGGAGACTCAAATCAATAGAATTAGAAATGAAAAAGGAGAAGTAACAACAGACACTGCAGAAGTACAAAGGATCATGAGAGATTACTACAGGCAACTCTATGCCAATAAAATGGACAACCTGGAAGAAATGGACAAATTCTTAGAAAAGCACAACCTTCTGAGACTGAACCAGGAAGAAAAAGAAAATATAAACAGACCAATCACAAGCATTGAAATTGAAATGGTGATTAAAAATCTTCCAACAAACAAAAGCCCAGGACCAGATGGCTTCACAGGTAAATTCTATCAAACATTTAGAGAAGAGATAACACCTATCCTTCTCAAACTGTTCCAAAATATAGCAGAGGGAGGAACACTCCCAAACTCATTCTAGGAGGCCATCATCACTCAGATAAAGATACCACAAAAAAAGAAACCAGACAAAGATACCACAAAAAAAGAAAACTACAGGCCAATATCACTGATGAAGATAGATGCAAAAATCCTCAACAAAATACTAGCAAACAGAATCCAACAGCACTTTAAAAGGAGCATACACCATGATCAAGCGGGGTTTATCCCAGGAATGCAAGGATTCTTCAGTATATGCAAATCAATCCATGTGATACACCATATTAACAAATTGAAGGAGAAAAACAGTATGACCATCTCAATAGATGCAGAAAAAGCTTTCAACAAAATTCAACACCCATTTATGATAAAAACTCTCCAGAAAGTAGGCACAGAGGGAACTTACCTCAACATAATAAAGGCCATATATGACAAACCCACAGTCAACATCATTCTCAATGGTGAAAAACTGAAACCATTTCCACTAAGATCAGGAACAAGACAAGGTTTCCCACTCTCACCACTATTATTCAACATAGTTTTGGAAGTTTTAGCCACAGCAAACAGAGAAGAAAAAGAAATAAAAGGAATCCAAATTGGAAAAGAAGAAGTAAAACTGTCACTGTTTGCAGATGACGCAATACTATACATAAAGAATCCTAAAGATGCTGCCAGAAAACCAGTAGAGATAATCAATGAATTTGGTAAAGTAGCAGGATACAAAATTAATGCACAGAAATCTCTGGCATTCCTATACACTAATGATGAAAAATCTGAAAGAGAAATTAAGGAAACACTCCCATTTACCACTACAACAAAAAGAATAAAATACCTAGGAATAAATCTACCCAAGGAGACAAAAGACCTGTGTTCAGAAAACTATAAGACACTGATGAAAGAAATTAAAGATGATACAAACAGATGGAGAGATATACCATGTTCTTAGATTGGAAGAATCAACATTGTGAAAACGACTATACTACCCAAAGCAATCTACAGATTCAATGCAATCCCTATCAAACTACCACTGGCATTTTTCACAGAACTAGAACAAAAAATTTCACAATTTGTATGGAAACACAAAATACCTTGAACAGCCAAAGCAATTTGAGAAAGAAAAATGGACCAGGAGGAATCAGGCTCCCTGACTTCAGACTATACTACAAAGCTATAGTAATCAAGACAGTATGGTACTGGCACAAAAACAGAAATATAGATCAATGCAACAGGATAGAAAGCCCAGAGATAAACCCATGCACATATGGTCACCTTCTTTTCTTTGATAAAGGAGGTAAGATTATACAATGGAGAAAAGACAGCCTCTTCAATAAGTAGTGCTGGGAAATCTGGATGGCTACATGTAAAAGAATGAAATTAGAACACTCCCTAACACCATACACAAAAATAAACTCAAAATGGATTAAAGAGCTAAACATAAGGCCAGACACTATAAAACTCTTAGAGGAAAACATAGGCAGAACACTCCATGACATAAATCACAGGAAGATCCTTTTTGACCCACCTCCTAGAGAAATGGAAATTAAAACAAAAACAAATGGGACCTAATGAAACTTAAAAGCTTTTGCACAGCAAAAGAGACCATAAACAAGATGAAAAGACAACCCTCAGAATGGAAGAAAATATTTGCAAACGAAGCAACTGACAAAGGATTAATCTCCAAAATATATAAGCAGCTCATGCAGCTCAATATCAAAAGAACAAACAGCCCAATCCAAAAATGGGCAGAAGACCTAAATAGACATTTCTCCAAAGAAAATATACAGATTGCCAACAAACACGTGAAAGGATGCTCAACATCCCTAATCATTAGAGAAATGCAAATCAAAACTACAATGAGGTATCACCTCACACCCGTCAGAATGGCCATCATCAAAAATTCTACAAACAATAAATGCTGGAGAGGGTGTGAAGAAAAGGGAACCCTCTTGAACTGTTGGTGGGAATGTAAATTGATACAGCCACTATGGAGAACAGTATGAAGGTTCCTCAAAAAACTAAAAATAGAACTACCATACTACCCAGCAATCCCACTACTGGGCATATACCCTGAGAAAACCGTAGTTCAAAAAGAGTCATATACCACAATGTTCATTGCATCTCTATTTACAATAACCAGGACATGGAAGCTACCTAAGTGTCCATGGACAGATGAATGGATAAAGAAGATGTGGCACATATATACAATGGAATATTACTTAGCCATAGAAAGAAACGAAATTGAGTTATTTGTAGTGAGGTGGATGGACCCAGAGACTGTCATACAGAGTGAAGTAAGTCAGAAAGAGAAAAACAAATACCGTATGCTAACACATATATATGGAATCTATATATATATATATATATATATATATATATATATATAGTTCTGAAAAACGTAGGGGCAGGACAGGAATAAAGACACAGATATAGAGAATGGACTTGAGGACACGGGGAGGGGCAAGGGTAAGCTGGGATGAAGTGAGAGAGTGGCATGAACATATATATACTATCAAATGTAAAACAGATAGCTAGTGGGAAGCAGCCGCATAGCATAGGGAGATCAGCTCCATGCTTTGTGATAGCACAGGGAGATCAGCTCCATGCTTTGTGAACACCTAGAGGGGTGGGATAGGGAGGGTGGGAGGGAGACGCAAGACAGAGGAGATATGGGGATATATGTATATGTATAGCTGATTCACTTTGTTATACAGCAGAAACTAACACACCATTGTAAAGCAATTATACTCCAATAAAGATGTTAAAAATTAATTAATTAATTTAAAAAATAAAATAAGACAAAATTCAGAAGACTTTAGACTGATAAAGAATACGACTAAAAATTTTTAAATACGATATGGAAAAACAATAAACATTTTTTTCACTCCAAAAAAAGAAACAAACCCCCCACAAGAACAACTAAGTGAAGTGGAGATAGAAAATCTACCTGATAAAGAGTTCAAGGTAATTATTCTAAAGATGATCAAAGAACTCAGAAGAAGAATGAATTAACACACTGAAAAGTTAGGTTTTAACAAAGAGTTAGAAAATACAAAGAAGAACCAAAATGGAGATGAAGAATACAATAAATTAAATGAAAAATACACTAGAAAGAATCAACAGTAGACTAAATGATACAGATGAATGGATCAGTGAGCTAAAAGCCAAGAGTAATGAAAATCATTGAAGCTGAACAGAAAAGAGAAAGAAGAATAAAAAGAAATGAGCACAGTTTAAGAGATCTCTGAGACAACATTAAGCATACTAACATTCACACTATAGGGGTTCCAGAAGAAGAAAGAGAGACAGGGGCAGAGAACATATTTGAAGACATAATAGCTAAAAACTTCCCTAACCTGGGAAAGGAAACAAACATCCAGGTCCAGGAAGCACAAAGAGTCCCAAACACGATCTAAAGAGGATCACACCAAGACACATTGTAATTAAAAGGGCAAAAATTAAAGATAAAGAGAGAATATTAAAAGCAGCAAGGGAAAAGCAACAAGTTGCATACAACGGGATCTCCATAGGGCTATCAGGTGACTTTTCAGCAGAAACTCTACAGGCCAGAAGGGAGTTGCACAATATATGTAAAGTGATGAAAAGGAAAAACCTAAATCAAGAATACTCTACCTGGCAAGGCTTTCATTCAGATTTGATGGAGAAATCAAAAGCTTTATAGACAAGCAAAAGCTAAAAGAGTTCAGCACTACCAAACCAGCTTTGCAAGTAATGTTAAAAGGACTTCTCTAAGCGAAAAAGAAAAGGCTACAACTAGAAACACAAAAATTATGAAAGGAAAAAGCTCATTGGTAAAGGCAAACGGTAAGGTAGGAAATCAACTATGTAGAAAGCAAGTAGGAAGATGAAAAGACGAAAATAGAATCATCTATATTTACAATAAGTTTTTAAGGAATACATTAAACAAAAAGATGTCAAATATGATGTCAAAAACAGTAATTGTGCGGTGACAGGAGCAAAAATACAGGGTTGTTAAAATGTGTTTGAGTGCTTCCCTGGTGGCACAGTGGCTGAGAATCTGCCTGCTAATGCAGGGGACACAGGTTCGAGCCCTGGTCTGGGAAGATCGCACATGCCGCGGAGCAACTAGGCCCGTGAGCCACAACTACTGAGCCTGCGTGTCTGGAGTCTGTGCTCCGCAACAAGAGAGGCCACAATAGTGAGAGGCCCGCGCACCACGATGAAGAGTGGCCCCCGCTTGCCAGAACTAGAGAAAACCCTCGCACAGAAATGAAAACCCAACACAGCCAAAAAATAAAATAATTAATTAATTTAAAAAACAATGTGTTTGAACTTAAGAAATCAGCAACCTAAAAAAATCCTATATATCATATACATATCATATAAATATATAAATCATATCATATAAGTCATATATATGTATTTATATATGGCTATATATAAACCTCATGGTAACCACAAATCAAAAATCTATAATAGATACACACACAAAAAAGAGAAAGGGTTCCAAACATAACACTAAAGATAGTCATCAAATCACAAGGGAAGAGAACAAAAGAAGATGGAACAAAAAAGAACTACAAAAACAACCCCCAAACAATTAACAAAATGGCAGTAAGTACATAGCTATCAATAATTACTTTAAATGTAAATTGATTGAATGCTCCAATCAAAAGACATACAGTGGCTGAATGGATACAAAATCAAAACTCATAAATATGCTTACTACAAGAGACTCACTTCAGATCTAAAGACATACACAGACTGAAAATGCAGAACTAGAAGAAATAATTCTAAAATTTGTATGGAAACACAAAAGATCCTGAATAGCCAATGCAATCCTGAGATAAAAGAACAGAGCTGGAGGTGTCACACTCCTTGACTTCAGACTATACTTTGAAGTTATAGTCATCAAAACAGTATGGTACTGGCACAAAAACAGACACATAGATCAACAGAAAATAACAGAGAGCCCAGAAATAAAACCACATACTTATGGTCAATTAATCTACAACAAAGGATGCAAGAACATACAATGGAGAAAAGATGGTCTCTTCAGTAATTGGTGCTGGGAAAACAACTACATGTAAAAGAATGAAATTAGAATGTTTTCTCACACCATATACAAAAATAAACTCAGAATGAATTAAAAACCTAAATGTAAGACTAGAACCATAAAACTCCTAGAAGAAAGCATAGGCAGAACACTCTGACATAAATCATAGCAATATTTTTTTGGATCTGTCTACTAAGGTGAAGGAAACAAAAGCAAAAATAAATAAACGGGACCTAATTAATCTTACAAGCTTTTGCACAGCAAAGGAAACCACTGACAAAACAAAAAGACAACCCACTGAATGGGGTGAAAATATTTGCAAATGATAAGACCGATAAGGGGTTACTATCCAAAATATATAAATAGCTCATACAGCTCAATATCAAAAAAACAAACAACTTGATTAAAAAATGAGAAGAACCTGAATAGACATTTCTCCAAAGAAGACATACAGATGGTCAACAGGCACATGAAAAGATGCTCAACATTGCTAATCATCAGAGAAATGCAAATTAATACCACAATGAGACATCACCTCACACCTGTTAGAATGGCTATCATTAAAAAGATCACAGGGCTTCCCTGGTGGCGCAGTGGTTGAGAGTCCGCCTGCCGATGCAGGGGACATGGGTTCGTGCCCCGGTCTGGGGAGATCCCACATGCCGCGGAGTGGCTGGGCCCGTGTGCCATAGCCGCTGAGCCTGCGCGTCCGGAGCCTGTGCTCCGCAATGGGAGAGGCCACAACAGTGAGAGGCCCACGTACCGCAAAAAAAAAAAAAAAAAAAGATCACAAATAACAAATGTTGGCAAGGATGTGGAGAAAAGGGAAACCTTGTACACTGTTGGTAGGAATGTAAATTGGTATAGCCACTGTGGAAAACATTTTGGAGGTTTCTCAAAAAACTAAAAATAATGGGACTGAGTGAACTGATAAGGATAATTATAATTTTTGTGACTTTCTGTTTGAATAAAAAAAAAAACCTAAAAATAGAATTATTGTATGATCCAGCAATTCCACTCCTGAGTATATACCCAAAGCAAATGAAAACACTAATTCGAAAAAATAAATGCACCCCAATATTCATAGCAGCATTAATTACAATTTCCAATATATGGAAGGAACCTAAGTGTCCCTCAGGAAATGAGCAGATAAAGAAGGTGTGATATATATGTACATTGGAGTACTCCTCAGCCATAAGAAAGAATGAAATTTTGCCATTTGCAACAACATGGATGGACCTGGAGGGTATTAAACTTAGTGAAATAAGTCAGACAGAGAAAGAAAACTACTGTATGTTATCACTTCTATGTGGAATCTAAAAAGCAAAACAAACAAATAAATATAACAAAATGGAAACAGACTCACAGATATATAGAGAACAAACTAGTGGTTTCTGGCAGGGAGAGGGAAACAAGGATGCGTAAGATAGGGGTAGGGAATTAAGAGGTACAAATTACTATGTATAAAACAAAAAAGCTACAAGGATATATTGTACAGCACAGGGAATACAGTCAATATTTTATAATAACTTTAAGTGGAGTATAATCTATAAAAATTTTGAATCACTATGTTGTACACCTGAAACTAATATTATAAATCAACTATACCTTGATAAAAATAATAAAACTAAAGAGGATGTGAACTAGAATACTAGCTTTGAAGCAGAAAAGGGTGAAAAACATTATAGAGTAAGAACCTAAATGGTTTAGTAACTAAAATTTGATGTGGGAAATACATTTATCATTTCCCTCTTTCTCTCTCTCTCGAAAAAAAAGCAGCCTGTAAAACAGTATGAAAATGGTGCAGTCATTTTGGAAAACAGTTTGGAGATATCTCAAAATTTTAAACATAGAATTATTATATGACTCAGCATTTCTGCTCCTAGGTATATACCCAAGGGAATTGAAAACATATTCACAAGAAAATTGGTACACATATTCACAACAGCATTATTCATAATAGCCAAAAGGTAGAAACAATCCAAATGTCTAATAACTACTGCATGGATAAGTAAAAAGTGGTGTATCTATACAATGGAATTTTATTCAGCCAAAAAAGGAATGAAGTGCTGATACATGTTACTCATGGATAAACCTTGAAAACATTATGCTCAGTGAAACAGTCACAAAAGTCCACATATTGTATGATTCCATTTATATGAAATGTCCAAAATAAGCAAAGAGACACAAAGTAGATTAGTGGTTTCCAAGGTCTGGAGGAGTGACTGCTAATAGGTACAAGAGTTTCTCTTTGGAGTGATGAAAATGTTTTAAAATTGATTATGGTCATAGCTGAACAACTCTGTGAATATACTAAAAACCACTGTATTGTACGTTTTAAAAGGGTAAATTTTATGTTATGAATTTTATGCTAAGGTAAATTATACCTTTAAAAAAAGGCTAAGGAATATAACATTGTATATGATATGACTCAAAATTTGTGAAAAAAAAGTATATGCATAGAATAAAGATTGAAAGGAAATTTACTGGCTATTCTTTGGTGGTTCGATTACAAAAACTATTTTTTCTTTTTCTCTTTTTTGTATTCTCAATTTTGTAAACAGATACACAAATACTAAAATTTGAAAAATCGATTAAACATTTTTTATATTACCTACCACATTCTATCCCAGAATCTAAAATAAGAAGGTATTTAATTTAGCATATAATGCTATTCCTAGTTATTTAATGTTTCATAAAACATAATTTCATGGCCTTTGAAAAGAGAATAATAAATTCTGGGTGATCTTCCAACCACATTTAAAAACCACTAATCTAGTCTGACCCTCTAATCTCTTTTTTTTCAACCCTCTCTTTTTAATGTTGATAAAATCCAAGAGTGATTAGTATAAATTTAAGTATATGGTGCTGCTTTTCAAAATGAAAGGAACAAAAAAAATGGATCTTTAGCTTTCAGAAAATTCATACCTACTGAGGTAGGAAAGAGTTTGCTAAAATATGTATATATAATCTTGCTGTACAGATATCCATAGACTAGCCAGGCTACAGAAATCCACTGGATGCAGACCACTGAGTTGGGCAATGCCTCAGGATGGGTTCAAAGGTCCTTTGATGATCAAACCGGTATGTGGCTACAACAGTGATACAACCACTCAAATTCACATAAAATCATGTAATGCCTTGAATGATTATTTAATCCTGTGTGCATGTCTTGCCTTCCCAAATGATAGTAGGGTCTCTATGAGCAGGTATCACAGAGAATCCCCATGGAGCTAGCTCAAGGTAAGAGATACTCTAAAACAGTTTGAAGAGAAAGGCCATGAATTTGTTATGCACCGCATGAGGCACTGAGGAGAGATCCATAAACTACTGCATTACCACTCACATAACTCTATGGGGTATGTATTATAGGTGGGGAAACCGAAGCTCAGAGACGTTAAATAAACTGCCCAGGTTACAACAAGAAAGATTTTAACCCAGGAAGTATAACTGAAAAGTAAGACAGAAAAAAAAAAAAAACCCAAAAAACATTTACTATGATTCAGGCAATGTTCCATGTTTTATTAATTTATCCATGTAATTATTAGCTTATTTGCAATATATCATTAACTTAATCCTCAGAACAATCCTATGATATAGGACCAACTATTATCCCATTATACTGCCTCCTTTTATAATAAAATGATTCATATTCCTCTTTCAGATCACAGCTCTCAAATTTCAGTTCTTCAAAAATGATCCTGTAGGGGACTTCCCTGGTGGCGTAGTGGTTAAGAATCCGCCTGCTAATGCAGGGGACACGGGTTTGAGCCCTGGTCCGGGAAGATCCCACATGCCGCGGAGCAACTAAGCCCGTGAGCCACAACTACTGAGCCTGCGCTCTAGAGCCCATGAGCCACAACTACTGAGCCTGTGTGCTGCAACTACTGAAGCCTGTGAGCCTAGAGCCTGTGCTCCACAACAAGAGAAGCCACCTCAGTGAGAAGGCCGTATACCGCAATGAAGAGTAGTCCCCGCTCGCCGCAACCAGAGAAAGCCCACACGCAGCAACGAAGACCCAACGCCGCCAAAAATAAATAAATAATACATAAGTAAATAAATTTATTTTAAAAAAATGACTGTAATCTACGTAGGCTTGCCCTTGTATTCTCTGATTGAGCAGGGCATTTTAGTTTCACCTGAATAATTTGTGTGGTCATTTAATTTTTGTCTGTTCGCCCCAGTAGACTAAAAGCACTAGAAGGGAATGTTATTAATGGCTCAGGTAATTCTGAATACTGTAAGAGAGAAACCCTGAACTCTCAGGGGTTTCAGAGAGTAGTTTATTTCCTGACCACACAGTCAGTTGTGGGCGCTCAGCAGGAAGATTTCTATGTGGTGATTCAGGAACCAGGCTCCTTGCATACTGCCCTCTGCCTCTCCTAGGACCTCCTAGACCTAAATGTGGTGTACTTCACTTCTGTCCCCGTTCCACTGGCCAAAACTCAGGCTCACGGATGCACAGGACTGCAAGGGAGTCTGGGAACGTGGTCTAGCTGGCAGCTGAAGAGGAAGGGAAATACGTTTGGTAACAGCGAACCAATCTCCTTCACAGAATAGACCACATGTGTGCCTTTTCATCTTCTGATACTGTAAAAGACTGCAGAAATGAGGGGTGATCCCCCCTTCCACGTGACCTCTTGTTTCACCTAGCAGGGCATCTTTAATTTCCATGACAGAGAAAAGGCCCCACCAGACTATAAGCTCTACGATAGAAACTGGGTCTGTTTTGTTTTGTTCATCATGGTATGCCCACAGCTAACAAACTTTTTAAGGGTCTGTAAAAAATGATTAAGTCCTGAAGAAATAATTTATAGGCTAAAATATGAAAGAGAAAACTACAATATAAAGATTAATAAATGAAATTTCCTCAAAAGGTAACATCCTGTCGATTAGTTAACTACAAGTTCACTCTACATGGTCATGTAGAAATTTAAAACAGCTAAAATCACAGGAACCAAACGATTTATTATTTTAAAAACTCAAAATGATAAAAATCCCTTCACAAACATAGAGCAAAAGCTATACTTAAAATGGTTGGGACTTCCCTGGTGGTGCAGTGTGTAAGACTCCATGCTCCCAATGCAGGGGGCCCAGGTTCGATCCCTGGTCAGGGAACTAGATCCCACATGCATGCTGCAAACAAGAGTTCGCATGCCACAACTAAGGAGCCAGCAAGCCACAACTAAGGAGCCCTGGAGCTGCAACTAAGGACCCCGCGTGCTGCAACTAAGACCCGGCACAACCAAATAAATAAAGTGGTTTATATGGTACAGGGAAGGGATTCAAAAATAAGAGTGTATCATGAATCGAGTGGAAATCATCATCAAACAGCCCTCTTATACAGCACTGGTCTCACAAAAGGTATGTAGTCATCATTATTAAACATGTTATGTTTTAGAATGACAATGGTGACATTTGGAATTCTTAACTGAAATCCCATAAAAGCAGAGGTCTGAGGGGAAGAAGGAAATTGAGGGTTTAGTGACGATGCACTGGAGTAAAGATAACAAAAGGAAACAATTGTGCAGTTGGATTTAACCCTGGTCCCTCTCTTTCCCCAAACTCTTCCTGGAACCACCAGCTTAGCAGGGAGGATCTGGCACCACTTCATTTACAGACTGTACAGAGAATCTGTATTTTTTTCCTGTTTGCTTAGGATTGATTTCATCCTTGTTGGCTGGAAAGATCAGCAAGGCCAACTTGATCTACAGCTGACTGTCCCCTTCCCTCACATGGTAAGACTTTCTTAACTACCTCCTGAGACACTCAAACTTGCATTTTTCCCTTGATGTTTTAACCATTTGTACTGACACTCTCACTGCCTGTTTCTTCAACCTGGATTCTGACAATTTACAAATCTGAATCTCACGTTCTGACCATTTACTTTTTGTAATTTAAAATACTTACTAGGGAAAAA
Organism: Stenella coeruleoalba; assembly: GCF_951394435.1. Lineage (NCBI taxonomy): Eukaryota > Metazoa > Chordata > Mammalia > Artiodactyla > Delphinidae > Stenella > Stenella coeruleoalba. The sequence goes on from NC_137162.1 coordinate 32,741,245, forward strand.
AAAAAAAGAAAGAAACTAATGTGGCCACGCTGTAAAACTTCTGTTTTCCAAATCTGCTCTATTCTTCAACTTCATTCAGAGGCTGGAAGGCTGGCTCTTACTATGGTGACTAGGACTTTGGCAGCCCCAGTTCCTAGCTGGAATGCAAAATTCCAAATCCCTATCCCCGGCCTTCATTCAATAACTGGGAGGATATTTCTAAGACAGAGCCCTCACTCTGGAGCAGGCTGGAACCCAACCCCTATAACTTCGCAATGCAATTCAACAAGCCCTTCTTTAGTCCCTGCCGAAGGCACGCCAGCAGATGCAAAGGCTAATATATGAGAGCAGGTCAAGAGGTGTACAATCTAGGAGGGGAAACGGCCTCTACACAACTACCACTTAGCAGAGTAAAAACATCATGCACACTAACTAAGGTACTGTAGTAAGGTATTATAAGATATTGTAGTATGTACAGTATTTGCTCAGATGTGGAAAGTACAATAAGCTATTACAGAACTTCACATTTTAGTATTATTTTTCATAGTCGTCATAGAGATCATAATCATAACAGCAGCAGTTCAAATTTGCTGGAACAACTGCTACGTGCTATGTTTGGTGCTTTTCAGATATCCAATCTTCACGACTCTCTGCATTAGGTGCTGTTTTCATTATTCTCATTTTACAGGTGAGAAAAGTGGACACTTAGAAAGATCAAGTAAATTGCTGAAGGCTCCACTGCGAGTTAACGGTGGAGCCGGGACTCCTTCCAGAGCCCAACTCTTAACTGCTCGCTCTGCTGCCTGTATAACACATTCCACTATTATGAAAACTCAAAGAAATGAAGATCCTTCCAGAAGTTTTCCCTTTGGAAAGCACTCCTCGGGACAGTACACTTCAGGTTCACCGGGAGGATTCAAAAGCACGCCATGGCAATTAATCAGGGATGGCAAACGGCTTATTGCAGTCCAGACTTTTTCAATTTGCTAGCACCAAATAAATGTTTAGTTATGGAGTTGAAGAATAATAAAATAAAAATGAAACCTTGGGGAAATAATATGAATCACACCTTAAGACTATATTTTTCTAGCCTTCCAAAGTCATTGCTCTTTATATTTAAAGGCAACTCCTGGTTAACTAGGAGTGAGACTTGATGCTCACTACCTTTATGCCCAAAGCAATCATTAATTTTTCAGTCCAAGTAGGAAAAGACACTTTGGACTTTCTTTTCTTTCTTTCTTTCTTTGTTTTTTTTTAATTAAAAGAAGGAGGGGGAAAAAAAAGGGTTCTCTGTCCTTGTGCTTAAGGAAATAAAATACAATATGTTAAAGTTGCAATGTGGAGTGCTTTTACCAACATAATTTCAACTTTCTCCAAACACATCTGTAAAAGAAATTACCCATAAAAATACTCCACAGCAAATTTTAGAGTCAGGTGATACAAAGTAAGAGAATTATCTGCTGCTAGGGCCCCTCTCTGTCTTTCCCGGCCTCCCCATTCTACACAGCCTTCACTCTCTAAGAAGGAGGAGATGGCAGAGGGACTCACACATATCTTTTCTCAAGCTTTTCTTTATTATCTCTTCATGATGTTGTATTAAGCGGGAAGAAGGAAGTAGAAAAATAGATATCAGAGAGCTCCTTCAAAGGGTATTAGTAATGTTTCTTGTCAAATACAACTGAATTGAACTTTGAAGACTTTGTTTTTGGTTTCTCACAGAAGGTTTCCATTTGGGCCTTCTCCCTCCAATCCCCGATTAATCAATCATTAGTCAAATAAATATGGACAGAGGACCTGTCTTATGCAAAGTGTTTTTCTAGGTAGAAAGGGTTACAAAGTTCAATAAGAAAGCCATGGCCTCCAGAAGCTTAAAACCTATTAGAATTCATACGAAAAGATCTGGAACCAGAACCAGCAAACTGTTAACTTGTGGTTGGGACAGGGGTGGGAGATTAGGCAAGGAAGAATCAACTACTTGTAAATTTTTATACACAATTTTTTCCTTTCAAGGAACGTGTATTGCTTTTGTCTTTTTTTAAATTTAAAGCCTAGTAAGGGAGATAATATATAAAAATACAAAGGCATCCAAGAAGTACATCAGATGACCAAAAACCTACCCATAGGTCTATAGATGGTTTGCTTGTCACTGTTCACTTTTAATCATGTTGATGAGAATGAAATGGAGCAAGACCCTATGGGGTCTTCTCAGGACAAACCCCCCTACCCATGTCCTCTACCTGCCTTTTGTCTGTAGAGAAACTTAAGTTAAAGAATAAATTTAATCATGGAAGTGAGAAAATGCAAAAACAAAGGAAAGCAGTCAAACAAGATCAAATAATAATAGTTTAGTCAATAAACAAAGTCAAAGACCTTTAGAAGTTCCTCCTCAAAAGCTAGAGATAATATTCTGAGCCATACCGTTTGAGCTGTCTTGTAGATACTGAAATCCCCACCAGGTGGATGAAGTTGACTACATGATGACCAGACTGTACCCATGACATAAGCTGCCACAATTCTGGGAACTGGCCTCAAAGAAATGGGAACGAACTGACCCTGGGACTGAAAATTAACTGTACTTAAACAATCAAGATGACACTGATCAGTCCACTGACTAATTTCAAGACAACTGTCAGAGCTGACTGTGCTGTTCTGCACATAGCCCCCTCCCTCTACCTACACACCCCTGAAGCAAGCTCTTTCCTACTGATCAGCAGGTGAGAGTTGGTCTTTGGACATGAGTCCACCCCTCTCCCCTGGTTGTCAGCCTCCAGAATAAAGCCAACTTTCCTTTCTACCAACATTTGCCTCTCAGGTATTGGTTTCTGAGTGGCAAGCAGCCGGACCTGAGTTTCGGTAACAAGAATATGGATGCTCAACTATCCTCAAGCATTATGGACTGTATTCTTAAGGACTGTATTCAGTCTCAGCACATTTCAATTCTGAATCCAGGTTTATTTTACTAACGGTGATTTTAGGTTTGACTAATAGTGCTCTTATGATAAAGAGTGTACTTTCATAATGCCCGTGGGTCTCCAACATTGCCCTGTGTGTGACCAGGGCTAGTTCTGGGATGTGTATGCTTACCACCAAAATGTAAGGAATGATGTATCCTAGTTTCTTTTCAGATGGATCAGTTTCTCTGAAAATGAGCTAACAATGGTGAAGCAGGTGTTTGATCACCCAGATACACCAACGCGACTGGCAAAGTCTTAAAGCACATTCTTACTCACAAAAGGCTGTGAATCTCTTCTGCAATTACGATTTCAATTCCTTCTAAGTAGCTCTGCAGGTCCATGAGCTTAAGAACAGGTATAAATGGTGGAGTTATACATGCCCCATATGCCTCCTGATAAAATATCACCTAATCAGAGAATTCTTCTCTCATCTCTCTTATTAAAATAGCATCTCTTTTCCCTTTATCCTCTATTTATGTATCCTGCTTTGTCACGTATCACCATCTGACTGTATAATATCTATTTATTTGTGTTTTGCCTATGGTATTTTCCCCTCTACTAGAACATAACAGAGACTATTGATTGTCCTTCATTATCCACTCTCCCCTGGACTCAGAGCCCTTGAATTTATCTGAGTACATGATCTTTCAGAATCAAGACTATATTTCCCAGCTTCCCTTGGAGCTAGGTAGTGTCCATGTAACAAAATTCTGGCCAATGGAATATTTTGGAAAGTGATGTGGACAATCTCTGGACAATACAGTCCTTTAAAAGGAGTGGGCATGCCATTTCTTCCTGCTTTTCTTCTTCCTACTGTTGAGAACATGGACGAAGTGTTGAGCCATCTTGGACCATGCGAATGAGGGACATATACCAGATGGAGCCTGGGTCCCAGAATGATGTGGTAGGGCAGAATTTTAAAATAACCACAGAGCACTCTTAAGTGACAAAGAAACACTTCTATCTTATTTATATAATTTTTAAAAAATCTATTTATTTTATATATTTATTTTTGGCTACATTGGGCCTTCGTTGCTGCGCACGGGCTTTCTCTAGTTGAGGTGAGCGGGGGCTACTCTTTGTTGCAGTGTGCAGGCTTCTCATTGTGGTGGCTTCTCTTGCTGTGGAGCATGGGCTCTAGGCACGCAGGCTTCAGTAGCTGCAGGCCACAGGCTCAGTAGTTGTGGCTCGTGGGCTCTAGAGTGCAGGCTCAGTAGTTGTGGCACACGGGCTTAGTTGCTCTGCGGCATGTGGGATTTTCCTGGGCCAGGGCTCGAACCCATGTCCCCTGCATTGGCAGGCGGATTCCACTGCACCACCAGGGAAGCCCCTTCTATCTTATTTAAGCTATTTTTATTTTTGGTCACTGTTAAAGACAACAGAACCTATATCCCAACTAATACACTTCAAGAGGGCAGGGGCATTTCTGTTTTGTTCATTGTTTCTCTAGTTCATTAATAGAACCTGGCACATAGTAGTAGTAGCTCAATAAATAACTGCTGAATGAATGAATGAATCAATAAATGTTCAAATGCTATGTCCAATTTGACTCTGAATATCTTAATTGTTTGAGCAAATCAGCATTATGCTTACTTTTATTTGTTTGGTTTGGATTTTGCTTTTACCTTAACATCTTTTAATTCAGTATATTCAGATGTCTTGTCCCATTAGCAAGAAAACGATGCATTTCAAACCACTCACTAATTCATAAAGCCTTTTGGTCCCTAAGCATCCTTAATCTGAAAAAGTAGTTGAGGAGATCTTTTCAACAAGTTTCCATTGCCTAGCCATCTGACGGCATTAAAATAAACTAAATGTTAACACTCTGTTTCAACTTCTTCCAAGTATCCCATCCCGTAAACTGGCAATAGTTAAGAGCAAAAACACATACGTCATTAACAACATTGATCGTTTTCTCCATCACATCATACTATGAACCTGGCCTACACTTTCTCCTAAAGAAGAATGAAATGGAAGTTAGTTATCCCAAACATTTCTTTGACTTACACAAACTCTTGGACACCTCTTACTTCCTCCTTTCCTTGCATATGACTCTGTGTTTACATGTTTAGGAAAAACTTCTCAGATTTCTTCATGGCAAGTAGTTATACCCTATTAGTACATATTTGCTAGATGATAATTATTTTGTAAAACTTTTTTGGCAAAAATCTTCTGAGTATTGCAATTAGGGTTCAACTCACAGGCTATAAGTTTTGAAGCCCTGACAGAGTAACTTGGTATATTGTGGTAGCCTAAGAAAGGTTCACAAAAGGGATGGGATGTACTTAACAAGGTTTTATAAAATGGCCAGAATCTTAAGTAGTGAAGTGAGGGGGACATGACAGGAAGAGAGAACCAGATCAGGCAAAGGCTTTAGAGGCTAGTAGGGAACAGAATAGCACTATTCATAATAGCTTCAAACTGAGAACAACTCAGTGGAATGGATGAAGAGTAGGATATTCCTGAAAAGGAATGGAATATGTAGCAAGTTGCAATGAAAATGCACAGACTACCACTATATGAAACAACATGAAGGAGTCCTACAGATAAAATGTTGGGTAAAAGAAGACCTACAAAATAGTACCTACTATGAGTTCATTTACATAAAGTTAAAAAATAGGCCAAATGGTGTCAGAAAACAGGATTGATTACTTTGGGAGAAGGCAAAAAGAGAGAGACTGGAAGAGGATACAAGGTAAGCCTCTGGGGTGCTAATGATCCATTTGTTGATTATGGTGCTGGTTATATCACTGTATTCGCTTTGTGAAATACAGTGAGTTGTACACTTTGTATGGTTTGTATACTTCTCTGTAGGTATGTTATACTTCATAATAATAATAATAATAATAATAATAATAATAATAAAGAGCAAAGGACCAAGAATAGTAAGGACACTTCTGAAAAGAAGTTGTTAGGATTTCCTAATGTTGTTGGCACAGTGACGGATGAATTATCCAATGAATTATATTAGAGGGCTCAGAGAAGACCAATGCATATGTGGAATTTTGGTATATAACAGGGGTGGCATGTCAGATTAGAGCTGGAAAATGGATACCTGTGTGGAAATAGATTAAAATGGGATCCCTGCCTCACACCATATACAAAATCAAGGATTTAAATGGATTAGGGAATCAAATGTCAACAATAAAACTTTATAACTCTTAGTAGAAAATACAAGTGAATCTTTTAGAATTCAGGTAGAGAAAAATTTCTTTTAAAAAAGCACTGACTATAAAATAAAACTTTACTAACTTTTACTATGAAAATTAAGAATTTTGTTTTTCAAAGGAAATATTACAAAAAAGAAAAGACAATTTAAAACTGGGGGGAAATATTAATAATACACACAAACAAAAAAGGATAATATCAGGAATATATAAAGAACTACTATAAATCAATCAGAAGCACAAGCAAACCAATAGAAAATGGGCAAAAGATGGGAGGCATTTCACAGAAAAAGAAACACAATGACAATATGAAGATATGGCTAGCATCATTAGTGATCAGAAAAATGCAAAATTAACCATAGAGAAATACTTTTAAACCTGCTTGATTGGCAAAAACAACAAATTGAAAAATATCAAGTATTAGAAAGGATACAGATCCAGAGAATTTTTTACACATCACCGGGGTGGGTGTGAAGTCTAAACTGGTATAGACACTTTAGAAAACAGCCACTATCTTCCAAATTAAATATTCACATACCCTATGTTCTAGCAATTCTACTCCTAGGTATACAGTTGACCCTTGAACAACAGGGTGGTCAGGGATGCTGAACTGCACCCCCCCAACCCTGTGCAGTTGAAAATCTGTGTGTGACACATCCAAGGTTTTGCATCTTTGGATTCAACCAACTCGAAGATGTGTAGTAACATAGTATGTATTTATTGACAAAATTTGCACATAAGTGGCCCTGTGCAGTTCAAGCTCCTGTTGTTCAAGGGTCAACTGGATATCCAGGAGAATATTTTGTACATGAAAACGAGCAACATATACAAAAATGGTCACAGAAGGTCAGTTTAAAATAGTAAAAGACATGGAAACAATTTAAATGTCCATCAACTGGAGAATGCATGAGTAAACTGTGATATATTCAGAGGAATATTTACATCAATCAAAGCAAATGAACTACAGCAACATAGAACAGTATAAATGCAACTGAGAAATATAATGTTGTTTTTAAAAGTCTCAAAAGATTACACATAGGCATGCCTTCATGTAAAGTTCAAAACAATGGAAATTTAAAATGCATAGCTTTTTTATCAAGGTGAAATTCACATAACATACAATTAACTAACCATTTTAAAGTGTACAATTCAGTGGCATTTAGTAAAAATGTATAGTTCTTAAGAATACATGTAGATGCAACAACACTGTATAAAAAGAAAAGTAAGGGAATAATGGAAAGGATTGAGGATAATATACTTGGGTTGGGGGGAAAGGGGATAGGCAGAGGCATGAGAGGGCCAAAAGAGGGCATACAGGGTATTTCAAGGCCCTAGCATTACTTTCGGCTGATAAACTTATTTTTTTATTTATTATTTTTTTTGAAAGGAAAAAATAAAAATGCCTTTATTTGTGATGACATGATTTTCAAGGTAGAAAATCCCCCAAAACTGACCCCCCAATAAGGAAAGGTGAGTGTAATAGAAAGGATGCAGGATACAAGGTTAATGTACAAAAGTCAAATGCTTCCTATATATGAGCAAGGAACAGTTGGAATTTGAAATTTTAAAAAATACCACTTACAATATACCTCAAAAATTAAATACTTAGCTATAAGTACAAAATATATACATGACCTATATGTGGAAAACTACAAAACGCCAACAAAAAATCAAAGAAGATCTAAATAAATGGAGATATATTCCATGTTCATGGACAAGGAGACAACACTGTTAAGATGTCAGTTCTTCCAACCTGATCTGTAGATTCAGGGCAGTCCCAATCAAAATCCCAGTAAGCTATTTTGTAGAACTCAGGAAACTGATTCTACAGTATATATGGAAAGGAAAAGGGCTTTTAACAGCCAACACAATACAGGCATACCTTGAAGATATTACAGATATGATTCCAGACTGCTGCAATAAAGTGAATATCACAATAAAGCGAGTTACACAAATTTCTTGGTTTCCCAGTGCATATAAAAGTTATATGGTATTGGGCTTTCCTGGTGGCTCAGTGGTTAAGAATCCACCTGCCAATGCAGGGAACACGGGTTCGAGCCCTGGTCCAGGAAGATCCCACATGCTGCGGAGCAACTAAGCCCATGCCACAGCTACTGAGCCTGCGCTCTAGAGCTCGCGAGCCACAACTACTGAGCCTGCGTGCTACAACTACTGAAGCCCATGTGCCTAGAGCCCGTGCTCCGCGGCAAGAGAAGCCACGACAATGAGAAGCCCGTGCACCACAACGAAGAGTAGCCCCCACTCGCCACAACTAGAGAAAGCCAGTGCACACCAACGAAGACCCAATGCAACCAAAAATAAATAAATGAAATAAATAAATTTTTAAAAAAAGTTATATGGTATTTGTCCAAATGATTTCAACATTTACACTATACTGTAGTTTATTAACTGTGCAATACCATTATGTATAAAAAACGAATGCACATACCTCAGTTAAAAAATTCTTTATTGCTAAACAATGCTAACCATCATCTAGTCGGCTGATAAGTTTATGACTTATTTCATTATTGAAAATGGCCAACTACAAAAACAAACACATAAACAAACTGGTCCTCTGCCTCCTCACATCAACAGGTGTTGTCAAAAACTTTTTGCAAAGTATAGAAGCTAATTTTACATCACTTTAAGTTTTAGGTGAAGTAATGTCTTTGGGGGAAAAATCACTAAGGCAAAATGGCAGAAGGCCTCTGAAATCAACGTTATATTTGGAATAAGTCACATGGACTCCTGCAAGTGAGAAAGGTGGTCAGTCTTCCTGTGATGGAATATTTTGCTTTCTCACTGCTGGAAGATGAGCAATCCTAACACCTAGCAGGACTCAGCAGATATCCCACTTCCTCCAGGAAGTCTTCTCAGGCTACACAAATCTTCCTCCCACTCTTACAGCAGACACTATACCCCACAATTTAGAGTTATTTCGTCAGGGTCCCTAGAGAAAAATCTCTATTTATGGGGAGATAACACAGAGTTTTGGTTAAAAATTGAGGCTTGAGAAACAACAACAATAGTGCCAGGTACTGTCTAAATGCTTTAAAATTAAGAACATTAAATAAAGACACAGACCTACTAGAGAACGGACTTGAGGATATGGTGAGGGGGAAGGGTGAGCTGTGACAGGGCGAGAGAGAGGCATGGACATATATACACTAACAAACGTACGGTAGATAGCTAGTGGGAAGCAGCTGCATGGCACAGGGATATCGACTCGGTGCTTTGTGACCGCCTGGAGGGGTGGGATAGGGAGGGTGGGAGGAAGGGAGACGCAAGAGGGAAGAGATATGGGAACATATGTATATGTATAACTGATTCACTTTGTTATAAAGCAGAAACTAACACACCATTGTAAAGCAATTATATCCCAATAAAGATGTTAAAAAAAAAGAACATTATCATTAACATATGTTATCATTTAAGATATAACGACTTATTAATTTTTACAATCCAAAGAAGTAGGTAAAACTATTATCCCCACTTTAGAGATGAGGGAACAGAGGCACAGAGAGGTTAAGTAACTTTCATTAGGTCACAGAGCTAGTAAGTATAGAGTCAGAATTTTAACCCAGGTACTCTAGCTCCTGAGCTCACTTAACCACTGTGGAGGCTTAAGCCTTCAGTAACTTAACTGACATAATACAATCAATTCAGCCCCATACCTATGGGTCAGAAATAGCGTTTGGCTTCTGACACAGGGGAGAAGAGTTGGCTTGAGAGCCTGGCTTTGAAATCAATGCCTGACCAGACCTGGGCAAGGCCTCTGCCTTTCTTTGAGCCTCAGTTTCCTTTTCTGTAAAATGAAAGGTTGGACTTGATGGTCTCCACGGCCCTTCCAGTGCTAACGTTTTATGAGTCTGGGATTCCTGGCTGGATTCCTTGCAGCTCAGGCCATACTAGCTCTTCCTGGGCCAGGTCTGGCCCCTCCCGCTGGGCTCAGTGTCTCACAGTTGGCGCTGCTTCCCATAAATAAGAGAAAAAGAACAAGGGGGAAATATCCTCCTGAGAGACTGGGAGGGATCCCACGGCTGTTCTGGATGCTTTGAAGAACTTACAGTCATTAACCAGAGAGAGCTACCTGCCAAGTGAAGGATGGAAAGAACTGGACTAAGGGGAGAAATGAACTCACAAATCTTGGCTACATTCAAACTAAAAGGGCATCTCTGAATACTTAAAGCACTGACAATGTTATTGCAACAAGATGAGCCAGTTTCTTAAAGAACTGAAGACAGAATAAGCCGTGAAAGCTGGAATAGACCAGAGAACACAGGAAAAACCTGATGAACTATGCACCAACCAAAGTTGTTTACAATCTGGGAAAATGGTGCAATAAATGAAAGATAGCACAGACATATTGGCCTCTACCATTCCACCATAAACTCTTCTAGGCCAGGTGCTGTACCAGGAATCTATGCATCCCAGGAACCCTAAAGCATTAGGTTCAGAATCAGCTGACATTAACAGACCACCTACTATGTGACAGGCTGTTTCACACATTTTTATCCTATTTTAGAGATGAGAAGACAGTCTTTAGAGATCCAGTTTCTAGTTCTGTGTCTTCCACCATTAGCCATGTGAACCTGGTTAAATAGCTTCACCTGTCTAGGGGCTTGGCTACTTTATCTATAAAATGAGGAGCTGAATAAAGTTATAAAAGGTGGGCCTTGGGCTTCCCTGGTGGCACAGTGGTTGAGAGTCCGCCTGCCGATGCAGGGGACACGGGTTCATGCCCCGGTCCGGGAAGATCCCACATGCCGCGGAGCAGCTGGGCCCGTGAGCCATGGCCACTGAGCCTGTGCGTCCGGAGCCTGTGCTCCGCAACAGGAGAGGCCACAACAGTGAGAGGCCCGTGTACGGCAAAAAAAAAAAAAAAAGATGGGCCTTCCAGCTCAAGGATTCTGTAATTCATAAAGTTACCAAATACTTATTTTATATTCACCTAGAAAAGCATTCACACTGGACCAATTTAATTTGTTTATATTTCAGACCATTGGAACTCAACAGATTGCACCATGCTGAGCACATAATGTATGAATCTAAGAGAAAAAACAATTGTAGCTTTGGGCTTCAGTAGCTCTTCTGATTCCCTTCCACATGGTACTACCCAGGATCATCACATGTGGTTGAGAGTGTTGCATCCTGTATCAGGGCACCTGGCCAAGAGGGATGAAGAAGATGGGGCCAAATTTCAACCTGCCCTCTGGCATGAGCTTTGTGCTCATGAGGCTGAGTCCAAACCAAAGGTGCGTTATGGGTTTGTGGACGCCTCTGAACTATCCATCAATGCTGAAGGGAAGCTGTGAGCCAGACTGTGAAACAATGGCCAAGTTTGCATTGAAGTTGTTTTATATGCAGGACTTGTAATTTTACCTTTGCTCAAAACATTGTCAGACACCTCGTTTCACCTCTGGTCAGTTTATAAGACCCTCAATAAAACCAATCCTATCTTTCATAGTCACACATCAATACTGATCCAAACCACCATTAACCAGGATGCTTGAATGGACTGTTTTGAAAATTTCAATCCAAGCTCAAAGGATGAAGACATTTTGCATAATGGCAGCATGAACGGAAAACAGAGAGAGCCTTTTGAGATGATTCCTCAGAAAAAGAAAACCCTTATTTAGCTGCACATGTCCTGGTGTTTAAAATAAATCTATTTAATTACCTCACACTTACAAATCATGGCAACTACCAAATACTTGCCAAAATACAGAAAAACAAAAACTTTGGGAAAAATACTTGCTGGATCCCCATTCTGGGTTTCTAATGTGTTATCTTTACATGTGGACAATTCTTTGCCGCCATTATCAAGTCATTCATTTTGAGGCTCCTGATTTTTCTAGCAACAAATTAGATTTGCACTAGTTCACTCACAATGCTTTTCCTTTAAGTTGTGATCCACAACTACCAAGTCTAATCATTCTGGATTTCCTGGATCAGCCTCAATTTCAAATATTCTGCCCTTCTCTCCTCTCAATAAAAAGTTCCCAGCTTTTTGTTTGGAAAATATGGTTGCTACAATAATGGAATTACCCTCACAAAATATCAGTCATGCCAGTCCCACCATCATCACGGTGCCCATATTTGGTTTGTGGCCATCAGAAGAAGAACTGGCTGGTCCATCCAGGGCCTGAGACCATTTTCATGGCCTAATTGAAAAGAAAAATAATGCATTTGCTACCAAACAAGTTTTGGATTCACCGATTTAGAACTCAAATGAACTTTCCCCTTGTTCTGGAAGAGTCTTTCAAGGCTAAGGAATTACTATTTGATGGAAGGGTACACAATCTGGAAAAACTGAAGTCATGTGGCTTTCCCACTGCCAAACTCCTACATGCTGGCTCTCGAGACACATCCACACTCACTATTAAAGTTTCACCATTTATAATTTGGTGCTAAATCTTTCTGAAGCTAGGCTACTCAGCATGGTCTACTGAAAAAATTGATTCCTTATTCTATCAAAACATAGGGATAAGACCAACTAGGTGTCAGTGATAAAAGTTACCCAGTCTCAAGTTGAAGATGACGTTATTAAAACTAGGCTGGCACCATGAAAGGGAAACCAAAGGTCAGATTTCGGCAAGCAGGTTCCACACTCTATGCTTGCAGCATTTCTGAAAGGATACAGCTGATTCTGGTTTTGTTTTGCTGCGTCTGCAGTAGTTTTTGAGTCCCTTTTTCTCCAGGTACCTCACTCTGAATCCTCAGAGCATGGAGTAATAAAAGTTGTAACTGGGGGGAGATTTCATAACGTTGGCCAAGCACTTGAATACACAACGAACTCATTTTTTTTCTCCAGCCCCACAACCTTGTGAAGTAGGCGAAAACTTCATTTTAATGGTGTGATTATGGAAAGAAATGTTACTGAGTAATGTTTTTCATACTCAGGTCAGTTGCTCAGAATCTTTGAAGGGTCAGAGAAAACTTGAAATTAAAATGGAAAAATACTGAATTATGTTCCCGCTAGTTTTGGTTATTTCAGTGTGATCATGAATAAGCTATAGATTCTGAGTCAGATGTGTGCAGTTTGCTTTGGACTTTGTTCTTGCTTACTTACTTATAAAACTTTTAAAATGTCCTTCTAAATTACAGCAATTCAGTAAAAAATTCAAACCTTCGGGCTTGGTTTCTTCCCCCTTGCAGGCTGAGTCATAAAAAATAAATCTTAGCCATTTCAATAGCCAACACGCCCCTCACATTAAGAATTGGTATTGTTCCCCACGTCTCCCATTTCATCCAAAGGTCACACCCAACTCACATTTGAAGAAAGAAACAGCTCAAGGATTCATCCAGCTCAACATTTGCACATTTAATAAGAGAGCAGAACCTCTGCCAAGTTACCGGGGTGAGTTACATCAGAATCTTCCAGGGAAACTTCTGAGGAGCTGTTACGAGCATGGGTTATGGAGGTAGGCAGAGCTGGGTTCAAGTCCTGACACTGTGTGAGCTTGGTCCCGTTACTTATCATGAGCATGAAATGAGGATGTTCATAATATCAGTCTCGTAGACAGTTGCTGTCTACGAGAGGGAAAAGAGCAAAGACATCTGGGAAGCCCAGGGCCTGGCACCCTGTGAGAGCCCACTAAGTGCTCGCTGATGTACTGCTCCAGGCATTTCAGTGCTTAGCCAGTGATGAAGGAGCATCTCTCCTCTGTCCTGCCATTACTCCAAGTGTTTGAGTGACAAGTTTCTCTCCAAATCAAACCTCCAGGAGGTAGTTCTGGGTGAGGCAGAACACTCACCCCAAAATCCATGGCTGGGACTTAAATCAGCAAGTCATAGCCTGCTGGGGTTTTTAACAGGAAACATTAAGTTAATATCTGCAAATCATATACACAGTGTCTGACACGAAGTAGGCAATGAGTCCATGCCTGCCCTCGATTTCCTTTATACCCAAAGGAATTAAAATCCCAGGTCCTAAAGTGACTTGCTTAAGGTCACACAACCAGTTAATAGTAGAGCTGGAACTGGTACTTAGGTCTTTTTTGGGGGTGGGAAGGTGCTACCTCAGGTCTATTATTGAGAGTATTAAGGGGTCAGATGGTTTGAAGGAACTGGCCAAACACCTCCCAAACGCCAACAATGATCTCCTCAACTAACAAACATGGCATGCTGTCCCCATCGCTTTACCACCAACATCATCCCTGACCGTAACTGAGAAACAGAAGCTAGATCCCCTCTGGTCCATGACGGAAATCTGCCTGTACGGGCTGGGGGTTCTGAAGGGCAGGGACAGAGCTCCTGGGTCTTGACAGGAGGGGGCTTTCTTTCCTCCCTGGCCCATTGCGGATAACAGCAGAATCAGGTGTTCCCTTATAAACACAAAACATTTGGAAACTTTCTCAAAGGTCTTTACAGCCAGTTGAAATGGTGGGCCAGGAACAAGGAGGTCCAAACATGTCCCTTCTTTGTCTTTTTGGCAAAATCTGTGGAGGTGACAAGCATGGATCTCTGGGTCCACAGGACTGAAAAAGATCCTTTGAATATCAATGGAAAATTCTGATTCTGTCCTAGGCACTGCACTAAGGAACTGGTTCCAAGCTCTGAGGGTCAGGGGAAGGATAGCTAACAAGCTTGCACTGGGTCTGGGGAAGGAGAGAAGACACCGTAAGTGGGTGGAAACCGCCTTTATTCATTTATAATTCAGGGAGTCATTCAAGAAATACGTATTGAGTACTGACTGTCAGAGAAACTCTGTACTGGGATCCGTGGTAGGGGGAGGGGACTGGTAGTAAAGACCATGGAGAGAATGTGAAATCTAAGCTCAGGAAGGAAGGATGGGTAGGAATTCGCCAGGTAGAAAGGGGTGTTCTAAGCCAGGGGAAGGCAAACTTGCTGTAGAGGACCAGATCATAAATATTTTAGTCTTTGCAGGCCATACAGTCTGGATTGCAGCTACTCAACTCTGCTGTTACAGGGAGAAATCAGCTGTAAACAACACATAAAGGAACAGGTGTGACTGTGTTCCAATAACTTTCATTGGTGAAGAGTAAAATTTGAATTTCTTATAACTTTCACGTTATGAAATATTATTATTCTTGTGATTTTTTTGAACCCTTTAAAAATGAGGAACCAGGGCTTCCCTGGTGGCACAGTGGTTGAGAGTCCGCCTGCCGATGCAGGGGACGTGGGTTTGTGCCCCGGTCCGGGAAGATCCCACGTGCCGCAGAGTGGCTGGGCCCATGAGCCATGGCCGCTGAGCCTGTGCGTCCGGAGCCTGTGCTCCGTAACGGGAGAGCTCACAACAGCGAGAGGTCCGCGTACCGCAAGAAAAAATAAAATAAAATAAAAATAAAAATGAGGAACCATTCTTAACTTATATTTTAAGAATATCTGTATTAAGGTATATGGGTGTTTAGTCAAGGCCATTCCTGAACTAGGAAGATAATACGCATTTCTAAAGCAAAGATACTCTTAGACCCTCATACCCAAGGCTGGAACTAGGGTGAGACAAGTAAGCTGCCTAGGGCTCAAAATTTAAGGAGGCGCTCACTGATAAGTACAGGGTTGGCACTTGCAAGACCCTGCCTCCTTAAATTTTGCACCCTAGGCACCTGCTTGTCTCAGCCCAGGCCTGGCCCTGCTGCACCTGTGCATGATGGAGCATGTTACTATGAAGTGGTGACATCCTCCTCAATGCCTCCCTGTGATGCACAAGTTTGCAGGAAACAATCTGGTTCCCAGCCACTGCTCTGTGGAGCAGAATTTGGATAATTAGAAAAATGACCTATATGCATGATAAAAAGCTTGGGCAGAAGAGGAAGGAGAAACTAAGCAGACTGGAGTTTGGAGAGAATTGTGGGGAGAAGGAAGATAGAAAGTTTTACTTGAAAGTTGTTGCTGGTCGGGTAGTGTAAGAAAGACTAAGAATGAGATCAATATCCAAAGGAAAGGTTTAACAAGATTCACTGTGCATTAAAATTGGAAGCCTTCTTTGCTGCCCTCTTGACTTCCATTCATTATATCTATACCTATACATGTATCTAGCTATATATTGCAAATCACAATCTGATAATGGACTTATATCCAAAATACGTAAAGAATTCAAAAATTAAAAAAATATTTTTTTAAATGGGCACAGGATTTGAATAGGCATTTCTCCAAAGATGCATACATGGTCAACAAGCACATGAAAAGATGTTCAACATCACTGGCCATCAGGAAAATGCAAATCAAAACCACAATGAGATATCATTTCATACCCCCTAGGATGGCTATAAGCAAAAAGATGGACACTAAGAAATGTTGGTCAGAACGTGGAGGAATTAGAACGCTTGCACATTGCTGGTGGGAATGTAAAAAGCTGCAGCTGCTTTGGAAAAAGGTCTGGCAGTTCCTCAAAAAGCTAAGAACAATTATATGACCCAGCAATTCCACTCCTAGGTATACACTCAAGAAAATATATGTCTACATGAAAACCTGTACACGAAAGTTCACAGCCAAAAAGCAGAAAAAAAAACAATGTCCAGCAACTGATGAATGGATAAAGAAAATGTGGTATATTCATACAATGGAATATCATTCAGCAGAAAAAACTCACATGGTACTAATACATGCTATGAACTTGGAACCCTGAAAATATTATGCTCAGTGAAAGAAGCCAGTCACAAAAGACTACATACTATATGAGTCCATTCATATGAAGGTCCAGAATAGGGAAATCTATAGACATGGAAAGTAGATTAGTGGATGCTTAGGGCTGGGGGAGGGGGGAAGGGGTGGAGAGAATGGAGGGTGATAGCTAAAGGGTACGGGGTTTTTTCTGAGGTGATAAAAATGTTCTAAAATTGTGGAGATGATTGCATACATATGTGAATATACCCCAAACCACTGGATTATATACTTTAAATAGGTAAACTGTATGCTATGTGAATTGTATCTCAATAAAGCCATTTTAAAAAGGAAAAAAAAATCAAAGCATTTCTCCTTCCCTCCAAGGAGGTCTATTGGGTTTCAACGTATGGGCTCTCCTTGAAGATCATTGTGTCCTTGTGTTGCTGAAGGCAGAGGTGGTTTTCTGCTGAGTTCTTTCTGAGGATTTGAGGGGTGATGGCCTGAATGAGAGGGAAGGGGTTGGGGTTCAAGGGCTGAGTGATGGGGTTAGGGATTTGGATAACTGAGCTCTGTTAAGACGCTTGTTTAACCTGAGGCTCTGAATGTATCCAGGGCCGCTGCTACAACAAAAAACTACTGCATGGGGCTCTTCAGGGTCAGAAAATGACCCTAGCACCATTGTCCGAGAAGAGGTTTTCAGGGAAGATCCTGCCTGAGCCATGAGTTAGTCTAGTCATGGAGGGTCAGGGGACGGTCACCACCCCCTCCCCCCACTGCCAAAAATGCTTCAGTCCTTGAGTGTTGAATCCGCATCACTCCAGGAGGCCTATAAGCCCTAAGGGGACTGCTGTACTTGAGTCAGCTCCCGGGGGAGGTAGGGAGGGGCGGTGGGGGGGGAAGAGGGCCACTTCATCACTCATGACTATGGGGAAGTCATTCTATGGGCAGCCTGAGTTCCTCCTGTGTAAAAAATGCACAGTGTGGGTTAGATCAGGCCTCCATCTGATGCTCTTATCTTTGCCCACGGGTTCTGATTCTTTTCAGGCCACATTTTAACCACAGCCCATTTCCAGGGATGGGGCAGGCCTCTCCAGCTGCTAATTCTCATTATGCAGGACATCTGGGGAAAAGGAAGAACACGAAAAACATCCTAATCTGATTGTGTCCCAAAGCTAACATAAGAATAACAGTTTATAGCAAATCTTAAAAAAAAAAAAAAAGAGTAACAGTGGCCATGAATACATTCACCTTAAACTACGGCCCAGGGTCAGTGTTTTTCATTCCTTTTTTTTTTGTTTCTCTTTTATTGCCAAATCCTAGCCAAAGAGCTGGTGTGACTACCGAGATGTGGAAGTAAATTCATTCTAAACGGCCCCAATGCAGCTAATAAGTGAAAGCTGTCCTATTGACAGCCCATCACATTTTCCACTGATGCACTAGATGTGACTAAACTGCACAGGGGCTGGCCGGGAACTGGATTCCCTTTCACTGTGCTCAGCAGGAAGGGGCCAGCATCGTCCTATACCCATGTCATGACCCTGACATAACCCTTAGTAATGGAAGAGGAGGCCTGGCATGTCCCCAAGCACAGGCTTTCAGCTTACCTGGGCACCCTGTGAAATTTTAATTATTTCAAGGTCCAACTGTACCCAAGTTGCAGGGAGACCAAATTTCCAGATAAGAAAACAAGACATGTTGCTATTTCAACTGCCATCTATTACAACACTGGACAGCAGGGCTCAATGGATATTTGATCATCCATAACAGTTACAACTTAGAAGATGAATTTATTATCGGTTGGTCCCTTTACACATAATAGAGAAAATAAAGAATCCAGGACATATGTGCTGACAAAGGCATTTATGTTAAACACGCGAATATTTTTCACTGCCTCTTAAGTTTAATTTTCTCTGCTAGAGAACAGAATAAAATGTGAAGGAGAAAGACACATTTTAGAAGGCAGAAAGCAGAACAGGGAATAGCAACATAGAAGCTGGTTTTTAATTTAGTTTTCCTAGTCTGATTTCTAAAAAGTAAAACTTCATTTTTTCTATTTTGTTGTATATATTCTTTCACGGTAAATCCTCTTGTGGATCAAGGCAGGGAAACAAATGAAGCAATAAAACAGGACCTGGTGGGCTGTCTGCCCTGCCACCTTCACATTCTCCATGTTTCATCATTCAGTGCACGGAGAACTAGGTTACATGAGTGATTCCAGCAGACGCAGGATCCTCCTGTACTTCATATTCAGAATAACTCTAGGTACTTAAAACTCCCCAAAATTCGGGCAAGGGGAGAATTTTTTTTTAAAGGAAAAGCACCTTTAACCAACATTTAACCTGGAGACTTTAGCCACTTGCCAAAATATGCCGTCTTGTTGAGCCAATAAACTGAAAGCAGGCAAGGGGGGTTGTAACTGAATAAGGGGTAGGTTTTAATTTTTTACAGGCAGGAGGAGGAAGATACCAATATGGTTAGTCAGTCAGCAAGCATTAATCCTCATTAATGTCTCCCATTCAAATCCATTCTTCCCTGCACAGCTGTGCAAACATAAATTAATTGGGTTATCTTGACGAAGGCATTCAA
Source organism: Stenella coeruleoalba (assembly GCF_951394435.1). Taxonomy (NCBI): domain Eukaryota; kingdom Metazoa; phylum Chordata; class Mammalia; order Artiodactyla; family Delphinidae; genus Stenella; species Stenella coeruleoalba. The sequence continues at coordinate 32,760,500 of NC_137162.1, forward strand.
GAAAAAAATTTTTAATGTGAGGCAAAGGAACTAATTGGACAAATAACACATACTCTAAACGTGTGGGAGGGATTAAGCAAGCTACCACATCATAGATGGAAGGACATACCTTCAAATGCATACCACGGTAAACATCCCTGTGCGAGAAGGCACCAAAGAGTAGAAGGAGGTGGGGACAGTTCATGACAAAGCGCAAGATAACAGCCCCCAGGCACCGTGCAGAGGACTTTATGGTAGCATTTCATTTAATCCCCCAAGAACCATTATTCCCAGTTTACCTTTAAGGCAATTAGGGACAAGGAGGTTAAACAACTTGCCCAAGGTCACATGGCCAGTAGGTGTTGGAGTCAAAGTCACAATTTCAATTCAGGGCGACTGACTCCAGAGACCATGATTGTAAGCATGGCATTGTCCTGTTTTCTTAATACTTGGCATCGTGCTTGCACTATGGAGAGTATACAAAAGGTAGGGCCATTTCTTGACCTTAATAAACTTACAATCTGATTGGAGAGCTAGGACGGACACATGAAATAATCGAAGAACAGGAACAGGAGAATAACCTTGGGGGTCTGTAGTTTTTTTAGGTGGAGGATGGAATTTACAGGAGCAGGGGGAAAGGAGCTATAATTCATCTGTGCAACTTTTGAGAAGGATTTCCACCAGACTCAAACTAAAGAATGAGATGCAGAGACACTATGATACTTCAGAAAATACTGATTCATTCCTGCCATGTTTGAGTGTTCAAAAAAGGCTCTCCCTTTCAGAAATTACCCTTAAGAAAGGATAGGAGAATAAGCAACAATGTCATACTTGTATAGCACAAGGAACTATATTCAGTATCTTTAATGGAAAAGAATATGAAAAATAATATATATATATAAATAAAACAATCACTTTGCTGTGCACCAGAAACTAACACAACATTGTAAATTAACTACAAAAAAAAAGAAAGAACGAACAAATGAATGAACAGGAGGACAATTGGCCCATCCCCCAGCTTCATCTTTGGGGTTAATAAAAATGGCCACAGCCTCCAGGAAGCCCAGACAGAGAGAAGGAGAGAGAAGTTCCTGAGGTTTACTCTGCAGGAGGTGTGGCAGGCTCTCCCAGCCTCCAGAGACTAAGAAGCAGGAAAAAGATGATTTGCATCATCTCTTTGGTTCTTTTCTTTGGAAATTACCCATCCCAAGGCCTCTGACAGACAGAAAGGGACAGGTTTGAGCTAGGGACCAGTGAACATTCTCAGAAGAAGTGGCAGGGCTCCAGAAACTGGAGGAATGAATAAAGGCATGCCAAAAATTATTCTGAAATTGACATCAGATTCATGACCCTCATGACTGTATAAGTGTGTGGGGAACTCTGATAATGGTTTCAAGCCATCTACTTCCATTTACTTTGCTGTATTTAAATTTCTGTTGTGTTCTTAATGTTCAATTTCAAGTGTACATGGATTTTAAAATCAATGCATTTTTAAGTGGGTTGACATGTTGCCATCAGCAGCAGTTTCATGGTCAGCACTGGACAAGTCACCATAGTGCAGGCAGGACACACATGCCTGGAATGAGCTTTTTTCTCCTGGGTGGACAAAATTCTGTCAGAAGAGCTGGGGAGCATGTGGGTAGCTCACACCAACTCTTGACTCAGGTTTCATGAGGCACCAGATGAAGATTCAAAACCAAATCCCTTGACACTTGCCGGGTTGAACTGCCCATCAAATGTACAGAGAGAAGGGCCTGCAAGCTGTCACTTTTCAGGCAGGCTCCCAGGGCAGCCCTGACACTCCTGAGAACCAGAGCCGGGTCAGGGAATTTAGGGCAGAGCAAATATTCCCGAAATGTCCTGACCAAAAAGCAAAAAGCTCAGTTTAAGCTCCTGGTCAGTGGTTCTCAACTCCATAGAATCATAGAACCACCAGGGGAACTTAGAGAAATTATTCATGCTGTGCCCTACCCCAGTGATTCTGATTCAGAGGGTCTGGGGTGGAGCCTGGACATTGATTCTAACACATAACCAGGGTCAGAGCCACCGTGTGGAACACGAGAAGTCTGAGATACTATGAGCATTAGTAAGTGGGGCTACTCAATCAACATACTGTGAAAAGAACAGAATTCTTTCGTTCCTTTGAAAACTTAATCTAAATTTTATATCTTTCTTGATCTCGAGAAACTAAGAGTGTGAGTTGCCTGGATAACAGGTCCTAGTTATACCACTTACTAGCTAAGTGACTGTGGGCAAGGTACAGAATTTCCTTGAGACTCCGTTTTCTTAGCAATACAATGGGGTTAATAATCAGACCATATCAGAAGGTAGTTGAGATGACTGCATGAAATCAAGTATGTAAGTTATTTGGCCCAATGCCTGGCACATGTAAAATGCACAATAAACATTAGCTCCCATGGTTGATGATGATTAAAATAAAAATATACTAGTCATATTTCAATAAAAGGGATGTTCTAGACCAGGTTTTATTTACTGGGCCAGGTTTTAAGGAACTGTGTAAAACTGAAATGCAAGAGTTATAGAAAGGGCTCTTCCATGAAGATCAGTTGAAGGAAGTAGGGCTATTTAGCCAGAGAAGGGAAAAACCGAGATGATACATGGTGCTGGCTTCCGATGCAAGGATCAGGTCCAAGAGTGGGCAGCTAATTGTGTGCATTTCTAAAGCAGGAATCTTAACTTAAACAGGGGGAACTGTGGATAGAACTCAGAGAGCCCAGAAAGTTGGATGAAAAAGAATTTTTTTATTAATCTCAAATAGAAATTTAGAATTTCCTTCAATTATGAATGTAAGCAACAAACTTCAGTAATACTGGCAGTACCTGTGATTTTTGTCACCAACAGAAACCACAGGTATTTCCATATATTATAGTCACGGAAGAGACCTAAAATAGTATTTACAATTAGGGTGACCAACTGCCCTGGTTTGCCCAAGACTGAGTGGCTTCCCAGAGCATGGGACTTGCAGTGCTAAAACTGGGAAAGCCCCAGGTAAACCATTCCCTACTAACATTCATCCTACTTTGAAACTATGATTGTTATCACATTGCTAGATGCTATTATTGCATTATGCCATTACGGTACTCTGCTATATTACAATTTCAAAATTATCTTGATAAATGTATATCCACATAATCTGTGTCTTTTATGATCCTTTGTACTTCGTTTGATGCATTTAAAAGTGCTCTTCTCAGTTTAAAGACTTTACCAAATTGCCAAAAGGGCCTATGGCATAAAAAGGGTGAAGGGGGAAGAAACTGGGAGCATTGGCTAGAAAACGGAGGAAAACAGATTTAAGTTCCTTTAGGCCTTGCAACCTAAGAGCAAACAATGAGCTACATGGTAGAAGAGGACGGAAGCATATATCTCCAAAGGACACAACTAGACAATCAGTTGAGGGAGCCCTTTTCCCACTCTCAGTTGTCTCCATCTTATAATCCTGTGTACAGTAACCAGGGGCTCTCCCTAATTTCTCCTATCCTGATGATGTATGTATGTGTATTTTGTTACTTATATTGTTGTGGCATTAACACAATCTTGATAGCTGTCAATTCCAGTATCTGTTAGGTCTACTAGTTTCCAAAAATTACAAATGCTTCCTCTAAGAGTCATTTGCCAGAACTGAAAATTTCCCATGAATTAAGACAACGGAGATTTGGATTTTTAAAAACTCAACTTTAAAGAATTGATCAAAAGAAACTTTAACTCTTACCGGATACCACTGGGCTTCTGACGGACATTGGCCCCCATCTTGCCTCGTCACCACTGTTGACAGCCGTACCATGACTCTCCCACAAGGCAGTAAGAGACCGTTTCTCTTCCGATCAACGTGACTCCAAGCCCCCAGCCCAATGTGACCGGAAGGCAGAGTTCTCACAATTGCCCTTGTCCCAGTGTATACAGATTTCTTTACTTCCCTGTCATTTTTACAAAATCTCCTCACTAGCCAAGTGGACCGCTCCTTCTTGCTTTTGAATAAATCTTCTTCTGCATCTTCACAATTATCAGGGAAGTCCTCAAAATGGCTCAGAAAGGTCTTGGCAGGTGGACTGTCCATAAAATCCTCCCCGCAAAAGCTGTCACTTGAACATACTACATCGGCCTTCGGGCAAGAGCCTTCAAAGCACAAGTATTTGTCATTCAAGGGGTCACAAGGATCATACTGCAGCTGCCTATTCTTACTGTCACAGTTACTTGCCAATTCCATCAGTTTACAAGTATACGCCATGTAATTGTTCTTTTGTTCCCCACCAACAGCAGGTAGTACACAGTTTCCACAATCATCCAAAATCAAGTTATCCGACAGGGGACAGAAAGTGTCTGACATTCTTCTGTCAACTTCATACTGAAAGTGAAATACCGCCATGTTGCTGTCAGGGTGTGCCCTGCCCGTCTCTAAGATGGCTGATTGAGCTCCTAATGGACTAATAATGCCCGCGGGAGGTCCATCTATTTCCAGTTGAATTCCAGGGAACACCTTTCTTTCCAGTGAAGAAGGGATTCCAGTTTCCAAACACAGGCCTTCCTCTGTGGTAGAATCACACGTTTCATAAAACTGGCTCTGAGGAAGGCCACACTGATGGTTTTTCAGCATGTTGTTGCAGTTAACGTTAAGGTTTTTCACAGAGTCTGGTAAGCTTTTCTCCCAGCACTCTTCATTACTGTTCTCATCACTCGTTATTTTCTCCCTTGCTACTGAGAGAATCTGGGGCAAGTTGCTTCCAGAAGGTTCTTCTGTAAGTTTGGTCAGTTGTGAGATGGTATGAGAAGTCTCCCCGCTCTGCCTGACAGGATGCGTCTTTGGAACACTGATGTCCGAGACCTTATCGTTACTTTCATCTACAGCCGACTGAGCAGATACCACTTTTCGCTGAGTCACAGGTCTGAGGACAGAAGCTGCCATTTCTTCAGAAGTCATCGTGACCAATGAGCAGGCTTTAGCTACCGCTGTTTCTCCCCGTTTGTGATCATGTCAAAATGTTAATAAAACTATGGGTTATTAAAATAATCTCAGGTGTATAAGCCCTCTGAGAAACAAAGTGACAATTCCTTCATTTAGGTGCATTAAGAGCCACATAAATTTCCCCAGTTATCACTTCCTACCATGTGCAGTATGCTCTTCGAGATCAAGGTTTTAAGGCGGTAGATCAATTTTCTTTCTTTGGTCGTTTGAAGCAATTCTTTCGAAGACTTTTATTCGACATTGCATTCTGTAACCTCTGATTCATCACTGGCTTACAATGATTTAAAAATCCAGTTCGAATGTATCCTGTGAGAAAAAGGGATAATGTCAAACACTGTGGCACTAAACAGATTTTCAAACATGAACTCATAATTCTAAGCTAAGGCAAACTACGAATCCATTTTGAGTAAGGAGTTTTGCAATCAGAAGTTGGTATCATTTTTCTGATTCAGTATTTCAGAACTTCTGTTTCCAGTCAGAATGGAGTAACAGAGACCAGATTTATCTTCCTTCCTTAAACAACTGAAAAAAAATCAGAAAAAAATAATGAAATAATGGTTTTCAGATATTGAACAACAGGCAACATAGAACAATGATCCCTGAAAGAAGAAAAAAACAAATAAGGTGAGCTCTATAAATGCCCTAGCTTATAGCTTAAGAGTTTTTAGGCTACCGGGGAGGGAGGTGGGACCCAGATGAAACCCAACAGCGTGTCTAATTTAAAGAGAAGTAGTTGAGAATTCAAAGAGGCCAAGGAAGTTAGAGAAAGAAGACACATGAAGTAGAGAGGAGCAAAGATAAGGATGATAGCAGGCTTCTCATAGAAACAATGCAAGCCAGAAGACAGTGGAGTAAACCTTTAAAGTACTGGGGGGAAAAAATACATATATATATATATATACACATATATATACTGCTTACTTAGACTTCTATACTCAGCAAAAATCTTTTGAAAACAAAAATGAAATAAGGACTTTTTAGACATATAACACTGGAAGAATTCATCACTAGCAAACTTACATATAAGAAATGGTAAAAGAAGTCCTTTAGGCAGAAGGAAAATGATACCTGATAGAAATCTGAATCTATAAAAAGAAATAAAGAGTATGAAAAATGTTAAATATGTGGATAAATACAATTTTTTCTTACTTTTTAAATAACTTAAGATAACTGACCATTTAAAGCAAAAATAGTAACAAGGCATTGTGGAGTTACTAACAAATGCAGAAGTGAAATATATGACAATAATAGCACAAAGGTCAAGAGAGAGGAAATGGAAATATATTGTTATAAGATTATTTTCTACATGAATCGGGATAACATTACTTAAAGTCAGGTTGTCATAAGCTAAAGATGTATACTATAAGCCCCAGTGCAACCACTTCAAGAAAAAAATATAGGAAATAAGTAAAGATATTAGAATCTTAAAATTTTTTTCAAATAATAAAAAAGAAGGCAGAAAAAAGGAAAAGGTGAACAAAGAACAGATGCAACAAATGGGAGACAAATGATAGATTTAAACCTTTCAAAGAACATCTTTGGGCAGTGTTTCTAATTTTTTCCCATAAAGTATATACATTTTTAACTCCCTCTGTTTCATTTGAATAAATTATTCAGTTGAATGTCAACTGACATAAACATTTTCAATTTGTGAAAGACATTATTTAAAAAAATAATTTAGCCTATTTTATTCTCCAAATTATTGAACCCTGCTCTCTGCTGGGAACCGTGTAATGGGCTAGAAAGCCAGGACCTGCTTGCAAGTCTATTAAGGAGAGACAATTGAACAGATTTCAGTCCAATGTGGCAAGTGCAATTATAAAGGATATTCAAGGCACTCTGGGCCCATAGGGTGCCCATCACAAGTATACTGTTCCTTTATAGGTAAAGCTGTTCTTCCCAAGGCAACTGATGGCATTCAGGCTCTGCTGTCAACAGCAGATTCACCCTGTCTTTGCTCTTTGCTACACAGATGTCCCTCTTCTCCTTGCTTCCTCCTTTTCCGCTCTTCCCTTCTTCTCTTACATATATGTCTCCTCAAGCAAGGACAGTCACAAACTCTCACCTGCTTTCAGCACATGCAGGTCTTCACAACTACCTTGAAGATCAGAGGACACCCTATCGATCATATACATCACAAGGAACAAACCAACCCACCCAGAGCAGCAACGTCCTAATACAACATCCTAACCCTTTCCACCTTTTGTGTCTTCCTTCCAACTTGGTTTCTTTTTTATTTTCTTTGGAAAATGCCTCTCTTATTTTTGTAGATATATGCTCAGTATAAAACAATTCAAACAATGCAGAAAAACACACACATTTTTTTTTTACCTTAACACAAATTCCACCACCCAGAGATAACCATGATTAATACTATGAGGAACCTCCTTACAGAATGCTCCCTATGTATTAACATACAGAGGTATAAGTATATAATTACACAAATACCAGATCATACTGTACATGCTGTTTTATACCTGCTTTTAAAAATTCAAAACATGAACAACTTTTCATGTCAAGAACTATACTGAATACTTTAATGGCTTACGGCACCAGCTTTCAATATCTTTGCTCCATTTTTTAGAGGAATGTAATTTTTCAAGCCAAAGCCTTCAGATTGACAGTTCATCCATCCTTTCTAACCCGTGAGGAAGGTAATTCAAGGTAGGTGCTGCTTAAGTCCTGTTCTAAGCATTTTATAATTCTTATCTCATGTAATTCTCACTCAACTCTACCAGATACTGTGATGGTTTTAAAATATGTCCACAAATTCTGTGATACTCTTCCTTTCAAAATGTGGAGACTGATTCCCCTTTCCTTGAATGTGGGCTCTACTTAGTGACGTCCTTCTAACACAGACAATGACATGGAAGTAACAGTGTATGACTTCTGAGAATAGCTCATAAAAGTCATCGGAGTTCCTTCTTGGCTCTTCCTCTCTTGCTTTCTCTGGGGGATATCAGCTACCATGTCATAAGGAGAGTTCCCTGTGGCAAGAACTGAAGCCTCCTGCCAACGGCTACTTGAGTGAGCCACCTTGGAAAGTGATCCTCCAACCTCAGTCAAGGCTCCACATGAAGGCAGCCTTACTCGACTTCTTGACTGTAACCTCACCAGTGACCCAGAGCCAGAAGCACTCACCTGAGCCCTTTCCAAATTCCTGCCCCACAGAAACTGTGAGATAATAAATGTTCATTGTTTTGAGGCATTAAGTTTTAAGTTTTGAGGCATTAAGTTTTGGGGATAATTCATTGCACAGCAATAAGTAACTAATATAGATGAGTTCCATCATTATCCACGTGTGAGAGATTAAAAACCCAAGCAGAGAAAAGCTAAGTCACTTGCCAAAGATCACACGGCTGGAAAATGGTAAAGTCAGGATTCAAATCCAAGAAGGCTGACTCTAGAACCTACGCTCTTCTCCATAGTTATGCTGCTTTCTTTGCTATCTAGTCTAAAACCCCACAGGTTTGAATTTCTGATGTCCCCTGGCTACAGAGATCGATGGCTCCTGGGAGAATCCTCTTTTATTTGCATTTGTCTCTGGAAGAGGCTGAGGTTTCTGTTTTGCCTCCAGGTGTAACCAGGACTGAGCAACATCCCAGGAAAATGACTCCCTGGAGCACTGACTTGGCTCCAGCTCACGTCATTCCTTTATTCGACAAATATTTATTGAGTACAAAATTAAACGAGGCAAGGATGTGCCCCTGATTTCCTTACAAGTTAATGCTTCATCGGTTAAGATACAGTGCAAATAAGGTGATGATGATCTGGGTTAACACAGAGGAAGAGCATCTAAATCAGATGGTGGGCACAAGGTGGGAGTGACTGCAGGAAGTATTTCTTGGAAAAGATGATGACCGAGCTGAGGTATGAAAGACAAAACGGAGTTAGCTAGAAAAGAGGTGTACGGACTTTTACGAGAAGAGCAATTGTGGACTCTCCTAGAGAGAAATAGAAAGACACTGCCGCCTGGCAATTCCGGCAAATATTTTAACCACTTTGCGGTTTGATTTCCTCTCCTGTAAAATTGAAATAAAATCACCTACTCCATAAAACTGTGAAGGAAATGTTCTGAAAACCAAAAGTTCAGTGCAAATGTTTGTTATTCTATGCCTTGTAAATGTCTTGATGAGAGAAGATGACCAGAGTTTAGCAACTCTGTTGTATTTGTGACATGGTGTTGAATTACTTTTGCCAGATTCACACATTCCACTCCTCAGGTCCAGTCAAATTTGAATTTCTATTCTATAACTGGGATTGACTCCCTGAATCTCAGCTGCATGACCACAGCTGGTTATATGATCAATCTCGAACTGCCCTTACCACATCTATAACATTGGAGTGAAACATACATGTTGCAAATGTCAGCAGTGCCTGGCCCATCAGTAAATGTTAATTTTCTACCTATCTCCTCTAGGTTGTCTTTGAGGGAAGTTGGGTTTGGTTAGAGTTATAGTTAGCATTAGACTGTTAACTGAAGAAAAGCTGAAGTCCGAATGAAGATCAGAGTCTAACAGATCTGAAAAAGAAAGGGATGGAAAAAAGGATTCTTCATTTCTTAATGTGCACAGGTTTGTGGGGAAGATTGGAGAAGGGCCAGCCTGGGAGAGGTCAAACAATATGTGAGTTAAGAATATGGCAGAACAAGAGAAGACTTGTCAAGGTAGCGTTTCCAAGCTAGAGATGAATTGGGAGAGATAATGTGTCAAGGGAAATGACTGGCCAGGAAGTAAAGTTATGGAGACGCAGGGGGTGCTAGAAATCCTAGCCAATCCTAGCTAGAAATTCTAGCCAAATCTTGTAGTAAGACAAGAAAAAGAAATGAAAGGTATAAGAAGAATCAGGAGTGTCACAGAGTAAGTTTTCAGCTTCAGAGTAGGGGAATATCAGTCATAAATAACCTTGTTGGTAAGTTTCCATGGGCTAAATCAGGGGGCTAGCAAACTATAGCACCAGGCCAAAATCTGGCCTGCTATCTGTTTTTGTAAACAAAATTTTATAGGGACACAGTCGTGGCCATTCATTTATATAATGTCCACGGCTACTTTCACATTACAGTGGTAGAGTTGAGAAATTGTGACAGAGACCATGTGACCTGCAAAGCCAGAAATATTTACCATCTAGCCCTTTACAGAAAAAGTTTGTCAAACTACACACTAAATAAATGAGTTAACAAAATGCCTGTTTAGAGCCAGAAAACTAAGCGTGAGGCTTATTAGCCATTTTCATGTATTTGAAGAACTGAAATGAGGAAAAAGGCTTGTTTCATAGTTTCAAAAGGTAAGATCAGGGCCAAAACAAATGAATTATTGGGGAGGCATGCTTTGGCTTAGTTTGATAAATAATTCCCTAACTTTTAGAGCTGTTCCACAAAGGACAGGCTATCTTGGACAGCAGTCTTCTCCTCATTGTTGATAGAAAGATTTAAACAGGAGAGGTATGATATCCAGCATAGTAGGTATTCAATGTCTGTTGAACAAATAATAGAGTGAATGAATGACTGCCTATAATGTTTAATTATAAAAACAATGGCTAATACTTATTAAGCATGTATTGTATGTCAGGCATGTTCTAAGCACAGTGTACGTATTATCTCATTTCATCTTCATCTTTTTTTTTTTTTAACATCTTTATTGGGGTATAATTGCTTTACAATGGTGTGTTAGTTTCTGCTTTATAACAAAGTGAATCAGTCATACATAAACATATGTTCCCATATGTCTTCCCTCTTGCGTCTCCCTCCCTCCCACCCTCCCTATCCCACCCCTCCAGGCTGTCACAAAGCACCGAGCCAATATCCCTGTGCCATGCGGCTGCTTCCCACTAGCTATCTACCTTACTACGTTTGTTAGTGTGTATATGCCCATGACTCTCTCTCGCCCTGTCACAGCTCACCCTTCCCCCTCCCCATAAACTCAAGTCCGTTCTCTAGGAGGTCTGCGTCTTTATTCCTGCTTTACCCCTAAGTTCTTCATGACATTTTTTTTCTTAACATCTTCATCTTTTATCTCATAAAATTATCAGTAGGGTGACAGAGACTTGCTAATTGTCCCCCCAAATCTGTTCTCATTTTCCTCAATAATAGAACTTCTGAATTTTAGTGAAATTTAGTGGCCATCCCTTTATTAGCCTCCCCTACAGCTAGATGTAGTAATACAAGTAAGTTAGTGCTAATTAGATATAAGCAAAATGGTTTGCTACTTATGGACAGTGTCCTTGAAGGGAGAGAGTGTGCCCTTCTCTTCCTCCTCTTTCTCCCTTCTGCTGGCTGCAGGGAAGGCATGATGGCTGGAGCTAAAGCAGCCATATCAGACTGTGAGGTAAACATGAGAATAGATGCCTTGCATAGCAAAGAAACAAGATAGAAGCCACTGTGCCTGTTTCCTAGATTTGGAAGAGAGAAAAATAAAATGCTATCTTCTTTAAGCTACCACTATTTTAGGTTTTCTGTCACAGGCATCCAGATCTGTTCCTAACTAATAAAGGTGAGTACTATTGTCGTCCCCATTTTATGAATGAGGCTCAGAGTATTTGAGTCACTTATGTAAGAGTACAGAGGAGTGTAACAAGGAAGCTATATAGAAAATTCCTGCATTGGAGGGAAAGTTATAGTCCCTAATTCCTACTACATCTCCAAGTTTATGCTCTTAAACCAGACGGAATGCTTTGCGTCATACAAAATAGTAAAATTAGAAAAATATTAAATACAAGCATATTGTCTTTTCTAACTGTAGGTGTTGGAAGGAGGTGGAGTATGACAACAACAACAAAAACTAATCTACTAGACAACTGTCAATTATTTATTAAGTACCTGTTATATTCCACAGGGCTCAGAAAGCAAGATGGCCAAGGACCAGGGGATCAGTAAAGCTCTGATGGAGGGAGATTTGAGCTGGAACTTTACAAAGAGGTAGCGATTATTTTTATCCATATTCGGGTAGAACGAGCATTGTAAAGAAAGTTGAAGAAAATATAATGCATAACCGTGAATTCATCTGAAGCTCGTAGGAGAACATTTCAACTAATCAAAGAAACTGAAAATTGCGCAGTAATTTCACCATCATGGAAGAGAAATACTAGGGTAACCAACAAAGTTGGTAACAGAATAGTTCTATTTGCATCTTAACTTACAGGATTTTATAGAGTCCCTTTGAGTATCATGTGTATGACAGACAAACAACCATGCCACAGTTATTTACTTACGCATGCTCTTCTCCAAAGTCCACTCAGCAAAGAGATTAAAGAAAATATTATGTCTGCACAACCCTTTCCTCCCTTTCTCCCAACCACAGGCACGTGGAGTGCACGGTTGTAGGTGTTTGCACACACCCACACCCAAACTGCATGATATGAGTCAGTCTTCACTCTTTCTTCTCCGGTGAATGTCTGCTGTTCCAGCCTCTCCTGACCTCCTTTCTCTGAACTATGATGACAGAAATTCCTTACGTCACAAAGAAACAAAGATTTTAAAACACTCCCAAAAGGCACTGGTGTACCCATCCAGATCATTTTCCAAGACCCCAACGACTTAACCCTTTGTGACTTCTACTCTCTTTATTAGAAAAGTTTCAGAGTTTGATGCTAGACTTATGACCCAGAAAACTCAGAGAGACCTTAATCTTTCTACTCTGTGTACACTGGATATCAGGAGTTGATTTGATAGGTTACACAAATAAATATTTTTGAATGAATACATTGATAGGGCTGCCGATACAGTAACATGGAGGATCACAAAAAAAGTTTGTCTATGCAGGTTAATTCTCAATTGTAAAACTCCCAAGGAAAGGAAATCCTCACTGTAAATACAGTCTCCAGTCAGCTTGCAAACTGCCCCTTCTCTCCCTATTGCTCTCCCAGAAATACGGGGATACAGACATTAGTAGAATGTAACTTTAAGCCAAGAGCGGAGGCAAATAGGATTATGGTGTTGACACTCACAGGACGTATGCACACAGAGATTCATGTTTTTGATAAGATGATGAGAAGAGAGAAAAGTGGGCAGTAGAAGATGGTATTTGACCCTCCATGATTTAGTCCCAATCGATTTTTTCCAGTTTCATCTCTGACCAATACCCTCAAGGAAAAGATATCCTGTCACACTGTTCTTTTGCCCTTTATTGAACCAACCTAGCACTTGATGCCTCTTGCATTTCCCTTACTACTGTCTTCTAAGTTAACTAAGACTCCATCACCCAGCTTAAACAGCATCTCCTCTCTATAGCCCTCTCTGATGCTCACTTGTCAGCATTAATTGCTCTCATCTGTGTTTCCCATAGTTCTTCCCACATCTCACCATAGCATGTCACGGCACACTATATTGTAGTTATTGATAATGTAGGACCCCTGCATGGACTGAGAGCTTTTTAAAAACAAAGACCTTGCATCTTCAAACTTAAGGAGTTTTATAGAGACCCTGCACCCCACATTCCTGGCTTATACCTAGGCATATACTTGGTCTCAAAAGGCATTTGACTCTCTCCTTCCTTTCCACGGCTATTTGAGCCCAATCCTTGCCCCTTATAACCCATTAGAACTTAAGAGATTCCAGTCTCCCAAATTCTAACCTTTTCCTCTTTCAATCCATCCCATACAATTTTTAGAAAAATCTTCCCCAAACACTATTCTCATCCTTTCATCCACATCAGTTGAGAAGGAACAGAGCGTCACATTATTTAGTGTGGTAAATCCAAACCTTAACCCAATCCTCAAGAATATCATCAATCTGGGACGTCCCTGGTGGTGCAGTGGTTAAGAATCCGCCTGCCAATGCAGGGGACACGGGTTCAATCCCAGGTTCAGGAAGATCCCACATGCCGCGGAACAACTAAGCCCGTGAGCCACAACTACTGAGCCCACGTGCTGCAACTACTGAAGCCTGCACACCTAGAGCCCACTCACCGCGACGAAGAGTAGCCCCCACTCTCCGCAACTACTGCTCTCCGCGCACAGCAACAAAGTCCAATGCAGCCAAAAATAAATTTGAAAAATTAAAATAAAAAAAAGAATATCATCAATCTGCAAGGACTTTGTTTTGGATTGGTTTTAATAAATATATCAATTTGGAGAAAGATAACATCCTGACCATACTGAGGCTTCTAATCCATAAACATGATGTAGCTAACTCGTACTAGTGCTTCTCTCTCCACATATATATGAATATATGTAGGTATATGTATACACACACCTCTGTATATATATACATATCTTCTCTTTTTTGCTGTTTCATAACTATTTTATTGTGATTTAAAAGCTTTGCCCAAAACAATATCTGATTTCCTCAGAGAAAATATTTAAGTTGAAATACCTCTGTATTAAAACTAGATTAGATGTCATGGACATCTAATAGTATTTTAAAAATAAAATACTGGGAGCAAGATGTGCCTTAGAATTAAATTTGTTTTTAAGTAGAATAATGCCTGCATGTTTATTGTTTTTATGAATGTGACATATTGTGTGATAGCTAGGCCTAGCAGCTCTCTCATGGTGAGTGATACTTATATAAGAGCAACCTAAAAAAAGAAAACTCTGTAGATCCTGGGGGAAAGAGGGACTCTTCTTGACTATTTTCTGCATGTCATAGATGGAAGAGCTGCTGCAGGGCCAGGCTGCTTTCACAGTGTGTGTGTCACTTGCAGAACGTCACACAGCTGAACTGTGTGTGCTCGCAGGAGGCAGAGGACAGCAGGTGTGTAAAGTGGCCATGCTGTGTAGAGGCAGGGCCAACCACACAGCCCTCTGGAGTCTCAGGGAAGAGCAAGCCATGCATAGCATTGTTGTCTGAATGTGAACTCTTAATAGATTATTAACATAAAGTATTTTCTTATAATCCTCAAGAATTTTTGGCCCATCTGGAACCTTTCATGAAGGTTAGTGGAGGGCTACCAAGGCAGCTAGATCTGAGAAGCCACAATCCTGGACAGCTGGGAAGCCCAGAGAAGAAAGTCTGACATTTGCTTCCACCTTGTCCTACAATGAATTTGCTGCTTTGAAAATGATGGCTGACTCTCTACAAAACAGAAACAGGCTCACAGACATAGGGAACAGACGTGTGGTTGCCAAAGGGGAGGGGGAATGGGGGAGGGATGGACTGGGAGTTTGGGGTTAGTAGATGCCAACTATTACATATAGAATGGATAAACAACAAGGTCCTACTGTACAGCACAGAGAACTATATTCAATATCTTGGGATAAACCATAATGGAAAAGAACATAAAAAAGAATGTATATACGTGTATAACTGAGTCACTTTGTTGTGCAGCAGAAATTAACACAACATTGTAAATCAACTATATTTCAATAAAAAAATAAGTTAAAAAAATAACTAAAATGGAAAGTGATGGTTGAGAGGCTCAGACATAGATTACACAGATTTAATATTTTGTATTCATCTATACAGAGGTCTTGCACATCTTTTGTTAAATTTGTTCCTATGTCGGTGCTGCTATTGTAAATGGAATTATTTTACATTTCATTTTCTAGTTGTTTGCTGCTAGAATGCAGAAATACAATTGATTATTGTGTGTAGACATTATAACTTATACCCTTGCTAAGGTCACTTATTACTTCTAGCAGATAATTTGTAGGTGACTTAGAATTTTCTGCAGGGACATCCATGTCATCTTCAAATAAAGAGTTTTGCTTCTTTCGTTCTAAAATGTATACATTTTGTTTCTTTTCTGCACTTGCTAGGATCTCCAATTCTGATGCTAATATAAGTACAAAGAGTGCATATCCTTCCCATGTTCTCAGTCCTAGAGAGTATTCTATACATGATTACTTAATAAGATGTTAGGTGTAGGTGTCTCATAAATGCCCTTTGTTAAACTGAGCATTTTCCTTTGTATTCCTAGTTTGCTGGAAGTTTTATCACAAATGAGTTTTGCCCAATGCTTTTTCTGCATTTATTGAGATAACTATAATTTTTCTCCTCTAATAAGTTAACATGGTATAGGAATGCAAGAGGGGCTTCCCTGGTGGCGCAGTGGTTGAGAGTCCGCCTGCCGATGCAGGGGACACGGGTTCGTGCCCTGGTCCGGGAAGATCCCACATGCCGCGGAGCGGCTGGGCCCGTGAGCCATGGCCGCTGAGCCTGCGCATCCGGAGCCTGTGCTCCGCAACAGGAGAGGCCACAACAGTGAGAGACCCGCGTACCGCAAAAAAAAAAAAAAAAAAAAAAAAAGGAATGCAAGAGATTTCTGTGCATTAATTTTGTATCCTGCTACTTTACCAAATTCATTGATTAGCTCCAGTAGTTTTCTGGTAGCATCTTTAGGATTCTCTATGTATAGTATCATGTCATCTGCAAACAGTGACTTCTTTTCCAATTTGGATTCCATTTCTTTCCTTTTCTTCTCTGATTGCCGTGGCTAAAACTTCCAAAACTATGTTGAATAACAGTGGTGAGAGTGGGCAACCTTGTCTTGTTCCTGATCTTAGAGGAAATGGTTTCAGTTTTTCACCATTGAGGATGATGTTGGCTCTGGGTTTGTCATATATGGCCTTTATTATGTTGAGGTAAGTTCCCTCTGTGCCCACTTTCTGGAGAGTTTTTATCATAAGTGGTTGTTGAATTTTGTCGAAAGCTTTTTCTGCGTCTGTTGAGATTATCATATGGTTTTTATCCTTCACTTTATTAATATGGTATATCACATTGATTGATTTGCATATATTGAAGAATCCTTGCATTCCTGGGATAAACCCCACTTTAAAGGATGTTCAACATCACTAATCATTAGAGAAATGCAAATCAAAACCACAATGAGGTATCACCTCTCACCAGTCAGAATGGCCATCATCAAAAATTCTACAAACAATCAATGCCAGAGAGGGTGTGGAGAAAAGGGAATCCCCTTGCACTGTTGGTGGGAAAGTAAATTGATACAGCCACTATGGAGAACAGTATGGAGGTTCCTTAAAAAGTGAGAGAGTAGCATTGACATATATACACTACCAAATGTAAAATAGATAGCTAGTGGGAAGCAGCTGCATAGCACAGGGACATCAGCTCCGTGCTTTGTGACCACCTAGAGGGGTGGGATAGGGAGGGTGGGAGGGAGGCACAAGAGGGAGGGGATATGGGGATATATGTATACATATAACTGATTCACTTTGTTACACAGCAGAAACTAACACAACACTGTAAAGCAATTATACTCCAATAAAGATGTAAAAAAAAAAGTTAAAATGGTAAACTATACTAATTGATTTTCAAGTATTGAAAGAATTTTGCAAATTCATGGAAAATTCAAAAAACCTAGAGTAACCAAAATAATTTTTAAGGGAAGAACAAATTGGAGTACTTACACAACCTATTTTCAAGACTTCTACAAAGCTACAGTAAACTTGATGGTGTGCTGTCAGCATAAGGATAGAAATTTAGGTCAATGGAATAGAATAGAGTCTAGAAATATAACAACACATTTAGTCAATTGGCTTTTCAACAAAGGTGCAAAGGTAATTCAATGGGGAAAGGATAGTCAATAAATGGCCCTGGATCCAAATAGAAAAACAGTGAACATCAACCCCTACATCACAATACACAACAATTAATTCAGAATGATTTACAGTGCTAAACATAGAATCTAAAACTATAAAACTTCTAGAAGAAAACAGGAGAAATCTTCATGACCTTGGGATACAGAAACATTTCTTAGAACACAAAAAGCACTAACCATAAAAGGGAAAAAAAGGTAAAATGGACTTAATCAAAATTTAAAACTTCCACTCTTCAAAAAAAAAATACCATTAAGAAACAAAAAGGCAAGTCACAGATTGGGAGAAAATATTCACAATATATATATCTGAAAAGTTCTTGTATCCAGAATATATATTAAAAACTCAATAATAACCAGATAAGCCAATTTTTAAAAATGGGCAAAAGACTTGAACAGACACTCCACCAGATAATATAATGGGAACAGCCTATTAACAAATTGTGACAGATCAACAAAATTTCTGTATGGAAATAAAAAGTGAACCTCAATCCCTTCTTCACACCATACACAAAAGTTAACTCAAAATGGATGACAGTCCTAAATATAAATGCTAAAATTATAAACTTTCTAAAAGAAAGCATAGGAGAAAATCTTTATAACCACTGGAATAAGCAGAAATTTCTTAGGCTGAACACAAAAGTACAACCACAAAAGAAAAACAATTGATAATGTGAACTGTATCACAATTTAAAATATCTGCTCTTCAAAAGGCAAGCCATAATATGGTAGAAAATATTTGTAATATAAATATCTAACAAGGGCTCTGCATCCAGAATACATAAAGATCTCCTGCAACTCAATAAAAAAAGACAAGACAATCTTTAAAAATGGGCAAAGATTTGAATAATCTCTTTTCAAAAGAAGAAATACAAGCACATGAAAAGATGTTCAATATCATCAGTCATCAGGGAAATACCAATTCAACTCTCAATGAGATAGCACTTTATGCCCACTAGGATGGCTGAAATTAAAAAAACTGACCATACCAAAGTTGGTAAGAATGTGGAGCAACTGCAATATTGTGGTGGGAATATAAAATGGTACAGCCATTTTGGAAAACGATTTGGCGTTTTCTTATAAAGTTAAATATTCATTTACCATATGACTTCCAAATTCCACACATGGAAGAAAAATAAAAGCATGCATTCACAAACAGACTTGTATGCAAATGTTTATAGCAGCTTTATTCATAATAGCCTCAAACCGGGAACAACCCAAAAGTCTATTAACAGATAAATAAACAACCTGAGACCTATTCATAGAATAGAATACTGCTCAGCAATTGTAAAAAATGATCTTCTTATGTTGTAACAAACCTAATCTCAAGATTTTGAGATTCAAAACATAAATCTCAAAAATATGAGGTTGTATGAAAGAAGCCAGGCACTGACTGATTCCATGTATTTGAAGTTCTAGACCAATGCTGTCCAATATAGTAGCCACTAGCCACATGTGGCTATTTAAGTGTAAGTAAAAAATTAATTTAAATTAAGTGGAATTAAAAATTCAGTTTCTCAGTTGCCACATTTCAAGTGCCACATTTCAACAGTCATATGTGATCAGTGGCAACTGTATAGGACAGCACAGATATAGAGAACATTTCCATCCTGCATAAAGTTCGGTAGGACAGTGCTGTCAGAAAACATGCAAAATTATGGTATTCAGGAGAATCAGATGAGTGGTCACTGGGGGTTGGTGGCAGGGTGGGAAGGAGTGGAAAGACTATAAAATGGCACAAAGGCACTTTCTGAGGGTGGTGGAAATGCTCTCTATCTTGATTGGGGTGGTAGCTACCCAGGTGTATACTCATTCAACAGTATACATTACCCCACATCGGCTTTTCAAGCGAACCACAGGGCTCATTTCATTCCCACTTCGACTCTCAGCCAGGCACTTCTGAGCACTGAACAACTTGCTCAACTGTACAATGTGATGCTGAGAGAGCACCAGGATAGTGGAAACATTCAGAGTTTGTCTCCATTTGACCTTGCTAAGGCTTAGTGTCTATATCTGTAAAAAGGGCGGGGGGCGGGGGGGGGGGGGGAGTAAAAGTTTCTCATGTAATACTCACAATAATCCTATGAAGTAGAAATCCCTCAAAAAATAGTACCTTTTACTCTTATCATTATAAAAACTTCTGCAGAGTTTTCATATATAACTTCCTGATGTAGGACCATGTCTGTTTTCCTGTAAATCACCTCTGAGACTATAATAATAGAGGCTCAATAAATATTTGCTCACTTACTGCTTTGTGTAGAATATTATTTGTACGTTAGCATGAGATGATTTTCCTTAACTCATCCAGTGCATGCAGCTAAATGATTCTTTAAGTTGTACAAGTTTACTGGGTGCTTAGCACATGTGCAAGGTAGTACATGACTTCACAGGAAGAGAAAGGCACAGCCAATGCCTACAGGGAAATCATTTGTTATTATAGAGCTACAAGGAAAAAACTTAGGATATGAGCTATTATCATGAAATACTGAATGGTACAGTCCAGCCAGTTAAAAAGTGGGGGGATCACTCAACAGTGTGTACTAATTGTGCACCAGATAAAAAATGAAGATACAGATGGCAGAATTCAGAATGAACTCAAGTCACAAGTGAAGAATTCCTAGAAAATGTCAGTCTTTAAAAGAGGACTCTGCCCTGGGAAGCGAGGCCAGGGAGAAAACGGAGGAGAGAGGGAGAAAGGAGTCTTGTCTTGGAGATGGGATGGAAAGTCATGGGTTGGCTGGCACATGGAGGCTACTGTGCCTTTGCTAAGCCTAACTGCAACAGAAGCAGTAGAACCATCCTGGACAATTCATTCTGGGGTTGGAAGTTCTCATACTAGGTCAAGGCAGCACATTTTTGGAAGCCGTGTAATGAAGAGGAAGAGGAAAGTGGGAAGGACCCGGAGCCACTTCCCTGAAGGCCTTGCTTTACCCAACTAATGCATCAAAAATATAATGGGCTTCCCCAAGCAGCCAACTGCCACCATTTAGCTGGGGTACCTAGAGCTCATGTTACAAGCAATTTTTAATTAACTGATAGTTAGGCAACATCAACACACCCATTCGCTAAATGTTTTTTTCAAACTGGTATTCTACAAGTCATTCCTCAATTAATGTAATTGTCTTTCCAAAGAATTAAAAATTCATGTGATGAAAACAAACTCACTCTGAATGAGATAAACATAATAGGACTCTTCTACTACCTAACACATTCTCATATTACAGCCTCTCAGTAAAACGATCCTGATTTAATCAAAATAAGATATGATTCAACTCCTACAAACTCTTTTCTTTGCGGCTGTGCTTCTTGCTCTCCCTCACTCCTGGGGTCCGTTGCATCTGATACCTAGCCTACATTTCATCATCACACTGAGTAAAACATTTTCCAGACGCAATAACTCTCCAGTTTCACAGACGTTCCCCCACAAAGCCCTAGCAGATGGAAAGCACTTTTTTTTTTTTTAAATGCTTGGCTTTTTATTTGTTTATTTATTTATTTATTTTTGGCTGTGTTGGGTCTTCATTTCTGTGCGAGGGCTTTCTCTAGTTGTGGCAAGCGGGGGCCACTCTTCATCACAGTGTGCGGGCCTCTCACTATCACGGCCTCTCTTGTTGCAGAGCACAGGCTCCAGACGCGCAGGCTCAGTAGTTGTGGCTCACAGGCCTGGTTGCTCCACGGCATGTGGGATCTTCCCAGACCAGGGCTCGAACCCGTGTCCCCTGCATTAGCAGGCAGATTCTCAACCACTGCGCCACCAGGGAAGCCCGGAAAGCACTTTTAAATCCACATACTTAATGCATAGGATAGCCATTTTCATTTTTATATTTGCATTATATTTAACACCAGCACCAATGAAGGTCTTCAGAGGTCCTCTGGTCAACAAACTTCACAATTATTCCTGTTCCTCATGGCTGCCCACCAATGACATCAAATTCTGGGTGGAAGTCCAAGCCAACAACTGACTCAAACAGTCGATATCATTCTAATGGCGCTTGTTTTCAGTAGAGTTAAAACTGCAAATAGAACACCTCATTAAAACTCAAAGTTCACTTTAGCTGTGCCTCTGATTTACCACTGAGAAGTCATCATCCAAAAGGGAGAAGCAATATCATTCATACTTTTTGCCTGATTGAAAAAAAGTGAAATGAACAAGTTTTCTGGGTTCTGCTGCTCTTGTTTTGTTGTTGTTTGTTTTTAATTTGTTTAATCTATAGGACAATACCTTGGCACTTTTGCTATTTTTCAGAGCAGTGTAACCCAAAGTACAGAGCTGTTTGCTGAGTCCACAATCCAAAGCAAGCAGGGCTGCTCTGACCTGCACTACCAGCCTTCCGGCCATTCCTGAGCCTCTGACAAGGGTGGAGGGGGAGTGGGGTGGGTATTCAGGGAGGCTGAGGGATGTGCAGGTGGAGGCAAGGAGCCCTGACATGGCCAATCGCAGTATCTGGATGGTGTGGGCTCCTCAGCAGATCAGCTGTGTCACATGACACAGGTAGTACTACACCTGGTAAGGTGTAGTTCATTTTTGTTATCATTATGTCATTATTTCAAGTATCAGTTGTGATTTTTATGATGAATGCCAGGGATAAGAAAACAAAGCAGGCTTTGGCAAGAATGTTGTACCACTTTCTACATTAATGAACAAATAACACGTTATATTTTTCCAATTATAAAAGTAATACACATTTACTGTAGAAAATTTGGAAAAAGTCTGATAAGTATAAAGTAGAAAAGGTAAGATCATTAAGTAAGTCCTAATTTTGTTATAACTTCTTTCCAGTTTTTCCTCCATGAACACAGATCTTTCATGGAACTGAAATTATACTGTTTATACCATTTTTATCCTGCTTCTCTTGTTTAATATTATATTGTCTAAAAGAATAACTTTGGGACATAATGAAATCTATATAAACATTAGCAATCTCTTTCCCAACAATCTAAATCTTATTATAAAAAGGAGAAGATCAGGAAAAATCACATTCTGTGCCTCCCTGAAATCATGCATCATCTCACCTGTTTGATATATTTGTAAACACTGCCCCATTCTTGGAGTACAACAACTTCCAAATTGCTCAATCTTTCTTCGAAGGGCTGGCCAACCAAAGGGTAGGATTCATCCATTCACTTATTCAACAAATATTTTCTGAACACCTACTGTGTGCCAGATGCTATGCTAGGCACTGAGTACAGATGGTCCATAAGATTACCAGGTCTAATTGAAATTTATTAAAGGGATATTTGCTAGGTTTAAGTGACATATTAAACTAGGCCAAATGGAGCCAGGTTTGAGGGTGATCTGATCAAAACTAGCCTTTCCAGTTCACCAATTTGACACCCACCTCAGCCAGGGTGGTCTAGCTCCTGTTCCCTGAACCTGCCTTTTTTTTTTTTTTAATTAATTTATTAATTTATTTATTTTTGGCTGCATTGGGTCTTCATTGCTGCGCACGGACTTTCTCTAGTTACAGCGAGTGGGGGCTACTCTTCATTGCGGTGCACGGGCTTCTCATTGTGGTGGCTTCTCTTGTCGCAGAGCATGGGCTCTAGGAGCACAAGTTTCATTAGTTGTGGCTGGCGGGCTCAGTAGTTGTGGCTCGCAGGCTCTAGAGCGCAGGCTCATAGTTGTGGCGCACGGGCTTAGTTGCTCCGTGGCATGTGGGATCTTCCCGGACCAGGGCTTGAACCCGTGTCCCCTGCATTGGCAGGAGGATTCTTAACCACTGCACCACCTGGGAAATCCCTGAACCTGCCTTTCACCTGACTTTCTGTGTCTTGCTCACCACTCCTGAGAACCCCTACCTTCCTTTCTGCAGAGCCACATTCTATTCAGGAAGCTTTTCTGAACAGTGACTACGAGCCTCACTCTCAAACTGTTGCTGCACCAACCATCCAGAACCATCCATTCTGTAGACAACCTTAACTGCCCTTGCTCCCTAGTGGGGTGGTGGTAGGTATCCGGGACAGGCACCAGAGCCTCATTTTCTTTATTATTTCCCTCAGCTATGTACTACATGCATCACTACTAATCACCTAACCATTCCTCTCAGGAACTTCTCCAAATGAATCCCATCTCTGAAAGGATCTTTCAGGAAAAACATTCTACCCTCTCAATTGCCGCAGGGTGTGTGTGTGTGTGTGTGTGTGTGTGTGTGTGTGTATCTCCTTAAGAAAACGTAACTACTTTACTTGGGTCACCTCACCACCCTTATGCCACATCAAGACCTGAGATCTTCCACACAAGGCACCAATCTGAGTGCCTTGTGTATAATCTTATTCAGTCTTCACGGCAACTGCGGTGAGGTACATGCTACGACCACAGTTTCCAGTTTAGAGAAAAGAAAACTGAAGTTTAGAGAGATTAAGCAACTTGCCCAGAGTTATTCAGTTAGCCACTGGTGAAGTATTCAAATCCACGCAGCTACTTCCCCATAGCAAGCTTTTTCTGCCCTGGAGAATATTCTTCCTCACGTGTTCTTCCCATGAGGCTGAAACCAGTAATTCTCACATTTTCATCAGCATCAGAATCACACAGGGGACTTGGTAAAAACACGCTTGCTTGGGTGCTGGTCAAGAGATTCTGGTTCAGGAAGGAGGGGGAGATCTGCATTTTAACAGGCACTCCCCCGCCAACCAAGTGATTCTGGAGCCAGCTGTCTTCAGACTACACTGAGAGATATGGTTTTAAACACTAGGAGAATAAACCCATCAGGGGAGAGGCTTTTGGAAAATGGCATTCGTTTTCTCATTACCCATGATCCATCAGGGCTTTTTAAAAAAATCTTTTTAACTAAAAATATTTAAAAAAAATTTTTATTTCGTATTAGAGTATAGTTGATTTACAATGTTGTAAATGCTATACAGGTGTACAGCAAAGTCAATCAGTTATACATATACATATATCTACTCTTTTTCAGATTCTTTTCCCATATAGGTTACTACAGAATATTGAGTAGAGTTCCCTGTGCTACACAGTGGGTCTTTGTTGATTATCTATTTTATATACAGCAGTGTGTATATATTAATCCCAAACTCCTAATTTATCCCTCCCCCCAACCTTTCCCCTTTGGTAACCATAAATTTGTTTTCTATGTCTGTGAGTCCATCAGGGCTTTTCAAAAAGTGGCAGGACTTATCGTTGAATAGGTACGGACTGTCACCTTGGAATGATGAAATAGTTCTGGAGATGGATGGTAGTGATGGCGGCACTACAATGTGGATATACTTAATGCCACTGAACTGCACACTTAAAAATGGTTAAAACGGTAAATCTCATGTTATATTTTACCACAATAAAAAAACGGCAGGATACCCAACTCTCAGCTGTCTTGTAGAAGGTGTCTCTGACACCCTTTCCTGCTGATGTGGAAAGAGGTGAGGTTTACTCCTGAGGGATGGATTCCTTGGGAAAGGGACAACTGAGAGTAAAAGGTGGAGAAAGTTGGCCCTCTGGTGGCCCCTCCCCAGCCTCGGGCTGGCTGTGACACTCAAAGTCCGGGAGACAGTTCCCAGCACTCTTAAGCACACCTCATCCCCTGCCCGCCCGCAGTCTGTCCCTGACATACTCATGAGTGTCCCTGGACAGAGTAAAGAGGGAAGAGAGGAGCTCAAGGGATGTTGGGGAAAGAGCCTGCTTCAGGGCTCCAGGGCCAGCTCCACCCTGGGACCCTCAGCATGTCACCGCACCTCCCTCGGGCGTCACCTGGCCTGTTCCTTCTCACCTTTCAGATTTCAGCTCAGATGTCATTTCCTCAGAAAGGCTTTGCCTGCCCTAAGGCAGCCCCTCCTCCCCTCCCACTCATCATTTTCTGTAATACTACCCTGCCTGATGTTTACCATCACTGGAAATTCTATTTACTACTTATTTGTACACTGGTTACTTGTTGGCATTGCCTGATTAGAACCAGAACTTCCTGACAGCTGGGAATGTGCTGGTTTTGTTCACTGCCATATTCTCTTGCTGGAGATATAATAGGAACTCAATGAATATTTGTAGAATAAATAGATTAATCAGGCTTATTTGTTTCACTGTGTATAATCTGTTCCTTCTACCTCCCAAGGTGATTTGTAGGAAAGGTCAAATGAGATCAGGTGTGCCAAGGTGCTTTAGAAGGAAAGACTCCACACAAGGTGGGGTTATCATGCATTGGGGTAGGAGGGAAGGCAGCTCATGAAGCCCTGAGCACCTCAAGGGGTCTCCTCCACGACCCTGCACAGTAGGTGCCCCCCCCTCTTCTCCACTCCTCCTAGACAGAGACTTGTCTGGAATCTAAAAATGATGATGCTCCACCCTGCAGACCATCCAAACACAATGCAACCCAATTATTTATTACAAGGCTAGGCCTCTCAGTGAGTTTTCTCACTAGTGGGGCTCAAATAACAAGACGCTACTTAGGAAGGCAGAGATATGCCAGGAGGGCAAACCTAGAAGAAGAACCACAAAGATGCTCCCTGACCTAAGTCAGTGGGGTTCAACAAGCCTGAACTGAGTGTCCAGCATATTCCAGATCCTGAGAGGTGACGGAGACTATCACAGTGGAGTGGGGGACACAGATACCGAATTGAAAACTCAAAGTCAATGAGGTGAATCTGGCATGGGGGGAGTCAGGGAAGGCTTTGTAGAGTGGCTGACACCTAAACTGAATATAAAGGACAGAGGAAAGAGGGATGGGTAAGAGTAGGCAGCCCAAGCTGAGGCACAGAATGGAGAGACCATGTGTCGTGTTTAGGGAGCTCCAAGTAGTAAATGCATTGGGTGTTTATTGCTGGAGTGTCTGGTGTGCCAGGGGACAAGTGGGGGCAAAGGGGCTGCGAGATGTACCTGGAAAGGTGGGTGGCGGCCACCCTCCCACAGGCAGCAGATCAAAGCTGTTTCAGACACATGCCCTCGGAGGCCTTGAAGAGATGAGCCTGCTCATTGGCCCAGTAGCCCAGAGGGCCGGTCTGGCTTGGCTGGGAGTAGAAAAAGGCGAAATGCAAAAAATCAACCAGACTTCGCTGTACTGCAAGCAGGGAGGGCTTGACTTGGGAGGGGCTAGGCTTGGAGAACTGGAGAGAGATTCCAAGTTAAATTTTTTCCCAGCCAGACTTGTCGCACCTGCTGGAGGACTTACGCTGCCTATGTCATGGATTCAGGGTTGCCTGTGGAGCCCTGCTCTCGGCTGTCTCGCACAGGGACAGTGCAGCTTCCTAACAGCCTGGCAGAGCTTCACAGCTGCTGTCAGGGCTAAACAGCGGGAAGAGGGGAAAGAATAACCAGTGTGACTCCCTGCATTTGATCTGAGCCAAAGTGGAATCTCCTCTGAGCCCTGAGTAAAGGCAGCAGAAAGGAAGAGAAGGAAAATTAGGGCCCTGGTATTTTGCATAAAATGTATATGGCCCAAATTTGCTCACAAGAAGTGATATGATTCAGAGAGAGCATCAAAGACAGGAAAACCAGAGAGAGAAGGGATGGGTGGGAGAGAGAGGGAGAGAGAATGGCTGTGTTGTGATAAAGCAGGTACAGGAAAGTGTTCCCCCTTCCTTTCCTTTCCCAGTGATCCTTACACTCAAGAAATCTCATGCATTCAAGAAAAAAAGGAAAAATGTACCAGTGTCTCACTGGGGGATATATTTACAGGGGCTCCCAGTGAGAATTAAAAACTTTGTATATTAATTTTGATGATATTTGTAAAAAGAAAAATGTTCTCAAACCCAACCCACCCCTCCCCAAATCAATCACTCCAACTTTGGCTTGGACCTGGGGACAGAGGTGAAAGTCCCCATCTCATTAGCATACACTCACCTTTTCCCTTTCTCCGCACTACTTCCAGCTCCTCCAGCTTAAGGCAGAGAGGATGCTGGCAAGGTTGAACACAACAAGTGGCGGAGCCTGAAACAAACTCCCTGCCATAAGGTCAACAGCATATTAGTAGTTGATCCCTTGGGGGATGGTGGGACTGGAGCACCAAGGGGCAATAGACTACACCTCAATCATCCATCCGTGTTTCTATATTACAAAACCGAGACAAAGAGCTCAGCCTCTCTCATCTACTTCTGCATCCCCACAACGAAATAAGGTCTCCTTCCTCTAAGCCACCACAGCATGTGGCAACCTTAAGAAGCAGCATTTTCTGCCTGTCCTCTTCCTTACATGCTTCTCCTTGCCCCTGGTAGCCTGCCAACTCCTGGCTTACTATTGCCAGTGTATCCCAGTTTCTGCTGGGCAGTCTCCTACACATTGCGAGCAGTAAATATCTGTAGAATGGACACATGCAAAAGTTGGAAACAAGATATAGTGCCTGCTAGAGAATGGACTTGAGGACACGGGGAGGGGGAAGGGTAAGCTGGGACAAAGTGAGAGTGGCATGGACATACACACACTACCAAATGTAAAACCAATAGCTAGTGGGAAGCAGCCGCATAGCACAGAGAGATCAGCTCGCTGCTTTGTGACCACCTAGAGGGGTGGGATAGGGAGGGAGGGAGACGCAAGAGGGAAGAGATATGGGGATATATGTATATGTATAGCTGATTCACTTTGTTATAAAGCAGAAACTAACACACCATTGTAAAGCAGTTATACTCCAATAAAGATGTTAAAAAAAAAAAAGATATAGTGCATCAATAAGGGAATGATTAAATAAAACATAGCACATTCATACCCAGGAAAACAGATCTTTTTGTGTTTGTTTTTATGACTTAGATACATTTACCTAGAAAGAGTTCCAGAGTATATTGTTTCATTTTTTAAGATAATTGAAGAACCAAACACGTTAGGAGATCACTTATATAATACAAAACAAAACCACACACACAAAACCAAAAGTATATCTTTATGTGTGTGTACAACTGTATAAATGCATAGAGAAACGTTTGTAAGAGCACCTGTCCAACTAGAGACGGTGATTACTTCTGAAAAAGAAAAAGGAGAACTGGAGATGAATTATGGGGGCTTTTACTTTATCGGGAGTGTTTACATTCTTTACAACCAAGAATGTATTCACGTATCGTGTAATTAAAAATAAATCAAGGGGCTTCCCTGGTGGCGCAGTGGTTGAGAGTCCGCCTGCCAATGCAGGGGACACGGGTTTGTGCCCCGGTCCAGGAAGATCCCACATGCCGCGGAGCGGCTGGGCCCATGAGCCATGGCTGCTGAGCCTGTGCGTCCAGAGCCTGTGCTCCGCAACGGGAGAGGCCACAACAGAGGCCTGCGTAAAGCAAAAAAGCAAAAAAAAAAAAAATCAAAAATATAATTTTTGAAAGTCTTAAATTATTACATGAGATTTTTCATCCTGTGAAAGTTTGTTTTAATCCATTAAAGAGCCTGTGGAAGGCAGCAGAACTAGCTCCCACTTGGGCAAGGGATTGTTTATCTTGCTTATCTCCAGTTAGAGCCAACAATGCTAATGATCTGAATAGCACTGGCCACTCCTTGGCCATCCCATCCCCTCCCACTCACGGCTTCAACTATCACCTCTATGTGGATGACTCCCAAATGCCTCTTTCCAGACACAGCCACTCCCACGAGCTACAGTCCTGACTTTCCAACTTCCTGTTGGATACAGCCAACACCCCATGTACAAAACCAGACTACTGTCCTCCCTTCTCTCCCTAATTCAATTCTTCTGCCTACCTTCTTCCTTCCTCTTAACTGGCACCTCCTTCTTCCCAGGAACTCAGAAAGGAAACTTCCCAGTTATCACTAGTCCTCTTAATCCACACACCCAGCTAGTTATCTGTCCTTTTCTGGTGATTTTTCTAAAAAATTTTTCCCAGCTGTTAGCCACTGACACCACCCCAGATCAGACCCTTTCCATCCATCACCTGGACTAGTGGAATCGCCTTCTAAATGGTCTCCTTATAAATTGGGAGACTGGGACTGATATATACACATTACTATATGTAAAATAGATAACTAATAAGGACCTACTGTACAGCACAGGGAACTCTACTCAATATTCTGTAATGACCTATATGGGAGATGAATCTAAAAAGAAAGTGGATATATGTATATGTATAACTGATTCACTTTACTGTACACCTGAAACTAACACAACATTGTAAATCAACTATAATAAAAATTTATAAATAAATGGTCTCCTTGCCCCTGACTGACTGCTTTGATCCTTCTGCTAGATGCCCAACTTCCCACTTGGTGAAGGCCCAACATTCCAGCCTGTTGAGGTCATTTTGAGCTTCCATTCCATCACCCTATTGTATTAGCTATTTTCCCAACTTTGAGTCATCTGCAAATTTGGGAAATAAGGCTTTTTGCCTTCATCCAAGTATCTGACAAAAATGTTCAACTGGGCTGAACCAAAGAAGCCTCTGGACTATAGATCTCTTTCCCAGGGAACCCAGAGCTTATCACTGGAGGAAAGAAAGTAACTTCAAAAAAAAATTAGTGTCAGACACTTTTCATATACCATCTCATTTATACCTTAAAATAATTCTGGGTA
The DNA here is from genome assembly GCF_951394435.1 of Stenella coeruleoalba. Classification (NCBI taxonomy): domain Eukaryota; kingdom Metazoa; phylum Chordata; class Mammalia; order Artiodactyla; family Delphinidae; genus Stenella; species Stenella coeruleoalba. Next base: position 32,790,391 of record NC_137162.1, read on the forward strand.
GTAAGTACTGTTATCTTAATTTAGAGGTATAAAACTGAAGTTGAGAATCATTAGGTAACTTGTTAAAAGCCTATAGCTATTAAGTGGCAGAGTTTTGATTTGTACCACAAGTTTGTGTTGGTTCCACAGCTCGTGGTTTTTCTACCACACAGTTGGAACTTTTCATGAATCCTTGCCTTCTAATAGATAGAGCACACACTTCTTAAACTGCATCGAGGGACTTTCACATTCTAGCTTCAAACCTACCTTTGTAACAGTAAAGACTATACCATTTGTCAAACACAGTAATGTTTTACATTCTTTACTTCATTTAATCTGTGTCAAACCTATGAGATAGGTACCATAATTATGTCCTTTTTACAGATTCAGAAGCTGATGCATAGATTAAAAATAGCTTAATCTGTAAATTAAAAATTAACTCAAAATAAAATTTTAAAAAATAGCTTCATTAAGGTTACCCAGAGAGTAAACAGCAAAGCTGGATTTCAAACTGGGGTCTGCCTGACTAGAGAGACACTTAGGAGGGAGAATGGACAGGAAGTTCAATTCATACAGTCAATGAACATGTATTTATGGAGCACTTGCGTCACAGGCTCAATATTGTGCTGAGGCTGGAGATCACAGAAACGAACTACGCCCCTGGCTTCATGGAGCGTATACTTTATTGGGAAAGACAGACACAGAAATAGAAGGTAGCAGAGTGAGGCGAATACTGGGAGGAAGAAGCTCAGAAGGGTTAGTCTCAGAGGGCTGAGGTTTCCGGGCTTGGTAAGTGAGTCTACAAAGGTTCTATTCACTGTGATGGGGAACACGGGAGAAACAGGTTTGGGAAAAGATTGAGTTTAATTTGAGACATGAGTTTTGAGGAGATGTCTCACAAGCAGCTGGATATGCAGGTCTGGAGCTCAGGAGTGAGGCATGGACCATGGAAAGATCTGGAATCATGGATGAAACAACTCATGGAGATGGATTTACTCTAAGGATCCACAATATGTACCCGGGACGAACAAGGAAAATGAAGACCTCAAAGGAGATGCTGCTCACCTGGCCGACTACTGCACTCCCATGAACAGCCTTCTGCGGATGGCTTCTCCTCTTCCCAAGCAGAACAACTTTCCATCCTTTCCATCAAGCCACACCCAGCTTCCTCCAAGCCCTCGCTCTGCTCCAGAAAACTCCAGCCCAGAGCTCCCTCTCCTAGACTCAAGCCATTTAACAGCTGGCCAGGGACTCAGCCATTTCTTGGTAAGGATATTGAAAATTTCAGGTATTTGTGCCCTGTCTCCCTGATTGGACTGAAAGCTCTCTGATGGCAAATCCTGGGTATAACATTAAGAAGGCAGTCAACATCCTCTTTACAGAACCAACCAATAGTACTCAGTTTCCAAAAGCGTAATGAAGCAATAGCAAAGCATTTATGTGGGCTAGTTACTCCAGATGAACCTAAATGCCTTCCTCAATACAACAGCAAGCACGTCCTGGGCACTCTCCCAAGCTTACCCCTGAGCCTCTGCACTGAACAGAGCTGGTCAAGGTGAGCATTCCCTGCCTCTCCTTGTGCCTTCTAATCTATTCCTATTCCCAAGAGCCCTTGCTTCCAGAATTCTTCAAGTTGAAAAGAAATTTCTTCATGACAGAAGAAACGAGGATGAAAATGTTTTACTTCAGAAAACACCAAGTAGCAGCAATAGAAGCCTCTTTCCCATGAGTCAAGTCACAGAGTTTTAACCAAGATCCTTTAACAAAATATTGTCTAATTTTACAATTTATAAATGATTCCTCATTTGTGATGTTTTATACTATCCTTCTATAAATAAGCAAATGTCTGAAATACTGAGAAAGGGAGACAGTAACATCTTGTTTCACAAATTACAGAGATTGTCAGATTCTCACTTGCATCATCACCTGGCTCAGGTAAGCTCAGGAGGGCAGTAGCCATGGGGATCTTGCTCACCAGTGTCCCCCATCAGCTGGCATAGTGCCTGACTCATGGGAGTGACTCAGAAGGACTGCTGAATGTATGAATGTTGAATGGATGAGACAGAAAAAACAAGGAGACAGGGAATGAGGGGCGACACGGAAGCAGCAAGAGTACAAAGAAAGCTGAGGCAAAGAAACAACCAGCCACCTCCTTACATCTTAGGCTCAGATTCTCCGCAACTTCTCCACAAAGACACCCACACAGTAGCTAAATCTTTGGGTCAGTTTCTCAGTCCTATAGCTGTCAAATGCACACTTACAGTACTGGTCATTTAATATTTTTAAGTTTTGTAACCGCTTTCTCTCTTCCTTTCTATATGCCTTAGGAACACTTGTGTTTTTTTTAACCTTTCACCTAAACTAAGACTTGACATTGAATTTGACTCCTACTAGACTCTAAGCTTGTCTTTCAGGTTTGCTGCTTTGTTACTTAACATCCCATATCAGTCCAGAAAAGGAGACAAAAGTCCACATTCAGTGTCTGGAATTGTAAGGAACAGTGCCTAACCCTCTAACGGTAGTTCCAATTCTGCCTATCTTATGAGGATTGCAAAGAAACAAGAGTGTCCCAGTTAATAAATACATACATACATACATACATACACACACACATAAATAAATAAAGGCACTACATTTTCACTTCACAGGAAGAGCCCCAAGTAACCAATCTACGCTTACTCTCTCCCCTCTCCCCTCTGCACTTCATCTCCCTTACTCTCTTTACTCTACAGTTTGCACTTCTCTCCCTTACTCTCTCCCCCTCTACCGTCTGCACTTCGTCTCCCATACTCTCTCCACTCTACAGTTTGCACTTGTCTCCCTTACTCTCTCCCCCTCTACCGTCTGCACTTCGTCTCCCATACTCTCTCCACTCTACAGTTTGCACTTGTCTCCCTTACTCTCTCTCCCTCTACCGTCTGCACTTCTTCTCCCTTACTCTCTCCCCCTCTATCATCTGCACTTCATCTCCTATACTCTCTCCACTCTACAGTTTGCACTTCGTCTCCCTTACTCTCTCCACTCTACAGTTTGCACTTCGTCTCCCTTACTCTCTCCACTCTACAGTTTGCACTTCGTCTCCCTTACTCTCTCCACTCTACAGTTTGCACTTTGTCTCCCTTGCTCTCTCCACTCTACAGTTTGCACTTCGTCTCCCTTACTCTCTCCACTCTACAGTTTGCACTTCGTCTCCCTTACTCTCCCCACTCTACAGTTCGCACTTCGTCTCCCTTACTCTATTCCCCAGGAACAGTATCTCCAGCTCCTCACCACATCTGAAGCTGCCCCTGTCACTCTTAGGAAAGCACAGGCAGTCTCCAGGAATTCAATCTATGCACACTCAGGAGCAGCAAGCTAATTTTAATATCAGTCTTTGATGACCATGGCCAAAATAAAGTCAACTTAAAAAAAAAAAAACCAAGGAAGTAAAATCTAAATGGATTCTAGATTGATTTCTACCTTATAGAGAGAATTCATTAACACAATGATAATACTCTGCCAGAGCAAGATTGAAAACATGGTTTAATGATGGGAAACTTGTTAACGTGATATAATAAACCAGTAGGTCAAATGTGAAAAAAGGCACACAATCATCTCAAAGATTACCTTTTTGACTTTTGATAAATTCAACTCCCTTTCATTAAAAACAAACAAACAAAAACTATGAATATAAAACTCCTTCCAGGGCTTCCCTGGTGGCGCAGTGGTTGAGAGTCCGCCTGCCGATGCAGGGGACACGGGTTCGTGCCCTGGTCCAGGAAGATCCCACGTGCCGCGGAGCGGCTGAGCCCGTGAGCCATGGCCCCTGAGCCTGCGTGACCGGAGCCTGTGCTCCGCAACGGGAGAGGCCACAACAGTGAGAGGTCCGCGTACCACAAAAAAAAAAAAAAAAAAAAAAAAAAAAAAAAATCCTTCCACAAAGTGATTTAAACAATTTTAAACCAAAAGCCAACATCATACTCACAAGTGGATATGAAAAGCATTTCCAGTAAAATCAGGAATAAATTTGAAAGGTCTATTATCCTCCTCTTAGTTATCAATATTCGAATTTCTGATTTAAAAGAGAAATAATCATTATTTGCAGACGATACAATTCTCTACCTAGAGAGCTCAGGAGAATCAGCTAAAAAATTAAGTTGATTAAATAAAAACCTAAAACATATTTAAAAAATAAGTAAGAAGTATATGATTTACATGAAGACTACTACAAAACTTCACTAAGAGATATAAAAACATTTGAGTAAATTAATAAACATAACAGTATGGAAAGACTACAGTAAACATAATAATTTTTCCTAAATTAATATATATTAATATAATTATATATAATGTATATATTATATATAATAATATATAATAAATCTATATTATATATAACATATTATATATTATAATATATAATAAATATATATATTTATTATAATCCCGATCAGGATATAAATAGATGTTTGAGATTTTGACAAAGTGTTTCAAAATTTAATTTATAAGAATAAGCAAGGGGCTGCCCTGGTGGCGCAGTGGTTGAGAGTCCGCCTGCCGATTCAGGGGACACGGGTTCGTGCCCCGGTCCGGGAAGATCCCACATGCCGCGGAGCGGCTGGGCCCGTGAGCCATGGCCGCTGAGCCTGCGCGTCCGGAGCCTGTGCTCTGCAGCGGGAGGGGCCTCAACAGTGAGAGGCCCGCGTAACCGCAAAAAAAAAAAAAAAAAGAATAAGCAAGGAAAAATAAGGAAAGTTTTAATAATTATAATTAGAGACAGCGTGCTCTGTGTGATACTAATATATGTTATAAGGCTAAAATAACTAAAACAGTGTGGTATTCATTCAAGAATTTACAAATAGATATCTTAGGCCTAAAATTGACTTTAGAATATACAAAATCAGATTAGGAATTGTCTAGGATTATCCAAAAAGTATATTATTTAAGGAAATTATATAAGGAATATAAATATATACATGAGGAAATAAATACATTTTGAAGGAAAATGAAGTATTTAGAAAACAGATTAGGTCTTCAACTCATAATATGTACAAAAAAAAAAACTAACTTCAAATGAAAAGTTCATTGTAACTAAAAGCCTAAAAAGCTAAAAAACACAGTTAATCACAGAAAGTAGATAAAGAATACAAATTTAAAAGCTGTGTAAGTAATCACCAGGGCGGACACAGACCTATCTGGCATGTGGAAATTAAAATTTTCTGTACATTAAGGAACATGATAAACATTTCAAAAATGATATTTCATTAATATTTATATACAGTATCCCATAGTAGGATAAACATAATTCACTTGATTATGATTAACAAAGTCAGGTGAAAAGTTATAAAATGTGAAAGCATGATCTCAATTTGGGAAAAAACAAACAGAAGAAAAAAAACTAGAAAGCCATGAACCAAATATTGGACTTCTTTATTGTGCCTTTCTGTTTCCCAAATTATCCAAAATTAACTTGTATTATTTTAGAATCAGGAAAAAATGCTAGTTGAGAAAAACAGCATCAAATAACAATGATATGTTATAGTCTTAATTCATTAAGAAGTCTCAAATAAAAAAAAGACAAATGGACAAAGAAAGTGATTAAATGATTAACCGGGAGAGCACACTGATGAGATATCAATGTTTTATTGTTTCCAGTAATCAAAGAAATGCACATTCCAACTATGAAGTACCAAGTCCGGTATCTCTTATTGACATACCACTGGAAAGACTACTCTAGCACATCATTAGTTGAAGTGCAAATTGTTGCAATCTTTTTGGAGAGCATTTTGACAGTACATATTTCAAGCCTTTAAAAAAGTTCTTCACTTTTAGTAATTTCAGTTCTAGGACTCTGTGCTAAAGAAAGAATTACAGATCTAGGCAATGGAGAGTTAGAAAAAATTGGGGATCAACAACTAAATGCCCAACAAGAGGGGAATGGGTAAGCCCCTCCACAGTACCACATGACAGAATGAGACCCAAACACTGAAATCAAGGTTTGGAAACCTGTAATGGAGTGGGAACATCTTTTTTTTCTTTTTCTTTTTTCTTTTTTTTTTTGTGGTACGTGGGTCTCTCACTGTTGTGGCCTCTCCCATTGCGGAGCACAGGCTCCGGACGCACAGGCTCAGCGGCCATGGCTCACGGGCCCAGCCGCTCCGCGGCATGTGGGATCCTCCCGGAGCGGGGCACGAACCGGTGTCCCCTGCATCGGCAGGCGGACTCTCAACCACTGCATCACCAGGGAAGCCCTAGAGTGGGAACATCTTAATGATGGAATGTTAGGCAAAGAATGCAGGACTGAAAATTGTGTATTATGTATCTATACTATGGTTTTAATTTTGTTTGAAACAAACAAACCTCCCAGTTCTGCTTCTCCCCAGCCAGGCGGCTTTGGTCAAATCTTTGAGTCCCTGAGACCAATTTCTTCAACTCTAAAAGTGAGAAGGGAGGACTTCCCTGGCGGTCCAGTGGTTAAGACTCCGCGCTTCCCAACTTAAGTGTCCATCGACAGATGAATGGATAGAGAAGATGTGGCACATATATACAATGGAATGTTACTCAGCCATAAAAAGAAACAAAACTGAGTTATGTGCAGTGAGGTGGATGGACCTAGAGTCTGTCACACAGAGTGAAGTAAGTCAGAAAGAGAAAAACAAATACTGTATGCTAACACATATATATGGAATCTAAAAAAAAAAAAATGGTTATGAAGAGCCTCGGGGCAGGACAGGAATAAAGACGCAGACGTAGAGAATGGACTTGAGGACATGGGGAGTGGGAAGGGTAAGGGGAGGGGGAAGGGTAAGCTGGGACGAAGTGAGAGAGTGGCATGGACTTATATATACTACCAAGTGCAAAGTGGATAGCTAGTGGGAAGCAGCCGCATAACACAGGGAGATCAGCTCAGTCCTTTGTGATTACCTAGAGGGGTGGGAGGGAGACACAAGAGGGAAGAGATATGGGGATACATGTATATGTATAGCTGATTCACTTTGTTATAAAGCAGAAACTAACACACCATTGTAAAGCAATTATACCCCAATAAAGATGTTAAAAAAAATAAAAAAGAAAAAACTAAAAAAAAAAAAAAAAAAGATGTTAAAACAAGACTGTGCTTCCACTGCAGGGGGCATGGGTTTGATCCCTGCTCAGAGAACTAAGATCTCACATGCCGCAGGGCGTGGCCAAAGAAAAAAAGAAAACAAAAAAAAACAAGTAAAAGTGAGAGGGGAACATTTGGATCCCTCAATTTTCACTGTTGCATGACACAACATGTAATAAAAAAGTAATAAACAAATCATAAACAGATGCATAACGTCTGTATTAATAATTAAAAGATAGGGCTTCCCTGGTGGCGCAATGGTTGAGAGTCCGCCTGCCGATGCAGGGGACACGGGTTCGTGCCCCGGTCCGGGAAGATCCCACATGCCGTGGAGCGGCCAGGCCTGTGAGCCATGGCCCCTGAGCCTGCGCGTCCGGAGCCTGTGCTCCGCAACGGGAGAGGCCACAGCAGTGAGAGGCCCGTGTACCGCCAAAAACAAAACAAAACAAAACAAAAAAAGATAGAATATTAGTTGTTAAATTTTTGAATTAAAAATTCTTTTTTAATTAATTTTTTATTGAAGTATAGTTGATTTACAATATTGTGTTAGTTTCAGATGTACAACGCAGTTGATTCAATATTGTTACAGATTATACACCATACAAAGTTATTGTAAAATACTGACTATATTCCCTGTGCTGTACATTACATCCCTGTGACTTATTTATCTTATAACTGATAGTTTGTACCTCTTAATCACCTTCACCTATTTCGCTCCAACCCCTACCCATCTCCCGTGTGGTAGCCACTAGTTTGTTCTCTGTATCTGTGAGTCTGTTTCTGTTTTGTTATATTTATTCATCTGTTTTTAGATTTCACATATAAGTGATAACATACAGTATTTGCCTAAAAATTCTTTACTTTTAAACTAATAACTTAAACAAGTGGCATATTTTAGACCTTACTGCTTAGATAGTGATAATTCATTAGAAATAGGCCGCATGGCTAGAAATAAGCATGCTCTCTGATCCTCTGTAACTAATTTGATATGGGCTTGCCCGCCTGAGTCAGGAACACACTTCACCTGTTGTCAGCCATCCCATGACTTGGCACTGGTGAGGCCCTCAGTCAGCAAAGGGTAGTTTAGTCAAAATCCTAGATCTGAGAGATGCCCCAGAAGAACCTGCAAGGCTGTCTGACTGCTGTTGCACTGAGAGAGCAGGAATCATTTTTTGGAGTTCTTTTTACAAATTTATGTAGTTTCTGCACATAGCTCAAGAAGTTCTTGCCATCCCCTCAGATTCAAATAATATTTGAGCATATTTCTTTCACAACTGCCTGGAGCTTTACCAATCCCTCCCACTGTGAATTTTAGGACCCTGCTGGAGGCACGATGAAAGAATCCAGGCTGAGTTAGGGACTAATTAGCCTGCTGAGCAGCAGAAAAGTGAATCTGAGTTTGCTCAGACCACAGCAGTTACCAAAACTGCAGACTGAATGAGGCTCACGCTCTATCCTGTCATCCAAATTCATTCTACCTTTGGGGGGAAAAAGGAATATAATTTCACGCCAAAAGCATTTAACTTCTGTGAATTTTATCCACCTCCCTGAGATTGACAAACCAGACTATCAGAGAATGCTTCAGTTCCTCCAGGCAAACAGATCATAGGTGAAAATATGTTCATCAATGAAATCTGAGTTCGTGTTGTTAATAATAACAAATGAATTGAAACTTTCTTTAGAAATGACAGTAACTTGAACTAACTCCAGTGATATCCAAATTAAACTGTGTTATATGATATTTTAATCCCAGATGTGTCTAGTAAGCACTTGGTCACATGTGTTTTTCCCAATGATTTTTTTTCCATTCTCTAGATTTTCCATAGTCAGTGATATTATATAGTTTAAACCTAAAATAAAGTCATCAAAACAGAGTCTTTCCTTGCTTCTGCCTCTTTCCTAATTCTGAATATAGCAGCATTACTGTTTAATTATTAAAATGTAGCTGTTCCTACAAAGCAATAAAATTCATAAATGCTAACCGCATTTTGTTATAGCTTTGAACTTGTGTGCACGTGTAATCGGCTCTTCTGAAGGAGACGTCCCAGTATTTTTATAAACGGAGCACATTTCACTGGGGCCACCACACAGCAGACCACTCAACGGAGCCAGCAGCAATGCCATCACTATGCAGATAATGGTACTGGCCAGCACTGCTCGACCAATAACCCAGTCAAGCACAGCCACCCGGTTTATGTTTATTTTGTTTTGTTTTCTTAAGCCTTAAGGGTAGAGGGGAAAGGATGCAAGAGTATTAAGTCTGCCTTATAGACTCAACGTCGTGAAGAAGAAGCAAGGAGGAGACTGGGGTTCCACTCTGTCCCTCTCGTCCCAGGCCCCACAGATGGCAGGCAGGGGAGGAAAGAACAAATGTCCTGCAGCTCCTGAGAGCAGAGGGGACCCTCTTCCTTGCAGAGGCAGAGAGACATCAGAGACCTTGGGGAGGTGCGGCTGTGCACCCATGAGAAGCAGCCTTGTGTCACTGCACCTGAAGTCACCTGTGGTCAGGGACAATGGACATTTCAGTGGCAACCAGGCAGAGAGAGGAGTAACGGAGTAAGATCCCCAGCTGCACCGGGGGAGAGCACCACGGGAGAGCAGAACCCCGTGAAGAGATGATGCTAGATTCTCCTTCCGCCATTCCACTGGGAGACTCAGCCAGAATAAAAATGAGCCTAAGAGCCAGGATTTGTTGAATCCTAATTGTATATCAGGCGCTGTTCTAGGCCCTTTACACGAACGATCTCATTTATTAGGTGCTACCATTACACCTCCCATTTAGTGAATGAGGACCCATTTAGTTTAGGCCTCAGCAGGACAAGTATTTTGCACGAGGTCACACAGATTGCATATAAACAGTGGAGCCAGGTAAACAAATCCAAGCAACCAGGCTCCAGATCCCCAACTTGTAAAAGGCAATTAGAGAAAATACAGCGAGTTCTATTTCCTGCACATCCAAGTCTTTGGGTGAAAGGTCATACACAGTGTGCCTTAACTTGGGGTCTAGGTTTTCTCAAACTTCTCTCTGTCTCTCTAGCAACAGAAGTGCCCTTTCATGCCAAAACTAAGGCAGGACCTCACTGTATAAATAAAATGAGTAAGAGCGGGCTGCTCATCAGAAGCGGGTTGAAGGGCTGAGATCTTCATCTGCCTGCATCTCCCTCACCTGACAGAGGCCCCGACACCCCGGGAGCACAGCTGGAAAATCAGTATCACTCTGAATTGTGAGCTTGAGAGACAAAAGCAGCACAGCTAGAAAGCCAACAACAGCCAGCTAAACCAAAGGAAAAGGAAGAAATAACCACCAGCCACCCTCCCAGCAGTCACAGAGGTACCTCACCATCCGGGCCCCGACACAAATCATCTCAAGTTTGAGCATTTGAAGGGCCAGAAGGAGGTGGAATTCAGGGCTGGAGCAGAGAGTCAGGAATGAGGCAAATCCAATAAACAGGCAGAGGTGGGAAGCGGAGCCAACAGGGCGCCGGGGCCAGCGGTCTGTGGTGAGTGAGCAGGGCTGCTGTAGGCACAGAGGTGGGAACCCGAGAGGGAGGCCAGCACAGGAACTGCTCCCAGAACCAGCGTCCTCCAGCTTCAAGCTGTCCACACATATTATATGAGATAGAAATGGCAAAAGCTTACCAAGTACTTTGATACACATGTTTCTTTTTTCTTTTCTTTCTTTCTTTTTTTTTTTTTTTTTGGTGTATGGGGACTACATCACCCTCCTTCTTGCCTATTCAAAAACTGCTTTTTCCTTCTTTACAGTAACATACCACTCAGTGGCCAGTACTGTCAGCCTTAGCAGACAGAAATGCCTGCTTTGGGGAGTCATGTGGGTAACAATTAAGAGTCCCAGACTATGTGGATTCACATCCCAGCTCTAACCCGTACTAGCTGTGTAACCTTGGGCAAGTTACCTAACTTCTCAGTGCCTGAGTTTCGTCTTCTGTGATACGCAGATAATAAAAGTAAGAGAATTGCTGTGAGGATGACAGGTTAATACACACAAAGTAGTTAGAACTGTACCTAGCAAAGTTCAAACTAAATGCTAGCTATTACTGTTCTCTCATTTTGACAGCTTTCATTTCCCTCCTTACCACTTTCTGTTTTCTCTTCCATACTCTATTAGTTCCCTATTGCTGCTGTGACAAATTGCCACAAATGTAGTGGCTTAAACAATACACATTTGTTATCTTACAGTTCTGGAGGCCAGAAGTCTAAAATGGGTTGGCAGGGCTGACTTCCTTCCGGAGGCTCTAGGGAAGAATCTGTTTTCTTGCCTTTTCCAGCTCCTAGAGGCAGCCTGCATTCCTTGGCTCCTGACCCCTTCCTTACATTACCCCTACCTCCTGCTAGGGACTCTGATCCTCTTGTCTCCCTCTCATAAGGACCCCCTTGATTACACTGAGCCCACCCAGGTAATCCAGGATAACCCCTCATCTCAAAATCTTTCATTTAATCACATCTGTGAAGTTCCTTTTGACGTGTTAAGTAACATATTTACAGGTTCCAGGGATTAAAACTTAGACAACTTTGGGGGACCACTGGCATTATTCAACCTACCACACGTCTTTCCAAAGCCTAAAGTTGCATACTGGCAAGACTTAGGTAGGTCCAGAGGGAAAAGACAATATTAGTAACTAACGTTTTGAGCACTGACTATGTGCCTGGCACTATGCAAAGTGCTTTAGTGCATTATCTTACTTGGGCCTCAGAGCAACCCCGTAAAATTACTACCTTACAGAAAGGTTAACTTCTTGTCTAAGGTTGTACAACTAGTAGATGGCAAAGCTTATGTAAAACTAGGTAAATTTGACTCTAGAGCCCTTGTACTTGACCAAGAGTGCCTTGTCCCTACACCTTAAGCTATTATAACTGGAGTCACCATGACCACTAGGGGCCTTGGAGACTATGCCATGAGAGGTACACATGCTCAGGGGACACAGGCACATAGGGGTCCTGCAGAGTCCATGCTGTAAGGTCCACACAGATGGTGGAGCCTTCAGAACATCTTCTTACACTCAAAGGAGAAAGCCTGGGGTTACTAAAGAGTTTCTTCAAATGCAGATTTGGACCAAAAAGCCAAGAAGGGACCAGTTGGAGAGAGAAAGTGAGAAGTCCATTCCTGACCCCAGACCAGCCCTGCAGTTCTAATCAACCTCCCAGAAGAAGAGAGAACCTCACAGTCTTCCCTGGAGAGACTTCCAACTCAGAAGACCCAGATCCAGATTGATCCAGATCCTCTGAAACCCTACCAGGAAGTTTCAGAACCCCAGCTACTAACCAATTTAGCTATAGTCCTATCTGAAACTTTCCAATGAGGCAAGTTAAAGCTATTTGGATTCACTCAGCAGAAAAAGAGCCAGTCATTTGTTTTGGGTGATGAGCCCAGAGGTTGTTTCAGGAAAGCACAATGGTCAAGGGAACGGAGTCTGGAGTCGGCCTGCTCTGACTGAATCCCGGCCCTGGCACTTTCTTGCTCTGATTTCAAGCAAGTTACATGACCTTTTAGTTTCTCAGTTTTCCCATCCTCAAAAGGGGCATAGTAAGGGAGATCCATATGTCCTTATCCAAAATCAGAAGGTTTCTGGCTTTCGTAATGGTAAAACAGTACATGTGCCATATATTAAATAATGCTATAGGTGGGATCTGCAGCAAACATGTCCAATTGTTTCTGAAATTAAAATGTATAAATGTTCTTACCAGGTGAGAAAAATAAAGACCATAATAACCTCATGACCAAATTTTGTAGCCAAACTTATGAAAACCACAGTTTTGAGAGTTGTTGGTTTTTTTTCTTTGTTTGTTTGTTTTAACTTTGGAATTGCAGGTAAGGGATAACAGGTCTCTGGCATTTACCACCTAATGTTGTTAGGATTAAATGAAGTAACAGATGTAAAGTGCTTAGAACGTTGCCTGGCACGTAGTAAGCACTATATAAGTGTTAGCAACAACAACTACTATTATTATTCTCATCTAAATAGACTTGGTAGGGGACTATGAACAGGAAATTGTTAATTTATGACTAAATTTGATTTGTAAATTAGTACACTGGAGAGTAATAGTCATTAATCCTTTAGAACAATATCCTAGGGCAGATTTCTGAGATGATGGAAATGTTATATATCTCCCTTGTCCAGTACGGTAGCAACTAGCAACATGTAACAATCACTTGAAATGGGACTAATTTCATTTAATTCTAACTAACTTAAATTTAAATGCACATAGCCCTATGTGGCTTGTGGCTACCCTACTGGACAGAGGGCCGAGTTCCAATCTGGCTCATGAAAACCTATTTAAGCCACAACACAGATGAATTACAGCATTAATAAAAACAAGCCTGAGTTCTATACCATGGGAGCAGAGAAGACCCCATGATGCTGAAGAGAGTTTTCTCTTCCTTTCTAGGCCCCATAGTTGGCCCATGGCAAAGTGCATCTTTGATATATTCTTCTTCTTTCTCTACTCCCCAGTTCCCCATCTCCAACTCTCCTCTTGGGGACCCCCACATAATTGGGCCACATGCTTCCCTAATCCCCCCCCATCAATACCTCCCAGCCCTTCTACAGCAGTATCATGCTCCCCAGCCACCTGCCTTCCCTCTCCCAACCAAATTCCCACTTGCTCAATGCCAAGATCTCAACCAAGTATCCAGAGGAAAGTAACTTGATCAAACAAATCCACACTCTAAGCAGTTACTGCTTTTTCTCATGTTTTCCCTACTACTCCTTCTGAATCCGAAGCTCTAAATTGCTGTGCTCCCCTGGACCCCTTCTCCCCACAAGCAGAGGGAGCCCAGGCAGAGAAAGAAGGAGTCCAGACCGAAGCAGTTGTTGTCCTCTACAGGCCGATTGCCAGCCAGGTGTGTGGAAGGCAGGCACTGCCAACACACGTGCACAGCAGCCTCGCTCCCTGCAAATATCTCCTCTTGCCCAGGCAGGGCAAGCATTCCCTGCTCTCTGCTTTAGAAAACAGCAAGCACAATTCTTTTCAATTTTCCTTTATTCATTTAAAAATTTGTAGGTAACAAATTGCACATCAAATGAATTGTTTAAAATACACGACAAAAGCCCAGGGAAGACTGTGATTAAGAACAGTTGCAAATACAAAAAGAAAACCAACCACCTTCATCGGAATCTAGCTTCACCACAATGCACTGGAGCATGGAAATTTTAATGACACAGGTCAACCTTGGAGTACATCCAAGGAGCTTATGTTACTATAAGGACTGGAAGACTGTCCCTCCAGCTCTTACTTGATCCCCAGGCTTGGACCAAAGATGATTATTATGCATGGCTCCTAGGTATAAGGAAAATTTTCCCTGTGGGGCTGTAAATGGAGGACAATTTGAATGGTAAACATTATGTTCTTCTCTGAATCCTTTTGGTTATATTATCTCCTTTTCCAAAGTAGAGATTTGTATTGAAGAAACAAAGTCGTAACACTATTTCTAGAGGGCCTTCTAGGCGCAAGCTCTGTGCCAAGAAAGCCACAGTTAATTCCTTCAGTAGGGAAAATGAAACATCTACATAAATAACTCTCAAAGAACGCTGAGAGAAGAAAGGCTAGGGAGGTATTCAATAAAATGCTGCAGGCATCAGAGCTGGAGAATGTCAACTATTTGGGGCTGGGGTATCAGGGAAGGTCTCACAGCAGCAACAAAGACTTAGCTTGAAGGATGGTTAGGATTTAGAGTGGTAAAATGGAGCAGGAAGGGCACTCAGGAAGAGCAAAGGATGTTCTAGAAGACAGCATCATCAGGCATCCTTCAGCAACTATCCACGAAGACATGGCTACATACAGCATCCAGAGATAGTCCGCCACCCCTTCACCCCCAATGCCAACTGGCCCTGTAAGGGCATCTACAGGGTCACCTGCATCCACCTCCCAAGACAGGCTCTCAAAAATTCTTCCTGGTGGGGTGCAGCACTCTTGGCCTCGGCTGCATCCATTCTGCGGCAGTGGCTCCACCCTATCCCTACCAGGGCTTCCTACCAGAAACACAAGGAAATTCACTAATCCTGCAGAGATCTAAATGACCTACTGGCAAATTTTGCATGATGAAACTAAAATTAAGAACCATGTGGAAATAAAACTTTTCCATCAAGTGAATCCTACTTGACATCTATTGAGGGAGCTCCCTCTTTAAAATGAGGCTGCTAAAAATCTTTGAATGATGGATCTTTCTTACACTGAATAATTAGTTGAGTCAGCTGAACCAAGTGTTCTCATGGCTTAAATACCAGGCAAGATGTGCGGGGGGAACCGTAAATTTACACCGTGCATTTAACATTAGACACAAGAAAGACTTTTCCTTCTAGGTTATTCATTATCACAGCATTAGAGGACTTTAAGAAAAAAGACGTAGCCATTCTAGTTACCAGTGAAAGTGAGACCAGGTCCAATATTATATTTTCTAGGACCTGATGTAGCTAATCGCTCCAGGAACAATCTCTTGAGCACTTTCCGTGAAATACTGGCGGCTAGGGGGCCGCCTCAGCAAGAGCTTATACTTTTACTTCTTTGTACTGCACACACAAAATGCAGTGGAGACCCGAGGCAAACATTTGAAGGGGCGAAGGAAGCACTTAACAGGGTATCCTCCAGCCCATGTGAGGGCTGGCCCGCGCCCGCTTGAGAGTCGCCTGCCTCAGTTCTCCCCTGGGGAGGGGCGTAGCTACCTGTACTCCCGCCAGGTACGCGGAGTGAGGCTGCTGCTCCTGGCCGGATCTACTGGATTCAGAGATTAAAAGCCCATCTCTCCCCTTCTCCAAGCCTGAGGAACCGAGCCACAGAAACACCTCCTCACCTTTCCTCTTCTGGCCGGTCGCGCCGGAGTCCCCAAGTGCAGCGTCCCTCTGGGACGCGCCTGTCGCTGGCGGCGTCGGGTGTCCTCGCTACCGTGTGTCAGCGGCGGAGCGGACGACAGGAGCGCGCAGAGCCGGGCAAGTGCCCGGGAGGCAGAGCCCGGGGCGCGCCGCCCGCCTCCGCCGCCGCCGCCGCGCCCACCCGGTCCCGCGTCGTCGTGTGCGCCCCCGCCCGGCGCCGCTCCTTCGCTCCGCGCCCGCAGAGCTCTGCAAGCTGCCCGGACGGCGACGCGGGCGGCAGCGGAGCCCCCGCCCTGGGCTGGGCTTTCCCAGAACTCGCCCGCCCGGGGTGAGAGGCCGCGAGCGCCACCGCGGGCCGCCGGGCGGCCGGGGGCGCGGCCTGAGCTGGCCCCGCCCCCGGGCGCGGGCCGCGCTGAGAAGGCAGGCGCGAGGGGCGGACCCGCCGCCACCCACGCCCCGGCCGCCACCCACGCCCCGGCCGCCACCCACGCCCCGGCCGCCGGCTTCGCGAACCCAGCCCGGCCCCGGCCTCGGCCCCGACTTCAGCCTCGGCCCCCGGGGGCTGCCCAACGCCCGGGGAGCCGCAGCGGGAGCTGGCGAGAGCGCAGCGGGGTTGCCCGGCTCCGACTGGAGGTGGGGAACTCGGTCCACCTCAGGCCGCGGGAATTTAGTCTCACACTTTCCGCCAGGGACCGTCCGTGCTCGACACACACGGAAACCGAGGCTCTTGGAGGTTAAATTACTTGACCAAGGTTACTCTGGTAAGGGCAGCACCAAGTCACCAATCTGTTCGGTCATTCATCATTCAGATAGTTACTGTTGTGTGTGGCGCCGTGCAGTGCCAGGCTCAGGAGATACCCCTTTGACTGCTAATAGTGACCGTCCAAATAGTGACATCCAGGTCTGTGGACTCCAAATCTAGTGGCTTTCGCTGCTGAAGCAAACAAGAGCTGTTCAGCGCTGCCGGAAACTGCAGACTCCGCACGGAGCCTTACGTAGCCGTCGAGGTGGTTTTTGTACCCAACTGGCAGTCAGGAGAGCCAGGCACCTGAGGAAAATCGAAATATCATCCCCCTCCCTTTTCCCTAAACCCCCCTCCCTCTTTACCTATTTTAATGGACTAACTTGTTGCATAGGTTTCACCCTTCCTCTTGTATTCAATCAGGACCAATTCCGGGGGCCCCTAGCCCTCCCGTCTCTCCACTCTTTGGAGCGAAGCATCCCTCACAACACAGCCATATTATTCTTCCTCTTCTACAGCTTTAATCTGTGCAGAAACCTTCACTGGCTCCCTGCTACCTTCCAGACTAACTCCCCACGACTGTAGGAACCCAACATGGCCTGGTTATTAGGGACCACCCAACAGGATGCTTCTCCCACTCTGAGCCTCTACCTGGACCATGACAACCACCTCCCACACCCTTTTCTCCTGCTCAAGTATGACCCTTTCTTTCAGGTCACTGTTAAAAGTGGCCTCCCCTCCTTTGAGCCTCAAGGCGCAGGAGGGACACCAAAGAATTCTGCCTGTAAGAAAAATACGCCAGCCTGGTCCTTAAACTGTTTTGCTGTTTTCTCACCACTAGGATTTTCCTGAAAATCAACGTTACCTCCTTCCTTGAGAGCCGGTTTTAGAAAGCTGTCTGCAGAAGCCTCTGAGGAGACTCTTTGTTCATGAAAAGCTTGAGACCTTAGCCCTAGAGGACTAGGGAGTAGTCATTTACTCTGACCCATTGCTCGCACGGTCCTGGACAGGTGAATGGAGGAGCCAGGAAAAAGGAAGCATTACTGACACTAAACAAGGTAGGCTATTTATTGAATATACAGTTGTGTATTATGGTCTTATAATGCATTTAATGAATTAGTAATATCAAACATCATTAATCTCCTGGAGCCCTCAAAGTCTTGTTTTGTGTTGTTAATTAGGCACATGGAAATTAGGCTTGCAAACTGGTGGATGCACAAGCAGTTAACATTGAATCCTCCAAATGAGTCACTGCACCATTAGTAACCAAGGAAGGTCTAGGTCCGTTAGGCAGGAAAGTTATCTGAGTGTGATAATCAGTATCACCTATCCCTGGAATAGGGAGCCGTCCCCAATTTTTTGCAAAGAGAGCAGATCCAGATCAATGTCCTTTGCTTGCCCCCCTCAATCCCTCTCTAAATGAGACTGGAGGGAGCCATGTCCCTGAGGCTGCCTCACCGCATTGGAATGTCTGAGCTAACAGTGCTTCCAGAGGGTTCATTGCTCCTCTGAACAGCACTGCCCAGACTTTCTGGAGATTTTAATTCACTCCCCAACCTCGCCAACAGTTGCACACAAGGTGCCTTTTTTACACCCTGCTCTCTGTTCAGTGAAACACAGAGACCATCTCAGGGGAACAATGGCTCCATTCAAGACTTTTTCAAAAGTACAGCGTACAACCTCCACACTGTGGGTTGCTGCCAGCTATTATCTGAAAGAAGAAAGACGGTCAGATAAAGTGCTTGTGAATTGGGGGAGCACTGGACAGTTTCCATGGAAAATTCAGCTTCAGTAAACTAAGTTATGCATATTTGTGTACAAGACCATTTTGCATAGTCAAAAACAAAAACAAAAACAAAAGTCCCAAGAAATAATGCTGTGGAAACTATTTAAATGTAGTGCATCTTTGTTTGACATTTCAGAAGAAGGCACACATCTCTTTTGAACTTGTTACATAATGGTCTCCATTTGATGGAAATTGATTTAAGTTGTAAACATTGGGACTAGGGAACTTAAGTCGTAAAATCATTTTAAGAAATGGAATCACGTCCCTACTTTCTTCCTCTCACATCCTGTAATTTTTGTGATTGGTGGGGGGTGTCTCTGACTTCATGGTTATTGCTGCCAGTGGGAGGCCCCACACCCCCTACTGCACATACTGCAGAAAGAAAGATTGGCCCTTTGCCACACTCAACAAGCCAGCCATCAGTTAACCCATTTATAAACAAACCTTAAGGTTGGGAACTGAGTAGTCAGCACAGGCACCATTGACAAATTTATTGATCTTTGTTCAACGGGAGCTAGTTGCTAAGCAGAGGAATTTGCCAGCAGACTTCTGGGTAGCCTTGGAAGCCAAGGAAGAGCTGAAGGAACAAGGCAGCCCTGAGTTTAGGAGTTGCCATTTCCTCTCATTTGAAGTCAGTGTATCAGATTATACAGGGTTTACCAGCTGTGTTCACATAGGCTAGTGAGTTCAGATAGTGGGGACAGAGCCCAGAGTTATCTCATATGTGAGGGTAGAAGTACTAAGGCAGTTCGAGGTTGGTGAAAAATACCAGTGTTAACTGTTAGAGCAGCAGGTAGCTCTACTTCTGTTGGCTGGTAGGAATGTGGGTGAAGGAGATCTGTCTCTCAACACAGCTGGTATTAGGGGCACAGACTGATGTGGGTCCACTTGAGTTGATAGCCTCAATCCATCTCCCAGGTGTGAGCCCCTGAGCAAGTTACTTACCTCTCCGTGCCTCGTCTTCCTCATCTGTAAACTATATCTGCCCTTCATGGTGGTTGTGAGCAGTGAGTTAGTCTATGTGAAGCACTTAGATTAAAGAAATACAACTCAGAACTCTATTTTCATTTATATTTACAGTATTTAAAAACTGTGACCTCCTTTGAATATTGCAAATATCTTGTTAGTGTTTTGACAGAAAGTCCATCCATCTTTTTCCCTTGAAACATTCTGGAATCTCACTGTAATATCTGGTTCAGTTGCTATCAGCAAAAGGCAGGTGTAGCTCAAATCATCTCAAGGAACCATAACTAAAAATTATAAAAGCACAATTAAAAAAGTTTTAACTGTACTAGAATTCCAAAGCATAGACATTGGAGCTTGAGACTTCTCTAGACGTAGGTTTTAAAGTTTCATGTTGTTCTAAGTGGCCAAAATGTTGAAGAGGAAAAGAACTCTGGTATGGTCATGGAACTCAAAGGAAAATAATATTCGCTTGAAAAACGTCATGTTTTCTTCAAGCTTTGCTGGAGCTAGTCTGCTAGGAAAATGGCCGTGGCTCCTGGGTGATCCCAAGTGCTGTGAATTGTCCATAGATTGGACTGGTCACCAGTGGAGGGTGGATGACATGAAGGCAGGTTTGCATAGGCTGATTTGTTCACTGATTCTTTAACTGTTGGTGCTGATTAGCTCTACAAGCCCCGAACAAGCTCATTCTTTGGTTTCTCTGCCACTTCTCCTTCGCTAATGTTAGCATGTTACTATCTGCTAGCTTTCCCAGATCCTTTTATTAACAATTATCATCCTCAACCACTCCTTATGCCAGAAAATGATAACAGCAGCTGCAATTGAGTGCTTACCATTGTGCTGTTCTTTTATGCAAAAAATATGTATTGAGCACCTACTATGTGCCAAGCATTGTTCTAGGTACCAGAAATACAGCAGTGAACACAACATTCAACAAAGTCCCTGCCTTCATGGTGCTTATATTCTGGTAGGCATAGATAGACAATGAGCTATGTAAAAGTAAAGCATATAGTATAGTAGAAGGTGATAAATGCTCGAGAAAAGTAAAGCAAGAAAGGAAGACAGGGAGTGCTGCAGGGCTTGGGGATGATCGCAATTTTAAATACAATGTCCCAGGTAGGACTTCATTGAGAGGTAACAATGGAGTAAAGGCTATAAGAGGTGAGGGAGGGTGGAAGACACTGCTTATTTCCCTCCAATATCCATTCTCCATTGTTTCTTTTACCTATAAAACAATTCCCACCTACCCTGTTTTGTCTGGGCCCATGATTGCCCACTACTTTCCCAACCTCCCTTGCATCCAGGCTAAGTTCATGGCTAAGTTTCATCCAATGACATATGAACAGAAAGTCAGCAGGCAACATCCAGTAATGTCCTTAGAGCTGAAGCTGCTTGCCTCTGATTTCTTTTCTCCCTTCCCATTATTTGAGAATTGGCAAGGTCTGAGGCAACTGTCTTGGCCCAGAGATGGAAGCCCTATGCAGAGAAAGCAGAGATACCACAGCAGCTTGGACCACTCACTTTGGGACTGTTATGTGAAGTCAAGGGAGGCTTTTTTTCAGATGGGAGAAATAATAGCATGTTCCTGTGTTGAAAGGATTGACCCATGAGAGAGAGAAAAATGGGTGATACAGAAGAAAGAGGCAAGTATTTCTGTAAAAATGTCGTTGAGTGAGTGAGAGGGGATGGGGTCTAGTGCGCAAGTCAATGGGCTGGGCTTGGACAGGAGCACAGTTCATTTACAGAAACAGGAGACGAGACAGATTATATTTTCCAAAAGTGGCCACGGCAATATTTCCAGGCCCACATACTTTTCCAGAACTTTGCCACTGATAACAGGTGGAGTCCAATTCCCCTTCTTGTGAGTATGGGGCAGCCCCAGTGGCTCACCCACTTCTTATCCAATAGAAAGTGGTAGAAGTGATGCTACCTGGCTACAGTGGCTATGTCACAAAAGTTGAGACAGCTTCCGGAACTCTGATACTAGGAATGCAGATGCCATGTTGTGAGGAAGCTCAGGCCACATGAAAGGGTTATGTGTAATGTTCCAGCTGATGATTGCAGCTTAGGATCCCAACTGACAGCCTGCATCAACCCTGGACATGGGAGTGAGCGTGTCTTCAGGGGGTTCTAAGCCCCAGCCTTCAAGGCATCCCAGTGATGGCAAGCAGAACAGACAAAAGCTATTCCTGGGAAGCCTTACCCAAATTGCAGGTTTGGGAGCAAAATAAATGTCAGGTTTTTAAGCCACAAGCTTTGGGGTAACTTTTTAATATAGATTTAGTAGATGAAACAATAGGTATGGAAGCTAGGAGGTGAGTAGAGTTGGTAGAAGCTTGTGAAAGTTTTCTTCAATAAAGTGGTAAACAGTGTTATCAGGTGAGAGTAAATAGGGTATTTTGAGAGAGAATATAGTTCTGAACAAATAGTTTGAGAGAGAATATCTGAAATACTCATTTAGAAAAGTGGGAGAGTCAATGAAATAGGGAAATATAATGCCAGGTATTGTGTCCAATTGTGGTCACAAATGTAATGTGAGCCCAGTCGTTATGATTGTACATTTTTCTTTGGACAGATTTATGGGTGTGTGGGAAGAAAAAATGGAGAACTGGATTTAGCAAGGGTTATTACCCAAACAAGAAAGAAGCAAGGACTTAGGATACACGCAAGGGAGTGTTTATAATGATCAACCATAAAGTTAAGCCAGGAAAGGAGGAAAGGAGAATCAGTGAGGATGAAGGCTTACCATGCACTGTGCTCAGTGCTTTCTATACAATATATCTTGTATTTATCTTCACCAAAAACATATGAGTAGACACTAATATTGTTTCCATTTTAGAGATAATGAAAACTAAAGCTCAGAGAGGTTAAGCAGTTTGCTCAAGGTTACACAAATATCTAGATTTGAACTCGTACAGTCTGGTTGCTAAGCCATACTCTTACCCCAGCCTTCCTAAGATACCCGAATTAGTTCCTTCCGCACTGAGCCCACCTTGCTCACCCCAACACCACGTCATCCCTGAAGTCCTCTGCAGTGAAGGCTACCTTTTCTTCCCTAGTTAACAGGGCAGAAGGAAGAAGGGCTTGTTAATTCCTACCACCCTCTCCCCACCACTTAAACCACTACCGCTTTTCCCAGTGCCTTCCCTCAACAGTCTTCTTTCAAAATTTATGCCACTGGCATGTTCCAGTTTCTTTCCATCTTCACCAAAGCCTTCTATCTACCCTTCCTCTCCAGCCTATTTCTGGTATTATCCTAGAGGATTCCACATCCATGCTCCCTTCCAATACTGAGAGCACATGTGCCCTCCATGAGAGCAGGGCCATGTGCACACGACATCCCAGCATGGAAAACCATAGCTGAAAAATGCTAGTTCTCAGCAAATCTAGGAACCTCCTTGCCTCATTGCTTTCCAGCGCTACTCAAACTCAGCTGTTGGCAAGCAAGGTCACACCTCCAAAGTCTCACCTCTGAAATTCCCTTCTCTGATCACAGTTTTCTCTTCTGTTATTAGGCTGACACTTCTTTTTCTTCATTCTCATTTTCCAGAAGCAGCTTCTCACCCTATGCTATCTACCTCACCCTGACAAAGATGTTGTGAGCAGTGTATGCAGTAAAGTCTCCATCAACCAGAGCTCTGCATGTCTACAGTGTGTTCCAGATCTGCCCTCCTGAGCAACTGTACTTTCTCTAAAGTCCGTATTGCTCTTCTGATTCCTCTCCTTTTCTCGCGTTTCCTCCTACTCTCCCAGCCCTTCCAATATCCTTTTGGTCTCTTCTCTTTTCTCTCAATCACTGTCCCTCCCACTAACATGGCTTATTCTTGTGCCTTGTTTTTATAACAATTCTCTAGGCCTGATTTTATTCATTACTTTAGTATAGATTTTACTAATATGATGGAAAAAGCTAAGAAACAAAGTCTAAATTACTTTTTATAACATTTGCAATCTGCACATAGAGAATATATCTCCTCTTCCAAGTTCCATGGACATTTACCAGAATGGGTCAAGAAAATCTCAAGAAATTCAGGCTATATTCTCTGGCTAAAATGCAAGAAAACTAGAAATTAATATTAAATATTTTAAACGAAGAAGCATCAACTGCTCAACAATTTAAACGTGTTCTTCTAAGTAATGATTGGGTCACAAAAGAAATCCAAACAATAATTATAGATTTCTTGGAACATGACAAAAATGAGAATGTTACATAATCTAAATTTATGAGATGTGGCTAAAGCAATAATTAGAGGCAAATGTGCATCTTTAAGTGTTTTTTTATTATTAAACAAGAAAGTGTAAAAATATATGAACTGAACATTCAGATTTTTAAAAATACCAAAGACAAGTCCAAGAAAAATAAAATTAAAAAGATAGTAACAATGAAAGCCTACCCAACTAGAAGAAAAATCAAAGAGCTGGTTCTTTGGAAAACATAAAATGCCTTAGAGGGGAGCGTTAAAAAAGAGTAACAGTTCTGGAAAACATAATCAAGAACAAAAACACTGGGACTTCCCTGGTGGTCTGGTGGCTGGGGCTCCGTGCTCCCAGTTCAGGGAACTGGATCCCACGTACTGCAACTAAAGATTCCGCGTGCCATAGGAAGATGCCACATGCGCCAGTGAGGATCCCGTGTGCAACAACTGAGACCCATCGCAGCCAAATAAATATTAAAAAAAAAAAACTAGCAAAATTCTAAAAGGGAAATAGAACACTATAATAAAGGTGTGACACTTTCAATTATAAAAGAATACTATGATAAAGTTTAAGCTAATCAATTTTTTAAAATCTACATGAAATTGATAATATTCTGAGAAACTCTATTACCACAATTGATCCAAGAAGGAGGAAAGTCTGTATTTCCTTTGGAACACCATTGCTGGGTTTGGGGAATTTTGGGTTTAAGGAATTCTTCCTTACAGTTCTTGTTTTTCCAAGTTATTAGCCATAAACCATGTTTGTTCAGCCTCCTTTGCAGCTGGGACAGTGACATGTTACCTAGCATCATCAGCCAGGCATGTGTGTGTGAGACTTAGATTCAAAAGTGAACAATTTGAAGGGGGAAGGTCTATAGAGAATACATTTTGCTAGCAAGAATGAGAGCAGAGAAACTCAGCTTTCTGGGGTGTCTGTAAAGCTGTATTCTTGGTGCCAAGGTGGCTTTAGTGCTGGTAGCAGATGGAATTCCAGAAAAGTTGAGTTCCTGGCAGTAGTGCTAACTTATAGCCTCCAGTGCCTGGGGAATTACTTGGGGCATTATTCTTGGAAGCCTAGCTTTGAGGCTGACTCTCCAGCTCTCAACAATTCTGTGAGCTACTCAGATTCCTTTTGGTAAATTGCTTTCCTGCCTAAGTTAGTTTCTGTTACTTGTAACTGAGAATCCTGACTGACCCAATAACCAGTGAAAAATAGGAAGGTAGTTAATTGATTAAATATTTACTGAATGACTTTTAAGGTAGGGATTGTGTAAGATACTAGGAAAATGACAGTGACTGGGAAGGACTGACATAATCTCTACTATCATAAAGTTGATAATTTAATGGAGTACTTAACAATGAATCCTCACCAAAGAAAGATTTAGCATGGTATTTTCAAAGTGTTTTTACCCAATACTAGTTCATCAATAAAGAGGGGCTCTGTGGCCAAATACATTTTAAAGTGCTGGAGGCTTACAATTCACATTGACATACTGAAGATTATGAGAAGTCCCAGATAAATAACTATTTAGCTCTGTTTAACCCAGAGACTCCCTAATTTATAAAATATTGCACAGAACTCTTGCTGTGAAGTGCTGCCCATGGGCCAGATAATTTTAACTATCGGTTCTTACAAACTTTCAGTAGACATAATCAAATGCTCATAAAATATTTTCCAAAGCAAAGAAAATATCATGAAATATCACTTATAAGCCTAGACATGAAAAATCCTAAATAAAATATAATTAAATCAAACTCAGCGGCATATTTTGAAATCATCTACTCTGTGCCAGTCAAAATTTATCTCTGGTTCAAAGACACTTGAATATTAGGTAATTTATTAATAAAAGAATGCATGTCAATAAATCAAAGGAACCAAATTATCATCTCAATAAATAACCAAAAGACATTTCATAAAATTAAACACCACTTTCTACCTGATATAAAAAGTCTTTTTAAAACACATAATAGAAGTGCATGTTCTATTTACTCTACTGTATCCTTCACAAATAACAGCCATCATCACACAATATTCCTTCCTGAAAGACTTAAAGATTAAAGATGCCAGGGCTTCCCTGGTGGCACAGTGGTTAAGAATCTGCCTGCCAATGCAGGGGACATGGGTTCGAGCCCTGGTCCGGGAAGATCCCACATGCCGTGAAGCAACTAAGCTCGTGCGCCACAACTACTGAACCTGTGCTCTAGAGTCTGTGAGCCACAACTACTGAGCCTGCATGCTACAACTACTGAAGCCCACACGCCTAGAGCCTGTGCTCCACAACAAGAGAAGCCACCACAATGAGAAGCCCGTGCACCGCAACCAAGAGTAGCCCCAGCTCGCTGCAACTAGAGAAAGCCCGCGCGCAGCAATGAAGACCAAATGCAGACAAAAATAAATAAATAAATAAAAGATTAAAGATGCCAATTTCTACTATGTTAATATTTAACAAAATTCCAATGGAATTTTTAAAAACTTGCTAGAAAATGCTGATGATTGCTGAAACTAAGGTGATTGTCACATTTAATTTCATTATAATATTCTCTCTACTTTTCTTTTGTTTAAAATTTTCCATATAAAGAAGTCTTGGGGGGCTTCCCTGGTGGCGCAGTGGTTGAGAATCTGCCTGCCAATGCAGGGGACACGGGTTCGAGCCCTGGTCCGGGAAGATCCCACATGCCACGGAGCAACTAGGCCCGTGTGCCACAACTACTGAGCCTGCGCGTCTGGAGCCTGTGCTCCGCAACAAGAGAGGGCGCGATAGTGAGAGGCCCGCGCACCGCGATGAAGAGTGGCCCCCGCTCGCCACAACTAGAGAAAGCCCTCGCACAGAAGCGAAGACCCAACACAGCCATAAATAAATAAATTAAAAAAAAAAAAAAAAAAAAGAAGTCTTGGGGACTTCCGTGGCAGCCCAGTCGTTAAGACTCTGTGCTCCCAATTCAGGGGGCACGGGTTTGATCCCTGGTTGGGGAACCAAGATCCCGCATGCCACATGGTGTGGCCAAAAAAAAAAAAGTTTTTTAAAAAACTTGACTGAAAATTTCCCCAAAAAATCATTAAAAAATGATTAGCTACAAGAATGTTTGAAAAGAAGGACAATGACAGGGTAGCAGAAGTGACATTTCAACACCAGCAGTGACTGTTCCCAGGCAGAAGCCACGTGGTAGCAGTGTGTCCAGAGAAAAGCCAGAAGCTGGTCCTAAGCTGACTGTTCCTGTTATGTGAGCTTGGCTGTGTCTTGCCCTCCTTGGTTTCAGCCATTTTCTGAGCCTCATTCTTCAGACTTCCCAGTGATTCTGATATAATACATTACTGTTCCACTTAAACCAGCTAGAGTTGATTTTTGTTCTTTGCACCCAAGAAATCTGATTCAAACAGTTTATAAAAGAAAAAACATACTTCTAAATAATCCATAGGCTAAAGAAAAAAATCATAACAGAAATTCTGAAATATTTAAAATTGAATGACCATTAAAAAAACAAGCTACATACCAAATCTTATTGGCTATAACTAAACAATACTGATGGGAAATTTATAACTTTTAAACGCATTTATGAGAAAAGAAGGGTGTGTAATGAATAGTTTAAGTATTCAACACAAGAAACTCATCAGAGAACAGCAGAGGAAACCCCAAAGAAGAAATTGTACATATAAAAGGAATTATTTAAATAGGAAAAACAAAAGCTGGATTTTTGGAAAAGACTAATAAACTAGGTAAACTTCTAGCAAGACTAATTAAGTTAAAAGAAAAGACGTAAATACATAATGTAGAAAAGGTAATAAAGTTTATATTTATTGAGAAGTTACTTAGTGTCAAGTAGAGTCTTCTAAGTACTTGACATGACTCATTTAATCCTCACAACAAGCCTGGAAATGAATACTATTATAATTATTATTTACATAATAGGAAACTAAGGCGCAGAGAGGCTATTTGCTCAAGTTTCATGATCAGTTGAAAAGACCCTAAGCAGAGTCTCTATTCTTCACCATTACTAAGCTAAAGGAGGTGAACATAACTAGAGTAGAAAGTAAATGAGTACATGACAAGTCTATGGAAAAATTTTATGCCATTAAATTTAAAAAGAATGAAATAGACAATTTTTTTTTCCTTTTTAAAGAAAATTTGTTTATTTAATAGCTGTCATAGGCAGTGCGAGTCTTCTACCTTTGTTCAAGGTTGTTTTGGCTATTCTGGGTCCCTGGCATTTCCATAGGAATTTTAAGATCTGTTTTGTCAGTTTCTGCAAACAAAGCAGCTGGAATTTTGATAGGGATTACCTTGAATTTGTAGATCAACTTGAGTTGGTTTGTATCTGTAGATCAGGAACATGGATAAAAATTCAAACAGTGTAAAAAGTAAGTTTCTCCCTCATTATCCTCTACCATGCATTTAGGTATCCTCCCAGGGCTGTTCTATGCATATTCAAGCATTTACTTGTAACTTCTTTAAAAAAAAAATTGATAATTTGTGTTATATGTACCTTGACTTTTTCAGCTAACAGTGTCTCTTAAAGATTTTCCCATGATAGTGCATACAGTACTATCCCCTTTATTAACGGTTATACTCCAGTGTGTTCCCATCCCATTATTTACTGATCCAGTCCTCCATTGATGGAAATCTAAGTTGTACCCATCATTTTGCTGGTAGAGAAAGGACTGCAATGAATAGCCTTTTATATATAACATTTCACTCATGTAAGAGTAATATTTCCACGGGAGAAATTGTTAGAAGTTGAATTGCTAGGTTTCAAATTTTTTTAATTAAAAAAGACTGCCAAATTGACCATGATAGGGTTGTAATGATTAACAGTTCCACTGGCAATGTAGGTGAGTACTCGTTTTCTCACCCCCTCCAACAAAGTGCTTTTCAAACTTCTTGAGGCTCTTCCAACATGGGATTATTGGATTTCCCTGTAGGGTGTTATTTTCTTTGGCACTTTGCCTCCTTTGTGGGAGGTTTGCAGCCTTGGGTGTCTTCTTTAGGAATCTTCCCACACCTGTAGCCTTCCTTGTATTTGGCATCCTTTCTTCATGTGTCTAAGAGATGTCTGAGGCCAATCTTAATTTACTTGTTTTAGATGATGTAATCATTTTCCTGGGTGTCTAAAGGACTATTTGTTTTCTCTGACGTCTAACATACAAGAGCCAAGATGACTCTGGGACAGTAAAGGAAGGGATGTACTCTACCAAATACAGAAACTTTATAACTTTTAGACAAAAATATAGGATGATGTCTCTGTGGTTTCAGAGTAGAAAAGGAGTTCTTCAATAAGGTTCTTTAAAAAGTTAAGGAATAAGAGAAAATCAGTAAATTTGGCTTTAACCATATAACCTATATAACCATAGGTATCTTTAACAAAGTTAAAACAAAATCTAAGGACTGAAAGAAAAAAGTTGCAACGTAATAACAGACAAATCATTAGTGTCCTTTAAAGAATGTCTTGAAATCAGTAGGAAAAATAGAAAATGGGCAAATGTTATGAACAGGTAATTTATAGAAAAAATAAACCAAAAGAACAAAAAACATATGATAACATGCTAAACCTCATTTATAATCTAGAAAAAACTAAAACATTTTAAAATGGGATAGGTTTTTACACCAAAAAACTGTCTCAGTTACTTGGCCGAAAGTGTTCTGAAGTCTGGCAAAAACAATGTTAGAATTAGAGGCCATGGGGATTTGTACACAGTTGCTGAGAGTGTAAATCAGTACCTCTTTCAAGAGTCACTAGACAATATCTAGTGAAGTTGAAGATCCTTACACTACAAATTCCAGTTCCACATCTGTGTCTATACATAGAGGAATTTCTGCACATATACATAAAGAGACATAGTATAATTTCTTTGCAGCCTTGTCGTTAATTGCCAAAATAAATTGAAACAAGCCTGAATATCTGAATGTTTGTCTATTGGTGAATGCACTAATGTGTTTGTTTTTTGTTTTGTTTTTGTTTGTTTTTGAAAGAATGCTATACTATAGTATAAGTGAATAAATTAGATTGTGAGTATAAACATAGATATATCTCAAAAATATAATTTTGCATGAAAAAGAATTACAGAATGACCTTTACAGTATGATAGCATTGCTGTAAATTTTAAAAACAAACAAAATAAGATTATATCTGCTTTATGGGTACATGTGAAATGCAAGTGTTACAAATATGGACAAGATGTGTACACATGAACTTCCTGACAGGGATTTGCCTCTAGACAGGTAAGAAAATGAAAGAGAAGGGTATAAAAATCAATTAAATTACATCTATAATGTTTTTCGCTTTAAAAAATATCTGAAGCTTGACTTTATTAAAATTAAAAACTTCTGCTCTGCAAAATACACTGTCAAGATGTTGAGAAGACAAACCACAGACTGGGAGAAAATATTCTCAAAAGCTACATCTGATAAGGGACTATTATCCAAAACATACAAAGAATTTTTAAAACTCAACAATAAGAAATGAACAACCCAATTGAAAAATAGGCAAAAGACCTGAACAGACACCTCACCAAAGCAGAAATACAGTTGGCAAGTAAGTTTATGAAAAGATGTTCAACGTCATGTATCATTAGGGAATTATGAATTAAAACAACAATGAGATACCACTACCTACCTATTAGAGTAGCTAAAATCCCAAACATTGGCAGTACCAAATGTTGATAGAGGATGTGGAGGAATGGGAACTCTCAAGCATTCCTGGTAGGGATGCAAAATGGTACAGCCACTTTGGAAGATAGTTTGGCAGTTTCTTACAAAACTAAGCATACTCTTAGCATACAATACAGAAACTGGACTCCTTGGTACATACCAAAATGAAATGAGAACTTAAGTCCACGTAAAAACCTGTACATCAGTGTTTATAGAAACTTTATTCATAGTTGCCAAAACTTGGAAACAGCCATGATATTTTTTAGTAAGTGAATGAATGAATTAACCTGTGGTATATTCAGACAATGAAATATTTTTTAGTGCTAAAAAGAAATGAACCATCAAGCCATGAAAAGACATACAGGAGGGCTTCCCTGGTGGCGCAGTGGTTGAGAGTCCGCCTGCCGATGCAGGGGACGTGGGTTTGAGCCCTGGTCTGGGAAGACCCCACATGCCGCAGAGCAGTTAAGCCAGTGCGCCACAGCTACTGAGCCTGCACTCTAGAGCCCGCACGCCACAACTACTGAGCCCGTGTGCCCGCCTGTGTGCCCCAACTACTGAAGCCCGTTCGCCTAGAGCCTGTGCTCTGCAACAAGAGAAGTCTTCTCAATGAGAGGCCCATGCACCGCAACGAAGAGTAGCCCCTGCTCTCTGCAACTAGAGAAAAGCCCACGTGCAGCAAAGAAGACCCAACACAGCCAAACAATAAATAAGTAAAAAATAAATTTATTTTAAAAAATAAGAGCAATTGAAGGAATTTGAGTGAATGTTTAAAATATATAACTATTTTAAACGTTTACATGTTAAAGTATTATGAACAATTAAAAATACAAAAACCAAACTGCAGAGTGAGCAGGTATGATTTTTTTTTAATAAATTTATTTATTTATGTTTGGCTGTGTTGGGTCTTCACTGCTGTGCGTGGGCTTTCTCTAGCTGTGGCGAGAGGGGGCTACTCCTCGTTGTGGTGCACGGGCTTCTCATTGCGGAGCACAGGCTCTAGGTGCACAAACTTCAGTAGCTGTGGCACATGGGCTCAGTAGTTGTGGCATGCGGGCTCTAGAGCACAGGCTCAGTAGTTGTGGCGCACAGGCTTAGTTGCTCCACAGCATGTGGGATCTTCCTGGACCAGGGCTTGAACCCATGTCCCCTGCCTTGGCAGGCAGATTCTCAACCACTGCGCCACCAGGGAAGCCCCGCAGGTATGATTTTTATAGTCCGAAAATAAAAGCAAAACTGAAGCTATGCAACAAAACCTTAAGTATCTCCCAGTCAGCCTTATGCTGCCTCCTTACCCAATTCATTTCACTGCACAATTTTTTCTAGTCACCAGGCTTAAAATTCCCAGGAATCTTTAACTCCTCAAAAGCTTTCTCTTCACCTCCATCAATAAATTGCAAAAAGATTTTCAACTGCCACTTATTATGCGTTATGTATCAAACACTGTATTAGGTTCTTTACATTCTATGTCTTATTTAATCCCCAACTCTATAGTATTGGCATTATCTCCTCTTCATAGATAAGGATCAAAGTTCAGAGATATGAAGTAATTTTTCTGTAGTTCACCTGTGGGTGGGATGCAGCTTGTTAATGGGTCGTGAGATCAATTTAGTGGCCATGGCTAGCAGCTTTAAGAAATGAAATAGAAGAGAAAACATCAGAATACATCATGCATATTAAGGGTAGGAGCTGTTTCATTAACCTTTGATTCAGGAGCGTGTGTGTGTGTGCACACGTGCACACGCACGTGCGCATGCTGGAACAAACATAAAATGTTTTTCTTACTGTGTGTCATGTTTAGAAAAATTTGAATGCCACTGTCTTAACTAGTATGAGGTGGAAGATTCACACCCAGGCTGTGGGTCTCTGAAGGCTATAGCCTTGCAACTTCACCACTTACTGTTCAACCTGGTATTCGAGGCCCTCCATCACCATCCCCTTCCTATCTTTTCAGTCTTATTCTCTACTCTACTTCTTTTGCCCAGCCATGGACTATCATCTTTGCACAGTATTTTCTCAGAATGCTATGTGGTTAAGCCTTGGATCAGACTGTTTCTGCCACAGGTCTCTTATCACATCTACTGGATAAAAAATCTCCAGAGAGTCACCGTGTCATCTTTTACATGAGCCATACAACCACATATTTTCCCATTTTGATTTTAGAGAAGGAGGATCCATTCTTACAACTAAGATTTATAAAGTGCATGCTCTTATGTTGCATTATACTTTGGTGGAAAGTTAAGCAGCCTTCGATGCTTTAAGGTCACTATGATGCCACTGAGTAAATCTGTGATAAAGGACCAAGAGTGGCACCAGAAGTAGCTAACATTTATTTACTATGTGCCAGACTCTGAGCTGACTCTTTTTTTTTTTAAATAAATTTATTTATTTATTTATTTTGGGCTACATTAGGTCTTCGTTGCTGCATGCGGGCTTTCTCTAGTTGCGGCAAGCGGGGGCTACTCTTCGTTGCAGTGCACGGGCTTTTCACTGCGGTGGTTTCTCTTGTTGTGGAGCATGGGCTCTAGGCGTGTGGGCTTCAGTAGTTGTGGCATGCAGGCTCAGTAGCTGTGGTGCACGGGCTTAGTTGCTCTGTGGCATGTGGGATCTTCCCGGACCAGGGCTCGAACCCATGTCCCCTGCATTGCCAGGCGGATTCTTAACCACTGCGCCACCAGGGAAGTCCTCTGAGCTAACTCTTTACAGGCATTACCTCATTGAATCATTAGCCCCATTTTACAGATGAGAAGTTTGAGACTTAGAAGGGGTGTAATTTGCCCAAGTTTGCATAGCTAATAAGTGGAAGATCTACTTTTCAAAGCCAGGTGGTGTTTTACCAGACACTGCTTGGTTAACTGCCATTACTATACTGTCTCTAGACTGATTTCCCTGAAAGACACCCTGAATGCTTAGTTTCAAGTTCATGAAATGTGATAGGGAAAGCCTGAGGGATGGAGGGGTGTTCACACGGGTAGTGCCTGGGGAAAAAGCTGCTTCGGAGGGTTGAAGTGAACTTGGAGGGGAGGGTTATGTGATCTGGTGTGAGGCAGCAGCACAGCTAGGACAGAGAACAAGAATTGCTGTTGAAAGCTCCAGGGTCATTGGGGTTAAACCTGAACGTTAAATCTAAAGTTAAAGACAAGAATCAAAATGGAGGAGTCAGTAGCCAGGAGAAGGTGGTTCAGAACTAAGGCAGCAACCAACAAGCTCATGTATGGGAAGCTCCTTGCTTGTACTTGGGGACAAGGGACTTGAAGGTCATCAGCAGTCATGGGGCAGTGTCTCCCATATGCCTCGCTAGGGAAACACTGGGTGCCTTTTCTGCCAAGCAGCTCACACGTGCCAGGCACTCACCCTGGGGCCAGGCAGGTGATGGTGTGTAGCCGCATTCCTTTGAAGAAGGAACACTGCCATTTGTCATTGCAGTGAACCTCGATGTGGGACTCAGATGACCTTTCTATCACCGGCCCTCTAACCGTAAATATTTTAAACAGACCATTGCCCTAGTAAGTGAAACCAATTGCTATGTATTTGTAACTTTTTTTTTACATCTTTATTAGAGTATAATTGCTTTACAATGGTGTGTTAGTTTCTGCTTTATAACAAAGTGAATCAGTTATACATATACATATGTTCCCATATCTCTTCCCTCTTGCGTCTCCCTCCCTCCCACCCCTCCAGGCGGTCACAAAGCACCGAGCTGATCTCCCTGTGCTATGCGGCCGCTTCCCACTAGCTATCTACCTTACATTTGGTAGTGTATATATGTCTATGCCTCTCTCTTGCTTTGTCACAGCTTACTGTGTATTTGTAACTTTACTTGCCCAGTGAACTCAGAACCATGGAGGGCTGGGCATTGACAAATAATGAATAATAACAATAATAATACATATTTATTGTGTGTCTGCTGTATGAAGGTCTTTTAACACATTCTCCTCTTTTGCCCTAGAAAGAACAAACAAGCTAATCTTCAGAGTTACAGGGGGAAAAAAACTCCAGGCTCCATCCAGGTCCTCTCTTTGAGCTATGCCAATGCTTCACAGTTGGAAAGGCATTTCTCAAGACTCCTTCCCATGTATGGAAGTGATCATCCTACAGGGCGATCAGTAATGAGTTTTTAAAGCTTATTTCGTATTTTACCACATCCCACATCATCCTATTTTAATTTACTTCTGTTTTCACATGTATTCCTCTGATCTTCCTGTCTCCCTCTTATAAGGACCCTTGGGATGATCTTGGGATCACCTGGATAATCCAGGATATCTTCCCATCTCAAGATCCTTAACTTAATTACATCTGCAGAGTCCCTGTTGCCACTTAAGGTAACATATTCTTAGGTTCTGGGGATGAGGAGGTGGATGTTGCTAGGGTCCAGTGTTCAGGCAGATCTTAACCGGGAGAAGTAGTCTTGGGGCTTCACCTTGTAAAATATAGGCTCTTTTCCAAACTGATCCCTTGATAGCTGTTCTGATTTACCTTATCTTTGTTCTACTCTTTATGATATTATCATGTAATAACACAATATGTCAGGTACTATTTTATGTAACCCATACATTTTAATTCATTTAGTGTAAGTACAGGAAGATTAAGTAATTTAAGTGGCAGAATCAGGATTTGAACGCAGGCAGTTGTTCCCTAGAGTTAATGACTATGTTGTCCTGATCGTTGATGACCCAGCTTCCTCCTGAGCACCCTGGTGCTGAGTGTGGCATCTCACTTAAGCCATTTGACATCTCACAACATCTTCTTCAAACTCTGGCTCCCACAAGGATACACCAGCATGGCCTCTGCTTTGGGCCACATACACCTTCAGTCAGGCCAGAAGCCGCCTTCAGCCTCTGAGCAACTTTGGATCAGTAACCAGATTAAACCTCTGACCCCTCAAAGCCAAGGACCAGACCTTGGCCATGGTAACTCCACAAAGGATCAGTCCTTAAGGTCCAGCCGGATGCATTTCTGCAGACTTTACTACAGTATTCAAAAGTATTGCTTTGGGCTTCCCTGGTGGCGCAGTGGTTGAGAGTCCGCCTGCCGATGCAGGGACCCGGGTTCGTGCCCCGGTCCAGGAAGATCCCACATGCCGCGGAGCGGCTGGGCCCGTGAGCCATAGCTGCTGAGCCTGTGCGTCCGGAGCCTGTGCTCCGCAGCGGGAGAGGCCACAGCAGTGAGAGGCCCGCGTACCGCAAAAAAAAAAAATAGTATTGCTTTTAGAATTGGGAATGTGACTCATGCTTCTATTTTTTATTGAGTACATAGAAGCAACATTTAATGCAATTTGGTCTGAACTCTGAGCATAACTGCACCGTTGAAAGAGCAGTCATGCTCAGATTTCTTAGAGGCTGGAGGCTCTGCCATACTTCCTTAAAGGTTTTCATTATTCATCTGTATTAAACTAAACACATTCTGTATGTCAGACAGCACAGAGCTGCTGTTCTGATGAGACAATTTCCTTAACCCAGGATACTTAGGAAGTCCGTAGACAGGCTTCAGGTAGTCTGTGGATGCACCCATTGGTCAGCGATGTGTTTCTGAGAGGCAAGAGCCACCAGGAAACAAGCAATGAGGCTGTTATGTGCCCCAAAGATGGCGTTCATCTCTTACCAGCTGCTTTGGCCAGAGCCGCCATCACCTTTTACCTGCTCACCTGCCAACAGCCTCCTATCTGGTCTGTCTGCTTCTGCTTTTGCCTCCTACCATTTACTTTCTGTACCGCAGACAGAATAATTCTTTCACAGTGTGAGTCAGTCACATTTCGTGACTGAATCACATCCTGCTTCTATTTAAAACCCTCCAGGGTCTTCCATCTCACTCAGAAGTCCCTCCTTGGCCTGTAAGGCCCTCCTTCATCTGGTATCCCTGACATCTCTTACCTCTTCCCTTCCACTTTCCCTACCTTCTTGTTTTTGAATATCATGGGCATTTTTCTACTTCAGGGACTTTATACTTATTTTCCCTCAAACATTTTCCATGGTTTCATCCTCACTTTCTTTAGGTTCTTGCTCAGATGTGGTCTAATCAGTATATTCTTTCCTGACAAACCTTAATTACAAAATAGCAACCCCCACTGCACGCATTCCCCAGCATTCTTTATCCTCTTTACCCCATTTTATTTTTCTCCATAGCATTTATCTCCAGCAGATATATTGTAGACTGATTTATTGATGTGATTAATTTCTGTCTCCCCATTGAAGGCTCCATGAGGTCAGTGGTTTTGCTTGTTAACTGGTATCCGTAGTACCTAGAATAGTACCAGGCACATAGTAGGTGCTCAATAAGCAGATATAGAATCATGGTGAAGGTGCAGCCTGGACTTTGACTACCTTGGTCTCAATCCTGACTCTGCTCTTTATTGCTGTGAGAACTTAGGCAAGTTCATTTACCTGTGGCTCTGTTTCATTATTATCTGTAAAATGCAGATAATAATAGTATTCACCTCCTAGTGGGGTTATCTGTAAAATGCAGATAATAATAGTATTATCTGTAAAATGCAGATAATAATAGTATTCACCTCCTAGTGGGGTTTAGTGTTCTTACAAGAAGAGGGAGAGAGACCAGAGCTTGCTCTCTCTCTACCATGTGAAGATATAGCAAGAAGGTAGCTGTCTGTAAGCCATGAGGAGGGCCCTCATCAGGAGCTGAGTCAGCCGGTACCTTGATCTTGGACTTCTGAGTCCCCAGAACTATGAGAAACAAATGTCTGTTGTTTGAGCCACCCAGTCTATGGTAGTTTGTTACAGCAGTCTGAGCAGAATATGACAAGCCCCAAACTAGAAACAACCTAAACACTCATCAGCAGATGAATGGATAAACAGATTGTGATGTAGCCATATAATTACTACTCATCAATTTAAAAAGGAACTATTGATACATGCAACAATGTGGATAAATCTCAAAATAATTACGCCTAGTGAAAGAAGTCAAAGTTTTAACAGAATATAAAAAGGATATATTGTATTATTCCATTTACATGTAATTCTGTAAAATGCAAACTAATCTGTAATGACAGAAAACAGATTAATGGTTGCCTGGGGACAGGGTGAGAGAGGGGAGACAGGGGTCAGGAATTCCCTGGCGGTCCAGTGGATAGGACACTCTGCGCTTCCACTGCCTGGGCCCGGATTCAATCACTGTTCGGTGAACTAAGATCCTGCAAGCCACCGGCGTGGCCAAAAAAAAAAGAAAGAGAGAGAGAGAGAGGTGATGGACCTGTTCATTATCTTGATTGTATTAGTGGTTCATAAGTATATACTCAGGTCAAAATTTATGAAGTTGTACACTTTAGATATGTGAAGTTTATTACATACTATTAATACCTCAATAAAGCTATTTAGGAAGAAAGCAATGTACAAAAGAACATTTAAATATTGCTACCTATTGTATTAAAAGAAAGGAGAAATAAAACTTGTGGGTTTTTTCACTTATTTTTGAAAACGCTCACACACACACACACAATTACAATGGTTTCTTATAGGGGAAGGAGAGAATAGAATGAAAAGGAAGAGATGTTCAGCAGATTAAAGATACCACAGATTTTTTTGACATCTTCCTATGAAGAGGTGGAATCTGTGTTCCTGATTGAATATAGGCAATGGAATTCGGTGGAAGTAATAACTATGCCAGTATGCAGGCTTGGGTCTTAAGAAAGAGCTTTCTCGGGCTTCCCTGGTAGTGCAGTGGTTGAGAGTCCACCTGCCGATGCAGGGGACACGGGTTCGTGCCCAGGTCCGGGAAGATCCCACATGCCGCAGAGCAGCTGGGCCTGTGAGCCATGGCCGCTGAGCCTGTGCGTCCAGAGCCTGTGCTCCGCAACAGGAGAGGCCACAACAGTGAGAGGCCCGCGTACCGCCAAAAAAAAGAAAGAGCTTTCTCTTACTGTCTCTAGGAACAGTGGCTCTTTGGAGCCCTGAAATGCCATGTAAGAAACAAGTACTATGAGGTTGCTATATTGCTAGGAAGCCTAAGCTAGTCATGAGGATAAGCCATATTTATATACACATGGGGGAGGTACCCAGACAGTTCCCAGCTGTTCCAGCCTCCCGCATTCAAATCATCCTTGCTGAGGTCTCAGACATTGTAGAGCAGCGTCAAGGCTTCAGTGCTGTGCCTTTTCTGAATTTTTGATCCACTAAATCATGATAAATAATAATAAATTATTGTTTTAAGCCTACGGTAGTTTTTTATGCAACAATATCATTAAGACTTCTCCGAGTGTGTGTTTTATTTTACTTATCTAATACAGTGTAATGCCCCAAACTTAGTGGCTTAAAACAATGACAGTTTATAATTTCTCATGATTCTGGCGTGGTTCTTTTGCTCCATGAGGTGTCAGTTGGAACCACTCCTATGTCTGCCTTAAGCTGGAAGCTCTACTTGGCCTCATTCTTCATGTGGTGTCTCATTCTCCCAGGTCTTTCTATGTGGTCTCTATCTCCAGCAGGATAACCTGTACTTTCTTACAGCTTTATGGCTTGGTTCTAAGGGGTGTTCCCAGGAGACAAGTCCCAACAAGAGCTAATCAAGCTTCTACTTGGTCTTGCTTGCTAGGGTCCCAATGACCACAGCAAGTCATATGACCAAGTGTACTGTCAATGTGAGAGAAGATTACACAGGCATGGAAAACAGAGTTCATACTGATATTTTAAAGGGAGGATATAGCTCATTTATACAGAGGTATATCAGCTAATCTGTAAAAAGGAATAATAATTGGATTAACAATACCATTTGTAGGGACTTCCCTGGTGGCGCAGTGGTTAAGAATGCCCCTGCCAATGCAGGGAACATGGGTTTGACCCCTGGTCCGGGAAGATCCCACAGAACAACTAAGCCCATGTGCCACAAATACTGAGCCTGTGTGCCACAAGTACTGAAGCCCGTACACCTAGAGCCTGTGCTCCGCAACAAGAGAAGCCACCACAATGAGAAGCCCATGCACCGCCACGAAGAGTAACCCCCGCTCGACGCAACTAGAGAAAGCCTGCGCACAGCAACGAAGACCCAACAGCCAAAAGTAAATAAATAAATAAGTAATTTAAACAACAACAACACCAGCAAAATACCATTTGTAGCCACCAATGTAGTAACTAATTAGGAAGTGTTGTCAAGGAATCCCAAACCCTCTGGGTGAAATATTGTTGGGGAAAGAGATAGTCACACAGTCTCCGAGTATCACCTCTATAGATTAATTATTAATTACAAAGGGAAAAGCTACTTTCACAACAGACAGTACTTTAACCCAGTGATGAAACTTAGCATGACCAGTAACTGGACAACCTGACATCATGTGCTTCCTGGTGAGATGCGGTGAGGAGCACACGTATAGTGCTCTTGACCAAAATGTTTGACCTGAATTTAATCATGGGAATACAATGTGGCAAATCCAGCATGTGAGATATACTATGAAACAATTGGTCAGGACTCTTCAAATAAAAGTCAATCTCTGAAAGAGTTAAACATATGGCAGGGCACTTTTCTAGACCAAAAGAAAGCTAAAAGATGTGACAGAGAAATGCAATGTGTGAACCTTGATTGAATCCCAAATTTTAAAAAGCACCTTTAGAAGATATTTTGGAATTACTGGGGGAAATATGCTTATGTACTGTATATTAGATACTATTTTGTATCAATGCTAAATTTCTTGTGTATGGCAGTGGTATTTTGGTTATGTAGGAGACACATGATTGAGTATTTAAGCATCAGGTATTATGAAATCTGGAACTTTCAGACGGTTCAGCAAAACGAAATTGTGTGTGTGTATGTGAGAGAGAGGGAGTGTGTGAAAGAGAGACAAAGAGAAAGAAAGAGAAAAAGCAAGTGTGGCAAAATATTCACAATTAGTGGATCTAGGTGTAGGGGATATAAGGATATTATTTTCTCAACTTCTCTGTAAATTTAAAACTATTAAATTAAATAGTTGGAAAAAAGAGAAAAATAAACAGTTCAAGAAGAACAAATACCATTTTATGCCTATTAAACCAATTCCTCCCACTTCACTGTGCTTTGTTTTTTAAAATAACACCCAGTACTGCCAAGGTTGTGGGAAGCTGGTAAGCTGACTTGCCAGTGGCATGACCGTAGGCTCAACCTATGTGGACTAGACTATAGCTGTGCTTACCAAGCAGAGAAGCACATTCATCCTGGCTGAGGCTGTTATTGCCCTGAAGACTTTTTTCTCCAGGAATTAGACTGACAAAAGTAAATACTATGTCTGAAAATTGGAAATGGAAACAACCCAAATGTCTAACAATAAGGGTTAGCCTTAGGAAATTATGCTCTACCACTAGATGGAATATTATGCAAATAATAAACATCAGTTTTAAGACTTCCTAAAATGAAAAACAAGAGATCATGGTTAGTATTTTGTTCTTTAAAAAAAAAAAGAATGCAAAACTGTGTGATTCTAACTTTGGGGGGGAAAAAGCATGAATATATATGAACCAAGACTAACAGGTAGTGTGCAGACATTAAAGTCACTGTATTATAGTGTCAGAATTATGAATGAGCTTTTCTTTAAAGTCATTTAAGACAATTGCAGTTTATGAAGTAAAGAAAAAATAATCTCAGTGAAATTAAATGTGTTTCTATATAAACTTTCACAGAATGGTAAATAAAGGCATCATACTTTAGTGTATCCTGGTTGTGTGGGTATTCTAAAGATCAAATGACAAATTAGTTAACCTTCAAAAAATATTTATGCCAAAGGTATGGACTGGAAGGAAAGAAAAAAACTCAAAACCATGTGCCAATGTGGTAGGCTCCTGAACGTTTTTATTTCTCTTGATATT
This sequence comes from Stenella coeruleoalba, assembly GCF_951394435.1. Lineage (NCBI taxonomy): Eukaryota > Metazoa > Chordata > Mammalia > Artiodactyla > Delphinidae > Stenella > Stenella coeruleoalba. Next base: position 32,831,394 of record NC_137162.1, read on the forward strand.
ATTATTTTATCAGTACATTAAAAATAATTTAAACAAGAAACAAATAATGAAACATATAGTCCCCATTCATTCAACACATTTTACATATTTGATCTCTTTTAAGCTATGGACTCACTCTTTAAAGTAGGGGCTTTTCTTTCATCTCTCACCTGGCTGGCTTCTGTATCTTCATTGGGAGGCTCCTGTCATTTTGGTTCTAGCATCCTTTCTCCCTCCGCGGGTAATAGCACCTCCAGCCTTGCTCTAGGGGCACTACCCCTCCCCAGTTCTTAGCCATATGCTGTGTGTGTATGTGTGTGTGTGTGTCTAACTTTATACACCGCTCCATAAGCAAAAAAACTAGCTCATAAGAAGCCTTAGAGCCTTCGCCTGGTTCTCTTGGAACACTCACTCTTGGATCTCAGTGCTGCCATGTGTGAAGTCCAACAATCCTGCTGGAAAGATCACGTAGAGAGTCCCTGAGCCCACATGGAGAGAGAGAAAGGCTTAGCTTCCAACTGTCCCTGCTAAGGTGCCAGACAAATGAGTAAAGTCATCTTAAAAGCCACTTCCCCACAAGACCAATTCAGCTACAGGTAGGATGCCCCCTAGTGATCCCACCAGATGCCAGAAGGACCTGAAGAATCACCCAGCAGAGACCTGCCCATTCTTTAGACTCTTCTAGTGTCTGTAGAGAGGTCATTAAACTGTTTTTTATTTCTTGTGAGCAACAGAATCTAGCTTTGGTTAGCTTATGCCATGTATTAGTTTCCTGCTGCTGCTGTAACAAATTACCACTAATTTAGTAGCTTAAAACACAATTATCTTACAATTCTGAAGGTCAGAAGTCCAAAATAGTTCTCAGTGGGCTAACAGTATTGGCAGTGTGCATGGGAAATTCCATTCTCTTGTCTTTTCCACATTCTAGAAGCTGCCTACATTCTTTTGGTTGTTCCGCCTTCCTCCATCTTCAAGCCAGCAGTGTTTCATCTTCAACTCTCTCTCTGACTCTGCTCCCGTTATCACGTCTCTCTTCTGACCCTCCTATCTCCCTCTTTCCCTTATAAGGACCCATGTGCTTTCCTTGGGTCCACTCAGATATCTCCCTATGTTAAAATCTTTAATCACATCAACAAAGTCTCTTTTACCATGTAAGGTAACAGATTCATAGGTCCCAGGGATTAGAACATAGATGTATTTGGGAGGCCATTATTCTGCCTACCACCTGCTATAGAAGAATATTTTGGAAGAACACTATATTATCTCATGAAAGCTAAGGAGAAGTTGAACCACAGAGATTAGGGAGGGCAGAATCCTTGTCATCTCTAGAGACTTGAGCGTCAGGAATTAATAACAACATTAATAAGCAATCACAGTTAGGAAGCTCTTACCACACATCGGTCACTGCCCTAAGAACTCCACGTGTATTAACTCATTCAATCCTTACGTGAGCTGTATGATGTAAATACTATTATCTGCCCCATTTTTAAATATGGGGAAATTGAGACACAAAGACCTTCTCACTAGAGCTACACCATTGATAGAAAGAAGCTCCAAAGGCTTTCCAGCTTCTGTCTTTTAGCTTACAATTGCAAATTTCTGGGACAGATCAGCCAGCTTGGTCAGAAGACCACCCTGGACTATGGCTACTGAGAGGGTCTGATGGCAGACATAGCCACCGTGTACCAGTCTCAGAGAAGGGATTTGTATGAGCCACACAGCCATCCCAAGAAGTGTCCACTGCAAGCATAAAGATTGCTCTCGAGGCCTTCTTTGGAAACAAAAAAAATATGTATGAATAACCTAAGGTATATTTGACCCATACAGTGATCTATGGAAATCTGTAGGATAAAGAAAGTTTTTACTACCTACAACACTGTGTAATTCGATTTAGCAACTGTTTAGCTAATTAGGAAGTAAGAAATTGGGGCTTAAATGTTGCTTTAAAACTGATAGAATGATTTATTACTCCATTTTAAGTTGAGCAGTCATTTCCAGATACTGGAGAACAAAGATTTCTGTGGTCAAAAAGTTGGGGAAATGTGACATGTCCCAGAAATTTACATCTCATATTAGCATATTAAAGATTAATTCAAAATAAACTGTTTTACTGTTTATTGGTTAAGCCAACAAACCTGTTTTCTTAGCACAACTATTAACATATCTTCCTCTGTAATATTTTATCTTAATACCAATTTGGGTAGCTCTAAGGTGGGAGTGCAAATAAACTGAAATACTGATAAAATTTCACCTTTTCTCATCATGGTGGCTGAAATTTAAATTCTATTCAAGTACAGTTTTGTTTCTTGGCTGATAACATAGCAATTTTTAAATGCATAGACCAGTAATTCTCAAAGTATGGTTCTGGGACCACCAGCAGCTGCATCACTTAGAAACTTGTTAAAATGCAAATTTTCAGGCCCCACCTCTGACCTACTGAATCAGCAACTCTGGGGTGGGGTTCAGCAATGTGTGTTTAACAAGCTCTCTAGGTGATTCCTATATAAGTTAAAGTGTGAGCGCTGCTGCAGAAGACTCTTCAATGGCTGTGCTTCATAATACTCAACTTAAATGGGCCTCTTATAGACCATGAGTCCTGAAGCAAAAAAATTAGCTTAGAGTGACCAACCATCCTGGTTTGCCTGGGAGTGATGGGTTTTCTAGGATGCAGGACTTTCAGCTGAAACTGGGACAGTCCCTGGCAAGCTGGGATGGCTGATCACCCTCTTCCAGTCTGTCTCTCCCCATTTTACAGATGAAGAGACAGAGGTTAGGGGACTCACAAAAGCCCTAGAGCTAGGACGTTGTAGAGGTAGGACGCAAGGGCAGAACGTTTAGTTCATGTTGGGTTCTTATCCATCACACTACATTGCCCGCTAAATGGATGAGAACCCATAGCTGCTTGCTGTTCCATGGCAGAATGGTGGCTGACTGCGCTGGCTTCTCAGAGCTCAGGCTGCAAGTCTTTCTCCATCTGAAGGATACCCCACTTGGGGTTGAAATGAAGTTCCATTCATGGAGATCAGAAAAAAACAATGTATTCTCCATCTCCTACCAATAGTTTAGTATAATGTAGTGACAAAGTCCTGGCTTTGAATCCTAGCTGGACTTACTAGCCCTGTAACCTTGGGCAAACAGCATCCTCTACACCTCAGTTTCCTTATTTATAAAACGGAGATAAAGGTGGTACAAGGACCAAAGGATTAAGTGTGTGAATGCACATAAGGCTCTAAGCACGGTGCTTGGCCCACAGTGAGCAGTCAATACATGTAAACAAGAATCAGGAGGGGGCTTCCCTGCTGTTGCAGTGGTTGAGAGTCCGCCTGCCGATGCAGGGGACACGGGTTCGTGCCCCGGTCTGGGAAGATCCCACGTGCCGCGGAGCGGCTGGGCCCGTGAGCCATGGCCGCTGAGCCTGCGCGTCCGGAGCCTGTGCTCCATGGCAGGAAAGGCCACAACAGTGAGAGGCCCACGTACCGCAAAAAAAAAAAAAGAATCAGGAGGGAGATCACTCTCATTCTTTGCATTCAGGCCTTGGTACCTAAGCCACCCAGCAAGGTTTCTTTTCTACTGTACTGCAGAAGATGGCGAAGAACCAAAGGATGGGAGACTATTCATTTAGCAAGCAAAAATGATGATTAGCTGCAGCACCCTCCATGGTACCTAGCACACAGTAGAATCCCAACACATATTTTTGAATGAATGAAATGCCTGCTATAAGTCGTGTATGATACCAGGTCTTGCGGATATAGAGATAAACATGATAGGCCAGACTTTGTAGAAACAATCTAATAGAGATTTTTTAAGAAAAGATAGTAACAGAGTACAATAGTCATCACGATAGGAAGATGCAAAATGGAATTGGGTAGACGCTGAAGGAGCATTGAGGAAGGACTTAACTAAGAGTGCAAATGAGAGGTTAAGAAAGGCTTCCCAGGAGGACAGCACAGCTGAGTCTAGAAGGACAAGCAGGAGTCAGTCTTGAGAGAAGGAATGTGTGGGTGTTTCAGTAGAGTGACATATGGACCAAGGCGAGAGGTATGAAGACCATCATTGTCTTGTGAAATGAACAGAGTTGAATATATTTTAACAGTTGATCATTGGAGAGACTGTTAGACCCAGCATGTCCAGGTGGACTGGGAAGGAGTCTGTGTTCTCCCTCCTCCCAGCACATACGTGCACTGCACTGGGTCTTCTGGTACAAATGTGGCTGAATGGCAGGAAAATTAGACAGGAGAGTAAATGTCCCTGTTCTCACCTTCAGGGAAAATTTATTCTTTATTCATTTTTGTTCTCTAGCGCCAAGTTCAAGCTTCTGCAAAGACTGGGTGTTCCCCAAATGCTTCAGACAGACTGGCAGAGTAGCAACACAGGCAGCCAAAACTGTGAACAGGCTCCCCAATTGTTCTGGGGACTTGCTGTTCCCCAGCTCTTTACCCTGAGGGGCTCTGGAGGCTGGGATATGCAGGCCTGGTATTATCCGACTCGACAGAAATAGACTCCCAGGCATGGAAGGCAAGGCACACAAAGGGAGATACATACCCAGCTATATGGGTGTGTACCCCTAGATGCATTTTTACCCCTAAAGTAGAGATTAGATATTTCTGACTCTTTTCTACAAAACTGAACTTGGACAAAACTGCATGTAAACACATTCGTTTCTTCAAATCACTGTCTTTCATCATTTCACAATTAGATTGCAATTTACTGGCTTCTAGAATTAGATTAAAGCAGTCTGTAGGCAGTGACTCTTATTAAACTAATATCTGCCAGAAAGAAAAGCTCCAAGTTTGTTTGAACTCCAAATGATTCAAAATGTGATATCCACATCTCCTCTCTGACCTCCCTTTTCTAATCCTATTGAACTCGGTCTGAATTTTATATAAGGTTTATTTGTCCTGATCAGAAGCTTAATAGACTAAAATGTAATTACTATACTTAAGATGTATGGCTGTGGCAATATAAAACTTGTTTTCTTCCTTATATTTCAGCTCAATTGACTTAACTCCGATAACCATTTTTTTCTTTCCTGGGGAGGTCAAGTGGGTTTCAGTTGCAGAGAAGAAAACAAAAGTAATCTCTTTCATTAAGAAAGCATAATGTTAACAAAAGTAAAGCAAGACATGTCTGAGTGAATTGACGTCTCAGAACAAACCAACACTATTTCTAAATGACTGCAACAATTTACAAGTTATTGTTTTAACCCTCTCTTCCATTTTACAGTGGCAAACATATAACTTGGGCGTAAATGTGTTCACAAAAGGGAGGTAGAATAGTTCAACAGTTTCTAATCCTGGCTGTAGCCTCTTACCACTAGAATATCTGGGTCTCCTTTTCTTTGCCTTTAAATGGGGCATGAAAGTACCTGTGCTGAGAGTAGCTTTGTGGTTGTTCAGGGTGGGTGGGAGGAGGGAATAGAGATGACTTCTAATAGGTTTGGGGTTGCTCTTTTGGGATGATGAAATGTTTTGGAATTAGTTGGTAGTGATGGTTACACACCTTGTGAATATACTAATAACCACGGCATTGGGTACCTTAAAATGGTGAATTTTATGGTGTGTGAATTATGTCTCAACTTTTAAAGAAAGTACATGTGCTACGTAAAAGGACTATCATTAGGAGGTATACACAAAACCTTTGTAAAACAAAAAGTGTCATTTTTAGTGAGGAGCAGTTGTATTATTAGGGAGCGTTTTTTTTTTTGTTTTTTTGCGTTATGCGGGCCTCTCACTGTTGTGGCCTCTCCCGTTGCGGAGAACAGGCTCCGGATGCGCAGGCTCAGCGGCCATGGCTCACGGGCCCAGCCGCTCCGCGGCATGTGGGATCTTCCTGGACCGGGGCACGAACCCGTGTCCCTGGCATCGGCAGGCGGACCCTCAACCAGTGTGCCACCAGGGAAGCCCTATTTGGGGTCTTTTTGATGATAGCCATACTGACAGATATGAGGTGATACTTTATTGTGGTTTTGATTTGCATTTCTCTCATGATTAATGAAGTTGAGCATCTTTTCACATGCCTATTGGCCATCTGTATGTCTTCTTCGGAGAAATGCCTATTCAAGTCTTCTGCCCACTTTTTAATCAGGTTGTTTAGGTTTTTTTGATTCTGAGTTGTAGGAGCTGTTTATATATCTTGGATATTAACTCCTTATCAGTCATATCATTTGCAAATATTTTCTCCCATTCAGGAAGCTGTCTTTTCATTTTGTCGATGGTTTCCTTTGCTGTGCAAAAGTGTTTAGGTTTAATTAGGTCTCATTTATTTACCTTGTTTTTGTCTCCTTTGCTTTAGGAGACAGATTTATGTCAAAGAGTGTTCCGCCTATGTTTTCTTCTAGGAGTTTTATGGTTTCTGTTCTGACATTTAGGTCTTTAATCCATTTTGAGTTTTTGTGGGTTTTTTTGTTTTGGGGGGTTTTTTTGCGGTACGTGGGCCTCTCACTGTTGCGGCCTTACCCGTTGCGGAGCACAGGCTCCGGATGCGCAGCCTCAGCGGCCATGGCTCATGGGCCCAGCCGCTCCGCGGCATGTGGGATCTTCCTGGACCGGGGCACGAACCCATATCCCCTGCATCGGCAGGCGGACTCTCAACCACTGCGCCACCAGGGAAGCCCTTATTTTTTTATATGGTGTGCAGAAGGGACTTTAGACACCTCAGAGAGCATCTAATCCAACCTCCTACGTCGTAGAGGAGGGAGCTATGTTCAGAGAACTAGTTAGCAGAACCAAGACTAGATCCCTGATCTTTTAACCGGCAACCTAGTGAACATAGATTGGTAATTCGAAAATCCATACCACAGCGTAAACTGAGGAACTTGTTAAAAATGCAAAGTTTAAGGATCTCACTTGAGACCTAAATAGGAATTTGGGGGACTAGGGTATGTGAGTCTGGATTCAGTTACAAGTGCCCCAGGTGATTCTGATGTTTGGGATCCACCCTTAGAAAAGAAAACAAAATACTAATACCTGCATCCCGCCATCCTCCGAGATGCTCATGTGTTGATCTGAGCTGTAGGGGGTCTCTCATGTGCAGCCAAGGTTGAGAATCACTAACTTAAATTAATGCACATTAGAATCACTGGGGAAACTTTAGTAATACTTCAAGTGCCTGGGTCCAGCCCCTAGAGGTTCTAATTTAATTTGCCTGGGTCTCAGGGCAGTGATATTTTTTCAAAATCTCACCAGGTAATTCTGAGGTTCCGTGAAGATCTGAGAACCATCGACTCAGATCTTACTGCTTTCCTTATACAGAAGTTGTAAAAGAATATGAATATGGAAAGTTATTGTCAACTAATGTTGCAAAGTGGATGATGACAATGACTAAGATATTTCGTGAGTGCTCACTATGTACCAGGCACCATGCTCAGCATGGTTTTAGCATATCTCATTTAATCTTCAACAGCATTAGCCTGCTAGTGTTATTTTCCCTTTCCCTTGATTGTAGCGTATCATTGGTTGAAGACTATCTGTTTAATAACAGTTATCAGAGAGTGTCTCTTGTTACTTAACAAGAAAGTACGGAAACTTTATCAGTCCTTCAGTGACAAAGGTTTGCTTTACTTAGAATAAACATAAATGTATAGTTATTTAAGATGAAATACAATAAACGTGTATGGTCCTATCAAATGCAAATAACTCATCTGAAGTGATATGAAATGAACAGATACCTTCTATAATATCTGCTAACTTCTCTTACATTCACAAATGACAGTTATATCCCATTCTGAGGCATCCACACTGGGCCTGGCAGCTGGCAAATTTATTTAGACACATCCCATTTCAGAAATAGTAAAATGTGGGGGAAAAGGTATATCTTAGAGTCACGGAAATATGGTATTTATTATGCCTATTTTCAGATGATTTTTAAGAGATTAAGTGACTAACCCAAAGTAACATGGTTGATTATATGGCCAAGCTAGAAATACAATCCGGCACCCCTGATGCTAGAGTTCTTAAGAAGCTCCTTGACTAACAAACTGTAACTTACAAACTTTCCTTGACAAGAAAACAGCTATTTGTCAGAACAAAATCTTGTCAGCTCTGCCTGCAGCCAACAGTTGAACTTAGGAGTCCCCTGGGCCTTGCAAAGGAATGAACGCAGTGGTGGGCTTTCAAGACCTAACCAACCTCTAGAGTAGAGCTGGTATGTCTTTCAGTGCAATGCAGGAACTGATTTTAAAGTATTTTAAAGCAGGTACAAAAACTGAAAATTCAGAGTCCAACAAGATATAAATGCGTTTATCTTTGAAAACAATAATTTAAAAAGTCAAGACAGTTAAGAAAGGAAAACAGGTTGAGACTATAGAATGGGGATGAAAATGATTTGTTGGATCAGTTTTATGCTTTGAACGGGCCATTGTCAAATTGTCAGTATGACCAAATTCACCTGACATTGTTTGGTTCTTTTTCTTTTAAAATTACTGTTTAGTTATAAGAAAATTTAATGCTGATTTTAAAAAAGAAAGCAACAAAGAACAATTCAGAAATAAAAAGAATAATTAAACATTTAATAAAAATAAATTAAACATTTAATCTCCCTCCCTACTCATCTAAGAGATAATCAGTTTGGGGCATATTTTTCTAGAATATCCATGTCTAAAACAATTTTTTTTTTATTAACATGGGGTCATTATGTGTAGTTTAAACTTGCTTTTTTTCAATTTAACAATATACAGTGACCATCTTACCTTATTTTAACTAGAGGGTAAATTAAACAACCTTCTGTAAGCACATTGAATTTCTTTTGTAGCTCCAAATGTTTGTTTGGCATCACAGAAACATTCTTAAATGCAGCCCTACTCTCCCAGCTTTAATAAAACTCTGTAAGTCAAATCCAAAGTCACTGAACAAGATGACACATTGTTCTTCTCCGCTGGTACAGAGAAGACTCAGTTTGTGGCTTCCGACGTTTGTGAGGTGCTAAATAGCAACCTCCCTCCCCGATTCCTCATACCTACGGTCAGCGCTAGGCTGGTAAACCAGCTTTGGGTGTGGGTGAGGAGTAGTAGTTCCTCGATATCCATGGTGTAAATACTCCCACTATGGCCAATTTCAAGTACAAAGAGTTTAACAATTAACTCGCAAAACTCTTGATTATTTAACAATCAGCTCTGAGCAGCTAAAGCACATGCGTGTCAAGTCAATCAACGATTAGTGATGGCACCTATAGGACATTTTAATCTGATTTCCTACGTATGGTCACTGCAACTAAAAGAAAGGCAGTGTAATGGAACAAATGACCAAAGGCCAAAAATGGGAGGGAAAAAATGAATCAGGGGAAAATCCCCCTCATATTTCTGTATTAACTTGGAATTTCTAGAATATAACCTCTGAGTATAATGAGGTCCTTTTGTAGATGTACAGTATAAATATTATTATGCTAGCATTTTTTTCTTTTCCCAGATAAAAATAAAGTAGCTCACAAGTCTGGTTTTATGTACCATTAAAGTTCTTTTGCAATTTTCCCTTTCACAGCTGTTGAATAGCTTATACCTCCAATACTTTTTTCCTGCATAATGATTTTTATGGAAGCGAATATAGTAAGCATTTTAAAGTCTTACCAGCAGTGACAGTAAAACAATGGGACTTTTAAAATCCAACCATGCGTTTGGAAAGATAGGAAAACCATGAATTTATTTCCTGGGAAACCACACACTCATTCTGTTGAGGATACAATTGCTCAAAGTGTTTTGGAAATCCTCTTTTTAAATTGTCTTTAGCACAAGATTATTAGGTGTGGATGAAAATTAGCTAGGTTGCCCTATTGTGCTGCTTCATATGTTTTAAATAAAAAAATAGAACCTCTGATATAGGGTGAAAAGCAATAGATTTGAAATCAGATCTGAATTCAAGTCCAACCTCTGTTTTGTAACTTGGCATATTCCTTAACTTCTCTTAACCTCACTTTTTTCCTCTGCAATTGGAGAATAAAAGTGTCTACAGCAGGGCTTGTCCTGAAGATTAAATGAAACAAGGCATTGTTACAGCACCTTGTGATATGAAACCCACTCTCCAAATGTAAGTTATTGTTGGCCCAGCTTTATTAGAACTGAATGGGCTTTGCTATTTCCAAAACGTAGATGTAACTGCTGAAAGCACAAATGTTCCATCATTTGAAAAATATTCGAACGAATGTGGAAGAGGCTCTGATTCCTCATTTGAACACAAATGAGGACTCAGCTGGGATCCAGAGAAATTATATCCTGGGTTGAAGCCCTCCTCACTCACCAGGTCCTTAACATTCTCATTTCTTCCTGATTCTCTGCTTCCCTGCACCTACTCCACTGGGTGAGAGTAGGGAGTGCTGGCTAAATTCAGGGTATTTATGAAATGAAATTTGCAAGGATCCTGGCTGGGCTTTTGACAAGAACATCATCATCCCTTGTACACCTAGCAGCCTGAGCCAGCCAGCCCTTCCTCCTCTGAAATGGCTGACTCTAGCACTGCTGCTATTCTTGCCACATTAAGAGAGCCTCAACCTGAGGGGCAGGACCACAGATTCCACAGTGGAGCACAGAGCATGTACACTCTGAAGCTATGAGTGAGAAATTAACTGTAAGCCCCTCTAAGCCACAGTCACCCGCACTGCTAAGCAGATCCCAACCCTCCCACCCTGAACCTGCTTGGTCACATGAATGAAATATTTAGCCAGGTTACCCCAAGTTTCTTGCTGTAAAACTAATCCTTTGTGGTTTGCTAGAGCAATTACTGAAGTCTATCATGTGCAATACTTCTTTCAAATCTAAAAGTATTCTCTCTTTTCATTTTTCATGTTAATCAGGAAAAATAAACGGCCATCACTAAGGTATTCCAACAATGCTTGCACCACGTGTAGTCTACAAAATAGAACAACGGATAAATACATATCAGTTTACTGCATTCTGGATTGTTTTTTCTTTTTAGTTTTAAAAGTATGCTTTGATTATAAGAAAATACGGAGGGAAAACTGTTTAACATATGAGGAAAAAAGAAAACCTCTCACACGTGGCTACAAAATTTTCATTTATGGTGACGAATTGTCCTGTATGAGGACCACCTTATCCAAAGTTTTACTGTGGGAACCCTCTCTAGATTCCACAGCCTGACAGTGCAGGTCTTTGTAGTTAATGCAAGTTAGAGTATGATCTGCCTTAAAAAAAAAAAAAAGGCAGGGGCTTCCCTGGTGGCGCAGTGGTTGAGAGTCCGCCTGCCGATGCAGGGGACATGGGTTCGTGCCCCGGTCCGGGAAGATCCCACATGCCGCAGAGCGGCTGGGCCCGTGAGCCATGGCCGCTGAGCCTGCACGTCCGGAGCCTGTGCTCTGCAACGGGAGAGGCCACAACAGTGAGAGGCCTGCGTACCGCAAAAAAAAAAAAAAAAGGCAAACACAAATATAATATTTGAAACAATTTATAAGGTAACAACTGTTCCAGTGACAGATTAAACATAGTAAATACTCTGGCCCAAGATTTGGTTATTCTTTGGTTGGAGCCACCACAGATGATTTGAAAAACAAGCAAACAAACAAACAAAACAAACAAACCCCCCCCCCAGCTTTTTCTTTTAAGAATTCCTTGAAGTGGAGGAATCTCAATGTGATAACTCTATTAGTATTCTGTAACTGTCAACTTTGAAGCTGAGTGTTTGATGTTTGAAGGTAAATTAGATCCTAAAGTAGCAGACCAAATGTTCAAATGTTCTCACCTAGTACTAATCAGTACCTCAGGCCCATTTTGTAAAGCATTCAGTTATGTATTTCTTTATTTGCTGTTGCTGCCTGTAAACATTAGCAGAATGTACACCCCACCATAGCTCCTGGTCACTTAGTCCCATCAGTTATTAGTTTCTCAGGGTCAAATAGAATCTTTGAAGTCTTAGTATTAATGTTAAAATTAACTACTTAATTGGAAAATGTTTAAGCAATGATGAGATTAAACTTTCCCTTTTTTCTCCTAATGGAGACAATAGGTTTTCACAGTGAGTATCTTAAAAATATATATTTTTTCATTTTAAGAGTAACTCAAGTTCACAGAATACAAAAATGGAGATTAAAAAAATGAAGACATAAGTTACCTGTAGTCTGACCACCAAAAGAACAACTTAACATTTTGCTGTTTACCTTTTAAGAAATACTGTATTGCAATTGAAAAATATTGGGTTGGCCAAAAAGTGGGTTTGGGTTTTTCTGTAAGATGCTACGGAAAAACCGAACGAACTTTTTGGCCAGCCCAATATCTGTATTGAGAATTTCGTATGTGCCCAGAACTGTTTTGGGTGCTGAAAGAGATGAACAGGGCAAGGACTTGTCTCCAAGGACTCACAAAGAGGGCGTTCAAGTTATTGACCAGGAGCTCATTTTCAAAGGGTTAGCTGACATTTGAGAGTTTTCCATGTTTTAAATATTATGGTTTTAAGCCTAATTGAAAACAGTTCTATCTAAGGTATGTCAAAGTCTACTACGACCTCTTTGAGTCGACAACTTCATTCTGATACACACACACACACACACACACACACACACACACACACACAGCATTACTTCCCAGACTTATTTACATATGAAGTCCTTTTTTCAGTGAAAACATTGCTGTACCCAAAAGGAATAAAAGTACGTATCCACAAAAAGACTGGTATAAGAATGTTCATAGCATCTTTTTTCTTTTTTCAAGAATTTTTACTCATTAGTTTATTTACTTATTTAATTATTTGGCTGTGTCAGGTCTTAGTTGCGGCACATGGGATCTTTTGTTGCGGCACGCGGGCTCTCTAGTTGAGGCGTGCAAGCTCAGTAGTTGCAGCACACAGGCTTGGTTGCCCCGCGGCATGTGGGATTTTAGTTCCCCGACCAGGAATCGAACCCCCATCCCCTGCATTGGGAGGCGGACTCTTAACCACTGGACCACAAGGGAAGTCCCCAGCATCTTTATTTATAATAGGAATGAACTAATTCACACAACAACATAATCTGTGAACCTCACAACATGAACTACTGTTTCACACAACAGAAACATTAGGTCAATGGTAAGAAACAGGCACAATTTGGTACACACTGTATGGTACCATTTATATAAAATACAAAATCAGGCAAAACTAAGCTATGGTAACAGAAATCATTTAGAATATTGATTCTAGGAGGGTCTAGGGGTAACTGGAAAGGAGCCCAAGGATCTTTTTGGAATGATGGAAATGTCCTCTATCTTGATTTGGGTGATGGTAACACAAGTGTATGCTTCTTAGTAACTTTTAATTTTGTTATACTTTTTAACTTACAGAAAAGTTGCAAGGCTAGTACAAGGAACTTCCACATTCCCTTCATCCAGATCACCAACTGTTGGGTGTATACATTTGTTGAAACTCAAGGAACTGCACACTTAATTTCTGTGCATTTTACTGTGTGTAAATTTCATTTTATAAAGGAGGAATAATGCTATTTTTACTGAAAAACTTCTCAGAATTTGTTAAGTCTTCAAAAGAATGTTGGATACTTTATGCATTACTTCCTAGATTTTTTGGGTGTGAAACCCAGCATTCAGTAAAAACCTGCTGTACCAGCATTCTGAGGGAGGCCTGTTGGGACCCAATGCTCTAGGACAGCAGTTCTCAGCCCTGACCGCACACTGGAATCAGCCACTTCAGGGAGTGTCTAAAACTCCTAAAGTCCAGGCTGCACCCCCACACTAACTATATTAGACTCTCCATTGGTGGTGTCCAGGTATCCGCCTATTATTAAATAGTCCAGGTGCTTCCAAGGCACAGCCATGGTTGAGAACCAATGTCTTACAGAAACAGCACCTCTCTCTGTTTTTTTTCCCCAAAATATATTAGATTTGGTTTTTATTGTAGAGCACACACATCTCTCTTTCAAGCATCTGTACTTGCCCAATTAGAAGATGACTCACATTTAATAAATATCACCACCAAGTCCAAGGGCCTGGCATCCTCCCTTGTAGGGTATCACTGAGATCAGAGGTCTGTCTTACTGGCTGGTGCCCACCTGGCTGGTTTTCTGACTTCTGGGATTCTGGATTCCAGCCTTTAGACCCCCCAGTTCCTGCCTGCTGTGGGTCAGGTACCCACATCCACCTATGGTATTTGCCCATTTTCTTCCAGTCCAGCCTGTGCTACTAATGATTTGATTGGTTTCTGGGCCATCTGACCAGCATTCAGTGAGAAAATGCTTTTGTCCCTGGGGCTGTGCAGTCTTATCCTGAAATTTCTCAAGCCATCCTACTTCCCACTGTGTTTCCAGACCTGTGTCTGGTCTCTTACCTCATTCTTGACCACAATCTCAAACTGACCTCTTGGATTTAGCAGCTGATTCTGCTCCAGTCCTTGCTCCAAATGGTACTGCACCCAATGCATCTATCACAGTAGCAGCCTCCTCTGCCCCCTCTAGAACCAGCACCTTCCAGCCCAAACCAGGACCTCTCTCTAGTGCCAGCTGGGTGAGCCTTAGCTTGAGAAAGGAGATGGGGCAGTTTCTCCTGCCTCAGCTAATGTCCCCCATCTCACCTTAATGTGCAGTTTGGGCCTGACCACTCTGGCTTGGCTGGTCTGACCCTCTGACCCAGCCTGGCCATTTTATTCTGCTGGACGTTGCAAAGAGCTGGAATTAAATAAGAGAAAATGCCTGGACATGCATTAGGCTGAAGCCGTTGTATCAGGTTTCTGTGTGCTTCAGAGGGGCTGGTGTCTGCCCTGCATTCCATTCCACTGACCATGTGGTACATTCTCGGTACAGGCGGCCGGATGAAGTGCGTATCAGAAAATACAGCTGCTCACCCTTCAGAACTCCAAGTGCCCTCTCCTGTCATCCGCCTTCCCCGGCTCCAGCCTGCCCCTTCCTGGCCTGGGCTGTAGCTTTGATCCAGGGTTTATCCTCATGTCTATTCATGGTTTGGATCTGTCTCTAGCTTCAAACCCATGTCACAGATCCCTCCAAGGGGATGGAGAGGCCAAATTCCTGACGTCAGGTTCACGGACATCTGTTGCGTTTGCCTGCTCAGCCTCCACTCTATTCTTCTGGTAACAACACCCAACTTGGGCTTGGGGGAGTCTGTGCTCGTCTCCAGTCAGAAATAACATAGATCCATCATGTGTGTGAAGTGTCCCTCCCTTGGCTAAGGTGTGGGCAGAAATCCCGAACTAAATCATTCAAGTGCTCTCTGAATGGAGCAGAGCAGCAAAAAGCTTTACCAAGGCCCCAGACAGTCAAACCTACTTATCTAGAATGTAATGCTTTTTTTTTTAAACATCTTTATTGGAGTATAATTGCTTTATAATGGTTTGTTAGTTTCTGCTTTATAACAAAGTGAATCAGTTATGCATATACATATGTTCCCGTATCTCTTCCCTCTTGCGTCTCCCTCCCTCCCACCCTCCCTATTCCACCCCTCTAGGTGGTCACAAAGCACCAAGCTGATCTCCCTGTGCTATGCAGCTGCTTCCCACTAGCTATCTATTTTACGTTTGGTAGTGTATATATGTCCATGCCACTCTCTCACTTTGTCACAGCTTACCCTTCCCCCTCCCCATATCCTCAAGTCCGTTCTCTAGTAGGTCTGTGTCTTTATTCCTGTCGTACCCCTAGGTTCTTCATGACATTTTTTTCCTCGAGCCACTGAACTCCCTAGTTCCTGCCCTTTTCTAAGCTTCATTCTAAAGCTTTTTGTTCAATTCCCAGAGTTCCTTAATTATTATTATTATTATTTACAGTAGTAAGAATTGGTTCTGTTGTTTGTGGCCAATAGATACAACTAGCTCTCAGGCAACATTTTTTTTTCTTTTTGTATGATTTTATAGAATTATTCTGAAAGGGCGATTTGTATCCCAGGATCGCACTAAAGGACTGTAGATCAGATTAGATTACAGCTCTTCCCATACAGTCCTCACACTGTGCAGCCTAGATGTTAGGAACTTAGGTAATATGCAGTGCCAAAGACTTGCTGTCTTTATATTAGGGGAACTGTCTATTAATCACTTCCAATGGATGGGTTGGGGGGGCATTTATTTAACATTTAGAGACATCCATATGAAATGTAAATAATTTATTCACCTAAATTTTCTTGAAAACAGCATCTCAGAGCTTCCAAAGTTCACTAGAGTTTTTTTCTTTTAAAGAGATGCGCTATCACTGAATGTTTTATATTTTAAATATTCTTCTACCTCATGATTTTTAATAGTTGCCCGGTATTCCATCGTATAGCTATCACTAAAGTTATGTCATACTTTATAATTACTATTGCTAGACATTTAATTGGTCTCCTTTCTTTGGTTATTATAATAATTTATGTTCTTGTATATGAATTTTTGTGTGAATGTTTATTTTTTAATTTTCATTTGGTTGCACTGGGTCTTAGCTGTGGCAGGCGGGCTCCTTAGTTGTGACATGTGGGCTCCTTAATTGTGGCATGCGAATTTTCAGTTGCAGCATACATGTGGGATCTATTTCCCTGACCAGGGACTGAACCCAGGCCCCCTGCATTGGGAGCATGGAGTTTTATCCACTGCGCCACCAGGGAAGAAGTCCCTGTGTGAATGTTTAACTATCAAGATAAATTTCTAGAATTAGAACTTCTCAAAAAAAAAAAAAAAGAAGAAGAGATACCCTATGATTTCTATTTGGTAATTGAAAATAATGGAATTTGATCAAATTTTTCAAGTTTCCACAAAATTTTCTGGTTGCAGGAGGATAAAATATCCTCTTTTTTGGTTCTGAAAGGAATTGTCATTATTATCATCTATTATCTCTAATATATATTGTACACTTCATATGCAAAGGTAACATCCTAGATCCATCATGAATGTAAAGTAAACAATTAGAGTGGTTTTTACAGGATGAAAAGAGTGTCAAGTCTTTGGGGGCCCACAGACTTTGTATCTATGTATCATCTGTGTCTCACTTGTATCATCCTAGCCAAGGTAGTTGTTTTACATCTCAGAGCCTGTTTCCTCATTTATTAAGCAGAGCATGCCAGTAATATCTATTTCATGGAGACCCAGTACAGGTTGGATGAGAACAGCTTTCAGGCTGGCATGTCATAGGCAAACAGACATTTGTTGAATTTGTATATTTCTTCCCAGGTCCACTTTGCTCTCCCAAAATGCTTTCTTAAAATTATACAGTAGGCAGATGATACAAAACTGTCCCTGGGACTTAAGCATAGAAAATATTCCTGACAAAGTACCTTTTGGGGTATTTGGTCCAGGAACATAGCCAATGGCTTTGTAAGCATTATCTCGCCTTTGTACAATAGAACCTCTTATTCCTTTGGCTTCTTGACTACTTTGGATCGCTCTACTTCTACATATGCTCAAGTTCAACCTGGAAAAGACCAGGGTCTAAACTCAAAACCCATTATCTTACTGAGGAGAAAACTGAGGTATAAGGGAGACAAAACGTGTGGCTTGCCCATGAACACAATGTTAATTAGAGGTCCAAAAAGGCTTTTTTACTGTCTTACTCTCTCTGTCCCCCAACATTTGAGGAATTGTGCTAAGTCAAGGAATAAACTAGATGGATAAAGAAATGATAGAGAAGCTTGTCTCATATCAGGCAAACTTTCAGTCTGTGGGCACTTTGAAAAGCACGAGAAGAGGTAGGAAGTGCTGATGGGGAGGGCTTGGAATGCAGACTGTAGTCCTGTACACAAAAGGCACAGCCAGTCAGTCCACCGCACTGATTCTCTGTTTCTGACAATGGATGCATTTTGTACCTGTGTGAAATTGGAAGACACTAAAATAAGAAATAATAATAAATGTATGTTGATACTGATTTTTGGGGGGGAGTCTTTCAGTTCCTGCCTATGTCTTAGAAAATGAAAATAATTAAGAGATGGTTTTCATTTAAAGCCCAACTCAGCTGTATTTTTGGACACAAGTGAAAAAGAAAAGAAGAAAAGAAATTTAAATCAGCAAGGGTGTAACTATTATCCAAATAATTGTAAATGTTTGATTGTAAATGTTGTATATTATTGTAAATTGTAAGTGTTGATATGCCAAATAAGACATCTGAATAGCGTCTGGCTTATGAAGGCACTTAATAAATATTTGTTGAATGAATGAAAGATAAATATTTGTATGAGCAAATCAAGTCATTTGTTAATTTTTAAGTTACATTATGGCATATGGAGCTGGAAGGAGCCAGGAACATTGGTTCAATCCTGACATTTTACAGAGGAGGAACTGACCTCAAGAAAGGTCACTTGGGACTTGCTTGCTGGTCCAGTGGTTTAGACTCTGCACTTCCAATGCAGGAGGCACAGGTTCAATCCCTGGTCGGGGAACTAAGATCCCACATGCCGCATAGTATGGCCAAAAAATTAATAAAAAAACAGAATCACACAGCTTAAAAAAAAAAAAAAGGAAAGACAGAAAGGAAAGGTCACTTGACTAAAGCACAGGCTACTGGCAACTCTGGAAATTTTCTTACTTCCCTGCAAGTTGTCATTGCAAACCTCTTCCCACAAATTGGCTTTTAATGTGTACACAGTCAGCTTACTGACTTAATAGGTTTCCCCCCTCAGTTTGCCCCAATAATTTAGCATTCTTTCATTCATACAACATATATTTATTGTATGCTACTGTGCCAGGCACTATTCTAAGCAGTGAACAAAACAGACCAAAATCCTGCCTTTGGGGAGCTAATATTCTAGTGGGGGAAAGGCAGGCAATAAAAAAGAAAGTAAACATATGTTATATCAGATGGTAATAAGTTCTCAAATAAAGAAGGATAAAAACGATGTGGATTCACTCCTAGGTGTATACTCAAAAGAAATGATAACATATGTCCACACAAAAACTTGTACCAACTGTTCTTAGCAGCATTACTCACAATAGCCAAGAAGTGGAAATAATCCAAATATCCATCAACTGATGAATGGAGCAATAAAATGCGGTACATCCATACAGTGGAATATTATCTGGCAATAAAAAGGAATGAAGTACTGATACATAGTACAATGTGGATAAACTTCAAAAACATTATGCTACTAACACAATGTTGTAAATCAACTATACTGCAATAAAAACAACAACAACAAAAATTATGCTAAGAAACCAGTCACAAAGGACTACATATTGTATAATTCCATTTATATGAAAAGTCCAAAATAAGCAAATAATTTAGAGACAGAAAGTAGATTAGTGGTTGCCTAGGTCTGGGAAGTTAGGGTGATTGAGAAGTGATGGCTAAAATGTGCAGAATTTCTTTGGGGGGCAAGGAAAATATTCTAGGATTGATAGTGATCATGGTTGCATAAGTCTGTGAATATATTAAAAGTCACTGAATTGTACACTTTAAATGGGTGAATTGTGTAGGAGGTGAGTTATATCTCAATAAAGCTTTTTTTTTTTTACATCTTTATTGGAGTCTAATTGCTTTACAATGGTGTGTTACTTTCTGCTTTATAACAAAGTGAATCAGTTATATACATATGTTCCCATATCTCTTCCCTCTTGCGTCTCCCTCCCTCCCACCCTCCCCATCCCAACCCTCTAGGTGGTCACAAAGCACCAAGCTGATCTCCCTGTGCTATGCGGCTGCTTCCCACTAGCTATCTATTTTATGTTTGGTAGTGTATATATGTCCATGCCACTCTCTCACTTTGTCACAGCTTACCCTTCCCCCTCCCCATATCCTCAAGTCCATTCTCTAGTAGGTCTGTGTCTTTATTCCTGTCTTACCCCTAGGTTCTTCATGACATTTTTTTTCTTAAATTCCATATATATGTGTTAGCATACGGTATTTGTCTTTCTCTTTCTGACTTACTTCACTCTGTATGACAGACTCTAGGTCCATCCACCTCATTACAAATAGCTCAATTTCGTTTCTTTTTATGGCTGAGTAATATTCCATTGTATATATGTGCCACATCTTCTTTATCCATTCATCCGATGATGGACACTTAGGTTGTTTCCATCTCCTGGCTATTGTAAATAAAGCTGTTTTTAAAATAAATATGGAAAGTACTAGGGTGAGAGTGGGCTGCTGCTCTTTTAGGGAATTTGGTCAAGGAAGGTCTTGTTGATAATGTGACATTTGAGTGGAGACCTCAAGGAACTGAGGGAGTGAGCCTGTGGATATCTGGGGGAAGAACGTCTCAGGCAGAGGGGACAGCAAATGTAAAGGCCCTGTGGTGAGTAAAAGATTGAGATGTTAGAGGAACATCATGTGGCAGTTGGAGAGAGCAAACGGGAGATGGTAGAAGAGGAAGTTAGATGGTTAATAGAATTGGGTGGGGATGTGCTGGCCTCTGAAGAACTGTGGCTTTTCCCTGAGTGAAATGGGCAGATACTGGAGGCTTTTGAGTGGAGGCATGACATGATTTCTAGACAAATCACGCTGCTATCCTTATCATAGATCAGAAAATTAACTCATTTCACAACAGTATTCAAAGGAACTTCTGACTTCACTTTTGGGCTTAAAGTTCAGAACATAAGTGGAACCACAGGTGGGGGTAGTGGGGTCTCTTACCCAAGCCTGCTGAGAGCATTGCTTAGTCTGTACTGTCAGAACTAGAAGTTAGGGAGGAGCTTGGAACTCTGAGGCTAGATCTGACATAATTTCATCTGGTTTTATAAAAAACTTTCCACGTGAGAAGAGACAGCCATCAGATTAACCAGTAACTATATTTGATAGTAAGAATGCCAGGCCATAAAAGGATGATCTGATATAACTGGAAGTTCCTATCTGATATAACTCAAGGCCAGTGGTAGAGATTAGCAGTGGAAACTGACTTCTGAGTCCTTGCCTAAATCAAAGGGTAGACGGAGGGAAGATAAGTTACTGAATGCACAGACTTCAGAATCCATTCATGTGTCCTTAACTTCTGCTCTCTTTACTTGTGCTTTTTACCAAGAGACACTGCAGAATCAGTGGCGGCAAGAACGGGTGGAGGGAGGAAGTGATGAAATTTATTTTCTTTAATGATGAAATAACTCCTTATTGTTTTCCAGGACTAGTTATTTATTTATTTTCTTCCTCCACATTTCAAATCAAACTATTAAAAAATGCATATTCTAAAGTATCCTATTTCTGTGGGTGAAGTTTAAGGAATAGATTTTTTGGGGGCTTTTTCACTTTGCTTAGCTAACTTCACTGTTGACAACTTGCAAATTGCATTTACTCAAATAAAAGAAATAACATGGCTTAGTACAAGGCATTTTGAAAGAACAACTAGTCTGTATACTAGAGAATTATGTTGCAGGAGGTGAGAAATGCCCTTGAGTCAGTCGTTCTTAGTATCATAGATGACATTCAATAGGAAATCAGGAAATGCCAGTTGAATGGATGAATTCATAAAGCACTAGGCATGTATTTTTTTCCAGGCTCCTAAAAATGAGCTATTCCAAATGCAACCAATAAAATCATGCACTCTAGAAAAAGATCTGGATCATTGAGGCAAATAATCTATTGTGGGAGAGTTCTACCCTCAGTGTGCTCATTGTTCTTAAGGGGATTGAAATAAGTTTGGGAAAAAGAGATGCTGTAGCTGGTTTTGTCAGTGGGTCTCAGAGGTTGGATCCATAGCATCAGGGACCAAACTGAATAGACTAGCTGTGCTGGAGGCTCATGGAGCCAGGGTTAGGAGCGGTGGCATGGGCTCAGTTAGCATGTAAGATGAGTTTGCAGACTAAGGATGTTGGGAGTCTGGGGAGTGGTCTGAATAAGGAATCAATGACTTTTGGGTTTTCCCCTCCCATGTCTGAGTGCACTTCTCTCTCTCATGACCTCTCTAATCCTCTTTCCCCCTTCCTTTTGCCCTTTTCCTGCCTCTGTCTTTTCTCTGTCTCTCTCCATGTGTATTGTTATACTAAACTGAAACCTGTTTTTACTGACTGATGTACTTACTGAATGAGGTTTTATGTTCTTATGTTTTTTTTTTCATTCATTCTCTTGTAGGCTACATGAGAAGGGAAAACGAAAACAAAGAACAGTAAGCTCTACGCTTACTTTTTAAAGTGACTAGCTTAAAAAAATTTTTTTAATGGATTCCTTTTCAGGGGGTCAGTGGATTTTGATGGAAAAAAGAATACTTTCCCACTGACTCCAAATCTATACAAAAGTGCTCAAAAAGATTCCTTTGGTCAAGAAAAAAAGTGGTAAACCAAAAAGGGGGAAAGGCCATCCTATTTATGTATCTTATATAATAGACAGAAATTGATTTTTGATAAGGAAGCAGCTGCAAATGCTGAAGTGCAGCTTTTATGAGAAATGGTTGCTCTATTTTAGGGTTCTTGCCAAAGCTGGAACAGGTGCTGTTTTTTTTTTCTTTTCTAATCACTCCTAGCTCACAGGGGTTTAACTGGCTAGAGGGGGGCCTGCACTCCATAGACTTATGCCCACATGGACTGCTGTTCAGGCAGCATAATGCTCCAACTAGCTTGATGCTCTGATACAATTCCCAAAGCCCTTCTGGAATAGTGGGCTAGGCGGACTCCCACACGTATTAAAATTAGAATTGCACCTGCCATGTCCAGCATGTGTTAAGTTTCTGAAAATACTAGAGAGGGAAGATGGCAGAAATATTCATACCAATGTCCTTAAAGAGGTCGTAGTGCTAGGACATTGCTGGTGGGGATAAAAGGGGAGGGAGTGAGAATAAGCAATAGATTTTGCTGCTAAAGTCTTCTAATTAATGCAGGACTATGGGACTTCCTTGATGCAAATTGTGGCAAAACATTTGATTACACCTCTTTAGTTTATAGTTTTCAAGCATAAGCTTAGTTTTGCCAGACTTCTGAGTGCCTTCTTTCGAAAATATTTTAAATTTTACTTAAAATTTCGTTGAGAACAGAATACAACACAGAAAGATTCAAAAAGGAAGGTGAAGGCGCCACGTGTGTTTTCAGAGGTAACTTTGGGGAATACACAGTCCTCCTATGCTTGTCACAGGCTCAGATGCCATGGAGCCCATGGTCACGTAAAGGATAGGCTTGGCCTGGTTATAAGACAACCGGGAGTGGAGAGGGCTGTTGTGAGCTGCAGAGGACGTGCTCTCTGAGAGGTTCCTCAGCTCCAGCCAGTTGTCACCACGTGAGAATGTGGGCTCAGTGTTGCCAGATCTCCTGAGTTTTCAAGATAAGACAGAAGTCTGGATGCTATATAAGATTTCTCAATTTTTTAAACCGTGGGGAGGTCAAAGAAAGCACGTCCTCCAGCTTACATAGCCGCGGGCTGCTGATTTGTGACCACTGCTCTCTCTCCCATCTGCGGCTCAGCCGGCCCCCCTTCTGTGCGAGTGTGCATCACTGGTTCCAGTGTGGCCTGGATTTGCCCCATCCTGCAGCTACCCCATGTCTTGCCAGGGCTGGACTGTGTCCCCATCCTCCCTAAATCCCCTCCCTGCCACCATCCCTCGTCGTTAAGTCTTACTCAGTCGTCACTTTGCCTCCGACCTTCTCTGATTACCTTTCTGGGCTTCCTCAGCCCATTTTTCATTTAACTCATCTTTTTTTTTTTTTTTTTTGGCTGTACGTGGGCCTCTCACTGTTGTGGTCTCTCCCGTTGCGGAGCACAGGCTCCGGACATGCAGGCTCAGCGGCCCTGGCTCACGGGCCCAGCCGCTCCGCGGCATGTGGGATCTTCCCGGACCGGGGCACGAACCCGTGTCCCCTGCATTGGCAGGCGGACTCTCAACCACTGCGCCACCAGGGAAGCCCTAACTCATCTTTACTGATGCTTATTATGTGCCTGACACTCTTCCAGGAATGGGGACATATCAATGAATTGGACAGGAAAGAGGCCCTACCTTTGTTGAGCTCCCCTTCTAATCTTCCCTGATGGCTCCTTACCCTAGAATCCACAGAACTTGCAGGGAACTTGAAGCTTCATCACCCCTCTGGCACCTACGGGCTAGGACAGATCCCTAGTGAATGTCTCCAATGTGTAAACTCTCTCCTTGACTAAAATGGGAGCTTCTTGCCAGCAGAGACCATTCCATCTTGGAATTTCACAAGATCTCCCCTAAGTGATCTTGAACTAAGTGTCTAAAAATGTCCACTGCTGGACTGAGTAAATGGATTTCATCATGACCAGTGGCATGGAGCATGTTAGAGGAAGTCATCACTTCTTATCACTGCTTTTCAGAAAAGATTAATGGAACTTTCTTTACTTGGAATTTCATATTACATTTTATTTTGAAACGTAGATTAATTAACCTTAGAGAATAAATAGTTTGGACTTTGGAGAGCCACTGTGTAGACTTTGTGGTGTCTGTCAGTTTCGTGCCGTGAGGCTCAAAGAGAAGCTAATCAAAGGGGACAAGGGCAGAAGGGAGAACCCGGCTGCCTGTCTCCTCTCAGGGGTGATGTTCCAAGACTCTGCATGACTCTGTGCTTTGAAAAATTTGAAGCTGCTCATTCCAAAAAGCATGTAGGTCACACTTGAGAACACAAGTTTCAAATCTGCCCATCAGCATTTTTCATCCTCTCTGATCACTTAAGTCAGTTCCGTGAGATTTAGTAGTGGAAGTGTATGGAACAGTTGGACAAAAATATCTTTATTTCTGCTGAACTAGAGAGCTATGTGAGTCCATCCTAAGGAGAGTCATCTCAAGGGAGAGAGTAAAGCCAACATAGAGGAAAATAAGGAAGAGAGAGACAGAGAGAGAGAGAAGATCCTGATGACACTGGTTGAACTTCTGGATCCAGCTATACCTGAAACAAGTATACCATTCGAGTTTACAGTTAAATTTTCTGACTTCCTTTGTCAGAACTTAGGCAATTTGAACTGGCTACCTTATCACTTGCAATTCAGTGATTCCTGATTGGACTTTGTCATTTAATTTAAGCATTTAATAAACATTTATTGGGCATCTACTATGTTGCAAAGATTATTTTGCTAGGAAGTGCTGGGGATACAGAGTTGGAGTGAGATAGTTTCTTTATAAATTAAAAATTTGAAAACTTCACCTTTTATTAGCAATTTGATGTATTTGTTCTCTCCCTCTCTCTCTCTCTCTCTCTCTCTCTCTCTCTCACACACACACACACACACACACACACACACATTCTTCTTTTTTTCAAATTAAACACTTGAGGGTAAGTTGAAGAGATCAAGACCCTTTACCACTAAAATGTATTATCTTCTTAGAATTAGGGCTGTCTCTTATTGTCAAATTTAGGAAATTTACTATTCATTCAATATTTTAATCTAATATGTAGTCTATATTCAAACTGACTATCCCAATATTGAATACAGCAACACTTATCTTCACCCGTCCAGGTTTTAATCCGGAACCACACATTGCATTTAGTTGTCATTTCTCTTTAGTCTCCTTTAATCCGCAATGGTCTGTCAGCCTTTCACTGTTTTTCAAGACATTAACATTTTTAAAGCGTGCTTGCCTGTTGTTTTACAGAATGGCCTTTATTTTAGGTGTGTCTGAGTGCCTTCTTGTGCCTTGGTTATGGTTATGCATCTTGGCAGGAATATGACAGGAGTGGCGTGTTTCTTTCAGTGCATCACAGCAGGAATCATCTGATGTGGTTCATTCCATCCTGGGTGATGTTAATGTTGATCATTTGGCTAATGTATCATCTGCCATATTTTGGTAAAGGTACCATTTCTTCCCTTGTATTTAATATGTAATCTGCAAGAAGATGCTTTGAGCCTATATAAGTATTCTGGTCCCCAACAATTTTTCCCCAGTAAATTTAGCAACTATTGATGATGCTTTCCTGAATCAGTTAATAAGATGGTGGTTGATTTTTAAAATTCTGGTGTTTCTCATATATTTTTCAGTTAGCATCCTTCTGTAAACAAGAACTTTCTCTCTCACTCTATTCCTTTATTTTTGTCTGTTTGTTTTAGTGTAAGTATAGACTCGTGGAATCTTTTCATTTTTGAAATAAGTCAAATGTAATGAAATGCTGTTGATTTAATTTTTGAATATGTAAAAACATTAACATGGTTCCAAAAATCAAAACTATACAAAAAGATGTACTCAGGGAAGTGTCACTACCTCCCCTCCAGCCTTTCCCACTCTCCCTCTGTAGGGGACACTATCATTAATTTCTAGTTTATCCTTCTTATAATTCTTTTTGCAAAAATAAACTAGTGTATGCATAGTTTTATCTACCTTGTTTCTCACACGTGTATTATTAGATTGCACCTTGCTTTTTAAACTGTATATACTAGAATTACACCTTTCAATGTTAAAGAGCTCTTCCTTATTTTTTTAGTAACAGTTTTATTGAGATATAATTCACTTACCATGCAATTCACCCATTCAAAGGGTACAATTCAGTGGTTTTTAGTATATTCATGAAGTTGTGTAACCATCACCACAATCCATTTTAGAACATTGCATCACCCCATAAAGAAACCCTGTACCCTTTAGCAGTCACTCACCATTCCCCCCAATTCCACCAACCCTAAGAAACCGCCAATCTATTTTCTGTCTCTATAGCTTTGCTTATTCTTTCATGTAAATGGAACCATACAATGTATAGTCCTTTGAGACTGGCCTCTTTCGTTTATCACAATGTTTTCAAGGTTCATCTATGTTGTATCATGTATCAGTACTTTGTTTCTTTTTATTGCCAAATAATATTTCATTGTATAGAAATACCACATTTTGTTGCTCCATCCTTCAGTTTATGAACACTTGAGTTGTTTCCACTTTTTTGGCGGTTATGAATAGTGCTGTTATGAACTGAACATGTATGTGCAAGATTTGTATGGACAAATGTTTTCGGTTCTCTTGGCCATATACCTAGGGGTGCAATTGCTGAATCATATGGTAAGTCTATGTTTACTTTTTGAGGAACTGCCAGACTATTTTCCACAGTGGCTGCACTGTTTTACAATCCCATAAGTAATATACAAGGGTCCCAATTTCTCCAAATTCTTGCCAACACTTGTTATCATCTTTTTGACTACAGGTATCCTAGTGGATATGAAGTGGTATCATACTGTAGCTTTGATTTTCACAACCCTGATGCCTGATGATTCCTTATTCTCTTTGACTGTAGCATAGTACTTCCCTGTGTGATGTACCATAATGAGGAAAGCAAATTTCTTACAGTCTTTTGCCCTCTGGCGAACTCATTAACCAATAGGGGAGACAGACAGTTAAACTAATAATTAGAACACATCACTCATACAATTATTTGAGTAAGAACAGGCTACTCCAGAAGTAGAAAAGAAGGAGAAACTCATTCTAACTGGGAAGTGAAAGGCTTAAAAGAGGGGTGAGTCTGAAAGGCTAACTCGGAGGTGGGGAGAAGAGCCTTTGAGAAAGTAGAGAAGCTTCCAAGAGCTTGTGTGTTTAAGGTGATACTCCTTTCCTCCTCTAGTTTCACTATTCTTACAACATCACATGTAAGCTACTTATGAAAGTGAATCCTTTTTTTTTTTTCCTGTACAGCTAATTTTTATTTTTCCTTACAATACAGGAGGTCAGTGAAGGGCTGGTAGGAACTTAGAATTTTCTGTGGTCAAGATGGCATGTCAATAAATAAAGCCATAATAAAACAAAACATTGAATGACATGAGATGTCTCAATCATAATTAACTACTCTGCAATCCATGCCAAGTTGTTCCCTTTGTGGGTATAAATACATAATGATAATCTAGATTTTGTTGGCATCTGACCATAATGAAGTAAACTTGGATTGCTTTCCTTCCTTAATCAGCTTCCAAATTCCTGCTAGGTATGCCACAAGTTGGCTGGCATATCTATGAGAAGAGCAGAGTCCTGATTTATTCCCAGTGTGCAGGTGGCTGGCTTGGCCAAAGGAATCCTTCATCTCACCAGGTGGACTCTCTCCTATTTTTCTTTTCAAGGGATCTGTCTGGGAGCCAGGTCTGGACCATTCAGGGCCAGGTTCATTCTGTCACCATCCCAGGTGCATCATTGTGATGGGAAGAGATTTGGTCCCTAGCCTGGTTTCCAAGCCTTGCTCCTTGGATCATTTGTGGGCATTGGTCCAGTTTATGATGCTCCTTTGCTTGGCTCTACCCAGGGACTTTGGGGTGGCTGAGGTAAGGGGTAAGCAGAAAAGCCAACCCCAGTCCCTCTGGGCCTGCTGGCCCTTTTGACCATGGCCTGCTTATTTATTCCAGAATTCCATTTTCCAAATTCCATTCCAAATTCTGCTAGGATGCTGTTTGCTAATTCCTTGTGCTGACCCTGGTCTTAACCAGAAAGACATGGAATCTTCTTATTCCCTTTGGTGCAGCATATCCTGACACCAGACTTTGCAAACACTTGAATGAGATTATTCCATTTGGTCCCATGTCCGATGGAGATGACCCAGAAAGGCAGAAACCGGTAGTTTAAATGGAGCAAGGGACCAGGACTGGAGGTGTCTGGGAATAGGAAACTTAATGTTTTATTTCTCTGAACTGTGCAATTTTGTTTCTTTATAAAGTATACATATTACTTTCATGAAAAAAGAAGACAAAATAAATTCACTGTGAATTTTAGCCAGGAAACAAAGCTTTTCCTTCGGATCAGGTTGACCTCAAAGCCCCTCCGATGGCTTTTCTCAGTGGCCAACAGCAGGAGTCTTTCCTCTGTTAACGTTTGCCTTCTCTTGTACTTAACTTTAAGAACGTCCTTAAAAAAAAAAAAAAAAAAAAGCCTTCTTTCCCTTTTCCATGCAAATTTCAGAAAAGAAGAAAAATAGATTTGATGGAGGGCATCTCCCTGCTGGAAATGGATACTCACTGTGAGCTCATGCAGTGAAGTGGCTAAGAGCACAGTATGCAGGGGTTAGGTAGGTGGGACAAGGAGGTCCTGACAAGCTACTTGTGGTTCAGGAAGACATCTGAGAAGAGCATCCTTCATCTTGATCCCAAGTGGCTTTTGCTTCTCCTTTGTTTAAAACATAATAATTCTTAATACTTACTCAGCATTAGGCATTATGCTAAACTCTTTACTGCCACAAGCTCATAATTCTTGCAACATCTCTGTTATTTGGGAAGTAATAAACCCATTTCATAGATGAGGAAACTGAGGTTCAGAAAGGTGATGTTACTTGCTCAAGTTCATCTAGCTAATGATGAAGCTAGGATTCAAACTTGGGTTGACCTGATTTCTAACCACCATGCTATAGTCTTCTTTGGTATAACACACTTTTCAGATGTATATTGTAACATTATGAGATGTTCAAACAAGGCATTTTGAAAATATTCATACTCAGTGCCTGTGTCCATCAAACATTTACTTAAAGTTTCAAAGCCATCCCATTTCACTTGTTTTATAGGTTGAATAAAAGAATATTACATGTAAAATTTCACCCCTGGAATTTTATTTACATTGTAAGACTGGTATAATTGTGTTTATGCCTTGCCAAACTGAGCTTGGCTAGCTCAATTTGAAGCTGTTTTTAATAGGATTTGTTAAATAATTAAACATCTATATCTATGTCTGCCTGTCTATCTATCATTTGGCTTCTAGTTCTTAGGTTACTTATTTCACCTCTACCAAAATAAAATAACATTTATAAAATTAAAAGCTAAACATAAATGTCCAAAACTTATAAAAACTCTATTATAAGTATACAGAGTTAGACAGGCAAGACACCAAAATTATAAGAACTAAGCCTTTATGTAATATAATACAATCATGTTAAAGCAGCTAGGAAGGCAACTCTTGCTATTGCACAGTCTATAGTTATGATGTGATAGCACCTATGCAAAGTAGGTGGACCCATATCTTGCTGGACATTTAATGGAGGGAAGCTCCCTGGGCTGTGAGAGCATGCTTACAATTCCATGTGAGTGGTCCTGAACCGTTCCTGAATTTTTTTGAACAGTGCAGAGCTATAACCTCCATAATTAGTTTATAAGAAGTTTGAATAATTGCTCCAAGATGGAAGAAGTCTCATTCCACATGGTTCACAGAAACAATTTAGCCTAGTGGTTCAAATTAACATATTAGTAGTATTTAATATATGTGTAAGTTTTCAATAGAGTGAGGTGTAATCTTTGTGCTCTGACATGGAAAATGTCCATGATACCCTGTCTGGACAGAAGTTGGAGGACAGTGTGTTTAATATAATGCCATTTTTGTAAGAATCAATCAATCAAACAAATCTGTATGTATATATATAAAAAAGAATCCACTCTACTACTTAGCATCTAGGGAGGTAAATTGGGGAGCTGAGCCTTCCATTTATATTTTACATCTTTATATGTTGTTGAATTTTTAAAGTATTACTTTTGAAAGAGAAAAAAAAGTATAAATCTTTTAAAAAATATTTTAAAATATACCCAAAGGCATTTGAAAGCCACAATGTCTTGACCATCTAGATCTAAACCACAAGGGGGTGCTGTTGGCCTTTGGATGAGTAACCTCAGGAGCGCCTCAGTTTCCTCCTCGGTACAATGAAGGTAAAGCCCATCTCACAGAGCAGTGGTGCACTTGTAGCTGTCTTTAATTTTCCTAAATCTGAACAGGGGTTGAGGGAAGATGAATCCTTCTTCTAATTGACTGTATTTGTAAAACCAGAACAAAGAATTTTATGTTTAATTTCCTCCTTTGACTTAAGTCTCTTCTCAATGCATAATCAGAGTGCTGGAGGGGAAGGAAGATCGGAAGTTGGATTTCTTGGGTCACTCTCTCCTTAAAGAATCTGATGAAAAGTATGCATTTTAATCCCAGAAAACTGCATGGAATTTTCAGTACAATTCCTGGAGATATCCTGGCCCAGATTAAGGACACTTCATTGATTTAATTTTACCCAGGAGGAAGACATGGTCTAGAGAAATCAAGGCCACCAAGACTATAGGGAGGGCTCAACCCTGCTTCCTCTCTGCTCTTTTCCATACATTTGCAACCAGCCAGGGAGCCAGGTGACCAAAGCATGTGGAAACAGTAGATGGTGACTGTTGGGGAAGGGGACACTCTGTAATTGAGCTTTTGCATTGCAGCTGCATTCCCACTGGAAGAGTCAGATTTGTGTATGTATTTAAACATAGGTGTGTTCTTTAAAAATCAGTAGGGGGTTAACATTAAAAAAAGAAAAGCTACTGTTCCTTGATGGGTCTTGTGGGTCTACAACAGTGACCTCATTTAATCCTCACAATGGCCCTAGATGGCCTGGTGGACACAATGGAGCCAGGCCAGATCCCCTTTGCTGTTGCACCCAGAGCCCAGCTGCTGTGAACTTGGCAGGTCAGTGATTCCACCCTGCCCCACCCACCCAGAGCTGCTATTGGGATTCCAGCCACCTACAGTGCTGTGGTGTGGTAGGTACTCCAGAGCACCTCTGGGTCAGGTGGAGACTAGACTTTACCTGAAACCCTATCCTGGCTTGCCTCTCTCCTCCCTCATCTATTTCTCTCAGGCTCTCACAGGACTTTCCTGAAGAGCGTGTCCCCAGTAAATCACACACCCTCATCCCTTTCCCAGGCTGTGCTTCTAGGGAATCTGACCTACTACAAGGGGTTAGTGTTACTGACCCCGTAACTCTAGTTTCCAGAGAGTCATGACTTATGTGATGACAGCACACTGGTAAGATTCACTTTATAGAACCACACTTGGGGCCTCAGAGATCATCTGTCTAGTCGTTTTACAGAAAGGGCATGTATGTATATATACTTATATGTATATATAGATTTTATGTGTTTTTACTCATATTTACTTAAATATATGCACTCCCTTGCTTTTCCATTTAGTATTATGCCACAATTATTTTCCCTTATTTCTATCTTTATAAACATAATTGTGAAAAAATGCATAAGATTCTAATCTACGAATATAGCTTAAAAAAAAAACAACAATTAATATTGGGAGTTCCCTGGCGGTCCATTGGTTAGGATTTGGTGCTTTCACTGCCATGGCCTGGGTTCAATCCCTGCTCAGGGAACTAAGATCCCACAAGCCATGCAGTGCAGCCAAAAAAATAATATAATAATAAAAATAAATTAAAAAGCCTAATATACTCGAATAGGGAAATAGTTGTTTACATTTTTATTATTATAAATTATAAAATGAAATATCTTCATGTAAAGGTTTTTTTTTTTTCTGTGTCCTGATTACTTTCTTAGGAAAGACTCCTAGAAATAGAGTTACTGGGCCACAGGGTATAATACATACTGCATATTTATTTTTTAAATTAAAAAAAAATTTTTGGCAGCACCTTGCAGCAATGTGGGATCTTAGTCCCCAACCAGGGATCGAACCTGCGCCCCCTGCAGTGGGACCGTGGAGTCTTAACCACTGGACCGCTAGGGAAGTCCCTGGATTTATTTTCCAAAAGATTTTACCAGGTTATACTCCCAACCATGGTGCCATCTGGCAATTTGAACCCTTTGCCAATCTTGAATATTGTCGTTAAAAAAAAGCAAAAAACCCAAAACTTAAAGTTAAAAGGACTCATTGCTCTGTTAAGGTACTTTTCTTTATTTGTAGTAAGGTTGAAATTTTTTCATATATTTATTAGCCATTTGTGTTTCCTATTTTGGGAGTTTTTCCCCTTGTTTACGGCTTTAATAATGAATTTATATATGGTTTTTGAAAGTCACTCTGGAAAAATACACTGGTTATGGGCTTGGTTATTAAGCCCATTTAGAGATATTTATCCTTTAATTTTTCCAGAGCAACATTTTCTACCTGCTCTGAGGCAAAGTGGGTGGGGGAAGATTTGAATCTGAAGAAATTCCATTTAGTAATTAACACTCCCCCGCCAGAAGCAAGATGGAATGTCTCAAAGAGAGGATTTCTAAACATAAAATGCAATGAGATAATTTAACAAAATATTTTAAGTGGAATAGAGCAGAACTGAAGACATCCCAGTGGAGCCAGAAAATTTCTACACATTTATGAAGAAACACAAAGCAAGCAGATGACATTGTTAAAAATGTAAGGATTCGGGCAATAAGCCCACATATCTTGAAAATACAAACACAAATGTCCCTAAATTTAGGTTAGTCTTATAATTTCAACTTTGGCTTTGAAAGCGTTTCTTACTTCATTGTTTCTTTATTTCAGAAGTGAGGCGACAATAAGAAATAGTAAATTGAATAGATAATCAGCACTGAAAGTCAAGTAAGCATTTCGGCCTCCTTCTCCTTAATGTAGTATTATCAATTATATATTTTCATGCTAAAAAATTTTAAGTGCTCACAAATTTTCAAGAAACAAAATTAAATTCTGAACTAAAATTCTTCAACCTTGAGCTCTAGCCAGAGGTGAACTTTATTTTGGAAAATCTGAGAAAATGAGCTCCATTAATTCTGAGTGGAAAGGATCCTGAAATACTCCTTGCTTCTCCCAGACATATTATTTAACCTCGCACATTCCTCACAGCAGCTGCTCCAAATCTTCTCCACTTTCCCCAAATCCTCCTGAGCTGTGTAGAGAGGACAGAGGCTGGGTGACCTTCCTCATTCCAGTTCCTCCTCATCTCCACACACCCCATCTCTACTTCCACTCAATTACAATTTCTTCTAGGGCACTTGGCTTTCACGCCTTTATATTCCCCTTCTCCTAGCACACAGCAGAGTGCCTGTTCATAGGCACGGCTCAATAATGAAGATTTTTTAAACGAATGATTCAGGTAAGGTCAACTTTTTAAAAGATTGAGATATAATTGACATAACGTTATATTAGTTTTAGGTATACAACATAATGATTCGATATTTATATATTGTGAATGATCACCACAATAGGTCTAGTTAAAAATCCATTACCGGGGCTTCCCTGGTGGCGGGGTGGGTGGGAGTCCGCCTGCCGATGCAGGGGACGCGGGTTCGTGACCCGGTCCGGGAGGATCCCACATGCCGCGGAGCGGCTGGGTCCATGAGCCATGGCCCCTGGGCCTGTGCGTCCCGGGCCTGTGCTCCGCAGCGGGGTAGGCCGCAGCGGTTAGAGGCCCGCATAACCCAAAAAAAAAAAAAAAATCCATTACCATATATAGCTACAATTTTTTTTGTGTGTGATGAGAGCTTTTTAAGATCTACTCTCTTAGCAACTTCCAAAAATAAAATACAATATTATTAACTATAGTTACCTTCCTGTACATTGTATCTCCATGACCCATTTATTTTGTAACTGGAAGTTTGTACCTTTTGACCACATTCACACATTTTACCCACCCTCCATCCTCCACCTCTGGCAACTACCAATCTGTTCTCGGTATCTGTGAATTTAGGGTTTATTATTATTATTATTTAGATTCCATATATAAGTGAGATCATACAGTATTTGTCTTTTTCCATCTGACTTATTTCACTTAGAATAATGCCTTCAAGGTCCACCCTTGTTGCAAGTGGCAAAATTTCCTTTTTACAGTTGATGTGTGTGTGTGTGTGTGTGTGTGTGTGTGTGTGTGTGTGTGTGTATATATATATATATATATATATATATATATATATATATATATATGAAATGCACCAAGGTTTCTTCCAGTCTTGGCTATTGTAAATAATGCTGCAATGAACAAGGGAGATGCAGATAGCTTTTCAAGTTGGTGTTTTGCTTCCTTTGGATGAATACCAAGGAGTGAAATTGTTGGATCATATGGTAGTTCTATTTTTAATTTTTTGAGGAAACTCCATACTGTTTTCCATAGTGGTTTTACCAATTTACATTCCATGAACAGTGAACAAGGATTCCTTTTTGTCCACATCCTCACCAACACTTGTTATTCCTTGTCTTTGTGATAATAGCTGTTCTAACAGGAGTGAGGTGATACCTCATTGGAGTTTTGATTTGCACTTCCCTGATAATTAGTGACGTTGAGCATCTTTTCCTGTACCTGTTGGTTATCTGTATGTCTTTGGGAAAATGTCTATTCAGATCCTCTGCCTATTTTTTAATCGGATTGTTTGCTGCTTTTTTTTTTTTTTTTTTTTTGCTGTTGAGTTGTATGAGTTCTTTATGAATTTTGGATATCAATCCCTTATCAGATGTATAATTTGCAGATATTTTCTTCCATTCATAAGTTGCCTTTTCATTTTGTTGATGGCTTCCTTTGCCATGCGGAAGTTTTTAAGTTTGCTGTAGTCTAACTTGCTTATTTTTGCTTTTATTGCCTTTGCTTCTGTTCTCAAATCCAAAAATCATGATATCAAGATGCTTACTGCCTGTTTTTTTCTAGGATTTTTATGGTTTCAGGTCTTATGTTCAAGTCTTTAATCCATTTTGTAAATTTATTTATTTTATTTATTTATTTTTGGCTGCACTGGGTCTTTGTTGCTGCGCATGGGCTTTCTCTAGTTGGGGAGAGAGGGGGCTACTCTTTGTTGCGGTGCTTGGGGTTCTCATTGAGGTGGCTTCTCTTGTTGCGGAGCACAGGCTCTAGGCGCACGGGCTTCAGTAGTTGTGCCACATGGGCTCAGTAGTTGTGGCTCGGGACTCTAGAGTGCTGGCTCAGTAGTTGTGGCTCACAGGTTTTGTTGCTCCGTGGCATGTGGGATCTTCCCAAACCAGAGATTGAACCCATGTCCCCTGCCTTGGCAGGCGAATTCTTAACCACTGCGCCACCAGGGAAGTCCCTTTAATTCATTTTAAATTAATTTTTGTGTATGGTATGTAAGGTAGTGATCCAGTTTTATCCTTTTGCATGTAGATATCCAGTTTTCCAATACTGTTTATCAAAGAGACTGTCCTTTTTGTATACTCTTGGCTTCTTTATGGTAAATTTACTGACTATATATACGTGAGTTTATTTCTGTGCGGGTAAAGTCACCTTAAACAATGTGACTCCAGATTTTATCTGATCAAACACTAATAGAGCCTGTTGCCTTGGAATAACGAACTAAGAAAGAGCACAGCAGAGTGCTATACACAGGGCTAGGTTTGACTCTTGTTCTACCATTCATTGACTGGGTGATCTTGGATAAGTTGTTTAACCACTCAATCCCCTAGCCCCATGCTTTTCAAACACTTCATCTCTAAAAATGAGGATAATAAAATTTCCTGCCTCACAGAGCTTTTGGGAGGATTAAATCAGATAAGGGACTTGGTACAGAGTGTGCCCCATAGCAAGTACTCAAAATGAATATAATGCATATTATATATATAATCAGTATCAAACCTCTGAATAATATGACAGCTTTGTAAACTGCTTGCATAATGTCTTTATGTCATGTGCAGGCCAACCTCTGCTAAAAAAAGGGAAAGTGGGTGTTAAATGAGCTAGTGGGAATTGTTTCTTGGCCCCTTCTCCCAGATTTGAGAACTTGTGTCTGACTGTGTTGCCAGGAAAATCTACCCCTTCCCCCTTTCACGGATTGAGGACAGAACAAATGGCCTCTGCTTCACTTTCCCATGGAGCCCTAGGTACCACATCTCCCGCTGTTTCTAGTAGAAGCTCGCTCATTGCTGACATAGGAGGGATGCAGTTAATGTCTGCGAAGTCGAATTGCTTGAATTCTCATGCCCCATCTCATGAATGGACTCTAGACAAGTTGTTTTCTTCAAACTTGTCTGCTCATATCTTAGAGCTCATTTTTATTTTGCAAATTCTAAAGCTTTGCCTCTGACATGTTATGTTATTACATCAACATAACTCAGTCACAAAGATTTCAAGGCAGAATAATTAATATACATTGATTATTCATTAATTCACTCAGAAAACATTTATTAGATGCCTACTGCGTTTTCTTAAAAAAAAGAGCACATGTTTAGGTGTAGAAGAGCTTGTTTGCTTCTCCCCCTGACAGCCTTTAAATGCTAATGAGGTCACTTTTATCTTTTTCTAAAATAATGTCTGACTATAGCGACATCTACTGGTAAAACTGAGCTCTAAACCAAGGGGATCCTGCGTGTATAGCCTCAAAGGTATTTTGACAATTCTTTTTTCCCTAAAGTGTAGTCCAGGCAGACATCCAAATCAACATTCTTTGATAATGAGTACTAAGCCACTTCACTAAATGATTTTCTGTAAATGATTTCAGAATCTTTAAAGCTTTCCTGTTTGGAATACTTCTGCTATCTTTGCTGAAAAATCATAGACCAAGCTGCCGGGCAGCCTTTTGAAAGGACCATACACAATAAAGTGCACAGAACCTTAGAAAAATATTACATTAAAGTAATTCATGTTGATTTGGAAAGCTGAGAACCATGACTAACAGAACACTGCCATTAACTGATGGTTCCCGGGACATTCCAGTGCAAATTATTATTTAAAAGCTAACTTGTGGGCCCTTGGAATTTTGTCTTAAATATAATGCCATGTCCAGTGGTTAAATTCTTTTTTTTTAATTATTTAATTTATTTATTTACTTTTGGCTGCGTTGGGCCTTCATTGCTGTGCGCGGGCTTTCTCTAGTTTTGACGAGCAGGGGCTACTCTTCGTTGCTGTGCACAGGCTTCTCATTGCGGTGGCTTCTCTTGTTGCGGAGCACGGGCTCTAGGCACACGGGCTTCAGTAGTTGTGGCTCGCGGGCTCTAGAGAGCAGGCTCAATAGTTGTGGTGC
The DNA here is from genome assembly GCF_951394435.1 of Stenella coeruleoalba. Lineage (NCBI taxonomy): Eukaryota > Metazoa > Chordata > Mammalia > Artiodactyla > Delphinidae > Stenella > Stenella coeruleoalba. Next base: position 32,868,729 of record NC_137162.1, read on the forward strand.
ACGGGCTTAGTTGCTCCACAGCATGTGGGATCTTCCCGGACCAGGGCTTGAACCCGTGTCCCCGGTATTGGCAGGCAGATTCTTAACCACTGCACCACCAGGGAAGTCCCCAGTGGTTAAATTCTTAAGGTATCCATCAATAGCTCATTTTATACAACATAACTGAAATAATGTGCATTTGCAAAAAATGGAAAAAAAGGGAGGATAAGAAATAATGCTTTGCAATATTAGTAAATAATTAGGATGTTTAAAAATTGAAAAATAAAGTTTTTAAATAATGGATTTTTTTATTACCTTGAATACTGGGGGGATAAATGACTAATTGTCTGATAAATGACTTGCTAGCTTGCAAAATGTTAACTACCACTCATAGTGCCATTGAGTTTTATCAGTCAATGGATGCCTTTGGCTAGATGTCCTCATGGTTACAAGAGGCTGCAGTGGCTCCAAGCATCACCTCCTTACAAAGCAGAAAAGGTTCTTATCAGAAACCTCATTGTGAGAATAAGAAAATCTTTCCCAGAGATATTGCCTATAAACTTTCCTTCTCATCTCATTAACCAGCATTGTTTTCTTTGCCCCTTTCTATGCCAATCACTGGCAAGTGGATTAGATCATCATGGTAATTGAAATTCACTCCCACCTTAGCCCCTCTCCTGAGGTTGGGTTGTGGGTCATTTTCCCTGAGCAAACAAAATTGGTGATATTCAAGCAAGGAAAAGGGACATAGATGGATTTGGTATCTACTAAACTGAGGAGTAAATGGGGTGGGGAGGAGGAATATGAGACAGGTGTGGGTGATTCTTTCTAGAAGTCTAAGTTTGGTGGGAAGAACTAGGATAACAGCAAAAAGGAAAGGTTGGACTTAGAAAAGGATTCGTTTGCTTTTGTTTGGCTTGAAGATGGAAGAGACATGAATATATTTATATGCAGAAGGAGGGCCAGTAGAAGTGGAAAGTTTGAGGAATTAGAAAAACAAGTTCTTAAAGCATATGAGAAAGGATGGAATCTCTAGCCAGGTACCAGACTTTGCGATTTTGAATATCAAATTCCAAAAATTGATTGAGTCCATCAGAGAATGGCCAACTTTTAATTTCCTCAATTAGAAGCACTGAAAAAATCAACAATCCTTTCATTAAAATTACTTTCTGTGTAGTAGTTTCTGACTTGTAAACATTTTTCTTGTTCCCTTTAGAACTGTCCATATATTTTTTTTTTGGCTATTGGGAAAATTGGTAAAATTTGAATAAAGTCAGTATATTAGATATTAGCATTATATTGATGTTAATTTCCTGATTTTGCAAATTTTACTGTGGTTATTGAGAGAATATGCTTTTGAAGGAAATAGACAATGCAGAATTTTAGGGATATGATGGTTAATTTTATGTGTCAACTTGGCTAGGCGATGATGCCCAGTTGCTGGGTCAAACAACCATCTAGATATTGGTGTGGAGATATTCTTAAGATATGATTAACATTTAAATCAGCAGATTTTGAGGAAACCAGATTATACTCCATAATGTGGGAGGGCCTCATCCAATCAGTTGAAGGCCTTAAAGCGTAAAGACTTAGGTTTCCCAAAGAAGAAGAAATTCTTCTTAAGACTGCAATGTAGACAGTCGCCTGATTTCTAGCCTGTTGCCCAGCGGAATTCAGACTCGAGAATGCGACATCAACTCTCACCTGAATTTCAAGCCTGCTGCTGCCCTACATATTTCATGTTTGCCAGCCCCCATAACTGCATAAGCCAATTCCTTAATCTAAACTGCCGCCCCCCACCCCGTGCCCATACATATCTCTTTCAAGATATGTATATATCTCCTATCGGTTTGTTTCTCTGGAGAACCCTGAAAAATGCAAGGGGTAAATGGCATCACGTCTGTAGACTCTCAGATGTTCACTTTTGGGGAATCTGGGTGAAAAGGTAGTGGGAATTATTTGTACAGTTCTTACTGTGTTTCTGTAGTTCTGAAATTACGTCAAAATAAAAAGATAAAAGAAAAACAAAATGTATTTGAAAGCCAGTTTGGAACATGGCTTTTCTCTTACACAGAGCTTATGAACTTGTCTAAGTTCCCAAGGTAAACTGACACAGAGCTTATGAACTTGTCTAAGTTCCCAAGGTAAACTGACACAGAGCTTATGAACTTGTCTAAGTTCCCAAGGTAAACTGGCAAAGGACTGTTTAATGTAATACTGGGCCCTCTGAAGGTGATTAGATAGGAAGAAGGCAATAGTGCTTTAATGGTGATTCAACTAGAAGGGAAAGCATTATACTGGAATGATAGATTTTAATTAATCCTTATTTTGGTGGAGAAACTATTGCAAAATTTTTTAATATTCAATTGCCAGTGTGAAATATTAGAGGGATAAACAGTTGGGGGGTTGAGGAAAATATGGAAGTTAAAGAAGAAACCGGTGCTCAGGTGTATCTAGAGAGGAAGGGAGGAGAGTTGAAGGAAGGTTTCATTTGATTTGGTTTACTTGGAAGAAATTTGAGCATATTTATGCACTGAGGGGATGGAGCTAGGGTAGAAGGAGTAGTTGAAATTATACCAGAGAGAAGCAAAATCTGGTACACATGAAAAAGGATGGAATCTCAAGCAGTGCTTTTTTGATTTTATATACCGCTAAAATGTTTTTAAGTGATAAAACTGGAGGACCGATATAAAATTGTCAACTTCTACATTTGCCAGGTAAAGATAGACAAAGCCATCCAAACCATGGGAATCCACTATTACCATCGTTTCGTAAGTAAACATTTAAACTCTAAATATAGAAAAGGCATAATGTAGGGATTTAATAAGTTTAGCATGAGGTTCTTCTTTCATTGAGGACTGTTTATATGGATTCTTGCTTTTGGCATTAGTTCTAGCCGAGCACATGTAAGCAGCTGTGTCTGTCTTGGTAGCTGGTACAGAGCCTGCCAGACGTGGTGTTCTAACAGCACACCTTGGATGACTGCACATCTTTGTCTCCATTGTGACCTTGGCTCTTCCTTGGACTTGCTTTCCACAGTCGATCCTGATAACCCCTGACCTGGCCCCAGGCTCTGGTTCCTCCTGTTCCCAAGAGCAGCTTTACAAGTAGGACCTGTGGCATCCACTTCCACTTGCTTTATTGAAATTGCATGTTTATCTGCCAAGGTTGTGATTATTTTTATATCACCAAATTTCGCCCTTTGTTAATGTTCAAACTCACTTATCTCTTTCTGGTTAGCATAGCTTTCCTCTTCTCTTCACTTTGTTCATTCCCTCACCATTGCTTCTTGAAGAATATTGTTTTGCTGGGGAAGTTGATTAGCACCTTGTTTCTGCTTCACTAATCTGCATGGTAGGTGCCTCTTTGCTTTCACAAGGAATGCCTGGTTCGGTTGCACACCTTACTGGTGATATTAGTGCCGTTCCTTTGAGCTTTGATTAGGCCCTGCGCTGTTTCATGACCTTTGGGGTGAAGTCCAGAGGAATTCATCTTCTTGTATCTGTAAATGGGAAGCATGAGATCAGTTAGAAAGTGCTTTGGGTCAGATCTCTGTTCTTTGCTAGTTATGTGACCTCACAAGTCTCTTAAACGCTCTAAGACTGTAAAATAGGGAAAAGAACATCAATCTTATAAGGTTATTCCAAGGATCAAATGAGAGAAATGTGTAAGGAGCTTTGAAATATGCTGGCACGTGGCAGCTACAGTAACAATGGTAGCTGTTACTGTAACCCTCCTTTCCTCCCAGCACTTTCTAGAATTGTGCTGTCAGATAACCACTGGTTACATGTAGCCACTGAGCACCTGAAATGTGGCTGGTCTCAGCTGAGATGTGCTGTAACTGTAAAATATACATCACTTAAAGGGGAGACTACAGTGAGCTTACAGTTTACATCAGACTGTGATGTAACTAAGAAATAAAACGCCATTGACACATCTCTGAGATTTGCGGGGTATGATAGCAGCTAGCGTAGCTACCATGAATAATACAGGAGTATTACTTACAAGAAAGGGGATGAGGGATGCTGGGAATACAATATATTTCTCTGGGAAGAGTCACAATGACCAAGTACATGGAGACATGTGTGGAACATATGCCAGTTTTATTAATATACAGTGAGAAATAGAACAGTTTAGGGAACTAGGTGCTCAATCTTTTGCTTAGTCCATTCTCTTTTGTACTTAAGGTATGTGAGAAGCCAAATTATAATCACATGGGTACTTGATAAACTATGGATATACAAGGAATAAGGGGTGTTGATTTTATAATTGTAGTGTTAGTAGCTTGGGGGCTTGACTGCTTGATCTTTGGATAATGTTTCTTAAAATCAAGTTGAAGAGTCCCATGGGCTATATGGCAGGGTGTCGAGGGTACACAAGCCCAGGGTAAACTTGACACATTTTCCTAGGGTACCAGAGATTTAGGGGATAAGAAGTTAAATAACCGAATTAGTCATTTAAAATAATATCTTTACACTAAAACACACCGATATATTATTAATTAGGATGCAAAAAATTACATACATTTTTTAAAAAGCATGAAGGCTCAAAGAACTTTTGAGCTTGACATGGGCAGCTTCAGGCTTGGGGTGAGCAATAGAGCAGCAGAGTCAGGAGCAGAGGCTTGGGGATTGACACAGGAGGATTTTAAGACCCAGGCTCTGCCACTTATTAGCTACATGACCTTGGACAAGTCATTTAACTTCTCCAAGCCTCTGTTTCCTCAACAATGAAGTGAAGACAATAAACAGCCTTCCCCACAGCATTGCAGGATTCAGTGAGCCAGAGCACAAAAAGCAGTTAGGACAGTAGCCGACACTAGAAGGACAAAATAAAGGGTAGTGGGTATTGTTGCTATGCTTATAGCTATGCCTCGGACTCTCCTCAGCGATTAGGGGTACTTTAGGGAGAAAAGCTGGGAACTCCCCGTCTTGGTGCATCCCGTCTCTACAGTGGGAACACGTCTGCCACAGCCACCGTCCTTTCCTGCTTCTGAGGCTGGCCAGTCCTCCTGATTGGTGTGTTACACCCTTAGAAATGTTCCTAGTGCATCTAGGGAAGTTATGGCTGAATGCAGCTGGCCCAAGGTTCAAGTCTGTGTATTTAGGCAGCCCTGCACAGCTCTGGTCTTCCCTTCTTTGAGGCCTCAGGAGGCTATCTCATTTCTAGGTGCTTGGGCAGTATCTTGCTGTAGCCCAGGTGTACTGATTACACAATGTGTATATATGTCATGTTTGCATGTCATTTTGACCATTTTGAGGGCTTGACAATATTTGATGTTTCCTTGTTTTGACTGTGATTGTACATGGCTACTGCTCAATAACTATTGATTAATAGATTGAAAGAAATAAAACTAAAATATATGCAGTGTTGTCACCTCCTTCTATACTCTCACATCCAGCTCTTGCTACATGAGAGGGGAGGAGATAGGAGAAGGGCATACATACCTCCAAATCCCCAAATCAAGAAACAATCCTGGGATTTCCTGGTGGTGCAGTGGCTGGGAGTCCGCCTGCCGATGCAGGGGACACGGGTTAGTGCCCCGGTCCGGGAAGATCCCACATGCCGTGGAGCGGCTGGGCCCGTGAGCCATGGCCCCTGAGCCTGTGCGTCCGGAGCCTGTGCTCCACGGCAGGAGAGGCCACGGCAGTGAGAGGCCCGCGTACCGCAAAAAAAAAAAAAAAAAGAAAGAAACAATCCTTTTGGACTTCCCTGGCGGTCCAGTAGTTAAGACTCTGAGCTTCCACTCCAGGGACATGGGTTTGATCCCTGCTTGGAGAAGATCCTGCATGCCATGTGAGGCAGCCAGTAATAATAATAATAATAATAGTAATATTAATAAGTAAAAAGAAAAAAGAAAGAAAAAACAATCCTTTCACCACAGTGACAAACACCACAGTGTTTCCCTGTCCTGTATTCTACCCCAGCTAGGTAGGAGATGTGAGGTACTGGAAAGGTCAAGGTCTTTGGGATAAGACAGACTTAGGACAGTGGCTCAGTTCCATCACTTACTAGTGAGGGCACTGGAATTTACCAGGTAGGTGACCTCCTTCAACCTCTTTGAACTTTAATTTCCCAATCAACCCATCTCCCAGAGTTGGCAAGGATTGAATGAGACAAAGATCAAGAAGCTCTTGTCCTGGATGGGACATGTTTAATAAATATTACTTTCCATGTAAAAATAATTTTGGGGACTTTCCTGGTGGTCCAGTGGTTAAGAATCTGCCTTCCAATGCAGGGGACGCGGGTTCAATCTCTGGTTGGGGAACCAAGATCCCACATGCCGCGGGATAACTAAGCCCTTGCGCCACAACTACTGAGCCTGCGCGCTCTGGATCCCGTGTGCCACAACTAGGGAGATAAGCCTGCGTGCCACAACAAAAGAGCCCGCGTGCCGCAGCTAAGACCCAACACAGCCTAAATAAATAAATAAATATTTAAAAAAATTTTTTTAATTAAAAAAAATCATTTTGGTGCTGTGGAAAGGCAGATATTTGGCTCACAGCTGGGCAATGTTTTGGGGGATCTTAGGGAAAATTCAGATTTTTCTTTTGTGTTTTCTTCAGTCATGAAGTGGGAATTTAAGTCTGATTTGTAAGCTGGATAAGGGAAAGAGGAGAAAGTAAAAGGAAGTCAGTGATGGTAAGCCAGGTGATAAATCAGATTAAAACAATAAACATTTCTCTATGTATGTCTGTATGTATGTATATATCTCTCTATTTCTCTCTTTCATCCCCTCCTTTCTTTTCTGTCAAGTCATCTTATTGTTTTTGTTCTACCAGTTTTATTTTCTATTTTATTTTTGGACTAGGTTATATATCCACATAGCTCAAAATTCAAAAGGTATAAAAGGGGATGCAGTGAAAAGTCACCTTTCCACCCTGTTCTTCAGCCGCCAGATTCTTCTCCCTAAAGGCAACCAATGTCACCAGATTCTTGTGTATCTTCCTGGAATATTGTTTACCCTCTTTTTACACAATTGATCACATACTCTGCTACTATCTGAAATCTTGCTTTTTTCACTTAATCTTGAAGATTACCCCACATCCATGCATGCAAAGCTCCCTTGCTCTCTCTTAATTTACTTTTTTTTTTCTTAACATCTTTATTGGAGTATAATTGCTTTACAATGGTGTGGCTTAATTTACTTTTAATGCCATTGTATTTTGTGTATGTACCATTACTTGTTTAACCACTACCCTACTGAGGAACATTCAGGCTAGTTCTGTTTTTTGCTATTAAGTAATGTTGTAATAAATAATCTTGTATATGTCATTTTTCAGTAAGCAAGTATATCTATAAGACAAATTCCTGAAATGGAATTTCTGGGTGAAAAAATATGTGCATCTGTAAATTAATCGATGTCAAATTGCCCTTCATAGAAGTTGTATCAATGCATGTGCTACCCTACAGAGTAGCAAAGTCTTCTGAGTTTTCTAAAGTACACATACCAAGGAACCAAAGCACATACATAGGAAGTAATGGAGACAATTTGATATGACCCAATGACCATGGGCTAATTGGATTCTCATTGTTCCTTTGCTCTCTCTCGGGTACATAATCTGGACCTCTTATATAGATTTAGAGTTATTTAACTTCACAATTCTAAAATTAAACTCCACATTAAAGAGGTTTCTAATTTACAAACTGATATTTAGCTGCATTTCAGACTGTCAGAACCTCATGAAATAGAAGGGATGGGTTTAATCTTTGTTTTTTAAGGTTTCAAATTTGATACCTCTGAAACCTATGGCTCAGAAAGCTTTTGGTCTTGCACCCCTTTACTCTCTTAAACATTTCTGAGGACTGGACTCCAAAGAGCTTCTGGTTCATGTGGGATATATATATTTTACAATATTTAAAAGCAAAACTAAAAAGTTTCCATTTGTTTATTTAAAATGATTCCATTATAACATAAATAATAACTTTTCTTATGAAAAGTAACTATTTTTTTTAATTAGTGATAAAAATAAGCATTGTTTCATAGTGTTGCAAATCTGGCTTAGGAGGTGATAGCTGGCATAGCACCTTGTGGAACCCAGTGGAACCTTTTCTTGTGGACTGGACTTCTATGGTAAAACATTTTCTGCCCTACCTTGATACCAGATATGTCTGCTCCTTACCCTCCTGCTATAAATCCTCACCCACCATTTCCAGGAAGTGATGGGCAGTGTCAAGATTCACGGGTTCTTTGTGAACTGGTTTTCCAAATCTGGTGTTCAAATAGGCTAAAACTTGAATGGGTCTTTGTGGATCACAGAGGGTCCCTCTTGCAGAACTCTAAGTGAATATGGTAGCTGTATTAGATTTGATGTAAGGGACCTAAGGGGTCATATAGTAGTGTGTTTGGGGTAATGCCCAGGCTTCACATGCCCAGCCTACACTGTAATTACCAAATCATCATGCCCAGTACTGACCATGGCTCCATACACCTAGATCAGAGGCCAGCATGTTATCAAAGAGATCTGGCTCTTCCTACTGGATTACCCTCAGTAGACTAATTATGCTTATTGGGTGAAAGGATAAGAGGCTAGAAGAGCCATGCTGAGTTTGAAGAATGGTACATGTGAAACACACAGAGAATCAGTCTCACCCCCCTAGTCAGAGCCAAGTGTGATACTCACAGAGCTAAAGCCAGAACTGGAAAGACGGTGACACCTATGGGTAAGATAAAAAGACTGGTGACCATTGGCAGCCCTACATGGGCAGATCAGCCAGAAAATTAGAGCTGTCAAACAGTAGAATTCTGTGCCAGCAGGAGGGAGCCAAATGAGGTTTGTAATCCGGAAAACTGTTCATACCATTCCTGGTGAGACTGCTCAGGGGGAAGGACCCTGCGCTAGGCATCATTTTGAAGAGGAAGTGAATGCTCAACTCTACCATAGTAACCACAGTTCAATACTTAAGTGTTTTTGTCCTCCTTTGGGGTCTACAAGTCCTTCTATGACACTTATTTGTAACATGGGTTGGGGCAAGTAATATTTTTCTATTTAATAATTGAAGCAAATGAGGAAAACAGGCTCAAGGACACTAAGTGGAAGGGCCTGGCTGGAAAGTGATTACACCACACCCAGATCTTCAGACAGCTAATCCAGTGTTTTATCCATTCTTCCAAGGTGGACTAGTATGGGTGGGAGAAGCTGGAGACAGTGGAAGAAACAGAAGCTCAGCTGAGCCGTTGGAGACTAAGAGGCTTTAGAGAGCAAAGAAGAGAGGGCAAAGAAAGCAGGCGAAACACAAAGGAAGGGATCTCTTGGCAAATGTGGGAGTTGGTGGGGAGACTGACCCGAGTATCAAATTTGTATTGGGACACAAGAAATCAAGTTGGAAAAGTAGGAATAGGGTTAGATGAATAACTTGGATGTGATGTGGTACATAAGAAGGCATTGCTATGGCTACATGAGAACCAGAGTAACAATGAAAGCAGGGCCTTAGGAAGATTAGTCTGGCAGTGGAACAAGGATCTGAGTGGAACAAAGAGTCTAGAAGCAGATAACCAGGATACTGTTGTGGTGATTCAGGTGTGAGGTGATAAGTCTCTCGGACTAAGACGGCAGCAGTGGAAAGGTGAGGAAAGAAGAATTCACAAGACAATAAGAAGACAGACACTCCATGACTTAGTAACAGATTAGCTATAGGAACAAAAGCTGCTCCAAGCTCTGAGGAGCTAGAAAAATAAAGGCCTCACTGGAACATAAGATTAGGACCTTTATTTCTGAGACATTAGATTTGATGTAACAGTATCAGAGAGACAGATAAATAATTTGAAACTTATTACATCATAACTGAATGGCCAGAGGTCAATCTCTTTAAGAAGTACATTTTGAAGCACATGGATGAAAAAAGAAATAAGGTATATTAGCTAGCACATATGCTATAATCATAAAAACCAAAATATAGTTTTCTTTCATATTAATTTTATTAGCAATTATAAAATAAAACCAGTTTATGAAAATAGTTCCCTTTTCAAGATATAGGAACTACAGTCTTTGCAAAATATACGCACCCATAATTGTTACAATACATATCCTTGTATATACCCTGGACATTATAAAAGTATTTAAGAGTCACACCCTGTAAAAGTTGGGAGAAGAAACATTTTCTCCAACTTTGGTCATATATTGTGACATTCAAGCACTTAAACCACACTGTTGAAATAAAACATGTCTCTAGTGTACAGGCCCAAAGGCATTTAACTTTCAAGGTCCCATAGGTTCTTTTATTGTGCAAGGTAAAGAACCAGGAGAGGGTTCCCTGAGAGTTCATTTACCTTATGTAGCTCAAGCAGTGGTTTACTTTCCGTACTTAATCATGGAACTAAAGGAGGGATCTTGGGCAGGTCCCCTCCCTAGCATCCCTAAACATGGAGCATGTCTCCTACAAGAGGACTCTAACCCTTGAGCCCTAAGACACTCTAATTCTATAATTATCTAACATACTTGCAAAATGATGCTTTTGCAACTCTAAACTCTAATATTGCAGATTAGGCTAAAGTTATAAAGATAGTGTGACTTTCCTAAATAGACCATTTAGGATTTATCTGGTGGGAAGCACTTGGGAAGATCAGCAAGCCAAAAATTTCCTCTTGGAACTACTGGAAAAGATCCTTTTCTCACCAAGGCATAAACCTCAGAAGCCCCAGTTCTTTCTTACGTCGGAAGAATTGTGATGAAACAGTGGGAAAGAGCCTATAATCTTTCAAATCTGTAGGCTTAAGATAAGAGCTCTGACACAGTAAGAGCTGGAGACCATTATAGCCTCACCAGTACAGGGTTCACTGTGACAAAGAGCCATTTGCGTGTACTCTCTACTTCCTGATTAACCTCCCAAGGTTTCCTAAATATTACATTCTCTCTTTAACTGCAGAATACTGGCCTGATGAAGTTCCAGACATAAAATGTGTTTGAATTCATGATGTTAGTATCATGGTGCAGCACTGACACTTAATATCATACTGATATACTAGAATTTAACAGTGATTTTGTTTTCCTATTGAAGAAACTACAAAAATCAATCGACCATGGATTCACAGGTCTTTACATTTACTATATAACATGAAGCATTATTATATATAACTCCATAAGGGAAAAAGACTACAAAAATAAGTTTACTAGGATTACTGTATTTTAAAAAGTAATTTTAAAAAAATATACTCCAAAGTCCCCTAAGTATTTGGTTTAGAAGGTAAGAGAGGTATCTTAATAGGGTGAACCATAAGGAACTATGGTTTTTGTAAGTTAAAAAGGTAAAATCTCATCAATTTCTTATGGTTCAACCTAATAAAGCCCTGAGAAAATTTTATTTGGCATCACACCATAAATTCAAGGAGAATTTATAGAAAATCACATTTCTAGTATAGGGAAAACACTTCAGGATGGAAATGTGCACACTGGCCATGCCAAGATTTCTTTCTTATGATTTTTAAACACCTTAACTTAGAAAGTTAAGAAAAATTTAGTGCAGTTTCAAAAAAAAACAGAGGACAATTAGACTTACAGAATGTAGCTACAGATGATAATGCCACTAAAACAGAACACTATTAGCCAAATTTGGTGATTTAAAGATTTTTTTTTTAAGTTTATGTATGAAATTTCAGCATTAGAGTGAAAAGGCACAAATATGGGTTAAAAGAATGACAATAATTTATAAAAGCCTTGAAAATAAGGCTAATTCATTTGTTTTATTAATACCATTAAGTAGGCACCTACTCCAGCTTTGGCCTCCTAAATGGGATTACATTTCAAATGAATTCTCAACACAACACTAATTATACAGCAGCATTATTATCAATAAGTTTCTTAGCCTCTACACTGCTAAAAGAGAATCTAAAATTTCTTCCCACCTATATCCCATCAGTACCAAAAATACACTTTTAAAAATTACATATATTTATACTTAAGAGTCATAAAAAATTGTGCAGTTTTTCTTCAACTAATGATGTGTTCTCTTACCAAATGCCACCCCAACAACCAAAGCCAAAACCAAAACCAAAAAATAACTGACACACAAAAAATAATAATTGCTACACCCAACTGACTGGCTATCCTCAACTAATTAAGGACATACCATATTCAAAAATGGTACCTTAACTATGAAATGTATATAGTCAGTGAAGTAAATGCAGATTTTCCAGGTGTGTATGCGGGTGGTATGTCTCAGCTGGGTGATGGTGTACACATTTCAGCAATGATGCTTTATTTGGAGCTCTGGTACCATTTACGAACGGCCGCTCCAATGCTACTGGCTACTACGCATAAGGAGCCACCCACTGTCCACCACGACGGCACATCATGAAAGAAAATAATCTGAAAGATAAAAGCGAAGACCACATCCATAGTCTTCATTAATGCTACTAGTCCTGCTTTTTCTATTTGAATGGCTTTTGCGAGAAACATCTGACCTCCCAAACCAAACAGCCCAATTAGTATGAGAAATAGCCTGTCCAACCCACAGTGCGGCAGACTCCACTCTCCTAATATAGAAAGGGCAACGATGCACTCGGTAAGGCCAGCTACTACATAATACCAAATGCTCAACATGTAGTCCACAGATGTCCCTATTTTCCTTAGGATAACTAAAGTCACGGCAGCAAACACAGCGTGTACAAGTGCTGCGAAAGCACCTTTCAGGTGAACTGAATAGTCTTTATCCGTCTCCACGACTTCGGAACCAAACAAAAATGGCGGCCTCACGATAAGGATCACTCCGGTGATTGTGAATGCAGTGAAGACAGCGTCCCAAGGGCTATACTTTTCCTTGAGAAATATGCAAGCAATTATGGATGTAAACACTGGACAGCTAAATGAGATAACCGTGGCGTCAGCGAGGGATGTTGACTGGTAGGCGTAGTATAAAAGGATCATGGCACTAGAACCAAGGACTCCTCTGAGAAGGAGGAAGATTCGTTGACCTTTGGGGCCTATAAACCCAGTTCTGTAAATTCAAAGGAAGGAATGCATATTAAATGAACTCGGTATTTGTTTTCAAATTACATTTTTAAATTAAGCATTATCTTAAAAGTCCTAACTATCAGAAAACAAGGCAATAGTAAATTAATTATGTCTACAACTATTATACACCTTTTAGAAAGTGTTTCCTAAATATAGCTAATGACATTAAAGTGTTCACAGTAGAATCAAAAATAGCACAAGAGAAATACATAAATAGTATAAGTCAGCAAATATAATTTTCCCTAGGTATAGGTACATGCCTGCAAAAAAGACAAAAAGGAAAATATACTGAAATGTTCATCATGGTTATACCTTAATAGGTGGACTCATAGGTAATTTTCCTTTCTATTTATTTTCCCCAAATTTTCTATAATGAAAAGTGTTATTTTTATAATAAATACAATTTCATTATTTAGCTGCCCTGTATAAGAAAACTTGGGAATGCGAGTGTGCATTCTCAATCTTAGTGAGTTTTTCTGTTACAGCTGAAAGCAATGCTAAAATTTATTTCAGGCATTGAATATGAGACAACTTCTCATTGTTCTCCTTAGGAAAAGAGTTAAAATACGCTGGAAAAGAAACTGTAGCATTCGGATAAATATAACAACTGCTGCTCAAATGCTTTACACTTAAATATTTACGAAGCAGAGTGCTGTGTAAGTTCCTGGCTAGGTGCGGCTCACTGGTCTGTGCCAGAGCTGGCCTTTGTAGAGCAGCGTCTAGGCTTGACATAGGGAGCCCTTGGTCTCTGGAGTTAGAAATGAAAGTGTGGTCACCTTTGGTCCATACTTTGAAAAGCTGAGAGTTTTTCATGATAGTGAAACATAAAATGGGTCAAAACAGATTAGTGCCAACAACTTAAGAAAATTCTTCTAAGTGCCTTCCTGCCAATACCTTTACTCCAAAATGGAGAGAATGATTGTGTTAGCATCAGTGGTCTGTTGCCACCTTTAGACATTTCTGAAGTCTTACCTACCATCGTTTCCTAAAATATTGTGACTTGTCCACACCTACACGGGAATTTCTGATCTTAGAGGATTTTCACCTTTTTCACCAAAGACTTGGGATAAGGAGTGAAACTATTCTAAGTAAATCTGCACTGAGTTATAGATACAAAGAGACTTTGGTAGCAAGTGACTGAAGCTTTTAATCTGGAGTTTAAGCATCTTTACCCAAAAAGAAAAAGAGCCAGACAGCCACCAGGAACCCAACAGGCGCTCCTCCCAGGCGTCTAAGTACACGGGGGTCTGTAGAGGTTACAACAGTGTGGGGGAGGTATAATTTTCACCTGGGGAGGGTGTGTGTATGGGGTCCATGTAGAAGGGGAAGGGAGGCTGGGCGGGGAGAGAAGAGTAAGGATGGGGACTACAGTTTTCGTACAGGGTAGAGGACAAAGGATATCATTCCCTCCAGTTTACAGATGAGGACACTGAACAAGAAAAGAGCTAAACAGGCCTTTCTCAAGATCCACTTTCCCCTTTCCCATGGCACCCTAGTGGGAAGACCTAAATATTATTACTGTAACCTTCTGTCTGCCCTGGTAGGAGAGCAGCCTGTTCTACTTAAAGAAACCTCTGACACTAGGAGACACTACTGTTTCCTCCTGTTTACTTTTTTCTTCCAAATACTAGTTACACCAAAGGAAAGAGGGAGGGTGGTACAAGATGGGGGGAATTGTACAAGGAAAGCTTTGTTCTCAAAATAGGGGGTGGTAAATAACTGAATCTCTTTCCCCTCCTTTGTTTGGGCATGTGGTTGGTGCTTATGAGAGCATCTTCTGTGGGTGGATCCTTGTGACTTTTCATTAATCTGAGCCAAAGGGTGTAGGGACTGGTAAAGCTATGAGAGGGATAAAGCAGAGTCTGTAGAGTAGATAATTTAAGCAGGTCAAAAGATTTACAAACATTTATTAATACCTTCTACTTTGCAGGTAAGAAATACTTACTTTCTGTATATTAAGCAAGGGATAATGATTAGCATTTGGAACACACATCGGAATGCACTAATTTCTACAGCGTGGATGTCTTGCACTTTTTTAACAAATAAAGAGCCCACTGAGAAGAGGAACGCAGACAATAATGTGTAAAACAAGCCAAGTCCAGGACAGGGTGCTTTCTTCTCAGCTTCTGAAAAAGATTAAATTCTGGTTAGTCCTTGCTTCCAAGGGTATGTTTAATCACTTTTACTTAGAAATTGAGAAAAATGGAACAACATTAATAGCTAACAGCCTACAAAAATTACCTCCTAAGCATATCCGTTCTCTGGATCTGAACCATTTTCCCCACGAAGAATAAAGAACCATAGACAAAGGGCAACAATTTAAACCTACCTTTTTAGAATGCAGTTCACCCTACAAAATGGATCTCTTTGTCTCACTGAAGACTCATCCCTCACTCCTAAAGTCAAAAGGAAGTAAAAAGCTTGCCAAGATGGTGAAAGAAATCTTTAAGAAATGCTTATCAAGATGGCTAGAGAAAAATGCTTCCAAGTGATATTTTATATCATCTCATTGGTGAACTCGGCTTTATGTAGAAAGTGTTCTTTTCTGGAAAACAGGTCCTAACTGTGTGATATGGCTACTTCTTGATTAGCTGACTTCCCCCACAAGCCTGTAAGCTCCTCCAGGGCTAAGATCTCAGCTGCCCTGTTCAGGCCTGGCCCATGGAAGACCCTGAATAAATAATTGCTGAAGGAAATAATATAAGAAAATTTCGTGGAAAGATGTAGGGTCTAACACCACAGGCAAAAGCATAATCTGAGAAGGCTCTCTGTTTAGTTATTTTGAACAGTTAAGGAGATCTTAAAGTTTTCACGGTTTACGACTTATCTTCCATTTAGAACATAAACTCTTTGAGGCTAGGGGCTAGGTTATCTATCCCTCTGACTTAGTACTTAAAAGTGCTTAAAAATTTAAAAAAACAAAAAACAGGACTGCCATCTGATTCTTGGTTTGATCTGAACCAGGAAACTTCTGCTTTCTCCAGGGCATCAAGTATTCAATCCATTAATGACAGTCTGTAGGAGCAGCCACTGCCTCTGTCTTAAACAGCTGCCTAAGACAGGAGTAGAACCTGCTTTCAGTCTCACCCCCATCATTCAGAGGACAGCAAAATGCAACAGGGTAAGCAGAGAACTTAAAAAGATAGGCCACACACTGAGGAATATTTTTTTTTTCTTTTTTGAAACGAACACAAAAACAAGGACAGAATAGGAAGGAAACACAGTACTGGCCCTTGTTAGTTAAGAGCATAGCAGAGGTGAAGGATGTGTAGGCACATGCAATTTGTAGTAAAACAAGGATTATCATTCCAATCTAGGAATTTACAATGGGTTACTCAGCCATAAAACAGTATTGCACAAAGTTTGTTTGTTTTAATGCCCTTTTCTGATAAACACAAACACCAGGTCATACATTTCAACATCCTCATGTTAATTAGATACCTTTGCCCACAAGTGACAAACAGTTTGCAAAGTGGGACCAAACTCTGATGATGCACAATCTTCCTGGGGGTACACTTCAGCCTTTGTAGTAAAAGATGCCATTCTGGTCAGTGGTCTCCACCTTTTCCTGTTCTAGGTGTACTGCTGAAGAGAATGACTTGGAGCTAGCAGTCATCACGTAACAGGTTATCCATAATAAGTACCCGAATCCTCCACGTCGTGTTCTATATCTATGTGCTCAGATACTGTAGGAACCAAACTGCACATATCCACTCAGCCCATGAGAAGGAAGCTTTAGAAGACTTCCAAGTTAAGCACCACAAAATACATGTATTGGCTCTGGTCAGCCTTAGAGGTCAGTTTCTGAAATTTCAGAATGCAGGTCCAAATAAAATAGTTTTCTTTCTATAAATTTATTTATTTTTTATTTTTGGCTGTGTTGAGTCTTCATTGCTGTGTGCGGGCTTTCTCTAGTTGCGGTGAGCAGGGGCTACCTGCGTTGCGGTGTGCAGGCTTCTCATTGCGGTGGCTTCTCTTGTTGCGGAGCACAGGGTCTAGGCACATGGGCTTCAGTAGTTGTGGCTCGCGGGCTCTAGAGAGCAGGCTCAGTAGTTGTGGTGCACGGGCTAGGTTGCTCTGCAGCAGGTGGGATCTTCCCGGACCAGGGCTCGAACCTGTGTCCCCTGCATGGGCAGGCGTATTCTTAACCACTGTGCCACCGGGGAAGCCCCAAAATAGTTTTTCTTAAAAGAAACCCAATCCTTACATAGAACCTACACCCTCAGAAAGAACAGAATAGGAAGATCGAGGACAGAAAACATCTCCCTGGTCTATATTTCAAGGATCTTCTCCAACCTAAACTTTTAAAATTTTCTCCAGGAATATTTTAACTTAACATGATATTTTAACTCTTTTAAAACTTTAAGTTACAAGGTCTAGTTTAACTTGATTATTTGTTATAAGACTGAGGACTGGTTCTCCTCAGGCAGACCTCAGTCTCTTACAGAATAGTAATTTCAATTCTCTCTGTCAAAGGAGATGGACAAGAGAGTAGCATAATCCAAAGAGGCATCTGCCTATGTAATATGCTTCCATGACCATATTCCACTGAAAACATATCTAATAATTTGGCAACTGTAAATAATTCAAGTTAAGTAAGTGGCCACAGTGCGATTTCCTGAGTCAGAAGAAAACTGAAAAGTTGCTCACTTTCTCTATCCTCTGCTTTAAACTGGTGATTCACTACCCAGGTTGGGAATTAGAATCAACTGAGGAACTTTTAAAACTTCAATGCCAGCCCTACCCTAGACCCACTGAAATAGGACCTCGGTCACTGTAAAAAGCTCTACTGGTTTCAGGGCCACTGCTACCCTAAGGAACTCACTCCTTCCAGGGGGATGTGAGGCACAGACTTAAGACAACTTCTTTTCCTTGCTTCAGTCTAAGACCCACACTGTCCCTCAAGAAAATAAACAGATGTCTTAGGATAGCTGTGTGCTGTCTGGGAAGGTTATCCAAGAATGTAAGAAAAATGGGTAACAGTTTCAACCTGAACTTGAAAATGAACTTTCTTGAGATAACCAGTTGGGTTAAGAAGCTAAAATGATACTGTCACAAAGTTCAATGACCACAGTACGGGGGGGGGGGTGGGGGGGTGTTAAAGTGTTTCTATGGCAATCCCATTTTTGGAATATTATCTGGTCACTTTATCTAAGTCTTATTATTAGCAACTTTCTTTGAAATTAAAAGACCCCTCAAGATTCTTAGGTGGAACTGCTTACGTAGGTTTTGCCACCTTCTGCCTGAAGTATGCCTCTTTGGTTCACAAACAGGGGAATCATTTAAAAGTTTGCAAGGACTAACTCAGCAGTCCATCGTAACAACATTCAGCCATAGGATGCTAAGATGAGAAACTGACTTCTTCAAAGCTGCACATCTGGTCAGCTCAGCTGAAGGTAACCCTTACATAAATGATCAGAAACCTGATCATTTCTCTTAGCATTAAGGACAAAAATGCAGCAAGAACCATCTCCCTGGGGTTTGTCTCTCCACAAAATGTGTGAATTTTCTGACTCTCAAGAAGTGCAGACAGAAAGCGGGATCAGCTAAGAGACATAGAAATCCCAGGTCACACTTAAGGGAGGTGATCCAGAGGATGAGGTGGTGCAGACTGTGTAATTTTGTCTTGAAAGGACATCTGCCTATTTCTCTTTTCTTTGAGGAAGCTGCTCCAGGTGGGTGGTGGAGTTTAAGGAGGAATGTGCTTGGGGCTAGGAGAAAGGGCTCTGGGCTGGGTCGCTAGCAAACTGGGATCCTATCCCTGGTGCTGCCCGGACCTGTGAAGTGTCTCATCCACACATGCTAGATCTTCGAAAAAACAAAACAAAACAAAAAAACCCTCCCAAAGCCCTCACCTTCCCAGGCCTCAATTTCATCATTTGTGAAAGGAAGACATTGAACAAGATAAAGGCTTTCTCACACGAGGTCCCTGGCTTTGGAGGCGGGTCCGTGAACCTCTTACCCGTGTTTGTAAGATTGTGCCTCTGTCTCATTTTGCATCAGTTGCTACAAATTCCTTGTAACTCAAAAAGGTTAAGAACCAGTAGTAGTCCCACTCAACTCTGCCTTCCCAAGATTCTAAAACTCTGAGACAAACGTTTTTCTAGACCCGATGCTTTTCAACTTCCTCTTCAAGCAACACCGTTTACATTGAGATCAGTTTTCTTGCTTAGCTTCCTCCCAACCTCGGCCAGCTGCGGGATGGCCTTTCTCCCTGACTCCCAATCTCGGGCAGGGCGCACCGAATGGCAATCTGACTCCATGATCCTGCCCGTAACACTTTAATCACTTTAATTATAAGAACAGTTTCAGAATCCCAAATGGGTTCCAAAACAATCAGAAACTTTCTCCGCTCTTCCCGCCGACGGGGGCGCGGGGGGCTTCTGCTTTACAGCCCGCACCCCCCCCCCGCCCCCAGGTGACAGCACGAGGGTGTTCACGAGCTCCGAGCAGGGTGGGAAGGGGGGGGCGCGGTCCACACGGGGCCCCCGGCCGGCGGCTGCGGGGACCCCCACCGCTGGCGCCCGCCCGGTCCCCCACGGGCGAGACCCGCACCAGGGTCCGTGCGCCGCACTCACCCTGCTCCGCGCGCGAGCCGCACGGCAAGGAAGGACACTGCCAGCACCCACCGGGGCCGGGCGTCTCCGCTACCTCGGTGGCCGCCGACTCTTGCCTGGAGCCCGGGGGCGGGATGTCCACCAGCGGCAGCCCGGACTCCAGCCGCTTGGCGGCCCCAGTGTCGTCCACGGGCCGCATCGCCCAGCCGGCGATCTCCCCGCGGCCACCGCGGCGTCTGGCGCCGGCAGCCGCGGCTCCACTGCTCCGCTCTTCCGGCCCGCGGAGGTGGCGGTGCGGCGCATGCGCGTGCGGCCCTTTCGCCTCCCCACCCCCTCCACGGGGAACCGCGCTCGTCCTCTGCTACCCTCTCACCTTCAGGTCCCCGAGGGGAGGGCCGGTCGCCTCCCAGGTCAGCTGCGGTGCCCGGGCCTGGCCCCAAGGCGTCCACCCCTCTGCTGCAGTCTGGCTAGACTGGCGAGCGTCTTGGAATCATCCTTCCCAGGGCACACTAGACCTCTTTCTGTCATTGCGAAAGGAGGCAGGGACCCCCGCGGGTCGTGTAATCTTCTCTTAGGGCGGCCAGTCGGGAGGTTAGGGGAGTGTGCATTTATTTCTCCGTGTGGCGCCGCATTCAGCACCTCTAGGACACCCTGAAGACCTTGCCAAGCACTGTGCCTGTCTTTGAAGGATCGTGGGTTTTACCTCTGTTTTCTGTCGTTGCCACTTATCCAAGGAGAGTAGAATTTTACTGGTTTTAGGTTTTAAAAAAAAAAAGATTAGCACGTAACCATACGGGATATGTATCTATAAGACTGGGGCAGAACCCATTTATATGTTTTTTGTAACTGTAGGCATTCATTATTGATCTTTATTGTCTGTATTTCTGTCTGCCCATCTCTTTTCCTTCCTCATTTACTTCGTCCTCCCTCCCGCCCGCCCTCCCTTCCTTCCTGTTGTCAACCAAGTCATCCTAATTCGGTTAGAAATAAAATTCCAATAACCTGATATAACTGCACCTGGTAAAATCAAAGATTTATGTCATTTGGCCCTAGGATTCACTAATACCCTCTTTATGTCTACGTAATTCTTTTCTCATCTCTTTGTTTGCTTCAAATGCGAAAAGAGAGTCTCTGGGCAAGGATGAACCTGTCTAAACTGTTCTAGGTCCAAGTTCAAGCAGGTTACTAAACAAGAGAATGAGGTTTGCTTTTACTTAGATATTTGCACAAAGGGATCCACAGCTGAACAATATTGGACTTGAAATCAGGAGTCCTGGGTTTTGGCTCTGATTCTGTCACGGAGTGCGTGACCTCGGACAATCACCACCGTGCTACCTGAAGCCAGCCTTGGTTACTTCATTTAATTGACAGAGATAAAGTATTTCCCTTCCTACTTTGCAGAGTTGTTGTGCAACTAAAGTGCAATGATGTGGGCAACAGCACCGAGTCACCCGAAAAGCACTTTACTGGGAAAGCAAGGTGTATTTTTAAGTAGGGAAAACATATAATTTATCCTCCAAACTGGGACTTTTTTTCTTTAGAGTAAAAAGGGGAGCTCGTTTAAAAATTATGCAGGGCAGTAGGCACAAACTGGTACTGCCCTAGGCAAACTGGGACAAATGGCCATCTGAATTCTAACTTAATTAACATATACCTTTGCCTTGTTCTTAAAAAGAATTTAAGGCTGCTTGCAAAAATCTGTACACCTGATTTTATTGGTGGTTGTAAAAGTGTTTTGGTGGGGAAATTGTAGGGAGGGGTGGTGAGGGTGGTAGCTCATGGTTATGAAGGAAGAACCAAGAAGCTCCTCCAAACATCTAGAAATCAAGTGCAATTTCACAGTTGCATTCTGAGATTTAGATGTGCAGAGCATCTGAAGAGCCCATGAGATGTTGTGATTTATAAGAAATATGTATTTGGCCACATTCAGATAACCAAAATATATTTCTCACATATATTTGATCTTCACCCTGGGTTCCTGGCTCATAGCTCTCAAAATCCTTGGAATTTCCTGAGCAGTAAGAGCAATGGGAACATGTTTTGTTATAATATTTGGGTTCTTGTCCTCAGGTCCTGAAATGGCTTCTGAGCCTTAGAGGTGAAACAGATGTCTTGTTATTCATAACAAGCTTCTTTCCGCCACAACTGGGTTTAAGTTAAATGGGGTAACTTTTAAAAAGCACCTAAGGATGGGGGCCCGTTGCCAGGGTAACCAACCCCGGGATTAGAGGGTTAGCACTTTCAGTCCCACCCTCCACTCTCCACTCTCCACTCTCCACTCTCCACTCCTGGGAGGGGGGAGGGGCTAGGGGCTGGAGATTGAGTTCAATCAGCAATGGCCAGTGAATTAATCAATCATGCCTATGTAATGAAGCCTTCATTAAAAACCCAAAAGGTGGGGTTCGGAGAGCTTCTGGGTTGGTGAACATGTGGAGGTGCTGGGAGAGTGGTGTGGCCAGAGAGGGCATGGAAACTCAGCATTCTTTCCCTATACCTTGCCTTATACATCTATTCTATCTGGTTGTTCCTGGTTATATCTTTTTATAATAAACTGGTGATCTGATAAGCAAAATGCTTCTCCTGGTTCTGTGAACTGCTCTAGCAAATTAATCAAACCCGCAGAGGGGGTCATGGGAACCTCTGATTTATAGCCAGTTGGTCAGAGGTACAGGTAACAACCTGGACTTGCAACTAGCATCTGAAGCCCAGGAAGGGAGACCTTGGAACCTCCAGTTTATAGCAGGTTGGTCAGAAGCACAGGTGATAACGTGGGCTTGTGACTGGCATTTGAAGGCACGGGGGCAGTTGTGTAGGACTGAGTCTTTAACCTGTGGGATTTACCTGTGCTATCTCCAGGTGACTAGTGTTAGAATTGAGTCGAATTGTAGGACACCAAGCTGGTGTCCAGAGAACTGTTGTTGGTGTGGGGGGAACCTCCACCCCACCATGGTGGAATTGGGTCCCGGAACACTTCTAATCTCCCTCTGGAAGTGATGAAGATGCTGGTTAGGAAGTGAAAGGAAGAAAGAATTGGATGAGTTGATCAAGAAGTACCTTAACTACTTCACTTTGATCACCATCCTCAAAAAGGGAAAAGAGAAAGAAAAGAAAATAGGTACCATACCAATGTTGACTAAGGTGACAAAAGGGTAATGGAATGATTTTGGTCTTGGAGTTCATTCATTTAACTTCCTTTCCTTCTGCTGCTGACCTTGACATATGAATGATATCAGTTACAGTCATTCTTGTTTGCTAAACAAACAAGAGCCATGTAAACTTAAAAAGCTACTGGTAAGAAAAGTATAGATCAGACTAGAAGTAAGAAGACATGGCTCTGTTGCAGCCCCACCCAGCAGAGGCTTGGAGTGGTTAAGTTCTTTGAACACTGTTATTTCAAGGCTCCGGTGACACTGACATTGAGCTGGTGAGAGATGGATTTCCCCTATAATATGAAGGGCGGGGTAGAAATCTTTACTGTCGGGGAGACCAGCTCAGCCCATTGCAGTGGTCTAGGTGAGATTTTGACCTCAAGGTAGAGGAGGCAGGGAGGAAAGATAGATTCTGAGTTAGATAAGGATGGAATGGACAGAATATGTTGACTAGATGTGAAAGAGCGTTGCTTCTGTATGCAAAATCATGCAGTGTTCCAACTGAAATTCTTCTGTTCGAAGGAATTCAATCTTCCAGTGAAAACAGGAGCTCTCGACATGATGCCAGCTAGCCACCACGGTGGTGGTGGCACCCCTATAGTTCTGGTGTCAAGAAGAAAGAAGGAAGATGAAAGTAGAAGAGAGGTGGGCTCTAGCTGTCCCATTAACAAGTGAGAGTCCACAGTCCTCATAATACCAGTGGTGGCAAACAGAGACCTTCAGCAACTGCAGGAGTTCAACTCCTGAATTCCACTATGGTTTGAATGTCAGGGATGTTCTTAAGTGAGACATTTGTAAATCAGGAGCTCTTTTCCTGGTATGTCTACCTGCTGCCTACAAGGCTGGTATCTCGGTACTGATTTGAAAGACTGCACATTTTTCCTCCAAAAAAGTTAGCTTCTTATTCTTTTAACTAATGCAACTTATGATTTGGAAAATGGCAGCTTGTTCCAAGGAGTGAGGTTCAGTGTTTTTGTTTTGGGGAAAATGAGTACTGTGGAACATAAGATCATAATTCTAAATGCCTTGGTGAATGAAAGAGAGAGCAAGCAAAAGAGAGGTGTTTTAGTAGAATTGTAGGATAGTACATCAGAGAGGCAAAATACACTGTTTCAATAGACGATAAAGAACTGACTCTGGAAATATACCAGGAAGGAAAATGCCAGGGTTGGTTCTTCAAAAAAATTAAACATAGAATTATGTTACAAGCCAGCAATTTCACTTCTGGGTATATACTCAGAAGAATTGAAAGCAAAGAATTGAACAGATATTTGTACACCAACGTTCATAACAGCATTATTCACAATAGCCAAAAGATGGAAACAACCCACAGATCCATCAATGGATGAATGGATAAAGAAAATGTGGTATATACATGCAATGGAATAGTATTCACGCTTAAAAAAGGAATGAGGGCTTCCCTGGTGGCGCAGTGGTTGAGAGTCCGCCTGCCGATGCAGGGGACACGGTTCGTGCCCTGGTCCGGGAAGATCCCACATGCCGCAGAGCGGCTGGGTCCGTGAGCCATGGCTGCTGAGGCTGTGCGTTCGGAGCCTGTGCTCTGCAACGGGAGAGGCCACAACAGTGAGACGGTCGCATACTGCAAAAAAAAAAAAAAAGGAATGAAATTCTGACACATACTACATGGATGAAACTTGAAAACATGCTAAGTGAAATAAGCCAAACCTAGAAGGGAAAATACTGTATGATTCCATTTATATGAGGGACCTAGAATAGTCAAATTCCTAGAGACAGAAAATAGAATGGTAGTTGCCAGGAGCTAAGGGGAGGAGGGAAAGAGGGGGTATTGTTCAGTGGGTACAGTGTCAGTCTGGGATGATGAAAAGAGTCCTGTGATGGGTCGTGGTGATTGTTGTACAGCAATGTGAATTCGTCTAATGCCACTGAACTGCACACTTAAAAATGGCTAAAATGGTAAATTTTATGTTATATATATTTACCACTATTTTAAAAAGTTAAAAATATGCCAGGGAAAACCAGGGTATTCAGTAGACAGCTAAAAAAAACAGCAATGTAAATCCAAAGTTGAAGTAAACCCGGGTCTGCATACAAACTGAGGCATACAAGATATTTTCCCCAGCACTGGCCATAATTATACAGAGGTAACAACTCATTAAAAAAAAAAAAAAGGAAATAATAAGAGGAAGAGAGGTAGCGTGGTATTGCATATTCCAGGCTTCTGAAACTTTTCCATCCAAGTATCCCTCACAGCTAAGAAGTGGGAACTTGGAACTCTAATTTCTGGAGACAGAATTTAAAGCCCCAGAAATGGGAAGTTTCTTTGAAGTTCTGTGTCCCATCTTCAAAATTTATGCCAAGTTTCTATTCTATTCCCTAATACATTTATGTTTACCTTAGTATCATTTTTTCATGTAACTCATTCAACTAATGTTGTTTCAGTGCCTACCCCTGACCGTTCACAATTCCTAGCAGGGGTAGAGTGGGGGACAAAAGAAGCAAGGCTGCATTTCTCCTAGGGATGCAGTGGGGGGTGATGGAGGAGTGAAAAAGGATGCCAGCATGACCCAGAATCAGGCAAAACCTATGCCCAGCTATGTGAATTTTGTTTAGTTTCCTGCTCCCTCCCCGTTGGACACACTGGCCAGGGAGTCAGAACAGTGCTCTGTGTGGTTGTGCGAGTCTGGACGCATGCGCTGGGCTCTCTTCATCTCTGTTTCCTCTGCTCAGAAGTCACGGGGCTGGATCCCCAAGACGTCACTATTGGGCAGAGGGGAGCCCTGCAGGCCTTAACGTGGTCGGGACTTTCTCCAGCCATCCCTTGCTTTACTACTCTCCTCTGTTCCCACGCTGCAAAGGATAGCTCCCATATAAATGATTTCTGGGGCTCCAGGGAACCTGTTTCCTCCTGAGGGAACTTGCTTTCTGTTTACGGATTATCTGAGAGTGAGGATGTCTGAACTTTAAACTTGGCTGTATATGATTAAAGTACAGCATAATCCACTTTACTCCCAAGTCTGTTATCGTTTGGGATTTGGATTCCACCCAGCTCTCTTAAATAATTACTCCGAATGCTCAAAATACACCAAGCGCTATTAAATGCATCATTACATTTAATCTCAGGTGAACTCTATCAGACAGTTTAGCAGAATAACTGAAAGCAGGGCTCTGGAGTCAGACTGCCTGGCTACCCTCCTGGCTGCCTTACTTTTCAGCTGTGCGACTTCAGACAAGTGACTTAGCCGCCTCCCTCTGAGCCACTGTTTTCACGTTTATAGACAGGGATAGTAATAGTATCCAGCTGCTATGAGAATGAAATGAGGTAATGACATGTAGAACACCAGAGAGCAAGTACTTTTTTAAAAAGGTGAGCATATTATTACCCTCATTTTACAGAAGAGAAAATCGAGGCTCAGAGATGTTAAACAACTTGCCAAAGTCACGCTGATAGGGAAGGGCAGAGGTAGAATTGGAACCCAGGACATCAGAAGTTGAAGTCCATGATCCAGACGATTACTCATCCAGAAGACAATTACCAGGATTGCTGGCTTCCAAGAGGACCTCATTAGAGCACAGTTTCTTTCACTTTATATCCTGGCTTTGACCTTAAGGCCATTACTGTGGCAACATTCCACGACTACATTCTACACTACAGCGATGCTCTGTGGCTTGTCTCTCTAGCTCATGGTGTCTCCCTAGCATCTTAACTTTCCCAATAATGGGATTTAATGGGAAAAGAGAAATAGAGCAGACAGCAAGAGAGTGGAGGAAAAATAGTAGAGTGCCCCAGACAGGCAGAGGATTCAGGAAGGGACTGAAATCAGGTCTGTGTTACTTGTGGGGACTTATTCACTTTGCAAATTGCCTATGAACAACCCCTCACCCCTGCCCTGAGGGTTCTAGCTAAGACCCCAGCTTTGGACAACAGAAGTGAGTTAGGAAGAGAGCAAAGCTGTGGACCCTGGAGTGTGATAATGAGATTATCATTATGGATGAGATAAGAGGTTGGCTTTGGTTAATTTTTTTTTTTTCGGGTACGTGGGCCTCTCACTGTTGTGGCCTCTCCCATTGCAGAGCACAGGCTCCGGACGCGCAGGCTCAGCGACCATGGCTCACGGGCCCAGCTGCTCCGTGGCATGTGGGATCTTCCCGGACCAGAGCACGAACCCGTGTCCCCTGCATCGGCAGGAGGACTCTCAACCACTGCGCCACCAGGGAAGCCCTTTGGTTAATATTATTATAAAAATTGCTTTGCTTCAGAGCATTTTAATTTTTAATAATATGAATCCTCAAGGGAGGGAGAATTAGGCAAAGGGTCAGACATCAGGGACTTCCAATATTAAACCATAAAGCATTATTTACTTTACAGACAAACAGACATATGGACACACACACACAGAGTCCTTGGCAAGTATAACCTTACGGAGGCCAGCACTGGTTTTCTGGAGCATTATCAGTTTCTCTCTCAGTGGTGGTAAGGATGGGAAGCACCCAAGAAGTTCCACTTTTACACAAATCCAGGTATATTTGTTTAACCTTTCTCCTTGCTCCATATGTACATTTTACATTATAAAACTAGGTTTTGAAATTTCATGCAATATTTAATGCATGATAAAATTTTTGATAGTACAAAAGGGTACACAATGAATAATAAAAACTTTTCTCTCTTCCCTCAATCCCACTTCTCAGAGGCAATCACTGTAAACAATTTATGTTTGTAACTCTTCTAGTGATTGCCTTTATCACTAGAAATGATTTCAGCTTTTCACCATTGAGTATATTAGCTATGGGCTTATCATATATGATCTTTATTATGTTGAGGTATGTTCCCTTTATACCCACCTTGTTGAGATTTGATCATAAATTGAGGTCAAAGTTTTTCAAAAGATTTTTTCTGCATCTATTGAGGTGATCATATGATTTTTATTCTTCAGTTTTTTACTGTGGTGTATCACACTGATTGACTTGTAGATATTGACCTATCCTGGCATCCCTGGGATAAATCCCACTTGATCATGGTGTACAATCTTATTAATGTATTGTTGAATTCCGTTTGCTAATATTTTGTTGAGGATTTTTGTATCTATGTTCATCAGTGATATTGGTCTGTAATTTTTTTGTGTGTGATGTCATTGTCTGGTTTTGGTATTAGGATGATGGCGGCTTAGTAGAATAGTTCAGAAGTGTTCTTTCCTCTGCAATTTTTTGGAATAGTTTGAGAAGGATAGATGTTAACTCTTCTCTAAATGTTTGGTAGAATTCACCTGATTTTTTTTTCTTTATTTATCTTTTGGCTGTATCGGGTCTTAGTAGCAGCACAAGGGATCTTCGTTGAGGCACGCGGGATCTTCGTTGCAGTGCACAGTCTTCTCTCTAGTTTTGGAGTGTGGGTTTTCTCTCTCTAGTTGTGGCATGTGGGCTCCAGGGTGTGTGGGCTCTGTAGTTGCGGCACGTGGGGTCCAGAGTGCATGGGCTCTGTAGTTTGCGGCACACTGGCTCTCTCATTGAGGTGCACAAGCTCAGTAGTTGTGGCGTGTGGGCTTAGTTGCCCCATGGCATGTGGGATCTTAGTTCCCTGACCAGGGATCAAATCTGTGTCCCCTGCACTGGAAGGCAGATTCTTTACCACTGGACCAACAGGGAAGTCCTAGAATTCACTTGTGATGCCATCTTTTCTTGGACTTTTGTTTATTGGGAGATTTTTTTTTAATTTTTAAAAAATTAATTTATTTATTTTTTGGCTGCGTTGGGTCTTTGTTGCTGCATGTGGACTTTCTCTAGTTGCTGTGAGCGGGGGCTACTCTTCATTGCGGTGTGCAGGCTTCTCACTGCGGTGGCTTCTCTTGTGGCAGAGCACGGGCTCTGGGCATGCAAGCTTCAGTAGTTGCAGCATGTAGGCTCAGTAGTTATGGCTCATGGGCTTTAGAGCACAGGCTCAGTAGTTGTGGCGCACGAGCTTAGCTGCTCTGTGGCATGTGGGATCTTTGCAGACGAGGTATCAAACCCGTGTCCCCTGCATTGGCAGGTGGATTTTTAACCACTGCACCAGCATGGAAGTCCTGGGAGTTGTTTTTTAAATCACTGATTCAATTTCACTGTTGGTAATTGGTCTGTTCATATTTTCCATTTCTTCTTGGTTCAGTCTTGGGAGATTCCTAGGAACTTGTCTATTTTTCCTAGTTATTCACTTTATTGTCAAATAATTGTTTGCAGTAACCACTTTTGATCCTTCTAATTTCTGTGGTATCGGTTGTAACTTCTCCCTTTTCATTTCTGACGTATTGATTTGGGCCCTCTATCTTTTTTTTCTTGATGAGTCTGGCTGAAAGTTAATCGATTTTGTTTATCTTTTCAAGGAACCAGCTCTTAGCTTCATTGATATTTTCTATTGCTTTTTAATCTCTATTTCATTTATTTTTGCTCTGATCTTTATGATTCATTTCCTTCTACTAACTTTGAGTTTTGTTTTTCTTTTTCTAGTTCCTTTAGGTGTAAGGTTAGGTTCTTTGAGATTTTTCTTGTTTCCTGAGGTAGGCTTGTATTACTATAAACTTCCCTGTTAGAACTACTTTTGCTGCATCCCACAGATTTTGGATTGTTGTGTTTTCATTTTCATTTTCTCCAGGTATTTTTTAATTTCTTCTCTAATTTCTTCAGTGATCCACTGGCTGTTCAGTAGCATATTGTTTAGCCTCCACGTGTTTGTGGGTTTTGCAGTTTTTTTCTTGTAATTCAGCACCAGTGTCCAAGTGGTAGAATGAGCTCCCAAGAATTGCTGCCACCAGTGTCTGTGGCCCCAGGGTGAGCTCCAGTTGCCTTCTGCTTCTCTGGGAGACTCTCCAAGATCAGCAGGTGGGTCTCACCCAGGCTTCTTTCAAATTACTACTTCTGTCCTGCGTCTTGGAGTATGTGAGATTTTGTATGCCCCCTCTAGGAGTGGAGTCTCTATTTCCCATAGTTCTCTGAGTCTCCCAAAAGTAAGCCCTGCTGGCTTTCAAAGTCAAACCTACTAGGGGCTTTTCTTCCCAGTACAGGACCCCCGGACTGAGGATCCCAATGTGGGGTTCAGACACCTTGCTCCTTGGGGAGAACCTCTGTAATTGTAATTACCCTCCCCTTTGTGGGTGCCCATCGGGGGTAGGAGTCATGACCATACCAGGACTCTGCCCCTCCTACCCATCTGTTGTGGTTCCTTCTTTATATCTTTAGTCGTAGAAAATCTTTTTCTGTTAGTTGCCGGTCTTTCTCATCAACAGTTGCTCTGTAAATGGTTGTAATTTTTTTTTTTTTTTTTTTTTTTTTTTTTGCGGTACGCGGGCCTCTCACTGTTGTGGCCTCTCCCGTTGTGGAGCACAGGCCCTGGACGCGCAGGCTCAGCGGCCATGGCTCACGGGCCCAGCCACTCCGCGGCATGTGGGATCTTCCCGGACCGGGGCACGAACCCGTGTCCCCTACATCGGCAGGCGGACTCTCAACCACTGCGCCACCAGGGAAGCCCATGGTTGTAGTTCTGGTGTGCCCATGAGAGGAGGTGAACTCTCTGTCTTCCTACTCCACCATCTTGTTCCCAGAATCTCTTCCACAAGAAATGTTTTAAAAAGTTCCTCAGGCTAGGGCTTCCCTGGTGGCATAGTGGTTGAGGATCTGCCTGCTAATGCAGGGAACACCGGTTCGAGCCCTGGTCTGGGAAGATTCCACATGCTGCGGAGCAACTAGGCCCGTGAGCCACAACTACTGAGCCTGCGTGTCTGGAGCCTGTGCTTCGCAACAAGAGAGGCCGCGACAGTGAGAGGCCCGCGCACCGCGGTGAAGAGTGGCCCCCGCTCGCCACAACTAGAGAAAGCCCTCGCACAGAAACAAAGACCCAACACAGCAAAAATAAGTAAATAAATACATTAATTTTTTAAAAAAAAGTTCCTCAGGCTAAAGGAAAATGATACCATATAGAAACTTAGATCTTCACAAAGTAATGAAGAGTGCCAGAAATGGTAAATATTTGAGTATATATAAAAATTTTTCTCCTCCTTTTTATTATCTTTAAAAGATAATTGTCACCCACAAAATAACAAAGGTATCTCTATATGAAGAACCTTATAACCTTCAATTTTCCCTCTCCCATTCTTTAACATAGCACTGTCATATATTTTATTTCTACATGATAAATATGGATACACATGAACATGTGCACACACACACACACATACAGATACTTAACTTGCATAATGAAGGAACTATTCACCTTGGCAGAACTAGACTGGCCTTAAGGCATTTGTTATTCTAGGGCAGTAATGGTTAAGAAAGTCGGCTTGGGGGACCTCCCTGGTGGTCCAGGGGTTAAGACTCCACACTCCCAATGCAGGGGTCCAGGTTCGATCCCTGGTCAGGGAACTAGATCCTGGATGCCGCAACTAAAGATCCCTCATGCCACAAGGAAGATCCTGAGTACCACAACTAAGACCTGGTGCAGCCAAATAAATAAATAAATATTTTTAAAAAGAAAGTGGGCTTGGGTGTTAGAGAGTCGAGGCTAGGTCTACCTCCAACCGTCATTAACTATAGGACTCTGAGCAAGAAACATAACTAGCCAGAACCTAACTTTATGTATCTGTAAAATGGGGGTAGTGCCTCTTGAGTAGCATGGGTCTGAAGATTAATTATATTACCATATATAAATTGATAGCGCATTGCCTGCCTGGCAAGGATGCAGGTTTGACAAAGGGCAACCATTTTTATCCTAAAGTGAAATATGTCCCCATCTTGGCAGATGCCAACTTGGCCAGACACCAGTTGATCAAAAAGATATGACAGGAACAAGGAAAAGTAGGAGGTGGTAAAATACACTAAAATTCTTCATCTTCCAAAGCAGAATAAAAGAAATCATCTAAAGTTAATAAATCAGTAGAGACCTAAGAATGTGTAAGAGTGAATTAGCCCAAATGGAAATTAAGAGAGTGACCCCATTTACCATCACATTAAAAAGAATGAAATACCTAGGAATAAATCTAACTAAGTAGGTAAAAGACCAGTATTCAGGACATTATAAGACACTGATGAAAGAAATTGAGGATGACAGAAACAGATGGAAAGATACACTGTGTTCATGGATTGGAAGAATTTATATTGTTGAAATGACCACATAACCTAAGGCAATCTACCAGTTCAAGGCAATCTCTATCAAAATATCAATGGCATTTTTCACAGAGCTAGAACAAATTTAAAATTTGTATGGAACCGCAAAAGACCCTGAAGCAACAGTGAAAGCAATCTTGAGAAAGAAGAACAAAGCTAGAGATATCATGGTTCCTGACTTAAGACTATACTACAAAACTACAGTAATCAAAACAGCATGATACTGGCACAAAAATAGACAAATAAATCAATGAAACAGAATAGAGAGCCCAGAAATAAACCCATGCATTTATGGTCAATTAATCTATGACAAAGGTGGCAAGAATATATAATGGAGAAAAGACAGTCTCTCCGATAGTGGTGCTCAGAAAACTGGACAGTTACGTGTACAAGAATGAAATTGGAACATTTTCTCATGCCATATACAAAAATAAACTCAAAATGGATTAAAGACCTAAATGTAAGACCAAAACCCATAAAACTCCTAGAAGAAAACATAGGCAGAACACTCTTTGACTTAAATCATAGCAATATATTTTTGGATCTATCTCCTAAGGCAAAGGAAAGAAAAGCAAAAATAAACAATGGGACCTAATTAAAATTAAATCTTTTGCACAGCAAAGGAAACCATCAACAAAACAGAAAGAAAAAAAACCCTACTTAATGGGAGAAAATATTTGCAATTGATATGACTGACAAGGGGTTAATATCCAAAATACATAAACAGCTCATACAACTCAATTAAAAAAAAATGCAACCCCATTAAAAAATGGAGAGGACACCTGAATAGGCATTTCTTCTTTCTCTCCTGAGAAAGACTCTTATGCTTTGCTCTATGCCAGAATCTAAATGCCTATAACTTAAAGCTGGGGCATTTGCAGGACTTACCTCATTTGTTTCCCTCCTTCAGAGATTACAGTCCTGTGAAGCCTGTTGTTCATTATCTAAAATATATGTTTTGAATATTTTGTCCATATTTATTGATATTTTATTTATGGCCGGGTGTAATATCAATTAGTTTATCACAGATTGCAGTCGAAGTCCCCTATTCTCAGAATTTTGATCTAATAAAATGAAGGTCTGTTTGGTGATAGTTGTACTGAAAGCTTAGAAATTGAGATAGTCTTATCAAGCTACAAGACCACTTTGGGTTTGGTCCCATGCAGATATACAGTTACCAGCAACCCCTTGAGTCTTTAGCCAATAAACCAACCAAGTCTCTCACACCTTCTGAAATCCATCAACTTCTTCGTTTCACTATCCTTTCTTATTGGTTGTTTAGTGTAAGTTCAACTACTTGCTTAATGCCATGTTCTTATTTGTGGAGACTATTTTTTAATGTTATTAGTTATAATTATTTTTGTTAAGTAATATTTTATTGAAGTATAACAATCATACAGAAAAATATGCACAAATAGTAAGTGTACAGCTCAAAGAATGATCACAGATTTAATGTGCCCATGAAATAATACCCAAATCAAGAAATATAACCAGTTTTCCAAAAGTCTCCCTGTGCCTCCTCCCCATCAGTACACCCCTTCCAAAGATAACTAATATCCAGACTTTTAAAACTATCCATTAGTTTTGCTTGTTTTTAAAACTTCATATAATTGTAATTATATAGTATGCATTTGTTTCTGTGTGGCTTCTCACTCAATATCGTGTTTGTGAAATTTACCCTTCTTAGTGTATTGTGTATAGTGTTAGTTTAGTTTGTTCATTCTGTATGACATTATATTTTTTGAATATATCATGCATAATTATCAATATTGACTATTATAAGGGGCACTGCCACATTTAGAACTATAGTATCTCTTGCCCATTTAACATATTTCCTTTGCAAAACCGTGGAGAGATTACAGGACCCTAGTTTCAAAAAGTGTTATCATACTTTGTTTATACTGAACTTTAAAACTCAAATTCATACTAATTCACAAATATCTATCAGTTGTGAACTATGTGCCAGTACCAGGCTAGACACCAGGGGACCTTTGAGGATTTCACCATCTAGTGAGAAGAAGTAGACATATAAGTAGATAAGCACAATATACTGTAGTAACATGTTAGAGAGAGCCATAATTATGACTTAGTTAAAATTACTTTAAATGATATATATTTTTTAAACATTCAGTTTTCACAAAAGCCTTCAGCCTGTATTAGTGGACCAATCTTCTGGAATTCCCAGAGGTGTCTTTACATTTAATTTAGACGGATTTAGAAAGATTAAAGAGAGTCACTCTTTTCAAAGTGTCTCAGTGTTCAGTCCGTTGAGATGATCCTGTTATGCATCAAAGCCAATGTCATTCCCATAGGCTTTCCTTCCTCCGTGTTCTCCTTAAATGACCTCAGCCCTTTTCATTTCTCACTTATGTCCTCTCTCAACCACCTCATCTATCCCCTGGCTTTAATTACCACTTTGATCTGTCCATGACCCCTAAATCTTTAACCATACTCCAGTCCTCTCTCTGAGCCCATATTTAACTACCCTGGTATTTAACTACCTTTCAGGTACCTCCGCTGGCATATCAGTTCAACAGGTTCCTATCTTCATGGTTCTCCCTTACCTCTCTTTCCCATTCCAGTGGCGCCACAGTTATTCACTCAGTCTGGGAGCCATTTGAGACTCTTTCTCCTGCTTTACCCTCCACATCCAATCAATCAGTAATGCTTGTTAATTCTACCTTGTACTATATCTTGAATTTGTCCACTATCTTTATTCCCATGGCTACTATGCTGATTTAAGCTCTTGCCATCTCTTTCTGGATTATTGCATTGCCTCCTCCCAGATCATCCTGACTTCAGTCTTGTTCTTCATACTAATCCACCTTCCCTGCAATAAGTTAGAATGCAAATCTTATCATATTACTTCCTAGAGTAAAAATCGTCAGTGAGACTCTATTACGCATAGTAGAGCTTCCTAAAAGATGTGTGCTGCAATGAATTAAGATATGCCAGGTGTGGCTAACATTGGTCCAGGTGTGTGGCCAGCCAGCCACAAGCAGCCTCAGTCTTTTGCCCGGGTGTCCATATGTGTATTCATTTTCCATGTGTGTCACAAGTGGAATGGTAAGGAAGGACTGGCTACAACTTTAGGTTCAAGCTACAGACACTTGCTAAGTTCTCCAGTCTCAACTCCAGCACTCACCACCTCACATGTTATTCTCTGATCAGTGCCATTTTCTGCCACATGCCAAGCTGTTTCATGCCTATATCATTACACAGAGGGTAAGTTCGTCCATCAACTTGGGATGAACCTCTCCCTCTCTCTAGCTGGCAAATGTCTACACATCTTTTAAACTGTAATTCAAGCTTCTCCTTCTTGGGTAGCCTTCTCTGAGTTTCCAGGATGGAATTGGCCATTTCAATTGGCCTTTGTGCTTCCACTATAACTCCTAATCTACTCTATTATGGGATCATCACACTGAAGAGCATCTTTTGGTTAATATGTTTATCTCCCTTGCTAGTCTGAGGCTTTTCATCTTTGCTTCCCTGGTGCTTGGCATGAAGGAGGCCTAAGAAAAGATTAGGTGAACCAAATGCAATGTAATAATTTACATCAATCAGGATGGGCTAGGTTATGCAGCTACAACAAATGACTTAACACAGTAAAAGTTTAGTTTCCAGTCATGCTGTAATCATTCAGATTGATGGATGTTCCATATGTAAGCTCCTATGTGTGTATGGTATATAAATATATATAACATATATATTTAAATTATAATATAATGCACATAACATAAAATTTAGCATTTTAACCAAAATGCACAATTCAGTGGCATTAAATGTATTCACAATGTTGTGAAACCATCACTACTATCTAATTCCAGAAATTTTCATCACCCCAAATGGAAATCCCACACCCATTTAGCAGTCACTCTCCATTCCCTACCCCCTCAACTCCCACTGCAGCACCTCGCAATCACAATCTGCTTTCTTCATTTGCCTATTTTCTGTGTATTTCATATAATTGGAATCATATAATATGTGGCCTTTTGTGTCTGGTTTCTTTCATTTAGTATGTTTTCAATTTTCATTTATGTTGTAGTGTATATCAGTGCTTCATTCCTATTCATGGCTGAATAACATCCCATTATTGTATATACCACATTTTGTTTATCCTTCATTAATTGTGGACACTTGGGTTGTTTCTACCTTTGGCAATTGTAAGTATAGCTGCTATGAACATTCATGTAAAAGTTTTGTTTAAACACCTGTTTTCAATTCTTTGGGGTCTATACCTAGGAGCAGAATTGCTGGGTCATATGATAATTTTATGTTCAGTTTATTGGGAAACTGTTTTCCACAGCATTTACACCATTTTACATTTTTTTCCCAACAGTATTTGAGGGTTCCAATTTTTCTACATTTTCATAAACCTTTGTTATTTTCCATTATTATTATTGTTGTTGTTATTATCGCTGCCTTACATTGTCTTAACACATTCGCATCACTCTGCTCATATTTTATTGGCCAAAGCAAGTCACATGATCATACCTAGTTTCAAGATGGGGTGGGAGGTGCTGTCCTACCATGTGCCAGACACAGGAACACTGGGTGTTTGTGAATATCTCTAATGATGTCACAGAGTTAATATCAAGGGACATGAGAGATTAGCTCAAAACAGACCCATCATTTCTCTGCAAGTTCATGTGCACAAATCAGGCCAGTAACTCTTACTTAAATATTATAAAGTGTCCAGAAAGAAGATGAACAGAGAATTGCTGGGAGTGGTATAGATGTGAGTAAAAGAAGAGGAGGAGAGAATAAAGGCCAGAAGGAAAGAAGAACAGAAACAAATAAAAAATTTCTAAAGAAGAATTCCTAATTCTGTTAATTAATTATAAATACATTTTGTTTCTTTGGGAAAAAAATAGACCTCTTCTTTTTAGTACAATATAGTGTAGCAAAATACCACCCAAACTCTGGTAATTTAACTTTCATACCGGAGTTGATTCAACTCTCAGCAGCTTTACAAGTAACTGCTGTAGTACATTTTGTTAAGTAAAATAACGAAACAATCATTTTCTGATGAGGCTACAAAATCAGCCTGAAATATGTAGAAATAAAAATCCGCATGGAAGGATTTTCCTGAAAAGGAGCACTTCATGTCAGCCAGCTTCCCCTGTCACCCAGCAACCGCTCCTTTGGAGTTCCCTCTAATGGGGTAATTTCAGCTGGCAGCTGGTGCAAACTTGAAATGATCCAGTTTGTTTTCCTGCTCCCTGATGTGTAGAGGTCATTGCTGATTATAGTGTGGTTGCCATTCAGTATTATCTAGAGTGTGATAACATGGCAGCATTGCCTCCAAATGCTCTTTTCTTTATCTTCACATTGACTCTACATATACAGTTGGGTCACACTAGATGCACATTTCAAAGCCTAAGGATATTTACATTTTAAAAATAAGAATGACCAGCATGGGTGGTGGGATAAGCATTGTACTTTGTCTAGTTTGTAGCTGTTCAATCAATAAATAAACATTCATTGTTCAAACTGCCTGGGTTTGAATCTCAGCTCCACCACTAACTGTGTGTCCTTAGGCATGCTTATTAATCTCTCTAGGATGTACTTGAATCATCTCTAAAATGGGGCCAATAGTAATAATTACCACACAGACGTGTGAAGATTAAATGAGCTCAAACATGTAAAGTGCTTAGAAAGATGTCTGGTACACAGAAGCCCTGTGTAAGCAAAGGCTTTGATTGTTTTGGGATCGTGTTCCATTTTGACAAATCACTTTTCTTCTTCCACCCCTCCCTGACTGGGTTAGGCACCCCTGCCATGTGTCTCTCTGGCATGCGGTTCTTCCTGATGGTTAAACAGCAATAAAACGGAATTATAATTTAATTTTGTGTTTAATTACCTGTGTCCCCCCATAGCCGGAAGCTCTAGGTAGGTAGACACCCGGTCCATATCACACACCACTGCATCCCCATGTGTTGGATGACTTACCTGTTGTGCTTTGAGCAAGGTAGTGTGAGGATACAAAAGTTGCCAGCCTAAGCTACTGGGGAACAAGGAGAGGGCAACAGCTGGCTGAGATTTGCCAGGACTTTGCAGGGACTCAGAAGAAAACTGCCAAGTCGCAGGCATGCATTTTGAGCAGGGAATAATCTTAATTTGAGGCCTTGTAACATTGCTGCTTGGGCACGAAGCAGCTACCGACTGGCCCACCGGAAAACAAAGGCACACAATTCATTATGTTGTCTTTGAACCCTTTCTTGCAAGTAATGGGATTCACTTGAATTAGCTTCAGAAAGCGCTGGTGGGGGAGGAGGGAATATATGTAAGGATATACTTGGTGTGTCTCAGAACCCAAGGAATGCAGCTGAGGCCCCTGCAGGACTCCCATCAGGATCTAAGGCACCCTCTGATCCCTCTCTCTTTCTGGAGCTAGATGGTTCCTCAACACTGGATCTCCCTGCCCACCTGCTTCTTCTCTTTCTTCACGTCTCTGTTCAGCTCCTGTGGTTATGTGCCCCTCAGTTCCAGCTGCACCCTGAGAATAACTAGCAGCTCCTTAGCTGCCAAACTTAATTTTCAAGGGAGAATATGATTGGTTCAAATTGAGCCAGATGTCTCCCTGTATCTGATTTATAAGTTGCCCAGGATCATCTATCACAAATAAAGTCGCCAGGAGTCTACTCTCACGGTTGAGCAGTTCACTGTGAATGGGTTCACTGAGAAATGGGCAGATACTCCAGTAGGCTTCTGGTAAAACAATGTCATTCAAAGTAGTCTGCAATGTTCTACAAGGTTGGGTAAGGGAAATAACATTATAGAGTACAGAGGACATCTTAGCTAACCAGAAACCACTGGCTTTCGGTAGCTTTTGAAAATTGTCCCTTTAATGGCATTAAAGATATATAAACAAAACTTCTTTTGGATGGGACTTCGTTCGAAATGAACTACACAGTTCTCTGAAAACAAAAGGACACATGCTCCTCCCTTTGCCTGGAACTTTCTTCCCTCCTTATACATTGAACTAATCCCTAATCCCTACCCATCTTTCAGATCTCCCTTTTACATATTCCCCAGGTGGAGAACATGTTCTGGTTTTTTTTCCCCCAGGGAATTTATTTGGCCAGACCGGGGAGTGGGAGAGCCCTACATCTACAGGAAGGTGTTGGGGCTCTTGGTGGTGAGTGTGGTTTGTGCTGTGCAGGACCCACTGAGGTAGCAGGAACTTGATCTTGGTGTTGCGAAACTGCTTGATTGCTGGTCAGTGGCACTTTGCTGGCATTGATCTCTTCCACCTTCATGGTCTGAATCAATTGGGCCATGCCAGGTGCCCATGTCACGGTAGCACTGGGTGACAGCACCTGCAGAGTTCAGGTCTGAGTACTGGCAATACACCTGCAAACTATTTCACCAAAATCCTGGAGAATATGTTTGATGCAAAGACTCCGGTATGCAAGATATGAGCGCTTAGCTTTCCACGAATGAACTTGATTTCTATTATGAGCCCTTGTTCTGATTTGAGTGGTAGCCAGTTTATCTTAGTCAATCAGGGATTCCCCACTCTTCCAGTGTTGTATTAAAGTTCTGGTATTGAGTGTCAAAGTACAGCAGAGGATGGTGGGGTGAAGGAAGTCGAATGCCTAGTTTCTGTTTGCTGGCATCTGCTAGGAAGTCCTCATTCTCGCCTGGTCTTTAGTTGTTAATCCACACGGGTCCCAATCACCATCCCCCCCTTGGATCTGGGGCTCTCTTAGCTCAGGGTGCCTTCTTAGGAGCACACGGCTCCTGATTTTCAACATGATGCCAGGTCCACATGAACCCCGTGGCATGGCTGCTGCCCTTTCCTATGCCTGGGTCGTATTCAGAGGAATAATTTACTGTCCCCATACATAGCTGGGCATAGACGACCTCAGGTAACATTTCTTGGGTCCACTTGCCCATACCACCACATCCATTTTTAGTCTGAGGTCTTGCCTCCAGTACCCCCTGAGCTCAGAACCCCAATCTTATTTAGAGTTTCTGCTGGTTTGCCCCATCAGGGCTCTACTGAAGAGAGGCAGCTTAGGTCCCCTCCACATTTAGAACTTCAAAACCTCTCTGGGATCTCGGTCCTTCCCCTCCTCCATGCCCAAACAGCCCATGGGAGAAGCAGGGTAAATGTTCCTCTCTTAGAACCAAGTAGAACCAACCTACTCCCTAGCCAAGGCCAGAGAAACTTTCTCTAATCTGGGGATGGCAGGAAGAGGAGGGGGTGGGATGGAAGAAAGGGGGGAACAGAAATAAACAAGAAACAAATGCAGGAATGGACAAAACAAAGTTTTAAATGGCTTTCTATGCCTTTATTTATGGCAAGATTATAGAAAGGTCCACTTAATAAATCCTTTACCCACTTAGAAAACTGAGTAAAGTGGTCACTGGGAGTCAACAAGAGTTTACTAGTTAAGTTAACCTTATTCTTTTTTGATGATTTACAAAGCTGCAAGATGAAGGCAGTGCTGGAGGCAGCGTTTGCAGATTTCAGCAAGGCAGGTGGGAAAGCAGTGGTCACTGGGAGCCGGTAAGAATCTTTAGCATTAATAGGTACGTTTATGTACATTTCATTTAATCCTAAAAATAACTCAGTGAGTGGAAGAAAAATATATACCAAATGTCAATTATCTAGTGCTGTGTGATATACAGCTCCATAACTTTGTAGCTTTAAAACAACAACCATTTTCTTTATTTGCAGTGTGGACAGGGCTTAGTGGGGAAAGCTTATCAGCTGGGTCTGGAACATCCACTTCCAAGATGGTTCACTCACATGGTTGGCAAGTTTGCGCTGGCCGTCGGCTGGGAGCCTCAGTTCTTGCTGTCAGCTGGAATGATGGTTAATTTTATGTGTCAACATGACTGGGCTCAGGAATGCTCAGATAGCTGGTAAAATATTATTTCTGGCTGTGTCTGTGAGGGTGTTCCTGGAAAAGATTAGCATTTTAATTGGTAGACTGAGTAAAGATCAGCCCTCACCAATGTGGGTGGGCATGACACAATCCACCGAAGGCCTGAACAGAACAAAAAGGCAGAGGAGAGGTACGTTTGCTGTCTGTGCTTG
Organism: Stenella coeruleoalba; assembly: GCF_951394435.1. NCBI lineage: Eukaryota > Metazoa > Chordata > Mammalia > Artiodactyla > Delphinidae > Stenella > Stenella coeruleoalba. The sequence goes on from NC_137162.1 coordinate 32,909,524, forward strand.
ATCTGGTACATCCATCTCCTGCCCTTGGATATTGGCACTCCTGGTTCTTGGGGCTCCAAACTCAGACTGGAATTTATAATATTGGCTCTCTTAGTTCTCAAGCCTTTGGGCGTGAACGGGCACAAAACCATCAGCTTTCCTGGGCCTCCAGCTTACAGATGGCAGATCATGGGACTTCTGAGCCTCCATAGTCATGTGAGCCAATCCCTTATCATAAATCTCTCTATATTTGTATAACCTGTTGGTTCTGTTTCTCTGGAGAACCCTGGCCAATGCAGCTAGGTTCCTCAGTTCTCTTCCTTATAGTTCTTCCACACGGTTAGCTTCATAGCATGATAGTCTCAGGGTAGTTGGACTTGTTATACAATGGCCGGTTTCCAAGAGCGCAATAGCTGGAATCTTAAGGCTTAGGCCCAGAACTTGCACAATGTCATTTTTACCATAATTTATTGGTTAAAGTAAGGCAGAGGGTCAGCACAGATTCAAGGAGAGAGAACACATAAGGTATGAATACTGGGAGGCACAGTTCATTTCAGGTTACTAAAGTACCACAGTGGGCTTGGGATTTAATGGCTCACATTAATGTCAGGTCCGAGAAGTATAGCTGACTCAGGAATGTCAGTAACAAGGCACTCAAATGAGGTCAACGGGAATATGCTTCTCTTTGCTTCTCATCCATGTTCCCTCTGTGTCAACACCCATCTCAGGCAGACTCCTTGCTACTGGTGGCAAGATGGCCACAGTATTTCCGACTTTCAAGGATCCACGGAGAATGGTGTATCCATCCATCCAGGCACCTATCCTGTGACTGGGCAGATGGAATATGCGGATTGGCTAGTCTGGGTCATGTGCTTATCTATGGCATACGCTGTTGATGAACTGCTTACCCAGCAGTATTTCCCAGCTCTCTTCTCCACTGACTGAGAGTCTGAAAAAGCCAAACACTCAATTTCTCAGCTTCCTTTCCAGCTAGGGATGTCCATATGATTGACTCTGGCCAATGAAGTGAAAGGGGAGGTGATCTTTCCGACTTCCAGGGAAGATCTTTATTGAGAGTCTAGCTACTCCATGATATTGCTGCCTTGGCATCTACTTTGTTTGGCTAAGCAGCCTGTGGGAGACATAAACTAACACTAGCCCCGTCATGCAAGCTCCTACCCTAGATGATAGCCTGCAGAGTCACAAGTAAATGTCAGTTCCTGGTATGACTTCCCCAGTAGCCTTTGTGATAGTCTTTCCCACTTTCCAGGGCCTTGCCCTTGTGCCCCCACCTTCCGCCTTAGATAAGACCCCTGTGGAACTTGTGAAAGCCTTGCTCTTTTGAATGGACCATTTCAGCCTTAGCCTGAGAACCCCAAGGCACTCCATCCACAGACCCTGATAAATGCATGTGCCCTGGGATCCTACCTCTCTCTGTCTCTGCTTGTACCCTGCCTTGACTTCCCTGTGTGGCCAATCAAAGAGTGCAGTGTTCTTCCTCCGGTACCTGTGAGTAATAAACCTCTCCTTCAGTTCCTCTTGTGGTCTTTTGTTGAACACCAGCTTACCATCCACCTTCCTGGAGGTCTACTTAATAAATATTAATTTAACAAAGTCATAACAATTTTCTTCCCCGATTAAATAAGAAACTAGTCTTCCTATGTGTATAAACCACACCCCACCCAGCAACTTCCTACTTTGACATTAATGTGAGATAATGAAAAGACTGGAGTGTGACAATGAGGAGAAGGCCAAGAGAATCTCAGAGATGCAGGCCTCGAGCCCGGCATTATTCAACTGATCCAGAAACCTTCTATACCTATACTGTAAACATCTCTATAGTTTAAAGTCCCTTGTAATTGAGTTTTCCTTTGCATCATAATTAGACACCATTGCTAGGGCTGGGGAGGGGCTTTCAAGCTTGTTAAACCACATGGACTGAGAGTGTAGGAATGGTAGTTTCCCCAGAAGAAACTCTAGTACTGTTACCAGAAGAAGGAGGGGTAAGTGCGTGCTTGGCAGTGAAAAATGTCCGTTTTAGCTCATAAATCCTGGATCTAGGAACAGGTCTCAGGTTAGTCTGTCCTCAGAGGCCCATGAAATCAGCTTGCTTTATGTCTGCATGTATGTATTTAAGGTATAATTGATTTACACTATTATACACATTTCAGGTGTACAGCATACTGAGTCACATTTTTAAAGATTATACTCCACTTATAGTTATTAAAAAATATTGGCCATATTCCCTATGCTGTACAATATATCCTATTTATTTTATACACAGTAGTTTGTAACTCTTAATCCCTTACCCCTATCTTGCCCTCCCCCCATCCCTCTCCTGGAACCAGCATTACTATACTTATTTTGCACATGGAAGAAACTGAAGCTGAAGGAGACTGGGAGATTTTCTCCTTGTCACGGAAGTACCTAGTGGCAAATCTGGGATCAGTACCTGGTTCCTTGATTTTGATGTTATTGCTCCTCTCCTTCCATGAAGTGGCACAAAGCAGTAGGAATAATTTATCACCTTGAATGAAGATTAAACTCCCAGAAGATTTTGACAGGATAGAACAATGTGCTAAATCAGCAGAAGGTGAGAGAAAAAGACAGAAATATTATTTGACCATAAAATCAACATGTATCAGCTGGGCAATATGACAGTCAAAATAGTCAGTGTGAGGAATTGTCCATGAAAAGATAATCAGTCAATCTAAGAAAGAAATGGAGAATTTTATTCAAGCTGAATTTGAGGATTATAACCCGGGAAGAGTGTCTCAGAATGCTCTGAGAACTGTTCTGTCCATTAGAAGTCAAGGCAGAGTTGTATAAGTTTTTTGCGGCAGAGGGCTGTACATCAAATGACGTACTATTGACAGTTTACGTAATCCACATTTAAGTGTCATCATGATGGGTCATGTGACCCCTTACAAGATCAAAAAGGAATGTTATCTTTTTTTTTTTTTTTTTTTTTTTGTGGTACGCGGGCCTCTCACTGTTGTGGCCTCGCGGGCGGAGCACAGGCTCCGGACGCGCAGGCTCAGCGGCCATGGCTCACGGGCCCAGCCGCTCCGCGGCATGTGGGATCTTCCCGGACCGGGGCACGAACCCATGTCCCCTGCATCGGCAGGCAGACTCTCAACCACTGCGCCACCAGGGAAGCCCCTGGAATGTTATCTTTTAAGGAGTTGTCTCATTGATGCTAGGAGAATGGCGCTCTTTATGGTTAAGCACTATGGTTTAGAAGTTCCACCATAGGCTTTTTTAAAAGGGCTTTTGGGGTTTCCTCATGACATGGAAGCTGGATTTTCCCAGAGCGAGTGACCCAAGAAAGAGCAAGCAGGGGGACTTCCCTGGTGGCGCAGTGGTTAAGAATCCGCCTGCCAATGCAGGAGACACGGGTTCGAGCCCTACACATATATAGAGAGAGAGAGAGAAGCCACCACAATGAGAAAACCGCGCACCGCAAGGAAGAGTAGTGCCTCCTCACCACAACTAAAGAAAGCCTGCGCACAGCAACAAAGACCCAACGCTGCCATAAATAAATAAATAAATAATTAATTTTTTTAAAAAAAGCAAGCAGGAAACTTCAGTGCCTTTTATGAGTTAGTTTCTGGAGCAGCATCCCGTTACTTCTTTTCTTTTCATTAGAAGCAAGTCACAAGTGCAGCTCATACTCAAGGCGAGGGTTTCACCTTTTGAAGACAGTGGCAAAGAATTTGTGGACATATTTAATCCACCCTCCATTACCATTGGCAAGACCATACATGAAGCAGCTTATATGATTCTGGGCACTAAAATTTAAGAGAAGCATATAACCCTGCAGTTTTTCTTGATAACACCTATCATTGTTGTCATCTTTTTGTGTGACTATGTACACAATATTTTTCTCTCCTCCTAGATTGTAAGTTTCCTTAGGACAGGAATGTAACCTATTTTTCTCATCACCTTGTTCTCAAGGTCTAGTTTACTGCTTGACACAAAGCAAGTGCACAATAAACATTTATTGAATGTTGAAAGAGTTCACTGGACAAAGGTCCAAGGGCACTCTTCATGCCACATGAGGAATAGCTGGAGTAAATTGAGACTTAGCCTGAGAAAAGGCTTACTGGGGAACATGAGAGCTCTCTTCAATCCTGCAAAGTAGAAGAGATTCATTATGGATACCACCAAGGGAGAGAGTTGCAATTAACTGGTGGAAGCTCCAAGGTAACAGATTTTTATCTGACTATAAGGAACAACTTTGTAACAACCAGAAATATTTTACAATGGCTAGAGGGCTTAAGGAGGGACTAAGTTGAGTGCCTGCTGAAAGATCACTTGTTGGGAATATTACCAAAAAAAATGAATATATTAGATAGGGTGTGGGATCAGGTGACTTTTATGGAACTCTGAGATTATATGATCTGTGATCTCAGATTTATGCTAGTTTACCTAATTTTAAATGTCAAAACAAGCAAACAATACACTCTCTGCCTGTCCCCTGTGGTAAACATCAGTTGCTTTATTTATCTAGCATGTACCCATTTCTTTTTGAAAATGTATCCTCCCTTTGTTTTGAGGGACTGCTCTACCCGCCAACCTTGTGATTTTAATGGGCACTGCTAAGCAGAGTACTCTGCCTCTTGCCTCCAACTAAAGTAGGGATGTGACCCCACAGATCCATCAGAGTGTTACAGGGACTTTTCTATTGGAATCGTCATCTCTGGTGTGAGAGTGGGGAGGATGTGAGCCTGGGAAATGATGGCAGATGTATTGCAGCTTCATGAATGACATGAACCCAGAAGGGAGAAACAGAGATGCAGACGGAGAATGAGATGAACTTCTAGTTCCTGTTGCCAAATGTTTTTGAGTCTCCCTGTCACACCTGCTTTTTCGGCAGTTTGCTTTCCTGAACCAATAAAGTCTCTATTTTTGTCCAGAGACTTTCATATTGCATTTCTGTCACTTGCAATCAAAATCCTGAGCAGCTGCTTCTTCTCTCCTGACTTCTCTATTTCTGTTAATGATACTGTTCATTATCAAGCTGTGAAACCCCCAAGACTTCTTTTCCTTGCCTCTGAGAGTCTTGCCAGTACCACGTGCTGTGAATTCATCCTTCACCAAGTCATGAAGTTGAATGCCTGAAAACACTGCTTTGGACAGTAACTTGCTCCAAAACCTCCAAGAATATATACCTTATTCAAATTCTGCTCAGACTATGGAGTGATAAAATGAAAGTTTTTACAGGATGTCATCAAACTCCTTGCTAATTTTTTTCTAATATATAGTTTCCTCTCCCTTGAATGTCCTACCTACTTCTCGCATGAATCTCACCCCGCCTTCAAAGTTGAGGTTGAATCCCACCTTCTTTGTGAGGCTTTCCTGAGCATCCACCCCAGGTCAAAATAATCTCTCCTCCTTCTGGACTTTTGGAATATTTTGTCTCCTCCAGTCATTTGTCAATTTAATTATATACAAATCTCCTATTATTGCCTTTTGTCTTTATGTCCTATTTTTCCAATTACACTAAGATCTCTGAATATGAGAGTGGTGCCTTATACATCCTTGCATCCCTACAATTGTTGGTGTAGAACTAACTTGTACAAAATAAGTTTATTCATTCATTTATCAAATATTTATTTGGGTATCTGTGATGTGTCAGGCACTATTCTCAGCTCTGGAGATATAACTGCAAATAAAACAGTTGGAAAAATAATACCTCTATCATCAAAAAGAACACAAATAACAAATGTTGCTGAGGATGTGGAGGAAAGGGAACCCTCGTGCACTGTTGGTGGGAATGTAAATTGGTGCAGCCACTGTGGAGAACAGTATGGAGGTTTCCCAAAAAAGTAAAAATAGAACTACCATATAACCCAGCAATTCCACTCCTGGGTATATATTCAAAGAAAAGGAAAACACTAATTTGAAAAGATACATGCACCCCAATGTCCATAGCAGCATTATTTACAACCGCCAAAATATGGAAGCAACCTAAGTGTCCATCAACAGATGAATGGATAAAGAAGATGTGATAGGACTTCCCTGGTGGTGCAGTGGTTAAGAATCCATCTGCCAACGCAGGGAACACAGGTTTGATCCCTGGTCCAGGAAGATCCCACATGCCACAGTGCATCTAAACCCATGTGCCATAACTACTGATCCTGCATGCCACAACCACTGAAGCCAACATGCCTAGAGCCCGTGCTCTGCAACAAGAGAAGCCACCGCAATGAGAAGCCAGCACACCAAAACCAAGAGTAGCCCCCCCTTGCTGCAACCAGAGAAAGCCCACACAGTAACAAAGACCCAACACAGCCAAAAATAAATAAATTTATTTTTAAAAAAGATGTGATATATATAAACAATGGAATACTACTCAGCCATAAAAAAGAATGAAATCTTGCCATTTGCAGCAGCACGGATGGACTTGGAGGGCATTATGCTAAATGAAATAAGTCAGACAGAGAAAGACAAATACTGTATGATATCACTTATATGTGGAATCTAAAAAATGCAACAAACTAGTAAATATAACAAAAAAGAAGCATATTCACAGGTATAGACAAAAAAACTAGTGGTTACTAGTGAGGAGAGGGAAGCGGGGAGGAGCAAGATAAGGATAAGGAATTAAGAGGTACAAACTACTATGTATAAACTAAATAAACTACAAGGATATATTGTACAACACAGGGAATATAGCCAATATTTTATAATAAATATAAAGGGAATAAAACTTTTAAAAATTGTGAATCACTATGTTGTACACCTGAAATTTAGATATTGCACATCAGCTATACGTCAGTTAAAAAAAAAAATTCTACCCTTGGCGAGCTTGTATTTTAATAGAACACTAACAGAAAATAAGTTATCAAGGGCAATTATATTAAAAAAATACAGCTATGTTTATTAAGCCATAATGGAAAATTATATATGACATGGAGTATGTTAAACAGTGCTAAGTGTTGTTGACAAACAGAACAGGGATTGAATTGTGTGGTGGAGGATGTTACAAGTGCCCCCAAAATGTGTATTGATTGATTTTCCCCCTCAGATATTTATTTAAATTATTTTCACCAACTTTGCAAATCTGTTTGATGAGGTCACACTTCCCTTACCATAACACCTGTGGAATCTGGACGCTGTTCCTTTTCAAATATTTCCTCTATTCATTTTTCAATTATTTTTTAGAGCTGTAATTAATCATTTCTTTAACATTTTGTAAATGTATTCTTAAAGTTGGCCCTAAGATCTCTAAGAGCAGGGGTTGCAAACCTGAATGCTCCCAGGGCCAGGCTGAGCAAGGGGAACAAAGAGTGGGAGCCTTATTTTGTTGCCAGGCAAGATTTCAGGCCCAGTGTCGCCAGATGTTTCAAGTGAAACCAGAAATCAGATGCTGAAATCTGCCAACTAATCACATTAAAAAAATATATTGTGCAGGCCAAACAGGACAGCTCTCTCTGAGTCTGGCCTACTGGCTTCCTATTTGTAACTTTTGACATGGGGAATATTGCCTACGCTCACCACTTCTGCACTGATCACTCCTGCTTTGGGGGGACACTTGCCTTAATCAAAGGCTAGATTTCATAATATTATTGTGCATGACTCTGGCAGTAACTGTCAGTAACGCATGTGGGGACATACTGGCTGTAATAACTTAAGAGCCAGTGTTTTCTATTAACACATTTCATATTCCTCAGTCCAAGTTTCCTTCTCATAGGATTAAAGAGTCAGAAGGGAGCTTGCAGAAGCAGGGCTGAGGATTGGGGTTGGGGGTGGAGGTGTCCTCTCTTTCAGCCCCTCACCCTTCTTTCCTAGCAGATGCTCGTTCAGGCTCATCCTGAGATTTGCCACAGGTAGGCAGCTCACTGTCCACCAACAATGGGTGGACGTAACACATCAACACAGGCCACTTGCAATTCACATGCAGTGATCCTGACCTTGTTCTTCTCAACAGCACAAAATAAGTCTACTCAGTCAAAATCATAAGGACAAAAAAGTAGAATGTGGTTGCCAGGGGCTGGAGGGAGTGAGGAATGAGGAGTTACCATTTAATGAGTGCACAGTTGTGGTTTGGGAAGATACAGTTCTACAGATGGATAGTGCTGATAATTGCACAGCAATGTGAATGTCCTTATTGCCACAGAACTGTACACTTAAAAATGGTTAAAATGATCAATTTTATGTTATGTATATTTTACCACAATAAAAACAAATGGCTTTTACGAACGAGCAAAATAGACTCCTATCCATGTGTCGGTATTTCAGAGTTCATAACATTTATTTTATTTAAGACCCAGCCTATTATGCTGCTAATACTGCTAAAATAAAATTAAGTCTACTCTCTTTTTCACATGCCATGATGATCTGCAAATGATTGACAAGCAATGCGATACTAGACCTGGGAAAGTAGTTTGGAGTGGTGCCGTGTTCCAGATGCAAGCCAGGAAAACAGGGAAAGGAGAAGCATGGACTGAGGAAGGAGAAAAGAGGAAAGAAGTAAAATAGCTAAGAATGGGAGATGGTAGGAGAATTTAGCCCAGACAGAGGAAGAAAGAGGCATATAAGAGTTATACTGGGGCACACTTCTTAGATGCAAAGGATGCAAGATAAAGGGAGAGGATAGAGAAGCTGGACTTATTAGGAAGACAGGACAAGGGCTGGGACTCAGATTAAGCAGGGCAACATTGGAGAGATACAACCATGAGAACTGCAACCATGGCAGGCTAGACTAGTGAAGGAAGCCTGTAACTCTAATTCTCTCCTGCGTGCCTCATGGAGCCAAGACGTCCTCATTCTACAGCAAAGTTGCTGTGCATATGTTGGTGGAACATGCCATTATGGGCACCTGGGGTGCCAGAAAGATGTATGGGGACAAGGCTCTAGGTTGAAATCTCAATAGAATAAGACCCCTTAAGAGAGTATACATAAAAGGATATTATAGGAGACTATATAAGGTGTTTGTCAGGGTTCTGGCAGGAAACAGATGGAATGTAATAATTTGTCATGTCAGGGTTAAGAGAATCAACAAGGGACTATTGGTAATAGAATGCCTTTACTACCCTTAAGCCTGAAGGAGCAAGGGAAGGAATGGTGTTAGTGGTTACCAGTAGGAGAGGGGCTGAAAGCATTTCCAACTCCTACACTAAGCCTCAGTTTCCTAATTTTAAAAATAACTATTTATTTCAGACTATCACTGGAAAGAAAAAACAAAGTAAAAATAATTAACATTTGTATAGCACTTGGGACATACCAGACATTGTTTTGAGCACTTTACATATATAAACTCTTTAAAACCTCACAAGAACTCTATGCTGTAGGCTCTATTGTTATCTACATTTTAGAGACAAGGAAAGAGAAATTAGGTTATTTGACTAAAGTCACAGAACTTGTAAATAGCAGAGCCAGTATTGGAATCCTGGTCGTCTAACTCCAGGGTCTGTCTACTTATAAAGCGCTTAGCATTGTAGCACAGGGTAGGCATCCGAAACGTCTCAGCAATACTGTTGATGATTAGGTGCCACAGGAATGCCTAGAAAAGGATGCAAGGGCACATCTGTTTGGTGGCTTGGAGGGTGGTTCTTTTCTAAAGTCTAGTTTAAAAATGGAAGGACTTCCCTGGTAGTCCAGTGGGTAAGATTCCACGCTCCCAACGCAGGGGGCCCAGGTTCAATCCCTTGTCGGGGAACTAGATCCCACATGCATGCTGCAGCTAAGAGTCCTCATGCTGCAACGAAGACCCGGAGCAGCCTAAATAAATAAATATTAAAAAAACAAATGTGCACCTGGAACCCCAAATGAAAAACTGAAGGAGAGGCAGAAGTTCTGGGGTCAATCTGATGACATTTCAAAAGCCACCCCAAGATTCTATTCCTTAGGTCTGTTCTCATTCTTGGGTTTCTGTTTCCCAGTGGCTATACTTCCATCTCTCTGGAGCCAGGGTTTTTTCCCCCTTCTGTAAGGGAGCAGGACCCTATGGGGCCTTCCCGGACAAACCCCTGCTCCCGTGTCCTGTGCTTTAGCTCCTCTCTGAAGTACCTAGGTAACAGTATCTGATGCACATTTCCTGAGTTGTTTTACAGATGCTAAAACCACCACTAAATGATGACCATGAGCACGCAGCCCCCAGACCTACTGGAGCCTGAGGATTGATAATGTGACACTGCCCTGTTACCTCACCACTCATCATCAACCAATCAGAGAATTGTCCGTGAGCTGATCACAAACCCTGTGGCTGCCCTCCCTCACCTGGCTTTTAAAAATGCTTTCCTGAAACCAATCAGGGAGTTGGAGTGTTTTGAGGACTAGCTGCCCTGGACTCCTTGCTTGGTGCATGGCGCTTTCCTTCACCACAACCCGGCGTCAGTAGATTGGCTTTACTGTGTGCAGGAGAGCAGACCCAAGTCTGGCTTGGTAACACTTCCTCCACCAAGCTTCCCCCTTGTAGAACAGAGAACATGAGAACATGAGAACATTTCCTTTTTTTTTTTTTAATTTGTCAAAACATTTCAAGCATTTAATATCAAATTTGGCCAGTAGGTGTCAGTATCTATCACAAAATGGGTGATTGCTTACGCCATCTTTACATTTAAACTCAAAGATGAATTTTTTTTTTTAAGTTTTATTTACTTTTGGCTGCGTTGGGTCTTCATTGCTGCACGCGGGCTTTTCTCTAGTTGCGGCGAGCGGGGGCTACCCTTTGTTGCGGTGCGCGGGCTTCTCGTTGTGGTGCCTTCTCTTGTTGTGGAGCACAGGCTCTAGGTGTGTGGGCTCCAGTAGTTGTGACTTGCAGGCTCTAGAGCACAAGCTCAGTAGTTGCTCTGCGCCATGTGGGATCTTCCCAGACCAGGACTCGAACCCGTGTCCCCTGCATTGGCAGGCTGATTCTTAACCACTGCACCACCAGGGAAGTCCCAAAGATTAAATTATGTAAAACCGATTTCCATTTCCAGACTTCCATTTTGCTGGATATATGTACAGAAATTACTTTTTTTTTTTTTTTTTTTTTTTTTTTTTTTTATGGTACACGGGCCTCTCAGTGCGGCGGCCTCTCCCGCCGCGGAGCACAGGCTCCGGACGCGCAGGCTCAGCGGCCATGGCTCACGGGCCCAGCCGCTCCGCGGCACGTGGGATCCTCCCGGACCGGGGCACGAACCCGTGTCCCCTGTATCGGCAGGCGGACTCTCAACCACTGCGCCACCAGGGAAGCCCCAGAACTTACATTTTAAACGTTAAAAAATGTAAGGAAAAGTTTGAAGATAAAAGCTGCCTGCTTGATGAAAAGATTAATAATTTTCATGTAAGATCATCAATTCATTGGTCCATCAGTCATTTATTGACTACCGTAATCTGTAATAAAGAAGAAGCAAGGGCTTCCCTGGTGGCGCAGTGGTTGAGAATCTGCCTGCCAATGCAGGGGAGACGGGTTCGAGCCCTGGTCTGGGAAGGTCCCACATGCCGCGGAGCAACTAGGCCCGTGTGCCACACTACTGAGCCTGCGCGTCTGGAGCTTGTGCTCCCCAGCAAGAGAGGCCGAGACAGTGAGAGGCCCACGCACCGCGATGAAGAGTGGCCCCCACTCACCGCAACTAGAGAAAGCCCTCGCATAGAAACGAAGACCCAACACAGCCAAAAATAAACAAACAAATAAATAAATTTTAAAAAATACAATTAAAAAAAAAAAGCAAGACTCTTGTAGCATAGGATCCTGCAAGCTATAGGATACTGAAGTTTCAAATGATGTATTTTGGCTACTGGTGCCCCTTTTGGTAGATGTTTGCCTTAGTTCTGGTGTTTGCTCCTGCCCCAATCTATAAGTATTTTGCACAACATACCAAGTGTGCCCTATTTAAGAAAATGGAGCATATGAAAATCTGGATCATTGGACTAAAACATCCATTGAGCACCTATTTTCTGTTCCTTGATGACACCTTGGGCAGATCCCAAAGCTTCCTATTCACACTCAGGTATTAAAAAGCCAAGCTGGGTCCAGCCCAATGAGAAGCTTCAGTTTCATATCCAACTCAACGCTCCGTCCCTCCTCCCCAGCTTGGGTATGACCAAGGGGGCTTGCAAGGGGTAGGGGACATGTCTACTATAGGGGAGCAAAATATGCCATTCCAAAATGTGTCTCTTTGGCAAGCAGATTATTTAGAGCTGAAAACAATCAAGGCTCAAAAGACTAAAACAAACAAACAACAACAAAAACACACCTTTGATCTTTCCCCTAACTGCGTAAAAGAATTTAGATAGAGGACCTGTTCCAGGCAAGGAGCTATCACCATAGATCATTACAGTATGAACTAGGTATGAGATATTTATTGTAGGAACTATGGTTGTAGATAGGGAGGAACGGAGCAGTCTGTTAAAATTCCTCTCTATGTCCCACTGTTTCTGCATAGCCAAGCAAATTTTTTTTAATTAAATTTTTTTTCAAGCAAACATTTTTTTACTGAATATTTATTTTTACATCTTCATGTCAATTGCCTTCCTCCCCTTTGAAGTCCCAAACCACTTTTGTGTATCCCCTTTTGTCTTTAGCTGAATATGAGTGTTTCAGCCATTTTGGTGAGTTAGTTTTCCTGGGTCTCTCCCATGTATACACGTTATTAAACTTTTGTTTGATTATCTCCCGTTACGCTGTCTCATGTCAATTTAATTCTTAGACCAGCCAGAAGAACCTAGACAGGTAGAGGATAATTTTTTCCTCCACAACACTACTCTCACTCCTTCCCACTCTGCTTCTGCATCCACCAGAATTGGAGAAGGCAGAGGAGGGACTAAAGAGAGAAAATAAAAACCTCTGTAGCAAAAGAGGCCCTGCAGAGTCTCTGTACTGCATAGATGCTGCACATCTCATCAGCCAGAACTTAGCACATCTAGGTGCAGGGGAGGATGGGAAATGTAGTCTCTATTCTGAATGACCACGCACCCAAGGTTAGGGGATGTTTTCCAGCATAACATTTTCCAACCATCACCCTCAGCCCCTTCTGGGCTGCGGGTCCTCTCACCGGCAGGCAGCTGCCTATTAACGGTACCAATGAGAAGGCTTAAGTTCTGCTAAATTTGTGGAATCAAGTGCCTCACAGGAAATACAAACATCCTTGCTTGAGAAGCTTCCGCATCCCTCCTGTAGGGTACTTCTACTACTCTGGGAATATTTTTACTCCTAATTTAGGCTTTAGGGAATGATGACATAAAAGTAGCAGGACCTCTTGGATTCCTCCTAGTTCTATGAATGTACCTAGCACCTATTTCCCTCAGCTTTAGGGCTTTATGCACAATCCCAAGACAACACGGAAAGTTCCATTCAATATCCTGTGACCCAAGGTCCTGTAAGAAAATATCAGATATGGAAATAAAGACCAGCCAAGTGAGAAAAGCAAAGGCTCTTTAGTCAGAGCTTGCTATAGCAAGGGAGTCAGCCATTGTCACTTGTGTTTTGGCAGAAACTCAAAGGCAGGCAGAGGAGTGGGAAAGCTTTTTAGGGGGAAAAAGGAAGACTTCAGGTATGCTCTAATTGAAGGATGTTGACACGAGGAAGCTGTAGGCTGCCTACCCAGAAGTAGAACGTCCTGTGTGACTAGTTAAGGGCAGATATTTGGTTTTCTCTGATAGCTCCTAAATTGGAATTTATCTTTCTCTGATAGATTCCTAGTTGGATAAAAATTAGGAAAGTTGTCAGTTATTAAAATCAAGTTCTGGCCATTTGGGGCCGATTCTGACAGAGGTTATTGTTTAGCTTCCTGGATTGTCATCAGAGAAAGCAAACTGGCTTCTTGCAAGTCTGCCTTATAGCAGGCTGGCTTCTTACACTGCTTATTGTAGATAAGGGGTTGGTTTCCTGAGCAGATTTCTGCAGATCGTTCTATTTTTATATATGGTCAGGCTGCTATCTGTATATTTGGTCCCTCAGTAGCAAGAAGTAAGCTTGGTTTTGCTTTATCAACTATCGTAGTACCTCATATTTATACCATGTTTTACATGTTATAAAGTACATTAATGTGTATCTCCAAGACTAATAAGTGTAAAAGGTCTGTGGGACAATGTTATCTTCACTGTAAAGCTGAGAAATGGGCTCAGAAAGGTCAAATGACTTTCCACAATCACAAAGCTGCTAAGGAGATAAGTAGCATTGTAAGCAGATAGGGTAAGGAGTCCCCAGAGAAAGAAAACCAGGCATGGCTTTCTTGACATAAAAGAAGCCATTTTGGGCCTAAGCCATTTTGTGATCTAAGGCTGGCCACACTGCTTGCCCTTGAACAGGTCCCAGTAATTAATGATCTTAAGGGAACAAAAGAATTCGAAAGCCAATGACTGTTATCAGGCAAGAGAAGAAACAATAGCAAAGATAATATATCAGTTGTAAAGACTCCCAGTTCTGTTTCAGTGGTAAAGATTAGCCTGAAGTCCTCAAACAACAGATCGGCTGGAACCTAAGGGATGATGATGTTGACCTTTTCTGGCCCTGGTGACTTCAATCAACTAAAGCTTGGACTCTGTTGACCACCCAAGCTCCTTCAGTAATATGCATATACCCTTAGTTTGAAACTTCCCCAATTTTGCTATCTGGGGAGACACTGATTTGGGAAAGGTCCCCGGTGTTCTCCTTACTTCTTGCAAGTGATAAATCCTTCCTTCTCCTGCTCTTTGGCTTGGTTGTGTCTTTTGGCTCAACACCCACTAAGAGACAAACACTGTTTTTCAGTTAACAACATGGTGACCATTTTCCTAAGACTGTCTCAGTTCATTTGTCCTGACATCCTATACAGTTAGCAGTCCCTTTTACTCTTAAAAGTACCCTGGTTTGAACAATAAATCATCTGACTATATTATCCTACCCAGCTGGGACTTGAACACACGACCTCTGAGTTCCATAACCACTGCTCTGTTCACCAGGTTTTATTAACCCCAGCCTCCCTAGTCACAGTCTCTCCCACCTCCAGGCCTTTGCCAAGGCCACTGAGTAGACTCCAGTCCAGTGATTTGTATAAACAAAAGTTCTTTTGAAATCTGCCGCATTGCCCACTGGTTGATAAAGGTCAATCACAAAAAGCTTCTATTAAGAGATAATTAGCAAAATGAAAATAGAAATGTGAAAATAAGACTTGGCATTTAGTAGTTTAATATCCCTAAAACAACCGTCTGCAGCAGCTTGAATGTTTGTAATAAATGGGAGGGAAGGAGGCTGTGCATTGGTGTCGATGTTTAACATCTCCCTCAGGTCAAGCTTTACTAAACTGAGGCCTCTGGATTTTAAAATCTCATTGAATCCTTTAAAATAACAAAAATTGGAAATTCCCTGGAGGTCCAGTGGTTAGGATTCTGTGCTTTCACTGCTTAGGGCCTGGGTTCAGTCCCTGGTCAGGGAACTAAGATCACACAAGTTGTGGGGTGGGGTCAAAAAAAAAAAAAAAATTGTGTAAATGAACTGGTTACAAACTCATTCAAGATTATTTCCCTTTAACAGTACTTGGAGCGGAAAGTCAGCTAATTCAGTTAATTAATTCTTCCTTTCTTAAGCTGAATGTCTGATTGCCTTAAGCAACCCTACAGAGAGGCTTTTTTCCCCTGGAACAAGAAGCTGGCTGCATAGTTTATGTTAATGCAAACCAGCAGGTGGCAAGCAACTGCTCTTTGGAATGAAGGCATTTGGCCACTTTGAGACTATTGTGATGCAATAGTGTCTGGATTTGAGAAAAAGGAACCGCTGAAGCAAGAAATAAATTGGTCACCCTGTGATACCTTTGTGCTCTTTGGGTTCTCCAGCCCGACAAAGCCCTCAGCCAACCTCCCTCTCCAAATTCTCCTCTCTGCTGTGATCCTTGAATTAGCAAGGATCCTTTAAATTGGTGTTAAACCACCCCTACTCCCAAAACTTTTCATAAATCATTCAATGCAGAAATTATTCACAGCAGGACATGAACCTCTCTTGAGCTCAGCTTTAATCTTACATCACTGTTGGAATTGCAAGAGACAATCTGGTCCATTCTCCTAATGTCTGGCAAGGAAGCTCATAAAGGTGGTATGCGCATTCTATTGAGTTTATCTGGGTCTCTATGGATGAGATGAGTGTCAGAGTTGGGATGTTCTGAAACTTCATTTGGGTGTCCCTTGTTTGGACCTTGGGACACATTTTCTTCTGGAAACATACTTGTTTAAATGTTTACTGGGTTCTCAGGCCAGTTAAAAACCCGTGTCACTGTTATAATTGTAGGAGGGCAAAATTTGCCACGCCAAAGACATGTGTCTCTTTAGCAGGTGGATTATTTTAGGCTGGTTATTTTTAAGTTAAAAGAAGCCTCAGGTAGTCTTTCTTTTTTACCTCCCCCTTAACTGCCTAAATTAATTTAGATAAAGGGCGTGGTCCAGGAAGAGCACTCTCACCAGAGATATCTGCAAAGAATGTGGGCTGGGCGTGGTAGGGAAAACTTGGAGGGCCTACAGACCAAAGTCCTTCCTGTGTCCATTGTCTCTGCAAAGCAGAGCAAACCTTTGTTTACGAAACATTTGTTTTCTCAGCTCCAGGTTAATTGCCTTCCTCCCCTCTGAAGTTCCAAACTCTTACCCACGTCTCTCAGATGGTGTCAATCAAAAACTAATGCAAGGACTTCCCCTGTGGTCCAGTGGCTAAGACTCTGCGCACCTAATGCAGGGGGCCCGGGTTCAATCCCTGGTCAGGGAACTAGATCCCACATGCTGCAACTAAGAGTTCACGTGCCACAACTAAAAAAAGATTCTGCGTGCCCCAACTAAAAGATCCCGCATGCCGCAACGAAGATCCTACACTCAGGAATCCCGCGTGCCACAACTAAGATCCAGTACAGCCAAATTAAACAAAAACAAAAACTAATGCAGGTGGCTGCAACTAAGAAAAGATTTTATTTGGGTTCTTAAGAATTGCAATTCAGCAGATACAGATAGGGTAATCCCCAAAATGTCACCAAGTCCAACCTCGTACCTCTCCCCGCCTGAGACAGGCCAATGAATCGAGAGCCGAGCTGTTGGGGCAAGGAATAGCCACTTCATCCAGAAAGCCAGCAGACCAAGAACATGGTGGACCTAACGCCGTAAAGAACCATCTCACCCAGGTTTGGATGCTAGTTTCTTTTATGGAACTAAGAGGGGGAGCTGAAAAGGTAGAGTAAAAAAGGCGATAAGTTGCTGTAAATATTTCCTGGTTCCGGCCAGACTCTGGAAAGTATGTGTTAAATTCTTCTTTCTGGCAGCCATTCACAGGTGACCTGGTTAGGATGTTTCCTGTGAACTAAACAAAGGTATTTTAAGTTAAGGCTCAGGCATGGGAGGCAGAGTTCCTGGAGATGGGCCATTATGTGTACTTTAAGCTATAGGCAACAACTCTATTTTTTATTTATTTATTTTTTAAATTATTTTTGGTTGCGTTGGGTCTTTGTTGCTGCGCATGGGCTTTCTTTTAGTTGCGGCAAGCGGGGGCTACTCTTCGTTGTGGTGCGCAGGCTTCTCATTGCGGTGGCTTCTCTTGTTGCGGAGTACGGGCTCTAGGCGCACAGGCTCAGTAGTTGTGGCGTGTGGACTTCAGTAGTTGTGGCACGCAGGCTCTAGAGCACAGGCTCAGTAGTTGTGGGCACGGGCTTAGTTGCTCTGCAGCAGTGGGATCTTCCCGGACCAGGGCTCGAACCCGTGTCCCCTGAATTGGCAGGCGAATTCTTAACCACTGCGCCACCAGGGAAGCCCCTAGGCAACAACTCTTTAGTGATTAACTTGTAGCAAAAGCAATAGAATACAAAGGTTAAAGTACAAGTAACAGATCCAGTATGGAGTCAGATTTGTTCTTACCTATCACAAAAAGAGTATTCTGGGGAAGAGAATGAGTACGGGGCTTATAAAGACAAAAATCCACAAGGCTGTTAAAGTTGCTTGGTGATAATTGTGATTCTGACACAATTCAGAAAATATTTGTCCTTAAGTAATCACAAGTTGTTTAATGGTAGGGGTCCAATAAGTAGATAGACTGTCATAGTTATTTTAGGATAAGGGTCTGATAAGTATCTTGAGTTTCTAGCAGATGTTCTGGATACTTTCATTAGGATAATAAGCAGTCAAAAGGTCAGATTCCTCCCAGGCTGAAACACGTGCATAGGTCACACTTCTTCAGTAGCCTTCCAGCTCCATTGTAGACGGCTCTTTCAACGATACTGACTCCATTTTGATTTTCCTTTCACTCTGCCATATAGGCTTCAATCGCCTAGTGTGTCCTTGGTCTCTTTTTTTTTTTTTTTTTTGGTAGGGCCCCCATAAATGTGTGATGGAATTTGATTTTCTCCTGTTATTCTGTCTCATGTCAATTCTTAGACCAGCTGAAGAACCTAGAAAGGGTGGAAGGAAATTCTTCCCTTCCCCAACACAATCCTTGAAGCAGCCCAGGCCCTCCTAAAACTTGAGTGCTGGGCCTGACACAGGTTCCTAAGCTTTTCTGAAAGCTAAGGCTTGAGGTCTATGGAGAACTTTAAATGAGCTAGGCTGTAGGGAAAGAGGCTTAGGCTGATGGAGGAGCCAAGATTGGGGCATCGCCAGGAGGCTTAGGGGAAGACTAGAAGAGAAGGTGTCTGTGGGGGAGCTTTGGCCATTGTGGATGGGAGATGGGGAGAAAGGGAGTTTTCAGGGATGGAAAGAGTCCATAATGAACTCAAGGGAGGCCAGTGATGGAGGAGGAACAAAGGTTATTTTACAAGCAGTTCCTTCATAAATTAGGTAATCTGATAAGTTGTGAAATGCCTGTATGAAATTGGGGTAGTGTTTTGGAAGGGGTTCTCTTTTTTATAGCAAAAGAGATGCCAGGAACTCCCCTACTCTCCTCTAGAGTAAATCACTGGATTACATCAGTGTATCAATTGAAGGCAGCCTTCTCACAAGATAGCTATGGGTCCCCAAGGTGGCTGATGCCAGATGCCAGTCTTCTACAGGTTGACTTCCCCCAGGAGGTGCCTGGATATGTGAGCTGAAAGCACTGAGCATCAGCTCTCTTGGAATCCCAGGTGTGGGGCATCCTCGGCTGAGCTGGGCTCTGCCTCCAGGACCTCCTGAAGTCTTGGTTGAGATCTGGAACACATTGACATCATGGCAGTGAGAGGCCAGCATGACCCCTTGGACTTTATAACACCTATTTTCAATGCTGATGCCCTTGACAGTGAAAAGCCATAGCTTGCTGGACTCACTAGATTCTGGGATGGTTTTAAAATATAAATTTTATTATTGTTCAGGAATGGGGAGGCCAACAGATCAGGAGAGGATTGCTGATGAAATGATTATTACAGTTCCCAAGAGGAGTGGGGGTGGCTTACCATAGTGGTGGGGAAGTACCAGCATTGGTTAGAAGAAAAATGAACTTGAGAAAAATATGGGCAAGAGGCTTTATTGTGGTTTCTGTGGAAAGAAATAGACAAGGCAGTGTAAGCAGGCTGAGGACTGGCTACTTGAATAATTTCAATGGTCTCTGGGTGTTCTGTAGTTGTCTAGTACTGGCCCTGGGGTGATTAGGGCAGGGGAATAGTGGCCCTGAGGATGAGAGCCTGATAGAGTAGGTGGGAGGGGGTAGGCTCTGGATTGGTTAGTTGGCATATGAAAAGTACTAATCCCAGCTAGTCTTTACTATCTCTAGGAATTGGCTAGCCCTTGGAGGGGCAGCCATCCAGGATCAGCAAGGTCCCAAGATGTCAAAGCATTGGAAATGAAAATAAAAAAGCATGATTAGAGTGTGGAAGCTACATGGGCTTCCTTTTTGGCTGAAGTGAGATGCCCCCACCCCTACTCACCACTCTCCGCCATGGTTCTTAGATAATTTAGGGTAGGAGATACTGTGCTTCTTGATAGTAAGGCAGATGGGGCCTCAAGCAAATAATTAGAAAAGTGGTAGAGATGTGATCATGTTTGATCTCCAGATTTGTGAAGCATTCCATGCTAGTTATAGTAGTGAGAACTCAGTTGATTAGGCTCAAATATACAGAAGGAATTTTAAACAACTTCTATTTTAAAACGTCTCTGCAGCTCTCATTATCCTAATAAAATGAAAGCAAAAGGGAAATGGATGAATATTTAACTCAATTTAAAATGTATTAGCCTGGGCAGACATAGGGTTCTTTGGATAATTCTTCAGACGCTGCACGCTTTCAAAGATCTACAACTGATGGGGCTCAAACCCTGCAATAAACATATGAAGGCTATCAGAATATGCCATTCCAAAATATGTCTCTCTAGGATGTGGATTATCTTGAGCTAAAGGCCATTGAGAACCAGCATACAAGGAAGAGCTCTTTACTTCCCTTTAACTGCCTAAAAATAGAGTATAAATTTCTTCTTTTGTAAAGGAAATCTACATTTGTATATATATTCCATATAAAGATGTCTCCATACCAGGAAGAGAGCGACTCCCAGAGACAACTCTTATTACCTGAGAGACTCTTATCTGCATAACATCCGTCAGAAGCACAGCGAAGGAGTGATTAGCCCTAGCTCTCCCCTGAGTGAAGTAGCCCCCTACTCTACCACCAGTAGGACCCAGAAGCATGTAGCTGAATAGTTGAGACACAACGCTTATTACAGGAAAAAACACCAAGAATGAAATGTGAAGGGAGAAGCAAGGCCAGATCTTGGAGAACAAAGGTGGGGCAGGTTGGGGAAGTGGTTCAGAACTCCATTTCTGAATGCAGGGGGAGCCCTGAGATGCTGTTTTCAGTCAGCCTTTGGGACATGCTTTAAGGATGTGTTTGATGGTTGACAGTGACTGATTAGGGCTAGACATGGCCAAACCCCTCAAAATCTTATTCTAGAAAAAATCTTCTAGAAAAATACTGTCAATAACAGAAAATGTGTAGTGATAGCAAGTTTTAATTGAAAACCTAAGGTCCAAGGCCTGGTAGAACTGGGCTGGAGGGAATTAACAGGAATAATAATCCCATCAAAATATTTATTGAGAGTTTACTAAACTTGACATACATAATTTCATTCAACCCTCAACCAAGTCTAAGAAGTAGTTATGATGATCTCCTTTTATAGATGGGAAATCGAGGCTTAAAACTATGAAAGACAAAATGTAGTGGACAATTAAGGATCTCGTTTTACCCAGGCTACTGCAATAGGGAGAAGGTTCATTAACACGGATGATCTCAATAAAGGGAAGGGGCCTGGAGTTTTATAGAAGCAGATAAATAAGCGAATGCCTCTTGGGAATCCTGGAAAGGGTGGAGATAGGTCTTGGAAGCTGCAAGGTCAGGTTGTCCTGTCTGAGATAGCCATTTCCTGGAATACAAAAAGGTGGAGGGATTTTGGAGTACCAAGAGATGGCAGGGGACTTCTTAACCCTCCATGTTTTCTCAGGGCTCAGGTAAAATTCAGTGCTCTCAAAGGTTGAGAAACATATTCAAAGTCAATCAGCCTGTAAGTGGCTCAGCTGGATTCAGACCCAGTCTGACAGGTAAAATCTGTTCTCAATTTGTGGCCAGAACATCAGTTAATGTAAATAGAAAGAGAGAGAGGGAGAGAGAGAGAAAGAGAGAGAGATTGAGTAGCATTCAGCCAGGAAAAGCCAGGCCAGGAAAGATTCCAGAGAGCAAGAAACAGCCCCAGTTATCCCATGAGCCTGGATGTTCTAATTAACTAGCTCTAGGATCAGTCTTTGAGGAATCCCACAAACCAGGGTCCAGGATGAGGGTCCCAGGTTGGGAAAGTGGGAACAAAGTCCCAGGCTTCCTATAGGCAAGAAGAACAATCAGAAACTGTCCAAGACCCCGAGATGGAGGCTGTCTCCGTTCTCCTTTCACCTTAGATACTCCTCTGGGCTTGTGCAGACATTGGGGCATATATGCAGGGGCCAGAGAGAGGCCTCTTCCCCTTCCGAGGAGCTCTTCAGGTGATCCTCGCAGCTAACTGGCAGAGCAGCTAGGCTGCTTCACATTAATTAGCCATCATTCTCATGCACTCATTAAGCAAGTTCAAGGAACTTTATCGCTTTGTTGACTGAAGGGTAACATGAAAATGAGTTTTTTACACTTGTGCAGCTTAATAATCAAAAGTCAGAGAGGTAGTTCTGTGCTTTCTCACTTGCGGGGCCTCAGATAAACTTTCCCTAGGGCTGCTAATGCCAGTACCGTCTCATTTAATACATACCGATTGAGCACCTTCAGTGTGCTAGCCACGGATGCAAGCTATTCAGTGATTAAAACAGAAAATATCCTTCCTTTTCTGGTGCTTACAAGCTAATGAAGGAGATAATGAACACAATTAAATAAGTAAATTATGGAGAATGATAAAACATGATATGAACTTTAGAGCAAGGTGAAGGGACTGGGAACTGCTGGGGGTGGGCTTTGCATTTTAGATAGGGTGTTTGGTTGAGAAGTACATGTGTGAGCCTTGCAGATGTAGGGGGAAGGATGCTTTGGACAGAGGGAGGTGCAAGTGTGTTAGGTGTGTTCACAGAACAGCAAAAAGGTCTGGTTGGAGCAAAGGAAGGAAGTATGAAATAAAATTCATATTTTCTAGCAAGACAAGAAAAATTTAAGCCTAAAATTTTTTTCTCTGCCCTTTCGCCTCCCCTCCCGCCTCTACTGTGCATTGTGTATCTGCATTATGCCTGGACCAAACCTCCCCCAACAGCAGAAATACCTGCTCAGCCATAAAGAACAACATTCTCCTAGCACCAACAGGACAACTTCT
The DNA here is from genome assembly GCF_951394435.1 of Stenella coeruleoalba. Classification (NCBI taxonomy): domain Eukaryota; kingdom Metazoa; phylum Chordata; class Mammalia; order Artiodactyla; family Delphinidae; genus Stenella; species Stenella coeruleoalba. Next base: position 32,932,174 of record NC_137162.1, read on the forward strand.
TAAAAGATAACATTCCTTCTTGATCTTATAAGGGGTCACGATGACCCACCACGTTGTACTTACAGATCTGGGTGTGCAAACTATCTATGTCATTTAACATACAGCCCTCTGTCTCAAAAACCTGTATAACTATGCGTTGACCTCTAATGGATGGATGGGTGGGACAAGTCTGAATTATGATGTAAAGTTTGAATTAGTGTTCCTAGAAGTTAGCAAAAATTGGGGAAATATTAAAATGCATCTTTACTCAATAATTCGACAGTGAACAAAACCCTAGGAGGCAGAAATTATCTGTCTGCAGTTGAAAGGATAAAGGAGGAGGAATGTGGAATAGGCAAAGAAGGCAATAATCCACCTGGATTATTACCAGGTGCACTAACATCCCCTCCTTTGGCTCCTGGGCTCACTAGGAAGCTCACTCCCAGTCTCTGGAACTGCCAGGCGTCATGGCCAAACCTGCTGGTGGGGGGAAGGTTGGGGGGAATGGGAGGTTGTGCCAGGAAGGCTTCTCAGAGGAGATGAAGTTTTTTTCTTTTTTTTTTTTATAAGTTTATTTATTTATTTATTTTTGGTTGCATTGGGTCTTCATTGCTGTGCATGGGCTTTCTCTAGTTGCGGTGAGCAGGGGCTACTCTTTGTTGCAGTGTGCGGGCTTCTCATTGCGGTGGCTTCTCTTGTTGTGGAGCACAGGCTCTAGGCGCACGGGCTTCACTAGTTGTGGCACGTGGGCTCAGTAGTTGTGGCTCATGGGCTCTAGAGCACAGGCTCAGTAGTTGTGGCACACGGGCTTCACTAGTTGTGGCACGTGGGCTCAGTAGTTGTGGCTTATGGGCTCTAGAGCACAGGCTCAGTAGTTGTGGCACACGGGCTTCATTGCTCCACAGCATGTGGGATCTTCCCGGACCAGGGCTCGAACCCGTGTCCCCTGCATTGGCAGGCGGATTCTTAACCACTACACTACCAGGGAAGCCCTCTTTTATTTTTTTGAGATATAATTCACCTACAGTGATATGCACCGAGTTTAAGTTATGGTTCATTGGATTTTGACAGAAAAGGTGAAATTTTGACTTGAGTCTTGGAAGGCTAAGGGTCAGGAGTACAGAGCACGTGCAAAGCCACAGAGAGCTAAGAGGGCATTCAGTTCCTGGTGGTGGTAGTTTGTACCAAGAATAACATGTTGCTTAGGTACGACCAATAGATAAGGCTGGAGAAAAGTCCACACATGTACATGCAAGAACTAGAAACTAGTTTACAGTTCAGAGTTTTATTGCTATTGTTGGGACCCAGGGTCAGCCACCCCAAAATGTGCCTCAATGGCACATTGATTATTTTGAATGAAAGTTACTTAAGAAATGGTCGGTGCAAGAGGGACATGCTACTCCTCCTCTCTGCCACCCTAAAAGCAGGAAATAAATCTCTCACGTGAAAGGCGCCCTCCCTGCATCTGGAGGTAGAAGGACACCCTTAAGGAATTTGGGGCTGAGAAGCCCAGATAAATAAACCTTGTTACCTTAATTTACTCCCTAAGCCCAAACTCTGTTTAGATTCTTCGCTAATTGAGCACCCAAAACCCAATGTTTCTTTGTCCTGTCAATTCCTCATAAATTTGTTTATTTGTCTAAAAAGTATAAAAAGCTGCCTGTTTTGGCCACTTCTTAGGTCCCATTTCTCTGAGACCTCTGGGCACAGGATTAAAATCTGTTTCTTTTGCTCCTGTTCATCTGTCTGTTAATTTTATTATTAGCCCAGCCACAAGAACTCAAGAGGGATCGAGGAGGAAATTTCTCCCTCCCTGACACCATTTTTGTGTGTAAAACCTTAACTCCCAATAGCAAGACCTCTGCCTTCTGCTTTCTCTTTGGAATTCTTTGACCCCTTCCATTTCATACGGTGCCACATCCACACAGCTGCAGGTGGTGTTGCTGAATTCCCACAAATGCAGGCTACTACATTACCCCCTACGTATTCAGCCAGCTGGCTTCCCAGCCAGTTTCTGACAGTGCAGAGTCATTTATTCTTGGGGACGTAAATATGCATATCAGCTGATCTGGGATTGCTATTTTTGGTTGTGAATAAGGACATCATTCAAGAGTTATGAGAAAGGACAAGATTTCTACAACATAAACACACCAGCCCCTCAGTGGAAGAGACATCCCAAACATAGTGAGAGCTGAGAAACTAATTGACCATGGTTCAGTTACTCAATACATATGAGTGCTTTCTATCTGCCTGGTGTGCCCCTACTTGCTTCCCAACTTCACTCAAATGGCGTCTCTCCTTGAGGCCTTTTCCGGCCTCCTCCTCCCGTGCACAGATTTCTCATGTACCCTTCTCTGCTTAGCTTTCTCCTTAGCACCCATCACAATCTAGCAAGAGCACACATTTTACTTATTCATTGTCTGTCTTCACCACTAAAATACAAGCTCCAAGAAGGCAGGTGTCTCTGTTTACTGCTATTTCTGCAGTATCTAGACCATAGCAGGCACTTAAAAGTATTTGTTGAATGAATGAGTTGTGCTAAGTTCTGTAAGCAGCAGAGGCTCTGAAATTGATGCACATTATCTAGTGATAGACAAAGACCCACAACTCAAATAACATTAGAAGGAAAGGAATGAAAAACAAATGAACAAAGGCAAACGTTTTAACATCAATAGTAGAAACCTAAATAGCCTGCTTTAAGCTAGTTAATCATCTAAGAAATTTGACAACCTCAACCAAATTCCTGAACATTTCTTTAAAAGGCACAGATAATTTAGCTGTCTCCTTCTTAAACGCAGGGTGTAATTATAGATGCATAGACTTTGGAAGGGTAAAGGATGTACAGGTCCTATTTGCCTATTTTTAGAAAAATTCTGCTCTTTGGAGAGTCAAAGAAATGACCTTTTGTGACATTCAAAACAGGAGAATTAGACCTAGAGATGCAGATAAGTAAAATTTTGAATATTATAATCTTATATGTTAGGAAGTGGTATGCAACTTCACTGACATCTGGGAGCTTTTATGATTCTACTTTCCAGGTCTTTTATCCTTGACTGAGCTCTGACTTCTTAGTGATTAATTGAATTTGATTTCTTCTCCACGTAAATTTTAACAAAATACTTCATTGAACATGCAGATTGTGGCAAGTTTTATTTAGTTTTAAAAATGAGTTTTTATTCATTAGAAAGACTCATTAAAGTCTACTTTTTCTGAGATAAAATTTAAGAGAAATACATGCATCTATCTAAAGATTTTTTTTCATGCTAAAGGCTTTCAAATGTAATGTTCATGAGTAATTATTACCTGTCACCTCTTGAATTTCTGTTGGGTATAGGCTGACTTGCTGATTTTCCCCTAAATGTCAAATCATAAAACCCTGTGCAACAATTTGGTAAAGACTTTGCAATGCTCAACCTTTGTCTTTTTCTCCACAGAACTTGTCAATGGCTTTTCAAATGTAGTTCAGAATTAACAAGACAGTCCACGTGAGCCCCAAGGAACAGTGCAAACTAAGGGTCCCTATGGCATAGATACTTCTATCATCATAGCATTTGTGCTGACATTTCTGTTATGGATTAACAAATATTCATCATGTTCAATGAAAAAAATGTAAGTTCATTCATCCATTCAACAACCATTTTATGGCGTACTTAAGGAATGCTAGGCGAGGGATTACAGCTGTGGACAAAACTGACAGACTCAGTTCTCATAGAATTTACATTCTCGTGAAGGCAAAGATAGCAAACAAGTAAATAAGTAAAAAGCAGCATAATTCTAAATATATGAGCAACACACTAAACAAGATGAAACAGTGTAATGTGATGGAGAGTGTCAGAGTAGGGAGGGAGCAATTTTAAAACTAGTGCTTAGCAGGACTTCCCTGGTGGTCCAGTGGTTAAGGCTCTGTGCTCCCAATGCAGGGGGCCCGGGTTCAATCCCTGGTAAGGGAACTAGATCCCACATGCCGCAACTAAGATCCCGCATGCTGCAACTAAAAGATCCCGCATGCCACAGCAAAGATCCCAAGTGCCACAACTAAGACCCGGCACAGCCAAATAAATAAATAAATGTTAAGAAAATTAAAAATAAAATAGGTGCTTAGGCGTGGCTTCTTTGTAGAGCTGACAGTGTGAGCTGAGACTTGCAATAACGTTGGTCTAGAAAGATGGGTTGAGAAGATGAACTGTCCCTCTTAGCATACCAAGGCTGGTAAATTACTATCAATGATCCGAACTTATTCTTCACTCTTCCCCACATGCACCTGCTGCTCTAGCCAGGTGTGTGCTCAGAGTGACTCCCCCACCTCACCCCTCCATGGAGGTCACATATTCTTCATCAGCCCCAAATCACCTTGCACAAATGCCAAATGCCTAGATGCCTCTTACTCACAAATCCTGTTGCTCCTTAAAGGATAAAGGGAGGGAGAGGAAAATTTTATGATATTGTTTGGCATCTGGGGAAAACCACTCACCCATCCCATGCACCTTCGCCCCTTCATCCCGTGGGGAAGAGAGTAGAATGTTGCATGAGGAGGACTTGGTCAAAGGTATGAAATTTGAACATGAGCTTTTGGACTTCAGGGTCCAGCCGACTGGGGCACCAATCTGGGAACTCCTGGCAGATGATCATTTAGTTTCTGTGTTGACACATTTGAGATCTGAGTAAACCCTGTAGAAAGATTCCTCTGCTTCTTTCCAGAGGGACATCTGACAGCAGAAACTTGGAACTGTGTTTGGAGCTGGAGAGGAATGTTCCTGAAGGTGCCACCCAGATCCTGAAGCAGCGTGTCACTGAGATTCAGGCACCTTCTAACAGTGAGTGTCTCCTCCGGCCATGCTTCTCCTGCTTCTAAGCCTGTGGAGTCTATAATTCTGGAATACTCAGACCTTTCCAATATGCCCGTGCAATCCTGCCTGTCGTTCAAAGCATCTCTTCCCTAATACCTTTCGCAGCCGCTCTGGCTTCTCTGAGGCCCTCCCATGCTCAGCATATTACCCTTGGAGCCTCTGATTTAGTAGATCTGAATTCTTATACAACTCTTCTCCCAGAGATTACGACGATCAGTCTGGTCCAAGAAAGGAGACTCAAGAGGAAAGGGAAAGAGACAGGGTTCGTCCCCTGTTCTCTACAGTTCTTTGGTGACCACAGAGAGAGGCCTGCTCAATTGGGATAAAACTGTTTTTTCTAGTTCAAGGCCACCATTCTCAGTGTAGAAGTTTCTCAAACCTTAGGGGATAGAAGACTCTTCCAGGCAGCTTGCTACAAATGCAGATTTCTAGGGATCAGCCCCAGAGGTCCTCCTTCACTAAAGCTGGCGGGGCCCAGGAATCTGCATTTGTAGCCAGCATCCTCAGGTAGTTGGGATGTTGCTTATCTGTGGACCTTCTGAGAAATGCTCACAGAATGGAAAGTAGGAGACCATTGCCCACCTCTGCCTTCTTCCTTGTGTAACAGGGCATTCTATTTTAAAATAAGGTCCTAACATTCTCATTCATCCAACAAACATTTCTCTAAGCCAAGCACCATACTAGGCATAGGGAATAGAGCCAAAACAATATTTGAGACATACTTATACAGATGCTCCCTGACTTAGAATTGTTCAACTTAAACGATTTTTTTTTTAAATTGGGTATAGTTGCTTTACACTGTTGTGTTAGTTTCTGCTGCACGGCGAATCAAGTCAGCTATATGTATACATATATCCCCTCTTTTTTTGGGTTGCCTTCCCATTGAGGTCACCACAGAGCACTGAGTGTTCCTTGTGCTTGAGAACAGCAGGTTCTCATTAGTTATCTATTTCATACATAGTAGTGTATATATGTCAATCCCAATCTCCCAATTTATCCCACCCCCCCCTTTCCCCCATTGGTGTCCACACGTTTGTTCTCTACATCTGTGTCTCTATTTCTGCTTTGCAGATAGGTTCATCTGTACCACTTTTCTAGATTCCACATATATGCGTTAATATACGATATTTGTTTTTCTCTTTCTGCCTTACTTTTTTTGGCTTTACAGTGTTGTGAAAGCAATATGCACTCAGTAGAAACTGTACTTAGAATTCTGAATTTTGACTTTTTTCTGTACTCACAATATGCTGTATGATGCTATAGTGATGCTGGCCAGTGGCAACTTCCAGGCAGCCACATGATCATGAGGGTAAGCCACCAATACACTTACAACCATTCTGTTTTTCACTTTCAGTACACTATTCAATACATTTCATGAGATCTTCAGCACTATAGTATACAATAGCTTTGTGTTAGATGATTGTGCCCAACGTTCAGCTTATGTAAGTGTTCTGAGCATGTTTAAGGTAGGCTAGGCTAGGCTATGACGTTTGGTAGGTTTTTGACTTACGACATTTTCAACTTATGATGGCTTTATCTGGATGTAACCCCATCATAAGCCGAGGAAGATCTGTACTAAAAAGTTATCCATTGTTTATCTGAAATTCACATTTAACTGGGAGTTCCATATTTTATCTGGCAGTGCTAGGTGGCAGTGGGCAGGAGTTGTTGCAGGTTGGGTCCTCCACAAGCACACTCTGAGATGGAGTTTAGTGTGCAGGATGTTTACAGGAAGCACCCTTGAGATCAACACATGTGGCAGGAAGGGGAAGGAAGCTGGACTGGGCTGAGAGAGAAGGTGGACTAATATGTAGGTCCACCAGCCTCCACTAACCCTACAGGCAACCCAATGCATCTGAGTTGTCCCATGTTGGGCTGAAACGGCTGGGACTACATAGCCCGGCTCCCATCCATCATTAGGTATAAGCTGCCCCAGGAAGGGTGTAACCTTAGGCAAAGGAGCTCTCTATAGCCATTCTAAGCCTGATCATTCTAAGTCAGGGACCATCTGTATAAGTATGAGGCTGACCCTGAAGGGGCTGACAGCTGAAGGTTCTCTGCTGACAGCACTCCCAGCAGCTGGGCAAGTCCTTCCTTGAACAGAGACCTGGGGATTCACCATCCCTGTGTCCACTGCAAGAGCCTAAGATCTAGCAAGAGCTCAGTGGTTCCAGCCATTAAAATGCGGGCATGAAAAATTAATGTGATCTTATTTTATGCTTGAGACGCTGCAATACCTGGTTAAATTTGTTCGAAAGGAGACCTGTGTCCTACAGCCACATATTATCATTGGCTTTTTTGAACTGCTTCACAGGGTGATATTTTTGTAGATACTAACTTTCAGACTCCCACAGCACAGAAAATAAAATTCTGAGAAGTGAATGAGTGATTCACAGTGAAATTTCTCCAGGTTTAAGAAACAGAGCTGATGAAAAACTGGGATCAGTGGCTAATCATCAGGTGATGAACCTCTTTAATTCCTAGAATCCATGCAAGTAGTAAAGCATGACCTGTTTACCCAATACAATGCCAGGGTCACCTTGTCTCCCATTCTGCATTCGTTCATTCATCCAACAAGTACGAATTGACCTTACCCATAGAAATAAGGGCTCTTATTCCCCAAATTGTGGAATTGTTGAGAGCTTTCCGTTGGTATGTTTTGAGTAAAGGTGGAAAGGCTGTTTTTATTACTTGATTTGTTCAGGTTTTTAAATTTTTTCATATCTTCCAATGCCTCATTTGTTTTCCTTTGAGATAAGCATCACTGATTCTCTTTCCTTTACATCAATAATTTATTAAAAAATACACAGGTTCCCATAACAACTTCAAAGGTTAACAGCTCATCTAGGCCAGGGGAATCTCCAGAAAACTGTTTGTGATAGAATCACCAGGTCTTCCAAAAAAAAAAAAAAAATGCTTAAAACATTTAAAAGCTTAACACTGTGTGAGAATACACACACACACACACACACACACACACACACAGAGTTGGCTGATGGTGTAATGTGGGATTTTCTGCATTCTAGCATCTTATTACAGTGTAAGAATGGGGCAGAATTCCCTGAGAGAGGTAAGGACTCACCATGCTAGGGGATGTGGGGCTGGAGAAAAGGAGTGGCCCTAACAACAGTGAGAATAATGTTTTTCTGCTGCAAAGTTTCAGGGGGTCACAAAGCCAGAATTCCTCATCTTTGCCAGATGTTAGGAGAATGCTGAAGATCTGATGATCATATCTCTGATTTTGTAAAGGAGGGATAGAGGCTCAGAGAAAAATGATACTTGGGAGAACAAAGGCAGAAGAACAGAAAGTAGAGACACAGAAGGGGTGGCTGTGAAAATGTGCCACTGGATTTCCTACCGAAGAGCAAAATTGCAAGCCGGCCCCTACTCCTGCCCCTCTATCTCCACCACCAGTGGGCGGAGTCCCGCTTCCCTAGGCTACTTGCTCCAATGATTGAGCACAGCAGAGGGACTGAGGCAAGCCCATTCCATCAAGAGGAGTGTGACTTTGGCTTGAAAACTCCTCGACAGCTTGCCTGAGACTCTTCCATCCCAATCTTTCTTCCTTTCCAATTTTTAAAGTTAAGTAGTCTATCTTCTCATTATTGAGTTATAAGAGTTCTTTTCATATTCTGGATAAAAGTCCTTGGTCTTATGTATGTATTGTGAATATTTTCTCCCATTACATGGCTTGACTATTTCCTTTTTTAATGCTGTACTTGAAAGAGCAGAAATTTATGATTTTGGTGAAGTCCAATTTATCAGCTTTCTTTTATATTTTGTGCTTTTTTGTGCCTAATCTAAGAAATCTTTGTCTACCCCAGGGTCACAAATTTTTCTTGTACGTGTTTTCTTCTACAAATTTTACTTCTTTAGGTATTATGTTTAGGTTTATGATTCATTTTGAATACATTTTTATATATAATGTAAAGCAATAGTTGAGATTCATTTTTTTTAATTAATTAATTATTTTACTGCATTGAGTCTTCGTTGCTGTGCATGGGCTTTCTCTAGTTGAGGCGAGCGGGGTCTACTCTTCGTTGTGGTGCGTGGGCTTCTCATTGCGGTGACTTCTCTTGCTGCGGAGCACGGGCTCTAGGCAAGCGGGCTTCAGTAGCTGTAGCACACGGGCTCAGTAGTTGTGGCTCGCGGGCTCTAGAGCACAGGCTCAGTAGTTGTGGCTCACGGGCTTAGTTGCTGCGCGGCCTGTGGGATCTTCCCGGACCAGGGCTGAACCCGTGTCCCCTGCATTGGCAGGTGGATTCTTAACCACTGCGCCACCAGGGAAGTCCCATACCCTTTATTACATAATAAACTGGAAAATGTAGTAATAAATGTTTCCCTGAGTTCTGTGAACTGATCTAGCAAATTATTAAATCCAGGGAGGTGGTTGTGGGAACTTCGATTTATAACTGTTTAGTCAGAAGTACCAGGGACAACCTGAGCCTTGTGATTGGCATCTGAAGTGTGGACAGTCTTGTGGGACTGAGCCCTTAACTTAGGGGATCTGACGCCCACTCCAGGTACATAGTGTCAGATTGAACTGAACTGTAGGACACCCAGCTGCTGTTGGAAAATGGGTGAGTGTGGGAATAAACCCACACATCTCAGGTCAGAAGTGTCAGTGAGTGTAAAGGTAAAGGAGACACAGGGAGTTTTTCCTAGATAGGTCTATAGTTCAATCTGGGGAGAATCGACATCTTAACAATATTGAGTCTTCCAGTACATAAACAGGATATAGATCTCCATTTTGAATTATAGGGTTAAATATAAATTGTATTCCATTGTTTTACATGTCTTCTTCAGGAGTTCCAATGATTTGTATCCTTAATTTTCTTTGTCTTCCATTTCAACCACTTTCTGTCTGAATCGTTTTAGTTCTTTATTTCATTTTTATTTTCTTGTTTATTTTCCTGCCTCTCCTAAATACTCTTCATTAAAATTTCATTTGAGTCTGTTCTCTGTTGGGTACTTAAAATTTAGCCTTCATTCCTAAAATAATTTTGTCTTTTTTTCCCCAAGTTCATTCAGTTGATTGCTCAATCACTTTATCTATCTATCTACCTATCACTTTGTCCATTTCTGTTCTTGGATTTTGAATTTTTTTTTTTTTTTTTTTTTGCGGTACGCGGGCCTCTCACTGTTGTGGCCTCTCCCGTTGCGGAGCACAGGCTCCGGAGGCGCATGCTCAGCGGCCATGGCTCACGGGCCCAGTCGCTCCGCGGCATGTGGGATCTTCCCGGACCGGGGCATGAACCCGTGTCCCCTGCATCGGCAGGTGGACTCTCAACCACTGCGCCACCTGGGAAGCCCCCTTGGATTTTGAATTTTAATTTAAAGTGGCTTTTCCTGTTTCCAAATGCTTGTTTGGTGATATTAATCCATTTGGAATTTTGTGGTTTTTTGGTAAGAATTTTCTCCAGCTAAGATTTTTTTATCCTCGGGGCTTCCCTCGTGGCGCAGTGGTTAAGAATCCGCCTGGCAATGCAGGGGACACGGGTTCGAGCCCTGCTCCAGGAAGATCCCACATGCTGTGGAGCAACTAAGCCTGTGCGCCACAACTACTGAGCCCTTGTGCCACAACTACTGAAGCCTGTGCGCCTAGAGCCCGTGCTCCACAAGAGAAGCCACCACAATGAGAAGACCTCGCATGGCAATGAAGAGTAGCCCCCGCTCGCTGCAACTAGAGGAAGCCTGCGCCCACCGACGAAGACCCAACACAGCCAAAAATAAATAAATAAAATAAATAATTTTTTTTAAAAATATTTTTTTATTCTCATTTTTTTCCCCTTAGAGTAGCTTTGTGTTGATTTATGCTACTTTGTTTCATTTTATGGATTTGGAGTAATTCGTCATTCCTAGTTCAAGATCACCCTCTTCTGTCAATGTCGTGAAGTACAGTTCCTTTAAGGGATGGTTTTATTTTTAAGTTGAGGGGTGGATAATTTTTTAATGCTCTTTTAAATTATTTACCTATTCCAGTTTCATAATCTCCTATTCTGATTTTATTGATGTTATCTTATTTTATTTTTTTGAAGATTTTAAACAGATTCATTTCAAAGTTCTTTTTTTTTTTTTTTTTTTTTGTGCGGTACGCGGGCCTCTCACTGTTGTGGCCTCTCCCGTTGTGGAGCACAGGCTCCGGACGCGCAGGCTCCGGACGCGCAGGCCCGGCGGCCTTGGCTCACAGGCCCGGCGGCCTTGGCTCACAGGCCCGGCGGCCTTGGCTCACGGGCCCAGCCGCTCCGCGGCATGTGGGATCTTCCCGGACCGGGTCACGAACCCGCGTCCCCTGCATCGGCAGGAGGACTCTCAACCACTGCGCCACCAGGGAAGCCCCTCTTTCAAAGTTCTTTTTAGATTCTTCTTGTATCTCTGTCACCTCAGGATATAAATCTCTCCTTTGGGACTACTTCTCATTGTGCTAAGTGTGTTTTCAAACTTTTCCTGGAAAGCTCATTTTGCATGGGAATTTTCTTTCACATGTCCCTTGTCTGTGAGGCAGTTTCTTAGCTGCCTTAGCCTCCATCTCATGGGTTAACCAGACTCAACCCATGTCATATGTGTGCAGCTCACTTCAGAGCTCCCCATTTCTGGAGTGACAACTCTCCACAGTTCATATGGCACAGAGCAGAAGGGACTCTGCCGTGGACACTGGCCCTGAGCAAGTAGTGTATTTCTGCTACAGTTCTCCATGCCTGGGTGGAGCTATCTTGCCTGCTCTTCTTGGGTAGGAAGCCCAACTCAGATTCCTATTACAGAAGGTGCATTTAGCCTGGCCAGGAGGGTATTTAACTCCAGCCCAGCTTGCCTGGCTCCAGCTGCTTACGCCTGTGGTTTAACATTTTGCTTATTGCTTAAGTTTTACTTGTATATTGAGCTGCTGAGATTTTCCTCTTGTATTTTGAGAGAAGCATATAAATATATATTTTGACATCTTATCCCTCATTCTTATGGATTTAGAGCACAGGAAATAGTATCATGAGTGTATTTACTTTGAGGCATTATCTAGAGGTTTTCATGCCTTTTAAAAAGTGAGAATGACAATATGTATCTGAACTCAAAAAATATATATATCCTTTAATCCAGTCATTCTGCTTCTGGAAATTTACTTGAGGAAGTAATCCAAAAGGAAGAAAAAAGCTTCATGCACAAAAGATGTTCATAATTATCTTTGGTTATAAAAATCTGGATATATTACAAATATTTCCCAACAATAGGGAAATATTTCATAAATATATCCACTCAATATAATTTTGTGCAGCTTCTAAAAATAATAATTTACAAAGAATGTATAATATTTTAAAAATGCTTGTGAGAATGCAAGAGAGAAAATTGCCCTTAGCCATTTTTTGTTTCATACAAGTGTGCTTTTAAAAAAAAAATAGAAAGATAGAAAGGAGAATGGAAAGAAATGACACCAGAGTGTTAAAAATGGTTGTCTCTTGGTGATTTTTTCCTTTTATTTTCTTCTTTACTTCCAAAATTTCATGTTATGTGGATGGATCATTTTTATAACAGAAAAAGACCTAAGTAAATATGTTGTCCAGAAAGCTGAATAATGGAAGACTGAAATTTAAATAGGCGTGCTTCCCGTGAGAGAATGGATTGGGATGCCACAAAATCATTGATTACAAAACATGGTTCTGATGGGCCACAAACAGCAGAGGAAGCTTTTGGGTTATAGGATTATTTGTTGTGATCAGATCACTTTTCAGCATCAGGGGACAAGTAACACCAGGTTGGAGATACAGAGCAAGGAGGCAGGACTAGGCGGGGAGGCAGGTGGCAAGAACCTACAATCTGTGGGCAACTGGCCAGGAGCCAGGCTCCAATGAGGGAAAGGGCAAACTAAGAGATGGCACTGGAGGTCAGCTGGCAGGAGACACAGTGGGAGCCAACATTCATTGAGTTTGTGTCGGGCACAGTTTGGACCCTGAAAATACAGATAGAGAAGACTGATACAGTTCTTGCCTTCATGAAACCTTCAGTCTAGAGCAGGGGTTGGCAAACTTTTTTGGGAAAGGGGCAGATAGTAAACATTTTAGGTTCTGTGGAGCCATGCAATCTCTGTCACAACCTCTCAGCTCTGCCACTGTAATACAAAAGCCATCTTAGATGACATTAAATGAATGGGAGTGGCTGAGTTCCAATAAAACTTAATTTACAAAAACAGATGGTGGCTGGATTTGGCCAGTGGGCCATCATTTTGCCAACTCCTGATCTGGGGGGGAAGACAGACATTAAACAAACACATCAATATGACTATTGGATTGTGATCACCGTCCAGAAGTAAATAAAGAGGGTGTTGTGGTAGTGAACTACTGTAGGTGGCCCACTTTATATTTTAGCTTTTATTGAGGCACGACATCCATAGAGCAAAGCATACAAATCTGAAGGTATAATATAGAATATCCTTAGCACCCCAAAACTGCATTCTGAAGGGTCAGAATGATTTATCCAACCAAAGATCTGGGCAGAGGGCAGCATTCCAGGCAGAAGGGAAAGCAAGTGCAGGATCCTGCAGCAGGAAAAGACCTGGCATTTTCCAGGAACAGAAAGTGCTTCCATGTGACTGGCCGGCAGTGAGCTTGGAAAAGAGTGAGATGTGTGGGTGGAGGAAAATCCTACAGACTTCACAGGCCATTGTGAACATTTTGTATTTTGTTCTCAATGTAATGAGGAGCAGTGGAGGGTTTTAAATAGAACGACATGATCTGACTGAAGTTTTAAGATGATCTGTGAGCCAATTTCTTGTCTTACTTCTGGTCTTTTCTATAGTGGTGTTAGGTTAGGGCTGGGGGCTGGGACCTGCGGTGGGATGTGTGAGAAAAATCCATCAAAGAACACCAGGACCACTCACCATGTGCGGAACCACAGACATCGATCTCTTTTATGAAACATTTCTTTGAAATGTTACTGTTACAGGATTTTTTTAAAATAAATTTATTATTTATTTATTTTTGGCTGCATTGGGCCTTCATTGCTGCACGTGGGCTTTCTCTAGTTGCGGCAAGCGGGGACTACTCTTCGTTGCGCTGTGTGGGCTTCTCATTACGGTGGCTTCACTTTTTGTGGAGCACAGGCTTCAGTAATTGTGGTGAGTGGAATCAGTAGTTGTGGCTCGCAGGCTCTAGAGCGCAGGCTCAGTAGTTGTGGTGAACGGGCTTAGTTGCTCCAATGCACGTAGGACCTTCCTGGACCAGGGCTCGAACCCGTGTCCCCTGCATTGGCAAGCAGATTCTTAACCACTGCGCCACCAGGGAAGCCCCATTACAGGATTTATTGACACCTGTCACTTAACTAGTCGACACCTTAAGAATTGTGTCCTAATCATAGACAAGGGCCTAAGAAAAGTGCAAGCAGGGAGCTCAGAGGTGGGGTCAACCAGCAGGTGTAGATCTGGCAGCTGCAAGAAAGGTAAGTAGTGAGGTCAGTTCAGAGGCTCACGGGTGAGGCTATATGGGGTGTTGTAATACACTATTAGCGCCTAGGCAAAGACACTCTGAGTTTGTAGGAGCCGGAGAAGTTTGGTTTGATTGTGTGTGGCTTTGTTCTGATTTGATTTTTTGAAGACATATTGTGGGGACTGGTTAGGAAGTGTCCTGTGATGGTGAAGAGACAGAAGAGCAAGAAGGGGTGGAGTGTGTGGATAGGTAATTAGAGAGAAACTAACCATTTGGGGTTCATATTTTCTCTTCCTCCCTTCCTTCCTTCCCTCCTTCCTTTTTTAAATACATAATGATGAGAGATCAAGAAGATATTTAACCAATGGGAGTCACCCTTCCTAGGGTTGTCAAACACACTAAAGTGTTAGGGAACAGAAACATACTAAAAGATTATTCGCCATTTATCTGACATTCAAAATTAACTGGGCATCCTGTATTTTTATTTGCTAAACCTAGCCATCCTGCACTGATGGCTTTGGTCTTGCTGCTTCAGCCTGAGGGAGCAGATCTTCCATAAGACAGCCACCACCAGGAGGCAGCCGGGTGCTGTGCTCAGGAGAGATGACACGTGGTCTCTGGGCTTCTAGGTAGCTCTAGGTCTGTCTGCCTTCCTCTTCAACCCTCCCGGCACCCACCCCCTATTTAACCACAACTTTCCACTGTTCACTCCTAATCTTGCTTTGTTACAGTAGCTAAACTCCAAAGAAACATTTAAAACCCTGTCTAAACGTAAAAAGAACCCATGATATAACGTGCATCCTGCCTTCTCAATTAATTGCAATCATAAATTAATTCTTTCTTCCTTTAAAAACCTGAATTTAGCTTAAAAGACTCAGAGTTCCTGTCACTCACCCCTTTGACCTGGATGTCTTCTCCCCTCCCTGCGTCCCCTCCTGCCCTCTATCTGCACTGGCTCTTTGCTCCCTCCCTCCCACCCCTTCCTGCCTCAGCTCGTCACCATGGTTACGTGGGGAGCTGTTTCTGTGGTGCCCTCTTCCATAGCCTGCTTGTGAGGTAATTTCCCCAGTGAATTCCAACTCTTCCTAGTTATGTCTGCCCTTATCCTCTTTCGATGAAAGAAAAAAAAAAAAATCAGACAGAGAGGGAGATGGCAGGAGAAAGAACCCCAGCAGCTCAGATACCAACATTTTTTTCTATGTGTAACCAGGAGACTTTCTCCAGCTGATGTTACCTCTTCTTTCCGTTTTCCTTCTTTAGCAGGAAAAGCCACTCCTGATCCTATGCCTCATACTCTGGTGTAAAACCTAGTGCATATTTAACACTTAGTTAACTAAGCGCCTTTGGGCCTTGTGGCTGTTTTCCTCTTTAAATGCCTTCAGTTCTGGAAGCTAGAAGGGTCCCTTTAGGACAGAAAAAGGAACTGAACCAAGAACACCAGCTCTGTCATGTGGGGGAGACATGAAGGTAGGAAACATCAGCCCAGGCCACAGTGAGAGGTTTTTTTTTTTTTTTTTAATTAATTTATTTAATTTATTTATTTTTGGCTGTGTTGGGTCTTCGTTGCTGCACGTGGGCTTTCTCTAGTTGAGGTGAGCGGGGGCTACTGTTTGTTGTGGTGTGCAGGCTTCTCATTGCAGTGGCTTCTCTCGTTGTGGAGCACGGGCTCTAGACGCACAGGCTTCAGTAGCTGTGACATGTGGGCTCAGTAGTTGTGGCTGGCGGGCTCTAGAGCGCAGGCTCAGTAGTTGTGGCACACAGGCTTAGTTGCTCTGTGGCACATGGGATCTTCCCGGACCAGGGCTCGAACACGTGTGCCCTGCATTGGCAGGCGGATTCTTAACCACTTGCGCCACCAGGGAAGCCCACAGTGAGAGGTTTTAAAGGGCAGCCGGAGGCAAGTAACGAGACATTAAAGCCAAAGGCCTCCAGAAAAAGAAACTTTCGAAGCAAGATGGAGTGGAAATGTCTCCAACAGCTTTAAAGCAGCAAAAATGATTCCAGAAAGCTTTAGGTGTGATACCAAGGAAGGGAAGATCAGAAATAGCAGGGTTTTGATAACTATTTGTCTTCCGGTTTGCTTGGTTGGGGGTAACTTGAGATCCTGTGTGTTGGGTACTTTTCCGTGTTCCTCATGAGGTTCAGAATAACCTGTTTGGATTATGCAAATGCTCATTCAAAGGAAGAGGCAGAATTATGTTAGTTTCTCCTGTAATTCTATTGAAACTATGATTTATAGGGCCCATTCTCAAGGAAGACTTGTTTCAAATGAACACAGGCAAGCAACTTTTTTTTTTTTCGGTACGTGGGCTTCTCACTGTTGTGGCCTCTCCCGTTGTGGAGCACAGGCTCTGGACGCGCAGGCTCAGCGGCCATGGCTCACGGGCCTAGCCACTCCGCGGCATGTGGGATCTTCCCAGACCGGGGCACGAACCCGTGTCCCCTGCACCAGCCGGCGGACTCTCAATCACTGCGCCACCAGGGAAGCCCAACATTTTTTTTTAATGTCACAAAAGGGCTGTAACCCACAGAAACACTTCATAGAATCCCCATGTTTTCTCCCACCCACTTCCCTTACACAGCTGCTTCTGGGTCCCTCCCTTCCAAAACCCAAATCCGAACACCCTCCTTCAGCCTAATCTGTGAGTTTCTTTGTGTTATTCTCCTCCCAGTGCTGATTCAGGAGAGACCCCAAAATAGGACTCTGGGAGGACTTGGGGAGAGGAAGAAATTGAGTAGAAGAAGGCAGAATTTTCTTTACCTTTAGAGCCAGGAGAAGGGCTGGGAATACATTGACAGCAACAGTTGTGCCTAGTTAGACTAACATCTTTGATAACAAAGTGTTAACAGAATAATTTCCTTGGGCTTCCTTGGTGGCGCAGTGGTTGGGGGGTCCGCCTGCCTATGCAGGGGGCGCGGGTTCGTGCCCCGGTCTGGGGGGGGATCCTGCGTGCCGCAGAGCGGCTGGGCCCATGAGCCATGGCCGCTGAGCCTGCGCGTCCGGAGCCTGTGCTCCGCGGCTGGAGAGGCCACAGCAGTGAGAGGCCCGCTTACTGCAAAAAAATAAATAAATAAATAGAAATAATTTCCTTTACTGTCCTGACCCACTGGGACAGTCATCTCAACTAGCAATAACTCTGAGTGGTACTTGGTACTTGACCCTACACACACGGGGCTTGATCGGTCTTGCTGTATTTAAGGGCAGTAAAATTCAACTACACATAGTCATCTCTGGCTTAACCCAAGAAGAAAGGGAGGCAACCAAGCAGGCCCCCTCTGTGTGTACATGACCCTCACCATGCTCACCATCACCTGGGTGAGAAAACTCACCTTCTGGAGAAGAAGATAGAGGGCAGGAGGTCTATTGGGAAGATGTTATCTCTCTTTGTTGTGGAGGTGGTGGACATTGGTGACACAGGCAGAGCAACGGTTAGTCTGTTCAGACCTGCTGGGTAGGATGGGTGGTTGTTTCAGGCTGAATTTAATTAACTGCTTATATCTTGGCTGAGTCATTAGGAGTTTATGTTCTAGTCTTCAGCTTTGCATGATCCAAATTGCTGTTCTCATGGTTCCTCTTGGGATGACCAGGCTTTGGAGGATTAATCCAGTCTGTCAGGGGGCAGGCCAGTGTATTGATTTCAGGGGAGAACATTGCCTTGAAGATGGACAGATTTGGGGTGCTGCTTTCCCACTGAGAAATTCTGTTTACAATACTAAAGCAAGATGCTATTTAAATATTTTTCCTCAGTTGCAGATTCCTCCTCTGGCCTCTGCTGCCTTCCTTATCAGGCTGAAGCAGGACCTTGGCAAAGTTTATCCAGCAAAAATTTAATTATTATCCTAGTTCTTGAACCTTGGTAGCCCCTGGACTCTGTTCTTGGAATTTCCAGAACAGCCTCAGGAAAGGAAATCTCTTTCCCCAAACCTCCTTTCCCACTTTAGCTGCAACTTTTCTGGGGACCATCCTTCGTGGACTGGATCCCCTGGAGCTCAGATGTCCACAGTAGATGCCACACAGTCTCTGGGGCCACCTACAAGGGCAGTCTGGTTCTGCTGCCCTCTCTGACCACAGTGGGCTTGTTCTGTCTGTTAACCATTGGGTCACATCCCCCTCCCCACCAAGGTTGCAATTCTTACCCTCCAACTCTCCTTCTTCATCTGTCCTTAACAGGTACCAGACCCTCTTATTATTAAGGAGCATGGCATGAAGCCATGTTGCGGCTTCCGGGTAGAGTTTATCTCACAAGCCCTGTGAATGGTTCTGGCACCCATCATAAAGAATAATGGGTTATTTCTGGGAAGGGCCCTGAAATATGACCAGAAAATGTCTGAGCTCATCAACTCTGCCCTGCCTCTCATTCAATTTGTTGTCAGACGGTAATATCTCTTGACCTTGCTCCCACATTTTGTGATAGTTCCTATTTGGGGGCCTCTGAACATGAGGCTACTCACTACAGCAGAGTAATATTATAATTGTTATTGTTATGCTTTATCTGCTACAGCATCCTTGAAGTGGTAGCTGAGCATTGCAGAAATTTCAAATATCAGCATCAGGTTGACCCTTTAAACAGAAAACAAAGGGGAAAAGATTTAGAAAGATGCTGTTGGGGGTAAAATTGGGTATCCTAGAAATAAAGGAGCCTAGGTTTAGATACCCCAACATGCTGGGTTATTAGGAACCATTAATACAAGTCAAATTTTATTTTAGAGTGTAGACTTCTTCAGAGTCTTGAGCTGATCCTTCCCAGCATGCTAATGCAGGCTAGCAGTGCAGGATCTGGGAAGTACTTCTGGGAGGGTCCACCTACTACGTAGCCTTTTTTGTTTGCCATGGAAGAGCATTTTAGCAGATGTGTGTATTTAAAAGTGGTCTGCACTCTTCCCCCACACCAGTGTAAATATTGTAAGCATGAACATCTGCCCCATATCATTGATGACTACAGGGCAAATTGGCCTTCGATTAGGAGGATGAGACAGCAAAATCCTCATCAAACCAATAGTGGCATCTCTAAGAGTTGGCTGGGGTCGGGCAGTAAGGGAGCTTAGTCCCCTTTAATCTCCATTTTTGGGAAAACTTTACTTTAAAAAGGTTATTCAGGTATTATATGAAAACAGTTTTTAAAAAATCGAATAAAGGAATTCCAATAAAAATAGTAGTAGCAGCCAGTGCATGCTTTGTTGGGGTTTTTTTCCCCTCTGATACAGTTACATAGTAATGTCCCAAGCAGTGGCTATTCCATCAATGCACGCATCAGTATATGAAGATTATGATGACTTGGAATAGTGTTCTTAGTAGCATGAATAAGAAAGAAATCTTTATTATTTTAGGCAAGTAATATTTGAGCTCTACCAAAGGATTGCATGTACCCCAGCGTATCCTGACTGATACAATCAATGCAAGTACAGTGGTCAATCACTAAGGCTCTGATTTCAGACAGACTAGATTTTTTTTTTAAGTTATGAATTATATTTTATTAATTTTTTTATACAGCAGGTTCTTATTAGTTATCCATTTTATACATATTAATGTATACATGTCAATCCCAATCTCCCAATTCATCCCACCCCCCCACCACTTTCCCCCCTTGGTGTCCATACATTTGTTCTCTACATCCGTGTCTCAATTTCTGCCCTGCAAACCAGTTCATCTGTAGACCTAGCTATTTTTTAATTGAAGTGTAGCTGATTTACAATAGTGCATTAGTTTCAGTTGTACAACATAGTGATTCAGTACTTTTGCAGATTATATTCTATTATAGGTTACTACAAGATAATGGGCATAATTCCCTGTGCTATACAGTATATCATTGTTCATTATCTATTTTATATACAGTAGTTTGTATCTGTTAATCCAATACCCCTCATTTGTCTCTCCCCACTTCCCTCTCCCCTTTGGTAACCACAAGTTTATTTTCGATGTCTGTGAAAGACAGACCTGGATTTGAATCCGGGCTCTGCTGTCTCCTAGCTATATGCCTTAGGTAGACTTCTGAACCTCTCTCAACTTCAGTTCCTTCTCTAGAAAACACTGATAATAGGATTGTTGCAAGGCTTGGATGACTAAATACATGTAAAACATTCAGCACATGAGTAAGTGCTCAATAAGTGGTAGCTTTCAATGATTAACAGTGTTTTTAGCCTATTTAACATAAGTTCACAGGCAATATAAATACAGGAGGAATGTGTGTGAGCTGGCAGAGTTATTGCACTAGATGGAATACTGCCTTTTAGGAGATACAGAAAGGAGTAAGTTCTTCAAGCTTTGTGGTGAAAATAAGTGCACATATGACTATTTTGTGATAGTGGAGGGGAAGGGGCCTTTATTTTTGGTCTTTTAAAATAGTATCTCTGCTTGTTCACACTCCATTCAGAGAACAAGTCCTTTTTACTAAACCTTGATGAATTCTGTGCTAAAAATATTCCATTCCCATTTGGTGCAGTGAAATGTCATATCCATTAAACACCAACATACCAAATGCTGCATGCAGATCCTCAACCCAGCAAATCCAAGCTAACAGGAAGCTGTGATCATCCTCAGCTTATTCATACTGTACATCTCAGCAGATTATCCTGAAGGATTCTCTAAGGCTTAATTGTTATCTTAAAGCTATTTTAAATTATAAACATAAAGAACTCATGTACTACAACAAACTCATTTTTAAAGAAAGAAAATTGTGGCCCAGGGAATGAAAATGACTTCTCAAGGTCACAAAAATATAAAAGTGCTGGAACTGGGCCCAGATCTCCAAACTTCCAAGCTAAGTTTTTTTTCCCCATTATAACAGAGAGCTACAGAATTTTCAGAGCTGGAAAGACCTTCAGGATGACCTGATCCAGTTCCAATAAGTTATAGAGGAAATTGAGGCCAAAAGAAACTTAAATGTCTCACCCAGGGTAATACCTAAAGCTAGCACGTGCTAGAGTTTGGGGCCAACTTTTGTAACCATAGGCTTGGTGCTCTTGACATGCCACTGGTCAGTCCAATGTGGTTATTTAGAGTAGGGGACCCCAAGTCCCAGTTAGTGGACTGGGAATGAGCTATCAACATCAGAATCACCTAAGGGATGTTTAAAAATAAAAATTCCTGGATCCCAGCCTTTATAGGTTCAGTTTTAGTGGGTCTGAGGTGAGGGCCCCAGAATCTGTATAGTTAGTTTGCTTTCTAGGTGATTCTGGGGGACATCCAGATTGGGGAACCATTATTATTATTTTTTTTTTTACATCTTTATTGGAGTATAATTGCTTTACAATGGTGTGTTAGTTTCTGCTTTATAACAAAGTGAATCAGTTATACATATACATATGTTCCCATATCTCTTCCCTCTTGCGTCTCCCCCCATCCCACCCTCCCTATCCCACCCCTCCAGGCGGTCACAAAGCACCGAGCTGACCTCCCTGTGCTATGCGGCTGCTTCCCACTAGCTATCTACCTTACGTTTGGGAGTGTATATATGTCCATGCCTCTCTCTCGCTTTGTCACAGCTTACCCTTCCCCCTCCCCATATCCTCAAGTCTGGGGAACCATTATTAACAGAAGCCAGCACTTTATATTCTGTTCTCTGCTGAGACTGGCCGATGATAATTTCCAGATAATGACGAGATACCTATGGGAAAGCTTAGTCAGGGAAAGTCCTGGGCCATCAAGGAGCCTCTAAGATTTTAATCTGCAAAGCCAACCTCAAGGTAACTAGAGCAAGGAGAGAGCTGCCCTCGCCAGATGAAGATTGATCTGAAGTGGAAACACATCCAGGAGAAGAGAAAATGATCTAGGAATGCTTGGTCTCATCTCCTAGGCATGGGTGGCCACTAAATCAGAATTGGCAGCTTGACTTCACTTGGGAAAACATCCTTTTAAAATAAAGGTTATCCGTTTAAATATTTTAAAACAGAATATTTGAGAGAACACCATTTAAAAATGTATATAGAAATTGTACCAGTGAATCATCATGAATAATAAACAAAGATGGGAGGTTATGTTTTGTCAAGTTTCACAAGATAAGAGCTGGAAGGGCTCTTTGAAACCTTTTAGTGAAGGGATTCTAAACACATCTGAGGCCGTGGCTTCTCCTCTGGTTACCCTGTCTCTCTAAGTAGAGGATCTCAGTAGAGACCACACCTCTTGCTGATGACTGTTGTTGTTTTGCCTATGTGGCATCCTCTCCTCCTTTTTAACAGCACTCTAATTTTACTTGAGGGAATCACCCTTACCTCACTCTCATTCCACGTGGTTCTCATCCATGGGTTCCAGGGGTGGGCACATGTCCCAAGCTTAGCCAATCAGATCACTCTATCCTTAGCCAAAACAATTACTTCAGGTGGGCACTCTGGCCGTTGAGCATCATCCTCCAACCTGTGCTAAAACTACAGAGAAAGAGGTCTTGTTACTGGGCATGGCTAGACTGGCAAGAGGCAATGTCGGAGCTGCTGGTGGCTGTCTCTTCACCGTGAATGGAGAGACTGCCTTAGGAAGAAGTCAACATGGAGGAACATAGAGCCAAGAGTCAGAGAAAGACAGACTAATGAAAATATCACCTGAGTTTCTGGTCTAGGTTTTTCTGAAGCTAGATGCATTTTTATGTTGAAACTAGTTCAGTTGGATTTCAGCAACTGACAACCAAAAGAATCCTGACCACCGTGTCTCCTCAGGGATCAGAAGCTGGGGTAGAGAAATGGTCATGTGTATTTAGAAATACACCCACAGATAATTTTGATACACCCATTGAGAGTGGACAGAGTTTGGAGACAGGAAATGGGACTATGCGTTTCCTCACCACTATTAGTTGAGAATGACTTATGCTAATTGAGGAAGCTTGACCAAAGTCACATAGCCTCAATAGAGTAAACCCCTTCTGAACCTGATTCTGTCTTCTTTTAGAAAAAAAAGAGAAACATTATACACTTAAAAAAAATAAGGGCACATATCACTACAAACCCATTCTATGTAATCATTATACACATTTTGCAGACAAGATTAACTTACCCAAGGTCACAGAACTAATAAGTTGCCACATTGAGATGCAAACCCAGGTCTGCTTGAGTCTAAAACATATTCTGTTAACCACTGTGTCTACTGCCCCAAAGAGAGAATTGACATGGGCACCATCAGGATAGACCTACAGGCAAAAATGGGAAAACATGGGTCACATCTCACTTTTCCTATAGATCTTACTTTTGCCTCTTTTATTTTTTTGCATGCTGCCTTTTAGAAATAGCCCCAGTGGTGTGCAAGTCCTTTAAGGGTAGGGACAATTTCTTGCTCGTTTTTGTTTTGTTTTTGTCATTTATCATAGTGTTTTGCACATAGTAGGTGATCAATAAACATCTTCAATGAAATTGTGCTTGCTGTGTCCGTAGGTGTTGGTATCTGATAGCCTGAGGCTACTAGGAACACTCTAGGTTCCTGAGTGGTATATCTGTCTATCTGGCAGTTTACAGAGTTTGGAAGTTTTCATATGTTTTGTCTTCAAGCACTTCAAAGCATGGTGGCACTGATGAATACTATCCAAATGAATCTTGACTTTGCTTCTTAACTGGCTCTTTGACTTGGGCAAGTTACTTAGCTTTTCTAAGACTCAGCTCTCTCATCTGTAAAATAATACTATTATATAGAACTATAAAGGATAAAAATGATAATGCAGGTAAAGCACTTAGTATATTACTTGGCTCATAGTAAGTGCTCAATAAATGACACCCATTATTATAATGAAATTAAAATATTAAAGAATATTTCCTAAATTAAAGGTAGAATTGTTAAACATGTGTGGGTAGACAAGGTCAGGGAAATAAAGGACAGTTGTCCTGAGATCTGGTACTACTAAGAGGACTGATTTCTGGGATACAGTTTTGCTGGGAATTATTGTTAAAAGCTTCATCTAGGCAAGATGCTTCCCCTTGGCATCTCTGAGTAGTGCTGACCATGGATGTGGGATAAAAATTGTAAAGGGCATAGAATTTCCAGGAGTATCAAACTTCTCATCCTTAGGGTCTCCATGGATTAATTAAATCAGTTCCTAGCCTTCAGTTTTGTGGGCTAGGTTTTAGGTAGATCTGCAGTATGTGTTTTTAATGACTCTGGAAATAAATTATGTCTCTTTTACCTTCCATCTCACCCTGGTTACCCCTGGGGAGCAGGTGGGCCTATGCGGGCCTGCTCTTTTGGGGTAATCCATGGCGAGGACTTTTTGTGGGACTGGAAATTGACCACAGGGAATAGGGAATGTGGCTGCTTCTCAGATATGTGAACATGAAGGCTGAAGCTGCTGGGCTTAAATCTATTTCATTCCCACCAACTTTGTGTTCTCTCTAAAAGTGGGACTGTTCTAGGAGATTGAGGGTGGGGTGGCATAGAATGATCATAGCTGCCTAAGAGACAGTCCTGACCCTCAGGGATGTGTAACCTGGTGGGAGAGATGGACATACCAACAACTAAGCAAACGGCAAGGCAGAATGAATTGTGAGTCTCGCTCATGGTAAAAGCAACGGGCTGAGAAAGCCAGAGAAAGGAGAAATCCTATCTAATTGGTTCGATGAGAAGGACTAAGATTTCAAAAGGTAAAAGAGTAAGGAAAGGGCATTGTAGGTGGTTGCAGCAGCCTGGGCACGGAAGCATGTAAGTGCTTAGATAGGCAGGGATTGGCCAGTTGTGTGGGTAACAGGTGGGTGGGTGAAGTGGAGGATGCTAGAGTGGGAGAAGAAGCTGGGTCAAATTTTGAGCTCCACGTTCAGAACTTTATAGGACCATTGTAGGTCTTCCTGGGCCTGTGGTTTCTGTGGATGCCCTGATGCCCTTGATAACAATCGTATGAAAATGCGTCTACATCCCACATTAAGATTGACATATAACTGCAAGAGCTGAAATGAGTGAGTTGAGCTCTCATTGACTAGTTCAGTTTACCTATAGATGTGGTTCTAGGACCACTGCCAGTCCAGGAAGACTGTGGAATCCATTTGGGATGAGATAAGTCCAGAACTTGAGAGGAAGCGCTGAGAAACTCTTACAGCAATTTGACATTACCACAATAACCAAGCACGTGATTGTTTTTCTAGTAATTCATTTTTATTCTAATTTCCAAAAATATTGGTCCACAATATAAATGGAAATACGTTGGTCTAAAATACATTGGAGATTTTAAAATTTCCATGGTCCAAATTTTTTTTTAAACACTGGAAATATTTTTAGAAAGTTGAGAAGTTCTGAGCTAGTTGAAATGATACTACTTTTTAAAGAAATTTGTGGTCAGAGATGACAGAGGAGAGAGTTGGTGGATTTGAATGTAGAGCAATAGAAATTATACAGTTTGAATAGCAGAGAGAAAAGAGATTGAAATATCTAGTACTCACCACTGTATCTACCTTATAGTACATTGTGCCTAAGTGTTCTGACTTAGTCGAAGATAATTTTGTGGCAAATACAGAAAACCACACAAACTAACCTAAAACAAGACAAAATGTGTGTGTGTGTGTGTGTGTGTGTGTGTGTGTGTGTGTGTATGTGTGTGTGTGTGATGGGTTGTTATAAGAAGGTTACAGAGGTATCTCAAGGAATTCAAGGACAGTGAGTGCCATTGGATATCATGAGGGATGGAGTGGAAAATGAACAATCACTAGGAATCAGGGCTGCTTCTCCCCGTCTCCTCTCTCCCACTCTTACTCCTCACTCCTTTCCCTCTGGGATGGAGGCTGATCCTCATTCAGGAATAAAGGACTTATTTTCCCAGCTTCTGGGAGTACTAACAGAAGATGGGTCTCTACTGTCTGCCTTCTTTGGGGATTGCCTTGGCTGAAAAAACAGCCTCACCCAAGGCCATGCTTTCTTCCAGGGACAGCCCACCTCCAGCGGAGCTATAAAGGTCTGATCCCCTTGCTCCAACTTGGGACAGCTGAGAAAGGACATCTCAGCTCTAGAGCTCCCTACAGGGCTGCTTTTATTAGAACTGCATCACAGTTCAGCTGCTTTCTTTGCCAAATTCTAATTCCTTCTCCCTTCCCAGTGTTGGTCTCAAAGGTACTACCTAATACATGTACATTAACTTCTCAGAGTCTGGTTCTCAGGTGACCTAAGCTGGGACACCATGCCTCCCAATCTTCTTCCCACTCTCCCTACTCCCTTCCTTTTTACTCTCCCGTTTCCCCTCCTTCCCTCTCCCTTTTCTTACCCCTTTTCTCTCTTCTTGCCTCCTTCTTTTTCCACTCCCTCCCTCTCTCTTGACTATGTAGTTTCTCACCCCTCCTTTCTGAGTGTCTGCTTCATTCTCTTCTCACCTTTCAGACCACTTCTCTCTGCTCTTCTGGTTCATGGACCATCATGGCTGCTCCAAAGCAGAGTAGTGCCTCAGCCACCATCATTGTAGCGTATGCTTTCGGTCACCCACCCAGGTGCCCTTTGCTAGGCTGGTGCACCCATCCTGCAGTGTGGGTGTTGGTTAATGACTGCTTACATTGGTACCCTTCTCTGCAGGATTACCCTTAGCCAATTGCAACCTTCTCAGCTGGAGATGCCTGAGAGGTTATGCCCCACATTCTCCGGTCACTGACTGTCAGATGAGTGATATAAATGTCCACATTCCTTGCTTCAAGGCAGGACACACTCTGTAGTACAATTCATGCTTTAGAGTTCCACATGGGGTCAGGCTGCAGCTGGACTTCTCCTGAAAGGACATCTTTGCTTGACATCTTCCCCTGCCCTATGTGCCTCTCTCTCCCTTACCTGAGAGCACTCCTTCAGTAAATCCCACTGCTTCGAGGGAACCAAATTTAAGATCATCACCTTACAAGTCTGGTGCCTGTGGCTAATTGGCCCAGACTCTGCTGTCCTAATTCCAGATATCCAGGAGGGAGAATGGATTGGCTTAGGGTGAGCCTAGCCCAGCTTCTGGATTGAGCACCTAGATTGAGAGTTCACTCCAGGTCCAATCATTTATGGCTGGAGAGCGGGCAGAGTTGCATAGTATAGAGTAGATGAGGGTTACAGGGAGAGAGGGCAACTCTCAGAAAACACCGGTCAATTCCTGTAAAAGTGGACCCTACCATATGTCCTCCTTCTCAGTCTTTCTCGAATTTATTTTCTCGGTCAGCCTCTTCACTCCTCACCTCTCTCCCCATCTGCTGTCCCAGGTTCCAATGGGAGGGTTTTGAAAGGTAGCACCATGTGATGGAGAAGGGACTGGGCCAAGTGTCAGGAGGCCTGGACCGTAGCTTACCTCACCTAGCTTGCTTCACATCTCTGGGTCTCAGCTTCGAGGTAAATTAGACAGTTGGTTTGCTAACTTAAACAGCCAGTGCTTCTATGAAAACAAACAGGGCAGAGTCTAGATCCACTATCTCTGCAGCCCTGAAGTCAGCAGAGTACCTGGCACAGAGTCGGAACATACTGAAAACAGGAGATAGCCTTTAAAAATGAAATGACAGGTACTTCCCTGGTGGCACAGTGGTTAAGAATCCGCCTGCCAATGCAGGGGACACGGATTCGAGCCCTGGGCCGGGAAGATCCCACATGCCGCAGAGCAACTAAGCCTGTGCGCCACAACTACTGAGCCTGTGCTCTAGAGCCTGCGAGCCACAACTACCGAGCCCACGTGCCGCAACTACTGAAGCCCACGCACCTAGAGCCGGTGCTCCAAAACGTGAAGCCACCGCAATGAGAAGCCCCTGCACCGCAAGGAAGAGTAGCCCCCGTGCGCCGCAACTAGAGAAAGCCCGAGCACAGCAATGAAGACCCAATGCAACCAAAAATAAATTAAAAAAAAAAAAAAGAAATGTTGGTGAATTATATTACAACAGTAAGGTAGAGCATGACCCCAAAGCATACAATATTCTGAGTGTGGAGCCCATTAGTAATAGCTAGCACTTGGTGAGTGCTAACTTGTGCCATTCTGTGTTAAGCACTTCCCATGCTATTCTTTGCATGATTACTGCTGCAGGATAACAAATCACCCCAAAACTTGGCCTTTTAAAACAACCATTTTATTATGCTCTTAGATTCTGTGGGTCAGGAATTTGGACAGGGCATCATAGGGATGGCTTGTCTCTGCTCCATGATTTCCGGATCCTCACTTGGGAAGATTTGATGGGCTGTGGTGACTTGAGAGCTGGGGGCTGAAATCACCTGGAGCCACTTTCACTCACAGGACTGGTGGTCGATGTGGCTGTTGGCTGCGACCTTATCTGGGGCTGTTGACCAAAGCTTGGGCTTCCTCAGAATGGTAGCCTCAGGCTAATAGGACTTTCTATGCAGCAGCTCAGGCCTCCCAAAGGGATTGTCCCAATTTCACAAGGCAGAAGCTTCATTGTTTTTATGACTTAGCTTCAAAAGTCAAACTGCATCATTTCCACCACATTCTGTTGGTTACAAGGCCATCCAGATTGAAGGATAGGGGAATTAGGCATCACCTCTTGATGGGGTTGGGGGAAGTTCTCATAGAGCAAGTAGGCTGGGAGATATTGTTGTGGCCATATTTGTAAAATTCAATCCACCATGTGTGCATTGTTTCATTTAATCCTTCTGTTGTCCTTTGAGTAGGCATCATTGTACCTTTACAGATGAAGACACTGAGGCTCAGAGAGGTCATGTCACTTGCCTGTGGACAAAATCAGGACATTGCAGGGCTGGACTTAAACCCAGTCTGTACCAAGCAGGTGTTCTCCAACACATATGTGCTGCTTATAGGACAAGGGAGCAAAGAAAGTCAGACATTCAAAGGCCAGGTCTCCCTATGTGTAGGATTGGGAGTGGGTAAGTCTTCTTCTTGTCCCCCCATAACCCTGATGTCAGAGTTAGTATCTTCCCCCTGTGGTAAAGGAGTCTGGTTTCTATGCATAACTCCCCAAGGTGTTGCTTCCCAGAGACTATGTAACTATTATGTGTACCTCTGATGCCTCAAGTTCTCCAGGCATGTGCTGCCAGTGGAGTTGCTGTCTGTCCCACCTGCCCCCACACCCCTAGTCATTTGGCAAAAGATTCTGGGGAACAATGAGTTGGAGGAAGCTCTGATCCCCTCTGTGAAGGCAGTACACAGAACCACATCATGCCAAGAATATCTTCTCTGCCCTGATCCCCTTTTGAAATCATGTCTTCCCTTTAAGGTCAAACAAGGACCACTTCTTGCAGGAACTCATTGTGGATACTCCCCCGATACTTAAAATCAGAATGTTCAGGTGAAATTTGGCACTCACTGCTAACTGTAGTTTTTTGTGTCCTAACCCCCCATTAGTCTTCTAAGGCCCCACGGATCAAGGACTATGCCCTCCTCTTTCCTCAGTTTTCCTCCCCAAACCAGAGGAATGATACCCTGTTCTTAATAGGTACTCAAATCAGTATGACTGATTAGATCAAAGGGCCTCATGAAGTTTATTATTAAGTTTATAACAGGCGGACATGTGCATCTTCAAAAGTAGTTTTTAAGAGCCTGCTCTATCACAGGCATTGTGCCAAGTGCTAACATACCATGTGATCCAGGAGCAGGAATTTAGAAAATCAAATATGAGCCTCGTAGGCACTCTGCAGTATGTCAGTAATGTATCAGAACTGGTGTCTAGAAGTGAAGCATCCTTGATCATATTAAGAGGACTTCATATGGGATACATCTGAGACAAGTGCTGTAAGGTTACAATCTCTGTCAGCTGTCAGATGATTCCAGAGTCAAACATTTAGAAAGCCCCGGAATAGGCCTTTAAAAATCCAAAATCTTGACTTTGGCTTCTTCTCTAAGTTGTCTGAATGATGTTTTTAGCTGGAGCTATCAGATAGAAAAAGATGGGTCTAACTGTCAAATTAGCCTTCTTGTAATAGGCAACTTTCACTACCCTTCTTTCCATTTGTCACCATTTCACCTCAAAATGTTCCCCAAAGCCATGCCCTTTAGAAACACCTTTGAATGTTCAAACTCAACTGATCGTCCTATTAATAAATGATGAGTAATCAGTATCAGTGTTTATCTTCCCTCATTATGCACACCATAAATTCTTGATCCAGATATAACCCTATTGTATAAAATTCCTTCCTCAACATACCATCACCAAGAATAAAATAACTCCTGTAAATAATCACCTTTGGGATATGAAAGAAAATGTAAACATTTTATTTGGCAGTTGTTTCTGAACACATGAATAAATAAATGGAAAAGTACATATTCATATTTCTTTTTGGAGTAACAGATACCATTAAACGCTTATTTACACATCTTCACTGCAAAGAACAGTTACACAATTCAATTTTGTCTTATAAAAGGTAACTTCCCACACCACTGGACTGGACAGGAAAGGGTGGAGATTACGGGTAGTGCTTGGTTCTAGCAGCCTCAGTGTTTGAAAGGCATTCATTTGCAAGTGTGATAAGAAGAGTCATCATGCATTGAGTTCATCCGGATCATGTACTGCAGAAAGTTTCTGATGGCAGCCACAGGATTTCGTGTGTCATGCGCTTAAGTCAACTATGACATGTTTGTAAATCTGTGTGTTTCCCTTAAAACTGGAAGCAAAAAGAAAATTACGCTTATTAATGGACACATGCGTGAATGATCTTGGTGCCTGAACATTCAATTCCTGAAATTTTACAAATTTGGCTTTCTCTGCATCCCAGTTATACACTTGAGTAAAGGAATAATCACTTCCAAGAATTGCGTATTGATAGTTATTTATCTGAAGAGGCTGGAACACCATGGATCCTCGCGATGGCATCCTCTGAATATCCTGAAATGAGGAGCCTCCCCATTTCATTACTTTGGAATCACCAATGAATCTTGTCAAGCAAATGTACACGTCACCTTTCACTGAGAAGTGCTTAACGGCATATACATCTTCCATGTTAGGGATGTCAGTTTGGTTAGTAAATAATTGTATTGCTTTGTTCCACTGATAAATTACAGGACGCTGGGAACTACTGGACAGGATTAAATGAGGCGTTCTGAGTGTCTGAGGTGTTCTGGCTATTTCTAGATATTCCACATCAGTATCCCTGTACCACGCATGTAAAGATTGATGGGAGTAGAATCCATTTCCGTTCCATTTATAAATGGTAGTAAAACCAGCTTTTGAACTGTCAGCAACAACAAAGTACCAGTTGTTTTCAATCTTGAATGTTTCAATGTCATTGGGTTTTCGGATTTTGAGAATTTCAATATCCTGGATTTTTATGAATTTATTTGCAAAACTGTCTCTCTTATAGATGTGAGAGCCGCCGAACAGCTGGGCCACAATAACATAGAGCTGAGTTTCAATGACTATAGGCTTGCACACTACAGTGGACGTGCCTGGAAAAGACAAATGAGAGATTAGGAGGATGGCCATCCTTTTTTGGAGCCTGTTAAGATGCACGCCGAAGCCATGCAACTGCCACCAAAATCATTTCCTTGGTTGATTAGGCAAAAGGCCAATTTCCTAATCAGGTCCAATGGCAGTGGGATCCCGAAGTTCTGTGCCTTTGTACCTCATGGAGCCTTGTTATCAATAACTGAGTTGTCATGTCACATCCAACGTGTACTAGACGTTCAGGATACATAGCTACAGCCTGAGTTTTCTCCTCTCACTTTTTTTTTTTTTTTTTGGCCAAGCCATGTGTGGATCTCAGTTCCCCAACCAGGGATTGAACCCGTGGCCACAGCAGTGACAGCACCAAGTCCTAACCACCGGACCGCCAGGGAACTCCCTCT
Organism: Stenella coeruleoalba; assembly: GCF_951394435.1. Taxonomy (NCBI): domain Eukaryota; kingdom Metazoa; phylum Chordata; class Mammalia; order Artiodactyla; family Delphinidae; genus Stenella; species Stenella coeruleoalba. The sequence goes on from NC_137162.1 coordinate 32,964,052, forward strand.
CCTCTCGCTTCTTACAGAAAGAAAGCATTTGTTTCCCAGACATATCATGAGTTGGAAACTGCCATTTATTGAGCACCAACTATATGCTTTGCCAAATCATCTCATTAAATTTCCCAACAATCTTAAGAGATAAATATTATCACCCTCCCTTTTGCAGAGGAGCAGACAGAAGCTCAGAGAGGTTCGGTGCTGCTAGGAGAAGGCAGAGTTGGGATTCAAACCCAAGGCTACCAGCGTCTCTACGCTTTTAACCCAACCTGGGGTGGGCAGTTAGCTGTACAAGGGCTTCCAGCTTGGCCAGCATTCCACAAGGTTCTAGAAAAACCTCACAAAGTTTTGAGCGGTAGTCTGGGCAGCCCACGGTTCTACCTGCAATTGGTTTGCTCTATGTATAAACTGCTTCTTGCTCTAGAATGTATAAACTCTTCTTGCTCTCTCCTGAGAAAGGAGAGAGATGCCACTTGTGAAGCTTTAGGTCACTGGTGGCAGAAAAGAAGGAAGAGAAATCCTTGAGAAAAGTGAAAGAGGGGTACAGTCATGGGCGAAGCTGATGAGATTTCTCCTTTGGGAAATCTCAGAAAACTACATGGGAGTCTGTCAGAAGCCTAGCTCAATATCCTTTGTTAAAGTTTAACATTTATCAGTAGATTCTGATCTCATCTCATAGAGGGAGCTTGGCTCTAGGAAATCCAAAGAGAGCCGGGCAAATCTGGTCCCAGGCTTTTTCTGACTGCAGCTCTAAGGGCTTTGAGGTAATAAGTTCCGGATCAACTCTTTCTATTAATTGGCTCCATCCATAGGCAAAATTATTCTAGTTGTGACCCTTTTCAAGGCTGTGTAATTCTGTGACCTTGGGAAAATCATTTCTCTGGGATTCAGTTTTCTCTTCTGTACAATGAGGGTTGGAACTAGATCAGAGATGGCCACTAGTTTTCAACCATATACCAATATTGATTGATTGTGACTGCCTGGAGAACTGTGTTAAGAAGGATTCTGTCCTCTGCAAGAAAGAGCATCATGATAGATTAGCGATGTCTGTCTGGGGTGAGGGAGGGGATAATGACTGCATATATGACACATATTCATCATCCTAGACTAGATGATGCCATCTGAAAGTCTGCAAATATATGATTCATTTTTCATTTAAGTGCTCATCTAAAGATTCATTCAAAGCAATTGACAGACTGTACACATGTAAGAAGAACCTTACACAAAGGTAAGGTTTAGATTTCACTAAGCCCTGCTGCAATCCATTGGGAAACTGAGGGGAATTCACGAGATTTCCCATGAACATTTTGCAGAAGTAATGCTTTTGCCGTAAAGTTTGAGACTCATTGATCTAAAATAACCTCCTTATTTTATAGTTAAAAAGAGGGGCCCAGTGAGGGTGAGGGGCTTGACCAGTTAGCTTGTGGCAGAACCTAGATTAGAACTCATAATTCTTAGTCCAGTACTTTTTCATTGAAGAAAAATAACCCACCTTTTATTGTATATTTACTAAGCTAGGTCCTATACTAAGTTTCTTGAACATATGCTCTCATTGTTTTATAACAACACTGAAAGTTAGGTATTATTATTCCCATTTTACAAGTGAGGAAATTAAGCTTTAGGGAACAATCCCAGGCACTCAGTAAATGGTAGATTTGGGATTCAAATGATTCTCAACCTGCCCAAAGAATTCCCTGATATCATTCATCTTTTCCTGTTGCCCTTGGCCCAAGTGGCTTAACTTTCCACTCAAAATACGATCAGGCTTTTCGTACCTGTAATGTTGTCATAATTCCGGAAGGTCTTTTCTACATGGTCCCATTCAAGGAAAATGCACTTTCCAGTGAAAGGCTGAGCGATGACTACATACTCATCGTTCATGTAAGAAAAAGTGTCTATAGACAGTGATTGAAAAGGCAGGTCTTGAGACTTTGCAAACTCTGCAAAAATTGAAAATGATGATGAGTAGCTGTGCTGATGCCTCATTCCTTGGCTAGATCTCAAATGTCCACAAGAAATATATTTATTCTAGAGAAACAGTGAAATGACAATTTTACTTTGCTTTTAAACACGTGAATTTTAACGGTTCATAATATTTTTAAATTGCTCAGTTGGTTTTTAATATATATATTTAAAGAATCAGTTCCTGCATATGTAAAAAATTAGCCCTTATTTTAATTTTATGAGGTGGAATCATTTGGAATACATTACCTGTAATGATGCAATCAAAATCCTTGGAGGAGAGACTATTGATTTTGCGCTTCTTGTATTCCGGAGGGCCTTCACAGTAGATGTCTTCAACAGTTGCGTTGGTGTGGCCTAGCCATTCCACCAGCCACTTCAGTTTACAGTCACAATTAAATGAATTACCTCTCAGGTCCCTGAAAGACAAACTTCAGCTGCTTTTGATATACGAGGGCCCTTCCTTCCCAGGCATGACTTTTACTTTAGCAATGAACATGTGCAGAATGACCTCACCTGGCTTTATATAATGTCTCATAATCTACCTTCAACCTGACTGACCATTCACTTTGGGCTCAGAGAATGACCACAGTGTGCCCTTGCAGGCCACCCTAGTCAATGGAACCTCATAACTTATTCCCTCTTGGATTCAAAGGTAGCTCAGTCTAGAGCTGTGCTCTCCATAGAAATACAATGTGAACCACATATGTAGTTAGAAGTTTTCTACAGACACATTAAAAAACTAAAAAGAAAGAAGTGAAATTATTTTCATAGCATATGTTATGTAACCCAATACATACAGAATTTTATCATTTTCACATATAGTCAATATTGAAATTACTAATGAGATATTTTACATTCTCTTTGTATACTAAGTCTTTGAAGTCTGATGTGTATTTTATACTTACAGTATATCTCAATTTGGAAAATAAAATTTCAGCAGAAATTCCTGATTTGTATTTAGAGTTAACAAAATTTACAGTTGAAAAAAACAGATTTATACACCCAAGTTGTTCCAAGCATACCTAAAAGTCTTCCAATGATTGAACAGAGAATCAGTTTTTAAATTTAGTTTTTTATTCAATTTTTTTAATTATGTAAAATTTAAAATTCAGTTCCTTATTTACACTAGGAACACATTTCAAGTGTTTGGTGATCACATGTGTAGCTACCATATTGGGCAGCACAGGTCTAAAAGAAAGATGTAGTGATTGTTGTACCATATTTAATTACATCGAGTGAGCTATTTGCTTTTCTTCTTCCTCACAGGCATAATTAACCCTGATCCTATTCCATGGTCTACAAATTCAATTTTAATAGGAAATGACGTCGACACAGCCGAGCTAGTGCAGACATACAATAATAGCTCATGTCCATAATAAACTGCACAGCATAGATAGTTTAAATTTCCACATATGATCCCAGCTCGCCAAGTTCTCTGTTTATTTGCACTGCTTCTGTTCAAAAACTCTATCTCTTCCCTAAAACCATTCTTGGTCACACAAAATTCCTAAGATAGGTACCACCTACTTTTCACACAGCATATGAATACTTTTTAAACGTTGAAGCATTTAAAAATGTGTTTTAGGGCGTAATTCAAGAAACCAAGAAATCTACTAAAAGGCAAGTCGGCATGGATCCTTGCACTTCTTAGATGATTCTTGGTTTGGGCCTATCAAGGTAGGCCCAAGAGGCCAAACCCATTATGGGATTCCTTGGAGAGACTGAGCCAATTTCAAGTGTTTTTTCTTTTGCTATTGTGGGGTATAGGCTGACACAAGGTTGGGCCAGAGGGTCCCCAAATACGCTGTATCCCCAAGGCTGCCGTGGGGAATCATCTAACTTCCAAGACATTCTCAGGACTCACCTCATATCTCAAGAATACTCTGACCCAGAATAATGAGTGTCAACTTTTCTGGGCTATTGTAAACCAGAGCGGATAACTGTGGTCTGTCCAAGACTATTTGGAAGTGTCCTGATTCTGACACTCTCTTGGAAATAAACCATCTTTCAGGAATTGGGGTAATAGGCATGGAGGAGGGGTGGGGGGAATACTACAAGGAACAAAGGAAGTTTTTCATAGCTTACTGATTTGAAGTTAAATCCTAGGTTTAGGAGAAAATTCTTGACTCAAATTTTTGTTATTGGAGAAAAGTTGTTTTGAATATATATTCTATAGCAAAGTACCTGAAAAATAAGAACTCCTTTGTTTTCATACATCTTTCGTTTGTTCCTGTTTTCTACCTTGTGACATTTAAATACCTTTCCAATGTTCTGGAAGGCACTTATTGAAGCTAAATTGCTTTTGAAAGGGTTAGGCATATATTACTTGCTTTCCTTACTACAAAATACACAAATTCTTTACAAAGATCTTTCACTCTGAGGCTTAAAAGTCAAAGTTTGAAAGCTCTTTTGTTTGAAAAAGGGTCAAAAATAATTAAGTTCATTCCCTTCCTGGGGCTTAAGCCAAATTCCTGGGGATTAAGCCTAGAGCTGTTGTTCAGTCTAATGAGAGAAAAGGCAAACTTTCTTCCCTTCCCCCACTTCCTGCTCCATTTCTCTCTTGACTGACCAACCCATGGGTGTAAACTTTCATCTTTATTCTGTCAGTTTCCCAGACTTCTTTATGTTTTTTCTTTGTAGCCCCATTTCCTGGACCTCATGAGAAAAAAAAAGGCATCTTGAAATCTCTATCTAGCCCTCCTCTTCCTAACCGCTCCAAGTCCCTTGTCATCAGTCCCTGCCATACAGGCACACACTTTGTCAAAGGCAAACTTGGGTCTATATTTTCAGAATATAGTGGTAAATACCATAGGAGACTCAAACATTAGTCCAACTAAATTCAAATTTTAAGCCAATTTAAAAATTCTCATTTAATTTAAAGCCAATTAAAAAATTTAATAATCCACACCAGGCTTCTTTGTTAACGTCTGCAAATTAATTAATTAATCAGTGATTTCTTAGGTCCTCTTACACATTTGTTAAAGAATCCAGGCCTTTGAAAATGTCTTTTGGGAGAGTCTGGAGGTTGTTGTTTGCAAGGCTCCTGGAAAAAAAAAAAAGAATGATGTAAACTGTAGTCATAAATGAAATAAATGCATTTTATGACCCCTTATGTATTATGGTATTAAACAAACAAGCAAACCCTCCAAAATACGAGTAACAGAATGATGCCTGGGCATCGGTCTTTCTACTTAGCACTGAGTATGAGCATCACACACTCAGGCATTCCATCTAAGGGATGCCTCCCCGTGTCCATGGTCTCCATGTGCTCTCTCTCCTCTCACTCAGGCTGCCCTTCTCCTCCCTCCCCCCACCGCCCCACTTGCTATAGAGAGCAGCTCAACCTCCAACTCTTAGTACCAACAGCTCTCAAATTTGGAGGCCTGTCTGATCTATCCCCCTTCCAGCACATTCTTTGTTTCCTCCTTTTTCTACATTTTTTCCCTTTTAGCTCCATTCATTCATTCCTCCTTAGAAAATAGCTTCCTTATAAATATCCATCTATTCACCCATCCATCCATCCATCCTCTTTAATCATCTCCTTTTCCCTTCTTCCAATTCTTGCCCTATTATCACAGGAATTGTTTTCTCCTTCTCTTTTTGTTCTTTCACTTACCGCTAAAATGATTCTGATGCTAATCAAGGGTAATAAGTAAGAAACAGTCCTGATAGTATCAAGGAAAGGGACATGTGTCCATACTGCAGAAATGTGCACATAACAAGGAACAGATGCTGTATGACAGGGAAGGGTACTAGGTACTGGTAATTTTCTATTTTTAACCAGCATTATACATGTACATGTTATATACTCTTCTTAGGAGTATTTTTAATTTTCACAATAAAAATTTAAAACTAAGGGCCTCCCTGGTGGCGCAGTGGTTGAGAGTCCGCCTGCTGATGCAGGGGACATGGGTTCGTGCCCCGGTCCGGGAAGATCCCACATGCCGCGGAGCGGCTGGGCCCGTGAGCCATGGCTGCTGAGCCTGCGCGTCCAGAGCCTGTGCTCCGCAACGGGAGAGGCCACAACAGTGAGAGGCCCGCGTACCGCAAAAAAAAACAAAAAAAAACAAAACTAAAACAAAAGAGTCTATGCTGTCAGCCTCCAAAGCCCTTGAAAATTCTCTCACATTCCATTTAAAACACTCTCAAAAGTCTTCTATGTTTTCCACCTCCTTTAATTAATACAAGATTTCTCAAGTGCAAGCATTCAGAACTTTTAAAATCTATTTTTGTCAATTATGTTGTTTTTCTGCGTTTTAGAAATTACCACTAGATTAGAAAGCTTTTTTTCAATGAACCTCGACACAGAAGAAAGGGAACTGAATCAGAAGTTTCCAGTCTCAGTGATGGTCCATTTTGTGACAAAGAGCACAGCTTTGGAGTCATTCTTTCTGAGCTTGGTTTGAATCCCGGCTCCACTATTTACAGGCTGTGTGACTTTGGTTATGTACCTTCTCTGCGACTCAGCTTTTTCATTTTTTAAGCGGAGGTAATAATACCTCATATCATAAGAGTGTTAGAAAAAGTAAATGCGGTAACTCAGGATGGTAGTTGGACTACTCTCAATAAAGGGCAGCTGGGAGGAGTGGTGGGGGGGGGGGGACAGGAAGGAGAAAGGCTTTTGTGTGGTCTTTGCCCAAGAAACAACATTTAGAAAACTGACCATACAAATGAACTGCTGTGACTGTCCGCCTATGCAGAATTAATAAAATGCTGCTAAAGAAGATTATTCCAGAGAACAGCTCCATAGTTCTTTTTACTGAATGGTGGTTAAATGAAGAGATTTCTTGGGTCTTGGACCAGTCTAGAATCACTCTCAAGTTATGTGTCTCAATATAGTTGCTGGCACAATGTGTCCTGAAGTCCTCATGCTAACTTCTCCTAAGTGGACGTCCCTCCCCCGGAAACCAGCACGAAGTGCAACTGGCTGCAGGGCATGAGCTTGGAGGAGGCTGGGTCATAGGACAGTGGGAGTGAAATGATGAGAGTCAAGTCCTGAATTACTGCAGCCACTAGGGTTACACAGGAAGAGGCACCATGTTTTTATTGCTGCCCTGGGCAGTTCTTTTAAACAGCAGGTGAATCTGAGAGTTCCCGCTTCCTGCCCAAAGAACAGAGCTCTAAGCCTCACATACCCAAGGTGTTAAGAGTCAGTGAACTTCATAGATACAGAGAACAAATTGGTGGTTGCCAGAGGTGGGGTTGAGGGGATGGGAGAAATGGGTGAACTGCGGGTTTTTTTGTTTTTTGTCTTTTTGGGGTTTTTGGTTATAAAAAAAAAAGATTAAAAAAAAGGAATTCCAAAATTTTAAAAAAAACTCAATGAGCATCACCACCTTAGGTTTTACTATGGGGTAGGAATGCACTGTATCTGGGTAACTGATGAGGGGTAGAACTGATTGGGAGAGAGTGAAAACAGGCCAATGAGAGGTTTGAGAAAACATGCATCAATGTTACTTTTTTTCTAGGATGACTTTGTAGTGAGTACTGGAAGGATGTTTTTCTTACCACTGTATCCCCAGTGCCTGGCATAATATAAGTCCTCAACAGCTACTTTTACATGAATGAATGAATGGGGCAGGCTGGAGTTGATAAGAAGAAGGCCATCCATCCAGACAAAGAAAAGAGCAGAGAATGCTTCTCTTAGGCCCTTGTACCAAGACACCGAGTTAGGGAGAAATTGCAAAGCCCTGTGAATTACCACTGCCCCACCTCCACGATGCTCACAAAGTGCCCTCCCTCCTCTGAGCCCTCACTGTGTAATAAGCCCTAAACAATAGGACGGCTCTTCTTCTTTTTTTTTTTTAATTTGGCTGAGCCATGAGGATTCTAGTTCCCCGATCAGGATTCGAACCCAGGCCCCAGCAGTGAAAGCGCCGAGTCCTAACCACTGGACCACCAGGGAATTCCCTAGGAGGGCTCTTCAAAGTATGCCTGCCACTAAGCTCCATTCTCTAGGTCCTGACTCAGAGTCTACCTAAGAAACATCCTTTAAAACACCGGGGAAACTGCTGAGCTGAGCACCTAGCTGCCTTGAGACTAGCTGAGAAGGGTCAAGCATTCTCAGTGGCAGGCAGGCTTTCCTACCCAATGGAACTGATGACCATTCCCTCCACTTTGGTGTTTTCATGGTTTACCTGAGAAAACCTCTAATTATGGAGTATGGAACCTACTGGAAAGTCTTCTTTCTAAGGCAGACCAGACTGGCTCAGACAGCACGTTTGTTTCAGTGCCACTGGGGTCTGCTGCTAAGAAAGCATCGCCCACGGCCATCTGGGGTGCTCCCAGGCTCCCTGCAGTGCAGATTCTCAGCTTGAGTTGGTGTCTCACTGAATTTGCGGTACTTCAAGTACAGTTATTTTAATTTCATACAAAATGTTTAAAGGGGATAAATACACTACAGCATTCGGAGTCCTGATCCAGGACCAGTGGAAGTTAGGCAGTGAGGTTTAGTTTATTCCTACGTGATGGTGTTTACTGCATAGCACACTCTGTCCTAGGCACTTTGCATAGATTAACTGACCTAATCTCATGACAACCTTAGGATCTAGGTACTCCTAAGTATTTTATTATCCCCACCCCCATTTTTACAGATGATTATTATCACTTCCATATTACACATAAGAAATTGGAGGCACCATGAAGCTTAGTGACCTGCCTGATGTCCCACAGCTATTAACGGGTAAAGCCGTGCTTTGAACCCAGGCAGTCTGGTGGCAGCGATCCCCCTCAGCCAGTATATTGCACTGCCCTCTTTACATGCATGTCATTGTAAAGGCTGAAATGAGGACATCCTGCCTGACTAACTGGAGACACACAGGCACCCTGAGCTTGGGGACTGCTGTATATATCTTTTGCACCTCCGCAGTGGTGAGCAGTCGGTAGGTGCTCCCCAGCAGGTAGACATGGATGACATTTTCCCCAAATGTCTTTATACATGCATGCAAAGAATCCTGCCTCCACTGGGCCTTAGCCACGAGGACACTCATGTGACGCCCGAGGGAACCTTTACGAAAACCTCATGGATGTTAACAGAAACCAGTACAAAATGTTTAGAGATTTTGTGATCATTGGTCATAAATGATTTTTTAATTCAGTTTTTCCCTGATTTCAGAAGTAATACATGGTCATCAGGAAAAGTCAAACCTTTCTGAAATATATAAGCTATTCAAACACTTAAGTTAATCATATATAATATTACAGTCATTCAGAATAATCAAGAGAGGGTCCCAGGATTTGTAAGGACTTAAATATAAGGAATTCTCTTTTTTGCGAGGGGGTTGGTTTGAGGGGGAGAGAAGTCTATATAGTAAGTTTTAAGTTGTCTATTAATGTCTCTTTAGAAGGTAAGTCTACTGAGTTAGATGTATAAGAAGGTGAGATAAGTTCATTGCTTCTTTAGGAATGAACTGAATTTATATCAATGCTCAGGCAAGTCCCTTGGAGAAGCTTTAATGTTAGGCCAGGGTGGGAACCAGTTGGGTCTAAAAGTATATGTCTAATCCCAACTATTTGCATTTGGAGACTACAGCGAGGGTAGGGCTCCTCTCTTCAGGATCTTCTCTTCCTTCCCCAGCCATATTTGCTCCTCAAATGATGTCCTGTGGAAGGATCCAGCCAGCTCCATAAAGCTTTCTGATCCTGCTATGATTTTTTTTCTCTTTTTCCTTTCTTTTTTGGCCACTGCATGGATTGCGGGGTCTTAGTTCCCCAACCAGGGATTGAACCCAGGCCCTCAGCAGTGAGGGTCCGGAGTCCTAACTACGGGGCCACCAGGGAATTCCCCGGTCCTGCTATAATTGACATGGTGGCGAGGGCACTAGATGTCTCATTAAAGACTTCGGGAAACTTCTAACTTTTACCGCTACTAACTGGGGAGCAGCTTAAACTGAGGGTGTACCTCCGTGTTCTCATTCGCCAATGGGGATAGTGCCTGCCTTGTATCTTTCATAAGGTCATCAAGAGAGTGTAATGAGGTCAAGAATATGAAAAAGCTTTGTAAACTCTTTCTGTAGGTTAGAGGGTGAGGTGATAATTCTTTGCTACTTGAATGTTTGCCTTTAATTAAGAAGAATTGGTCTGAGGTGGAGGAAAGTGCACTTTGAAACCTAACACCTCTAAAATCTTAAAAAGAAAATTAATGGCTCAAACAAATGTCAGATTTATTTATAAGTGGTAAATAATGGAAAATGAACTTGATGTGCTGAGCCGTCAGAGGGACATTTGGGCTTCAAATCTTCCCTACCCATCTCTTCTTGAAAGGAAAAAAGGAAAGGAGAAAAGAAAAAAGGAAAGAAGGAAGGAAAGAAGGAAGAAGCAGAGAACTACACCTGGAGGAACAGCATAATTAGAAAGGAGATCATGACCTGGGGACAAGGCACTCAGTGAGAAAATACATGTTCATGTAATTCCTCTTGCTAGACTGAGCTCTTCCAGGTTGGAGCTGGATTTTATTCATTTTTGTGTGGCACATCCTAGAGACTATTTAGGATGAACCATATGGCAATGCCATTTTTGCAGATCCAAAAGAGTCTCATATTGGCAATGCCACACGAATCAACCTAAGTGTTTGATAAAGATGCAAGAGATCTAAGGGTCATATTCAATCGACTTTAACCTGTTCCCTCCTAAAACCTCCTTCCTACCTCCAGCACCTGTCAGACAGGTGGGACTTCCCTTTCATTTCTGACTCTTTCATTGTCACGCCTCTCTCTTTGAAGCCTGCCTTTTGTGTTCCCTTGAGCTTGAAAATTTCTAGGTATTAAGCACATGCTATACCAGTGCCTTCTTCTTATATTCTTCATACCTCTAAAGAAGGGGCCTCATAATGACCCAAATTTATATTTCCATTTTATTTTATGGGCATGATAGGCTCTAGTCAAACAAAATGAATGTTCTTCACTAGGGTGTTGTATAAATTTTTTTCTTCCCCACTTTCCTCCCTTCCTCACCCCTCCGCTCTTTCCCCCTCATTCCTTCCTTTCTCTCTCTTTCTGCCTCCCTCCTTCCCTTCTTTCCATTCTTCCCTCCAGGTGAGGGAGGCCCTTAGGCTGGAGAGAAGATATACTTGATTGAACTAAGGGGCACGGCAAGGCTATGTCCAGGTTCCCAGAGAGAACACCAGGGTCTTACATCCTTCCTTCAGCCCCTCGTGATGCTGAGCCATTAGACACAGGCCATGTTGGATGGATTTATGTGAATCAAGTAGATTTCAAGTTGAAGTCATGAACTTCCATTTATCTTTCCATTTCTTCATTTCTTTTATTTATTTTTACTGAAAGATTAGGCTTGGTGGTGTTTGGCTCCGTAATCAAATGGCATAGCATTCGTACCATACACAGCCAGGTTTGCAGCACATTGTAACACTGATGTGAAAAGCAGTGTTGCAAACTGTTTATTTTATAAACATTATTTTCCTCATCATTTTATAATGACTATATACAGAAGCCTTGAAAGGTGCAGTGATTTCGTAAAATACATCTGGCCATCAGTTCCCTGTTGCTACAAATCCAAACAGCAGTAGAGACAAGGACTAGTAGAGGCAGCATGATGACCACGTAGACACCCTAGAATAAAGGTTCAGAGGGCAGAGCTGGAAATGAGGTACTGTGAGGCAACAGGTTAAAATCGACAGAATGACTATGATGCTTAGATGACTTGCATCTTTATCTAACACTAAAGAGACACATATTAGGCACTTGAGAAACAGTCCCTGAATGGATGAGTAGCCATAGCAGTTCAGCTATTGAGTTGATGTTATCATAATTCCATAACTACTCAGTTCACTTGTCACGTATCCCCTCCAGGCTTCTGTTTCCTCATTTCTAGAACGGGGGTTGTGTGACTCTGGCAGAATCGTTGAGAGGATTAAATGAAAATTCACATAAAGCACACTGGCCAACATAGTAGTAGGCACTTAACAAATGTTAGTGCCATTTCTTCCCATGCCCTTCTAGTTTCCTTAAAAGTACATCTGTCTGTGAGTGTGTGTGTGTGTGTGTGTGTGTGTGTGTGTGTGTGTAGGGGGTGGGGGAGGGTAAGGGAAAAGAGTTACTTGGTTCCTGTCACTCAGGATTTCCCAGCCTCAGGACTGTGCCATTTTAGGCTGGATAATTCTTTGTTGTCAGGCTGTCCTGTGCATTGCACGATGTATATAGCAGCATTGCTGCCCTCTACCCACTAAATCCCAGTTGCATCCTCTACTTGTGACAATCAAACATGTCTCTAGATATTGGTGAATGTTCCCTGGGAGGTAAAATTGTCCCGTTAAGAACAGCTGATGTAGCTCTAATCATCCATTGAATAAATATTTTTCTTATTAAAAAGTTGTTCAGGTGCTGCGTAGACGTGGCCTGTGGTTCTAGTATATGTTTAAATGTATATGTTTAAATGTACATTCTGTAAATGTACAGAAAAAGAGAAACAGAGAATATCAAATTAAGCTATATAGTCAATTCATGAAGTGAGTAATGATGTAGATAATTACAAACGTTATTTCAGTCACACAATTTCCCTGGAGTAGATTGTTTTCCTAATTATTGCTGGTTTGGGCTAGTATTAATAGTAACTGGTTTCCTGGACACACACTGGCTAATGGCAGGGAGAGAAGGCAAATGTGCATGTAGAGAAATCATTTGGCTTTCTTAAATTTTCATGGATACCCACAAAGTGGGTGCTTTAACCACAGGTTATCAAGTTGCATTGCCCACTGGCAAGTTTAAAAAGTAATAGCAACATTCATACTTACAGGTGAATTAAAGACTTTAGTCCCCGGAAAGTATGTCTTGAAATGGACTTGATGTTGTTGTTTTCTATGAATCTGCAATAGGTTATAATATTTTGGGTCAGACAGCTGTAGGAACCTCAGAGCCCTTTTACTGAATCATTATGTTAAAAAAAAAAAGGTTATTTTACTTACAAATACTCTAGATGTGGGAGACCAATAAAAGCATCATCACTGATCACATCAAATGAGTTCGATGTGAATAACCTGCCCAGAAAAAGTTCACAATGAAACGGTTAAACTGACAGATTGTCAATCTTTGCTGCTTTTATCTCTCAGAGAAACGAGTGGGAGTTGTGCATGGAAAAATGTCTGGATGTCTGCCTTCTACAGTGTTATTTATTCAGGTAATTTTTGCAGCTTTTTTTTTTAACCGTCAATTATCTCATCAAATGCTCATTGAGGGGTGCCTTGTGCCCCACTCCTCACAGGGATGGATGTCACATGCCCTGGGTAACATTTTGAGATACAATAGGGCAAGTATGGCAGTCGACAGCCAAATCAACATGTTGCAGGTTTCCATGCAAAGACACTAGCAGAATCTCCCCCTCTTGTTCTAGAAACTTCTGGAACATTCTGACCAGGCCAAATGCTGGTGTCATGGTTTCAAGCCTGGGAAACCTAGAAAACTAGCTCCGTGTCCAGTTATGCTGTGATATCTCATAGTAGATAAGCCACTGACACTGGCTTAATAAAAATCAACTAACCTCCTACTTTGAAAATAGAACAGGCTGAAGATGGGAAACCATGAGGCTTAGGAAGAGTCTCAGACGCATTTTATTACTACATAGTTGAAAAGGAATACTTTTGCTTGGACAAATTTATTTGCAATTTCAAAATCCACAGGGATTTGGTTTCAAAATAACTGATGAAAAGGAACATCAACCAGCCATCCCCACATCCTGTTGAATTTCCCGAAGAATTTTTTTTTCTGAATGGGAGGCTTAACAGAGGTGATTATAGGTCAAATAATACAAAGTTATTTTTTTAGAATGAGTATTAATTTATGGAATTCATTAGATAAAGTGTTGATAAAGACTGAAAATAAATTTTTCATGTACTGATGACAAATTTATAATGAGTTCAAGTGACATTTAGTCTACATGTTAAGGTTTTCATATAGGAGAACCTCATATTTCACTTGTACTTAGAGTCTAAAATGTGACCGTGGTCATGGGACAGACCAGAAGTTTGACATAGTTTGACACCTCATGTCTCATACGTACTGTTTAATTGTACTATGTAAAGTCCAATATTCTCAGTTAGTAAACTATTTGACTTTTATTTTTGAGGTGTAGGGGTTAAAAATAACTGCCACTAACCAACTTAGTGACTTACCCTCTCTGAGCCTGTTAACTAAGGGGATTAAAACTAGGAGATGTCACTTTCTAAACAGTTGTGAATAACTTATTTGACATCTGGGATTCCTTCAGAATATTGAGAGGAGGGGGTAGCAGTGGGTTAGAGATGAACTGAGCATGAGGTGGTAATTTCTGAAATTGGAGGCTGGGTCCATGGGAGTAAATTTTACTATTATCCCTACTTTTATATATGCTTGAAAATTTCTGTAAAAATGGGCGAAAACACAAACAAAACCAGATGATCTCTTGCATTTCTTCCTAAGCTATCATTCCTGGAATGATATTGGATTCTCTTCTATCCCTTCTCCTTCCAACATCATACATAGCTTTATACTCAAGTGATTCACTAGACTCTGAAGAGTCAGCACTATCGAATAGTCATACGTATTAGATGCCCATAGTTATTCAAACAAATTCAAAGTTTTATGATTTCAGTCACAACTTTGGCAATTGTCTCTTCTTACTTCATGGTTCTGGGAAACAAGAGGATTACTCAGCCTTACTCCAAGGTAAGCTACCATCCAAAGTCTTCCTTGGGTTCCAGATGTTCATTTCATTCTGTATAAGCAGCATCAAGGATGGAGAGAATGAAATAAGGCAGAAATAGATACAGAGAAATACCTCCCATGCTCACTGGTTTGCAAACTGTCCCGTGGTTGGACCAGTGACTTCAAAATCACACTCCAAGTCACTGGAAGAAATGGCTTCTAACACTAGTTCTTCTTACGTTGAATCATATGCATAACAGGGTAGGATATAGATATTAGTGGGCAGAATTAGCCCGTACATGTCAGGGAACTAAAACAGTGTTTCCACTAGAATTTTTATCTGCTTGTTCATTGCTTATCCCTAGCACCTGTAATAGTGCCTGTCCCATAGTGGACACTGAATAAACATTTGTTAAATAAAGAGGGATTTACTTTACATTAAATTCTGGTCATTACTACATTACTAGATTGAATGTTCCTTACAGCACGGGCTTATCTTTATTGACTTTTGTGTCCTCAGCCCTGAGCATATTTCCTGGCTGAATTGTGTTTGCTGAACTAGCTCGTAAGGATCAAAACCTCTGGCTAAAACTACAACAACACGCAAGAATATGGGTGAGTCTCACAAACGTAAGTCCAGGGAAAGAAGCCAGAATGCAATAAAATACATCCTACATGATTGCACTTATATAAAGAACAAAACCCAGCAAAACTAATCTATGCTGGCAGAAGTCAAGATAGGGTTTACCCTCGAAGGTGAGTGGTAACGGGAAGGGGGCACAAAGGGAGTCTTTAGGGTAATGATAATATTTGGTTTCTTGACCTGGGTGCTGGTTACAAGGGTGTTAACTTTATAAAAAATCATGGCAGGGGTGGGAGTGATGAATAGGCAGAGCATAGAGGATTTTTAGGGCAGTGCAAATACTCTGTATGCTACCATAATGATGGATACATGTCACTGTACATTTGCCATAGGATGTACAGCACCAAGACTGAACCCTAATGTAGACTATGGACTCTGGGCGATCAAGTAAGTTCATCAGTTGTAACAAACATACCACCTTGGTGGAGGAGGCTGGTGATGGGGGAGGCTATGCACGTGTCACGGTAGTGGGTCTATGGGAAATCTCTGTGCCTTCTCTTCAATTCTGCTGTGAACCTAAAACTGCTCCAAAAAAATTAAGTCTTAATTTAAACTATCAAGATGTACACTTAGGATATGCACACTTTTCTTTAAGTAAATTATATTTCAATAAAAAGTTTTCTTATAAAAGCTAAAACAAATCCCTCTGGCTAAGATAATAATGAATATCTAAATTCTAATATCTAGATTCTAATTCTAATATCTAGATATTCTAATATCTAGATTCTAAATTCAATTGTAATTTTCTTTGGACAAGGATTCCATGGACAAAGATTTGTTAATTTATACATACATTCTAAATATAGTTGAGCAGGCTATCCATTTTATTATCCTATACATACTTAAAAAAACTTAAAAAGGTCCTGTGCTATAAAGGGGGTGAAATGCCAATCTTTAATTTGTATGGGTTCCTTTATAAATGTTTGATTTCAGTATCATGATTTGTTATTGAGCCAGATGTGTTAAAGAATCCTAACGTCCCTGTTAAGGGAAACTGTGTCACTCCACCCCCTCTTCACACGAAACAGATCTGGGGCAGACCAGGGTGGCCAGGTTTTATACCTCATGACCTCTGTCCCTTTTCATAAATTATGAGACCAAGAAGGACTCCGTTCTTCATGCAGAGTAGCTGATCCTGAGGTCAGTCAGCATCCCATGGCCCAACTAGTCTGGTTCAAAAAGGTGAGTTGGGCGAAAGATGAATCCCTTCTTGGGGATTTGGAATCACAAACAGATGGAACCAGCTAGCAGAGGAGCTGAAGGAGAAAAGAGGCCTTAGGGTTGAGTTACCTCCATGGCAGGCAGACTGTGCAAGGCACACTCAGAAGAGAGTGGAATGCAGAAGAGACCCCACAAAGGGCAGCGTGTGTGAAGGCTGGAGCAGGGAGATGCCCAGATCTGTGTTAGATCCTACACCTGTGCTTCTCAAGCTTAGTTGCACTTGGAATCACCCGGGGAGCTTTAAGAATATTGGTACCGGGTTCTCGCCCTCAGGGATTCTGGTTAAATTCTATACCTGGGGTGTGGCCTGGGCATGAGATATTTAAAAGCTCCCCAGGTGTCTCTTACACACAGCCAGGGCTGCATATGGTAAACTTTCTTGTCAGCCACAATAGCCTTCCTTTACCTGTGGTGACCGAGGGGGCCTGTGCTCCTTGCAGCAAGTGTGGCTGGAATAGTTGCTCTGGTACACAGAGGTGCTGTGGATTGTCCCGTCTCCATAACTACAGGCAGCAGGAGTCCACAATAATATGACTCAGATTTGACAACTGCCCTCACAAAAGTAGCACATGGATGGGTGGGTGGGGATAAGTGTACTGTCTGAATGAACTGGTTACCCTGAGCTGCAAATCAGAGATCTCTATCCATACACTTGCCAAGCGGCCGCCATCCAGTAGGTTGGTGCAGAGATAATGTAGAGTTTGCCCGCTGCCCCTGATCCTGTGGGAACATTTGAGGTCTCTGCCACTTCCTCTATTCTTAGGGAGGGAAAAAGGCAGGCACTGTTCCCTAGGATTTTGGTGGAGGTGGACACAGGGATGCACCTTGTCCTTTCTGTACCCTCCCCCCAAGGGCTGTGCACTTAGGTCTCTTAGCCATCAGTCTCATGAGTGCAGTACGAAAACAACGGAGTGTAGGAGGTGCGGGGAGGAGTTTTTTCCTCTGCAACCAAGGGAGTGTGTACTTCCTTATCAAGAAAGACATTTAAGACCGTACATATCAACTGTCAATACCATGCAGGCAATAGCTCATTCTTTAAATGATGATTGTTGCCTCCATGATAGCCTGTATTTCATAGACTCCTGCTGCATTATCTTATTTGGTCTTTGAACCAACTCTGTGAAAGTGGTAGAGTAGGTATTAATAGCTGTTTGGCAGGAGGAAACTGAGGCCTAGAGGAATGTTAAAAGCTTTGACCAAGGTCATGAGGCCCAAGACTCCTGGTCTACTGCCCTTTCCACACACTGGGTGGTCTCTCAGTATAGGACCCGGATCACATAG
This sequence comes from Stenella coeruleoalba, assembly GCF_951394435.1. Lineage (NCBI taxonomy): Eukaryota > Metazoa > Chordata > Mammalia > Artiodactyla > Delphinidae > Stenella > Stenella coeruleoalba. The sequence goes on from NC_137162.1 coordinate 32,981,782, forward strand.
TGATACAACATCCCCATTCTGGTAGACAACCATAATAACACTACTCAGCTTATGCAGTTTTAAGAAATCTAATTAAGTCATAATTCCTTTTTTAAAGGAATTAATTACTCAAAATAAGCAGTCTTAAAGTCACATTAAGGTCATGTCAACTTGTATTTTTTTCAAGTCAAGAATTTTAAAAATCTGAATGCGGTTCGGTGTATTCTGCTTAAGGACGCTACATGCTCAGTGTAGAAATTCTGGAAAATAAAGAAAAGCTTAAAGAAGAAAATAAAGATCACTGTAATCATACTACCTAAAGATGTGAATATGTGTATATATAATAAATATATGATACATACATGTATATATTTATAAAATTGGAATAATAATTTTATTGTTCTGTGTCCTCCTTTTCATGTACTTATAATTTCTCAGGACAATACATTTTCAATATATAATTTTAACAGACGAGTAAGTTTTGTATTATGGAGATATCGGGATTTAACTTTTTTATTGTTGATTCCAATTTTCACTATTATAAACACTACCATAACCACCCTCTCATGCAAGTATTTTTCCATATTCCTAATTCTTTCCTTAGAATAGACTTAGGATAGATTTTTAAAAGTAACATTATTGGATTGTATATGGTTTGTATGTCTCTAGTTTATTACTAACTCGTATCAAATTACATGTTCAATTCTGAATATAAAAACGCCTGTTTTTACCACATCCTTAACCAACATTTAGTATTATCATTTTTGTTTCTTTTTCTATGAAATCATGTCCTTTGACCATTTTTGTTGCTTTCTAAGCGCCTTTTATTTACTAAGGATATTAGCTATTCTTTTCCTTTCTTATTTGATGCTGAGTTTTTCCCTACTGATTATGATTTGCCTTTTGAATCATAATTTTTAACATACAGACATTTTACATTTTAACAAAATATATCAACTTCTATTATATATTCTTTCTTTGCTGTAATTCTTAAAATGTTTTTTCCTACCTTGATATTAATGAAATATTACCTAAACCTCCCTCCTTAAGCTTTTTTTTTTTTGACTCTAATTTATTTGGGACTTACTTTTATCTATGATGTGAGGTGAGACATTGCCTTGATTCCTGCCTAGAATTTACCCAAATTTGCCAAAGCCTGTTGTTGAATAATTAATGCCCTCCCCCGGCCCGCCACTTGCGAGTACGTATTACTTCCTTCAAATGTCTGCTATTTTATTGGTTTTTTCCAAAAATGAAATCTTGGATTTACTTTTTCCCACTGCTTCCTAATTTATTTTTTTTCTGTTTATTATTTATTTTCTCTTGAGGTCCTTAGAATATGTATTGTTTCATGCTCAATTCATATGTTTTTATTCTTTCTGATTTAAAATGAATGTATCAATATTTAGAAATATGACTTTACCTCTACGTAAAGCATCCAGTAAGTTTTAAATGTAATGTCTTAAAATTGCATATTTGATTTCAACAAATATTTAGAATAATATTCTTAAAATTTCCTGTTGATGATAGTTTTTTATTTTAAAGCTTTCATAAATTTAAAATTAATATTGCACTGGGACCAGAGGACGAGATCTGTAAAATGTCTGCTGACCCTGAGCTCCAGTTCTTCCTTCTGACTACCTATTTTCAACTGTCTGTAGGAGTGGGTCGCACCTCTCCATAAGCAATAAATTAACACCAAGGCTGAAAGGTTATTAGGGGGTTCCTAGTTGAAAAGCTAGGACCAGCAGCACTTAATTCAAAAGGGGCAGAGAAGTGTGTGATAGGGTTGGCATGGAGCTCAAGTGCTGGGATCAGCAACAGAGAAGTAAAGGAAGAAGCAGAGGATCACAGAATGAGGATCTAGCTACATTAGGTGGAGGTCAAGGCTAAGGCTGCCCAACATCCAGCTGGGGGTCCACAAGAGTAAAATAACTGGGCAGGAGGGACATGTGTCGATGCCAAGGCTGCTGGGCTGCTGAAGTGGTTTCTTGCCCTGGCTTCTCACCTCTTCTAGGGACCAGGGAAGGAGCATGCTGCAGAGGGAATCGCAAAGCCTGGGTCTTCATTCCCACTTGGCCGTAAATCCTCTGTGTGGCCTTGAGCACATCACTTCTCCTCTCTATGTTGTCAAATGAGGGGTCTAAACTAGCTTGAAAGATGTATGCGTCAGGCTTGTAGCGCTGCAGGCTTCATTCATGGAAGAGTAGGCATGGCCTCTACATGAGGAGTGGGGCATAGTGGGGAGGCAGGTCTGCAGATGGCTGAAAGGGAGGAGTAACCCTGCTGGGAAAATCTCCCCTTGTTTCAAGCCAGACTGCTCATCTAGTCACATCAGGGCCCCCTGGCTCTAATGACACTTCTTCAGACTCTCTCTAGTCACCCGTGACATCTTAACTGCCATCAGAATTGTCATTGTTCCACAAGTGGTCTGCATTTTATCTTCCAGCCTGAAGCAGATCTTTGCAGCTATGGAGTGGGGGATGATTTAGGGGGCTCTCCCATAAAACACCCCCTCAGTAAGGGCTACTCTGGATGAAGAAGAGTGAGCAGCCAGCATTGGGCTGTCCCTTAGAGATGGCACTGATTAGACATAGAATAGAGAATCTGGTTTCTAAGTTTGTGGCTGCCGCTTATTATGTACATGATACATCAAGGAGGTAAATCTATTTCATCCTCCATTAAAATAGGAATGATAATAACAAAAAGATTTCCTGGAAGATTCTAAGAATTCCATGAGATAATGTATAAGAGCATGTCTCCAATGCTTCTGCCAAGGAATCGCTCAGCAAGGAGCATAGGCATAAAATATCAGAGCTGGAAGAGCTTTTAGCTCTAGTGAAGGACCTTAGTTATACAGAGTGGGAAACTGAGGTCCAGTGAGATTGTCACCTACCTAAGAGAGCTGTTATGAGCGTTGTCCAGGGAATTAGGCAGCCGTGGGCAGTGTTGCGTAAACATACTTCCAAGTACATATGTGTGCCTGTGTGTGTATATGTGCATATATATGTAAATGAGAGAGCAAGATGCATGGGTTACAGCCGTTGGAAGATTCGAGGGCATAGCTGGAGGGGCTGGCCAACTTGTTTAGAGCTGCCTCTGCTTAAATGATTCAGACCTGCTAGCTGTTACTAATATTCTCCTTTATCCAAAAGAATAGGACTGGTTGAATGAAAGTTAATAATAGGCTGATGATTAACTTCAGTTAAATGCCCACGTTCTAAGTGCATGTGCCACGTGAATAATTTACATCTGAATATTTTAAAATATGCTCTTAAGATAGGAAACCATTAAAATGGGACACATCGCGTATGAGCGCATTATGTCACAGTTCTTTTTGACTTTCATCCTTGGAAAACATTTTCAATGTAATTCAGCTGATCCTTAAGTAGACCACCACCTCTTCGATCTGGATTGATGGAGAGTAACCTTACTTTTGCTCTCGTAAGTCTGAGGGGGGGGCATCCTAGAGAGATATGCCATTCAATTCCTCAGGTGAGGAAACTGAGGCCTGCGGAATTAAGTGACTTATTCAAGGCCACATCTTTTGTCAGCAGCAGCGCCAGGTTTAGAATGTAGATTTTAGGTTTTCTGGGCTTCCCTGGGGAATATTCTTGGCATGCACCCTAGCAAAGGCTTGAGCATGGACCCACCCCTTTGGTTTTATAGTTCATTACCTCTCCTCCCAGGATAGTCAAAACTTTTCCTTTATAGACATTGGCATAACTAGTCAACAGCCCACCCTCCGGACGTTGTTTGTAAATTCAGTCTGTATTTCCCTGCTTCTAAAAAGCAAAGGAGGAGGGACTTAAATTTTATTTAAAGCCTATTCTATGCCAAGCCTCGTCTTTATCAGATTGCCATCTATTAACTCATTTTAATCCTCCAATGAACACTGTAGTGTAGTCTCCATTTAAGATACAAAGAAACCCGAGGTGAGAGAGGTAATTTGAAGCTTGTAACTGGCAGAGCTGGGATTCTGTGCTCCAGTATGATCTCCCCCCGGACTGGTAATGGTCACGGGCAAGGCCATGCTTCCTCTTTTTAGTCCTATCAGATCTGCCCAGTATCTGCTACAAATCTAAGCAAGCCTTGCCCAGTAGTTCCCCGAGTGTAGTCCCTGGAACACAAGGCCTTTACGGGGTTGAGAGGTTTTACGTGAACAACAACAGAAAAAAACAGACAAATAAATTTGGGGAAAGTGGGTAAATGAAGTTACTCGGGGTTCCTAATTACACGAATCTTTCTATCCTTAAGTAAATTGAGACTCTTCAAAAGGGATTTAAATATGCAGCTTCCCAATCTTATTGATAATGGGACGCTTTTATCATTGAGTTTTACATACAGTGTGTATACCCAGGGAAATGCTGGATTAGGCATTTGGGAAATAGCTGTGAGGGAATCCTCTCAAAACAAAAACAGTGAGAGTGTAAATTTAAGCTCAAGGGCTTTTTCCTATCGAATGGGCTGCAAGTGATAATCTACTTCCTCTGAAAGATGGAGCTCCACTGGGAGGTCCCCAAAGAAGCAGAGTGTGCCACGCTGCTTGACCAGGTAGACAGCCTGGCAGTGAGTCACTCCTTATATGGAGATAGATGGTTTAATGGATCCTTTAAGATAGGATTCTTTCTACCCACCCAAGCTCTGTTAGCAAGCCTCTCTAGAACAAGCTGAGGTATAAATAATTAAGCTAATAAATAAAGCAAGGGACTTCCCTGGTGGCGCAGTGGTTAAGAATCTGCCTGCCAATGCAGGGGACATGGGTTCGAGCCCTGGTCCAGGAAGATCCCACATGCCGCGGATCAACTAAGCCCGTGTGCCACAACTACTATGCCTGCTCTCTAGAGCCCGAGAGCCACAACTACTGAGCCGGTGTGCCACAACTACTGAAGCCCGCGTGCCTAGAGCCCGTGCTCCGCAACAAGAGAAGCCACCACAATGAGAAGCCCCACACCGCAACGAAGAGTAGCCCCCGCTTGCCACAACTAGAGAAAGCCCGTGCACAGCAATGAAGACCCAACACAGCCATAAATAAATAAATAAATGAATAAATAATAAAAATAATAATAAATAAAATAGGGCTTCCCTGGTGGCGCAGTGGTTGAGAGTCCGCCTGCCGATGCAGGGGACATGGGTTCGTGCACCAGTCTGGGAAGATCCCACATGCCGCGGAGGGGCTGGGCCTGTGAGCCATGGCCGCGGAGCCTGCACATCCAGAGCCTGTGCTCCGCAACGGGAGAGGCCACAACAGTGAGAGGCCCGCGTATCGCAAAAAAATAAATAAATAAATAAAAAGAAGCTCTTTAAAAATAAATAAATAAATAAAGCAAACACCGAAGGTATAGATTCCCAATATCCTGTTGTAGGTTAAGAAAAGGAAAACAACATAAAATAATTCCAGAGACTTTTCTAAGCCAAGATGCATTGCGAGTAGCCAAGCAGGGATAGAATGAGTGGTTTCCCAAATTTATTTGAGCACAGAACTCTTTTTTTTTTCAGGACAACTGTTCTCTAGGACACGAGTTTAGAAAACATTGGTCTAAGATATAACTTTAAAGTATATAAGTCCCTTTCCATTTGCTCTTTTCTTCACTCTCTCTCTCTTTCAAAGGAAGGAGACCAGAGTTTACACATACAAAGAGAGTTGAACCCTAGGGAAACTCGATGTTCTTGCAGCGGGCCACTCTTTCAAAGGGCTTGTCAACGATTTTCTCCAGGAATGAGGACACATCCCCTGCATATCCGCACTAATGACAAAGGTTGACCCTTTGAGAGGGGATTCGATTTGGGGAACAAAGCTATGCAAAGTTAAGCCCAGTTATTCATGTTCAAGAGGAAGCAGAGAGAAGTAGTTAAAAGTGAGGATGTGGGTTTACACTCCGGCTCTGCAGACTTATGAGGGGTGTGACATCGCGGAGGTTACCTAACCCTTCTAGGATTTAGTGCTTCATCTGCAAAATGGACATAATCACACTTCCTCACAGGGTTATTGTGATGATGAAATAAAAAATGAGACATATACAGTGCTTGGCATCAGGCAATACAAAAATGACAATGTCCCCTAACAAAACTTTGCCTGGTTTTATTGTATGACTTGTAAACTGGCAGTGAAGACAATTCTCAAAGATCTAGAAACGTTTAGCTATAGAAGCAAAGTTAGGAAGAATCTCTGATCTCCTGTAAGGAATTCTCTGCAAGTCAGGAGTTACTTGTGCATATAAATTCTAGTCTGTTTATTTTTTAAAGGTCGTTGTTTTTTAATCACAATTTACACAGGCAAGCACCTGTCATCCTGCCATGTAAATGGGCTCAACAATTCCTTTCCAGTCCTTGCCCCATGGGAGGGATATTGAAACATTGTTCTACCATCAGCCACCATGGGAGCTCCTGGTAAAGTCCCAGTGGACCTGCTTGGGAAATTATTATTCCCAAACTACATTATTATTCTAATAATAACTTTATAATAGTCAATTCCATAGAATGAGGCTCTTTCATTTAACAATCTAATTTACTGGTTTGTTAGAATTGATACAATAAATTGTCCTTTTCTTTAACAAGGCCATTTTCTATATTATGTATTCTATCCTACAAACAGTACTCTGTTTGTAGAATAGAATAGAATACAATAGAATTTTTAAGCAGAAAGAGACCTTAGTTAATTGAACATGAAGGTCTCAAAATGCCAATTACATATGTTTTGTTTGGTCTCCTGTTTCAGAAATCTGCCTCCAGATTTCTGCCTTCCCGTGAAAATTTAAAAAGTAAGACCGCATATTCATGTGCGGTCAGCAATAATCAGTTGAAACTGAAGATGTCATTTTTAGGTAAGACATGTCTTGTCTGGTTTACCCCAGTCACTACCACTCCCTACTGTCTTATACCCAACTGTTTCCTTCATTTACCTTATCACCCCAGCCCCCACTGGGCATTTGAGTGTGAGAACCATAATTTAATCTATCTCTGATATTTTCTACATATAAAATCTGAGGCCCAGGGATACTTGGTCACACAGCCCGTTACTGTCTGAACTGGATTTCAAACCCAAGTCTCCTGACTTCTACTTCAGGCTTCTTACCATCTTACCACAAAACTACTCATCTGAAGACTGGCCAGTGTTAATTATTTTTAACAAAACTTGACATGTTTACAAAATACGGTTCCAGTTGTTTTTTCATGAGGAAGAAGTGAAAGGGTTCTGCTTCTCTTTTCCCCTCCCATTCTCGGAAAGGTAAATAGTTCATGTTCCTTGTGAGAAGTATTTGAAGAAAGATTTCTTAGCAGGTTCTGATGGAGACCTATGCGTAGAACAATAAAATTTTACAGCTAGCACTGTAGGAAAACCCAAACTATACAATCAGATGCTAATCTGATGTTAAGGTCATTCAAATTAAAGTGATTTTCAGAACTATAATGAAAGCTAATGTTTATTGAGTTACAGGAGCTGTGCCAAGTGCTTTACGTGTACTGTTTCATTGAATCCTGACTGTAATCCTGTGTAACAGGTACTATGGTTATTGCCCACTTTGTAGATGCAGATAATGAGGCTTGGTTAAACTTGCCCCGAATCACAGAACTAGGAAGCAGCAGAGCGAGGATTTGAACCCACGTCTATTTGACCACAAAACCTGTGTTCTTTACTACTTGCCACATTGCCAGCTCACCAGGGTTAGCCATTTTGACATCACAGCTGTCATTGTAATGCCCTGGGATCATTTTGTAGCCTATATCAGCCGTAGGCTCAACAATGGGCAAGAGTCACCATCCTCACCAATCAACTGAATATCATTTTGAACAAAATGAGAGAGCTTATCATGACTGCCTTATGATACAGTCTTTGTGTTCATAAATTTGCTCTTCATCTTAATAATGCTCAACCAACATTTTTCTTTGGATGTCCTGTCAGACTGGATGAAGGGGGACTTTGAACCTTCACAGGAGAGAGGCTAGTCAAACCTGGGAGAGAACCTGGGTGGCAAATATGATTTTGTACTTGTCAAAGACCTAGAGGAAATCAGAGTGAAACAAAAGGGATTCAGCAGGTGGGTCTAAAGAAAGATTTTGGATGCTTTGCCTTTTAAGTTCCAGTACACTGGAAATATCTGTTGAAGGAGTTTGACATCATAATGTCGTGAACAAATATCTCTTCATGGTTTTTTTTTGGTTCAGCCCACTTTCCAGACGTCCACACTATTAATTCACATGAAATCTGATTGTGTATACAAAACATACAAAAGAGCAGGTACATGACCGAGACTATCTACTGATAGGAAAACAGGAATCTCTAGTATAAAATCTATAAAAATATGAACTGAATTCAACAAACATATAGTAAGCAAGATCTAAGCTTATAACATCCGGGCTCTTTTCTAGGACCTTGGCTATTGAGAATCCTCGAGAAACAAGGGCAGACACAAGCACAGTTAGCTCTAAAAATGACAGAAAGAACTATAGACATCAGTAAAATCTACAGAGCTTGAGAAAATAGAGGTACTTCAGGCTGGTATGCATGGATCTTACAGTGTGTGGGTGTATGTGTGTGTGTATGTGTGTGTGCGATCAATACTGTGAGAGATGACCCTAGACAAATAGCCAAATTCTATTAATACCAACTCGGGTGTTCAGATGTTTCTCTGTTTCTAGGGAACCATTAAAGGCTTCCAAGCATGAGTGTGACATGATGAGATCTGCGCTTCAAGAAGGTAACACTGATGGAGGTGGGGAGAATAGGGACCGGAATCAGGGGGACCAGTGCAGAATCTCCCCAGCAGCCTGTGGAACAGTGATTGCAGCCTCAGTTAGGGCCATGGTCCTGGGGTGAAGAGGAGATGGCAGATTCTCATGCTGTTTCCTGTTGAAAGTGGACATGAGGGAGAGGTAACTCCTAAGTTTCTTGCTTGAATAATTGAGAGAATGAAATACACCTTCAGAGAAAACCTTTGGTGTACAGGGCTGTGTGCACAGTCACAACAATTAATTAATTAAGAAGTTAAAAATCAGAGCTATGGGTCATTGGGCAGATTGTAGACAAAACAGCCTAGGTGATTGAAATGTTTACTTTTTCGTCCCTTGTGGGCCATCAACTGGGCACAAACCAAAACATGCTCATCTATAACCAGCCAGTAATTCCTCTAGAAGCCCTCTTAGCTGATGGGTCTGGCTTGAGTTGTCACTGAAGATTGCTAACTGTTTCTTACATTTGTCATGTAAGGAGGAATAGAAAAAGAGGCTAATCGCTGTACAGGTGAGAGAGGCTATGGATAGCTTTCCCCGGACAAATCCTATTTTGAAGAACTGAATGATAAAATCTTAGTAAGGATGGACTTATGATTTATCATGTTCATGCTGTTTGCTTTTCTGTTTTTTAGTTTTTGATTTCTTATGGGCTATATATTTATGTATTGATTGTGGATTAATAAAAGAAATGATGATATTTTTTCCCCAGAGGGATCAATTCTGTTGCTTCAGACAAGATCAGATCTCACTGGAATAAATAGAATTTTTTCTGGTTACACCAAATTCTTATATAAAGATTTTGTGTGTGTGCATGATACTAACCTAACCCTGTAATTTACTCCCTGCAAATAGAACTCTCTTTAGAGTTGGACAGCTTTAGTTTATTAAAAATTTGATCAACAAATGGCAATGTGGCCACATTTTATGCTCTTAAATTTGAATTTTACTTCTGTAATGAGCCTACATCATTGGGGATTTTAGTCTGTGGTTGAGAAGAACAGGACTGTCCTGTGTGAAAACACATTTCTGTAAATTGCCTTCGCTACAAGTACCACTCGCTCCTATCACTAAAAACAGACTAGAATGAATAATCATTCCCACCGGTTATGTTTCACAGCAGGCCTATGGAAACATGAATGAAATTACATTTGCTTGGGAAAGGTTTTGTTGCTGTTGTTTAAAACCATAGGTGTTTTTTAAAAAAATAGGTTTGTATAACTAATCTGATGAATTTTTATTGGATAATTTTATTCTTCCTCTCTACAGAGTGTGGGCTTTTGTTTTTCTTGTTCTCCAACACACATTGCCAGCCAAGGCCTACCAGGATCTTTTCCCCAAAAACATTATATGTAACTTAAGGAGGCACTACGTCTGTTTCCCTCAGTACCCCAGGCTAACATTTCAAAAAGTACGTCTCATCATGCCTTCTGCAGAAGGTCTGAAAAAGCATTTGGGGCCATAATGAAATTACCAGATTGTTAGGGTGGGCGACATGAATGGGTCATTTCTTTTCTCTTTTCCACAACTTAGCAAGAAACCAACTGCCTTTGTACATCAATCAAGCAGAAGCGATTCTGAAGTTTCTCTCTTCACAGGATATGACAGGTCAGTTTGGTAATCCGCGGTCACGAATACCATTAGAATTCATTGCAAACCCCGAGCAATGGTTGGTGTGATCCAGGTCTGGTCTGATGGCAAAAGTCATGCAAAGGCAAATAAGACCCCTGGGTCTTCATGTTCCAGTGTGGGGTGTTCAGGGCAGTGGATGGCCCTGTCCTACAGAAAAACTCTTTCTGTCTGTGAGCCATGCATTCCCACCACTGTTATGATTATGACACTGTTCATACTTGGAGCTTTTTCATTTATTTTCTCCTCAGTGAAAATGCGCTTATTAGACCCTTTCCCAACGACAGGAGGAAACAGAGAACATTGGACAGGAAGAATGGGGAGCAGAATCTTTAGGAAACAGGATCCTGGAGATCAGAGACAAACTTTGACCCTGGACAATTTTGCATAAGATCAGCACTGGCACAGATCTGCCACGTTGAGGTTAGCCAGTGTGAGTTAAGTAAGGACATCCAGGGCAAGAATTACTCGCCCTTTTGTTATTTCTGAAAACTGAACTGCTTTTAGAAATAAGGGCTGGAATGTTCCATAGGAACTCAGAGCATGGAACGCAGGGGCATGGCACACACGCTCCGTGTGGGCTATTTAAAAACCAGTTCCTTGGCTTTCCTCTGTGATTCTAAATACGTGTAATCACATTACTCTGCAGCAGCCGGTAACTATTTCTATAACATTGTCCAGCATCTGTGTTTGCTGAGGCCGGATCCACCCAGCAGAAACACAGAGTGGAGAGGTGCTAACTGATGAGGTTGATCGATCCGGGCTTTCTGTGTCACAGCTAATGCCCATCCAGTGTTGGAATTTGAGTGGTATGTGTCAACTGACGCTTCTCAAATTTTAAGGACTGATCTATTTAACTCTCCTGGGGAGAGAGAGGTGCCTTAGCTCAACAAAAGGATGCTTTTAAAATGAGCCATTTATGTATTTAACAAATAATAACATAGGCACAACTGATCACTTTCTCACATACAAGCAATTCTTATCCTACGGAAGGATCCCAGCACTGAAGACTTTGCCCCTTTATGTGCTAAAGACTCTGTCTTTTTTGAATTTGTTTGATGTACTAACACTTCCCCTAATGACACTATTAGCCATCAATCAAACAGATAAATCACTTAGAAATATTCTACTCAATTGTTAATCATTCAAAGACATTAGCTAGTAGAAGGACAGTAGCCAACATTATTACATAATATCAAAACACCTGATCAGGTTTGTGAAATGAAATAGTCAAACCAGTTTGGGGATTTCATATAGACGAAACAATAGATTAAGTGATTTTTTTTTAGCTTTTTTAGCTTTATGTGAAAAGTTAAAACCCTACCATTTATAAAATGTGTAACCATTTGTCACATCCTATACCAAGCATTTTATCTACTTAAATCTTATTTATCTCTGATAACTTTTCAAGGTGTCATCACCTCCATTTTACAGATGAGGAGACTGAGGCTCAGAGAGAATTAGTCATTTGCACACAATTTCACGTCTAGTTTCTAGGGAGTGGTAGGGTGAGATTTACACACAGGTCTCTCGCATTTCAAATCCATGCTGTTTGCCTCTGTATATAAAACCTCAAAAGGCCAAAATGGCCAATTAAGGCAAGAAAACAAAAACAAGCAAAAAAACTTGGGTCCAGGATCATGCAGTTAAGATAACTACAGCTCAGTTGATGGACATTTGGCTGATTCCCCCCCTGGAACCGGTAACTACAACCCAGTCTGTGGCCTGACACCTGAGAACGGGGTGGGGGGTTGGGGGGGACCTCTTGCCCCCATATGTGGTCCTGATCTAAGAACTAACACTCCAATGGCCAAACGTTACACGTCAGAACAAATTATCCATGTTACGTTATGACTGTGGAGAGATCTGATTTCTTAGTCAAATATTATTTTTTGACTATTTTCAGACATAGACTGAATATATGGTTCCCTCATGGCTAACTTAAAACACACAGCAAAGGCTAATCCTTTGCACTCTCCTATATTAATATTTCCTTTCCTTCCTTATAAGGGGATGAGTTATAAATTAGATGAGATTAGAAAGCAGTCACTTGAGAATGAATATTTTAAGGAATTACCTAGAAAGAACTGAGATTTTTCTTCCCCACACGGTAAATCATACAGAGTAGCAGCCTGCCCCAGGTCCCCGAGGACAACATCTTGAGCGCATATGTTATGCTGGGTTCTGTATTGACTAATTCAGAAACTCCAGGGTAAAATTACCAAAGTTCCCAAGTCAAAAATGAAAGTAAAAGGGTGGAATGAAATGAAGATCATTGTTGCAACATTCCAACAACTTCATAAATAGCCATGAAAGTAGCTAGCATTACAGGTTAGCAAATTTACAATTGCAAGCATCAATCCGCACCGTGGGTGTCAAGTCGCAAACAAACCCAGCTACCTCACTTTACTGATATTCCTTTCCTCTCCAGAAATATAATCACATTTGACAAAATTAATATTGAGATCGTTTTACTAGAGGGTTTATCCAAATATATGCCGTATTAAAAATAGTCATGATATAAATATTTCTCACAAGAGCTGCAGCGATGGTGTGAATAAAAAACTCCCTTCTGAGATTTCAGTAAAACCAGATCTCACAAAGGATCTGAAAGAAAACAAAACAAAACAATAAACAGACACACACAAAGAGACACACACACAGAACAAACCTTATGTTAATCCAGTTTAGCAAAACAGTCACCATTTGACACTATTTTGTGAAGTACGATACTGTTCCTTTCCAGATGAAGTAGGAGAGATGAATCTGCTACAGGTTTCTCATAATAATGTTCAGGGGTGGGAGATATCTAAGCATGTTCTGTAGCAGCTAATAAAAATCAAAATTTCTAAATGCAGCAAAATGTTAGCCCTGTCAAATGGCCAAGCGTGCAAGAGGAATCTCTCCCCATGCCCTTCTACCAATACATGCAAAGCCCCAAATACATCGGCTGGAATTTTTAAATTGTAAATTAGATACCAAAATGCTTACGGGCCTTACAATGAGATAACGTCAGGAGGAACGGTGCGTGGAATGGATCTGGCATTCTCACATAAAGCATTATCTTTGGTACAAGTACACACGGCAGGGCATTTTGGCTTCGCTGGTTTCTTCCCCTCAGTCAGCAAAAGCGCAGATAAGAGACATAGGCAATAAGCAATTCTTTTCAGGGGGATGCAGGCATTTCCCATCCTTTGGCTTCTCTCTGATTCCATGCAGTCGAAAAAATATCCCCAAACATGAACAGGGCTTCTGGAATTCAGATGGTGATTGTCTTGCTTTAAGACCAGGTCACATAAGAGTCCACCCTTTTCCTCTGCCTCTGTCTCTCTGCTTTTCAAAACAGGGACCTGCAGCTGATTCGTGAGCTGCTCCTCGCTCCAGCGATGCACTGCTCGGGGAAGAGACCTGTGAGGTGCTGCGAGATGGGAGGGATCCAACTGCTCGAGGAGAGAGCGGACTTGCATCACCACGAAAACACTGAGCACAGACCAGCCTTCGAAGGCAAAGCGAAGTGATGTAACAGAAAATAAACAGCTTTCTGCTTGCACCGGGAGCCCTTTAATTGTTACCAAAAATAGGATGGCATAATGTCTTATTAGTGGGTGGGTGGGCCGGTGGGTGGGAGCAGTCATCTTGCATCGGATCTCAGCAATCTCAGAAACCTTTGGGAATTTGCTTTTCATGTGGCAAACAACCTAGTAAGGAAAGCTAGCTTTGGAGCCAGCCCTGGCTGGAAATAGGAAGTGAAATGAAACTCTCTCCCTTCGCAGCTTTTGGCTAAAACCTTGGTATTTCTTGCTGAGTCCACCTGACTGATGCCATCACTGAAAGACAAGCAAGAACACATGGAGAATGTGACTTTCAGGGAATGAATGTGAGTAAATACTTTTCTGACACTTAACTGTCATAAATTATTGATTTTCATAATCCACCCCGCCCCCTCCCCCCCATGTGTAAGCTATTCCCTCCTCCCATGGTGAGGGAGGGAGATAGAAGCGGTTCGTTGACTGCCTCTGTGTATAACCCACCCTCCTCACCTCTCACACTCCCCTTTCTTGAGCGCTGGAACCGGAAGCCTGGAAGGAACTCCCTGCCAGCAGGAGGCAGCCAACTTTGGTTTCCAGGGCTCTGGTAAGGTCTGGCTGAACCCAGGAGGCTGAGATACGGTGGGGAAAACGCCAACCTAAGAGCCAGAGACCTGGCTTTTTAGGGTCCAGTTCTGCCATGAACTAGCTGATGGTGCCTCTGGATCTATTCTCCTGTCTGTAAAATGGGCATGATAATGCAGATGTTCCATAAATATTACAAACATTAAATCCAAATGGTAGGGACTTCCCTGGGGGCGCGGTGGTTAAGAATCCGCCTGCCAATTCTGTCCTGTCCCCCCCCCGGTCTTCCCCCCTGGTCCGGGAAGATCGCACGTGCCGCAGAACAACTGAGCCCGTGTGCCCCAACTAGTGAGCCCGCGCGCCTAGAGCCTGTGCTCCACAACAAGAGAAGCCACCTCAAGGAGAAGCCCGCACCCCGCAACGAAGAGTAGCCCCCACTCGCCACAACTAGAGAAAGCCCACGTGCAGCAACGAAGACCCAACGCAGCCAAAACTAACTAATTAAATAAATAGATAAATACATTTATTTAAAAAAAATCCAAATGGTAGGCTATGTTACTGTCCTGTATGATGGGAAAGAGGATGTACCCTTAGAGAAGGAAACTCATTTAAACAAGAGAAAAACAAGAGGCCCTGGCTTTGGGGCAGGGAGGTATAATCTATGTGGGCGTGGAGATGCTTAGGATGGAGGAATAGACGCTTGGTCTTCTTACCACGCCACAGGCGGCCATCCCTCAAGCTGGCACCGTTGGCCAGTGATGTCAGTCCACAGTCCTTTTTCTCTCAGCTTCTTAGACTGAAAGGAGTACAAGGACTATTTAAGCAAATATGTGATTATGACATAAACTCATCCTGCACGGAGCTTGAGGCATTGATGGTCTAACCTTTCCCTCTTGTAGGGAGCTCGCCCCTCGTTTACTTCTCTGGAAGCTCTGTGAGAGGAGGGCGGTGGCAGTCATGGTCATTCCCGTATTTGATTGCTGTCTGTTTACCCAGAAGACTGCAGGCTCCATGAAGGGAGAGACCCCTGGGTGAATCCAGTGCCTGGACAGCGCCCTGTTCAGCGCTGTGAGCAACAAGTGTGCCCTCATGGGCAGCCACAGAGCGCGGAGGCAGCCGTGATCGGGACATGCTCGTCCCAGGAAACTCCAGACAGCTCCTCAGAGCTATCATAAAGGAAGTTAAGGACAGTTCCCTGGAGAAGCAATGATCCAGCTGAGTTCCAAGTTAGGGGGGAATGACAGAGTTGGCGGGAGTATTCCAGGTGGAGCAAGCAGCATTTGCAAAGGCCTGGCCACCACCCAGAGAGCCAAGGTTGCCTCTGCAGAGTTCTAGGCAGCAGAGCGATAGGATATGGTTTGTGTTTCCAAAGGACCAGTAGGTTATTATCGTTAAACCAGTTTTGGGGGGCTTGTAAATATGTTGGGGTGTGTGTGTGTGTGTGTGTGTGTGTGTGTGTGTGTGTTTTGTTACAAAACAAGGAAAGAAAAAACTAAGTCTTACAAAACAAGGAAAGGAAAAACTAAGTCTAAGAGAAGTAATGATTTTAGAATGCATTCTACTCTTGCTTCGCTGTCTAGGACTCTATGGAGGAAGGGAGTCTATCACAGTGATTTTAGAAACCGTGACCTATGGGCAAGCCCCACTTGAAACAGTAAAAGTGTCACAAAAGTTGGCTGCAAGTCAGATGTTTGTAAACTGAATCCTGCTTTGAGTGCACAGTGGAAACTTGCTCCGTGAAATAATTATGTGACGAAAATTTCATAAAAGATGGTTTTTATTCAAACAATCACCTATGCCCTAAGTTCTCTGACTTGTAAGTGATGTGTTTTGTAACTATAAGATAAAAACCCTGAGATCTTTTAGGGACCTCAGAGTTCTCGGCTCCAATCACTGCGTGTTTGCGTGTTACAGTGGGGAGACTGAGGTACTGAGGGGTCACACAGATGAAAAGTGGCAGGGCCACCACTCTGCATGGGGTGACACTCTGGCAGATGCTTGGTTAAACTGATCTGTGTAGGCAAACAGAATACTTCCCTCCCCTCTGATACACTTTCAAATGTATCAGATTATCAAGATGGCGTGATCAGCCCTTGGCTTTGTGCTCTGTAGATGCCATCAAGGAAAGGGCGAGCAGTCTTTCATGTTTGACGTGGTTAATCCAGGAGACCAAATGAATGCGGGAAAGAAATCATAGCCATAACTTCACTTTGCAGCTGTATTTATCTGGCGGTTCAGTTTGTCAGTTCAAGTGGAAAAAGGACCATAGCGGGTTGTTGGGGGCGGTTCTTTAAGGAGAAATTACAATGGGCATTCTGAAAAGACAATAACTTTTTCTTTTGCTGTGGCATTTAAAGCCCAGATTTGAATTTCCTATTCAATTAAAGCACCTGCTGAGATCAGGCACAATTTTAACTGTGTAGTAACATATTGCTGATGTTCATCTAGGGAGGAGAAACACTACAGGTTCCAGAATTGGACTGAGGAGGGAACTAGTGAGAGGAGGGCAGGTTGCCGCTATATTGAAGTCTTTTGTTTATTTATTTATTTATTTGGTTGCACCAGGTCTTAGTTGCTGCTCGTGGGCTCCTTAGTTGCAGCATGTGGGCTCCTTAGTTGTGGCATGTGAACTCTCAGTTGAGGCATACGTGTGGGATCTAGTTCCCTGACCAGGGATCGAACCCGGGCCCCTTGCACAGGGAGCGTGGAGTCTTATCCGCTGTGCCACCACGGGAGTCCCTATATTGAAGTCTTGAGGGACCTGGGGAGGGGGCCCTGTTGCTGACCAAGCTTCCCTGCCCTCCTTCGGGAAGCCCTGGTAGGGCACAGAGAGGGTGTGGGAAGTGGGAGGGTAGAAGCTTAGGGCTTTCCACCAGCTTGGAAGCCTTTATATAAGTTTTGGCAACCCACCTGTGCATTACGGGGGGGCCTTGGGAGACAGGCTTAGAAAGGATGAAAGCAGAGCTGGAAGGAGGCCCAGGGAGGTTGGGAGGCCTGGCTGAGGCAGGCTCACTGCCCAGTTCCAGCTCTGGAGGAGTAGCTGAGGGGATCCAGGGCTGGCTCTGCACTTGGCCAGCCATGTGACCATGGGCTAGCTATCTAACCTTTCTAGGTCAGTTTTCTCCTCTGTAAAATGAGGAGTATGTATAACAGTACATATCACATAAAGTTGTTGAGAGAATGAAAGACAATAATGTATCTAAAGTGCTCAGCATGGGGTCTGTTACACGAAAGATTTATCATCATCATTGTCATCATTGCAATGGGACTTGAATTCTGAACATGTAACTTCTGATATTTGGAAAGCAAATTTCTCAAATAATAATGGGTTTATCTCAAGTGTATATTCACTCCAAGAAGCAGGCACTTCTGTGCAGGATGACAGACTGTGGCCTTGCCAAGAGTCTCTGCACATGAGGGAACCAAGAATCCTCCTGGGGAAGAAAGAACTCTCTCCCAGTTTGGGTGAGAGTAGGAGCCCCCAAGCTTGGTCCAAGGGTAAGGGCCAGGGCTGGAGAAAAAGAAAGTGGTTTTGAACATGGGATGGAAATTTTTTTTCTTCAGTCCATTGCCCTTGAACATGTGTAATTTTGAAGGCGTAAGAAGAATCTACTTTGGGATCCCTGTAACAGAGAGTGTTCTCTCTAGTTTGGTGGGCACAACGGCGTTCCTTGTGGGTGCCATGGGGACCACACACAGTGCTCTGGCATCCAGAGCTGCTGTAGAGATATGAGACCAATAGTATCTCCATCCAGGTCCATGGCTCAGACATCACCAGAATCACTGGATTTTCCACCAGGAGCAACTCACCCTTACTGTCCCACAGTAGTGACAGCCCCACAGACATAGGAGGTGGCAAATGATCCCAGCAGGGAGCCTAAGCAGCAGAGAAGGAAAATGAAGATGTTTGGGAGCGCATGTGCGACGTTCCCTGGCATTCTCAGAAACTGAAAGGGGTCTTTGAGGAGGGGCTGGCAATTCTGGGAGAGTTGATGAAAGCACAGAGAGAGAAGAACAGCGTGTGCTGTGGTTCTGATCCCAGTTTTCCCCTCAGGCTGGTGACCTAGGAAACACACATCGTGCAAGTAAACAAATGATTATTATGAGGCTTAAAAGATCCAGCTTGGCCCTGCCTCCTTTTACACTCAGACATGCAAACTGGTGTCAGTTTAAGCAGCTTTTTCAATAGAGCAGGTTTTTTTTTCTTTTTTTTTTTTTGAGAAATAATTCTTTATTTTTGAAAACTCACACTGCAGTATTAGGGGTACAGAAACATCCTGTCTGCAACTTATCTTGAAATCATTCAGAAAGAAAAATATGTAACTGAGTATGTATGTGTGTGTGTGAGGGAGAGAGAAAGAGAGAGAAGGCTAAAGCAAAAAGCAAATGTGTTAAAATATTAAAATTTGGGTAATCTAGGGCCTCCCTGGTTGCGCAGTGGTTGAGGGTCCGCCTGCCGATGCAGGGGACACAGTTTGTGCCCCGGTCCGGGAGGATCCCACATGCCACGGAGCGGCTGGGCCCGTGAGCCATGGCCGCTGAGCCTGCGCGTCTGTAGCCTGTGCTCCGCAACGGGAGAGGCCACAACAGTGAGAGGCCCGTGTACCGAAAAAAAAAAAAAAAAAAATTGGGTAATCTAAGCAAACAGTATCCAGGAATTTTTTTTTCTATTCTTGCAACTTTTTTTTTTTTTTGTCTGAAGTATGTCCCATTAAAATACAAAAGAAAAAAAAGAAAAGAAAAAATGAAGGAAATTGCAGATGTGAGAGACACTGATAACAGCTGGAGAACGGGAGTTAATCAGAAAATTCAGGGAAAAGGAATGGAAAGAAGAAAGGAGAGCCTGTATTCACGGG
Organism: Stenella coeruleoalba; assembly: GCF_951394435.1. Lineage (NCBI taxonomy): Eukaryota > Metazoa > Chordata > Mammalia > Artiodactyla > Delphinidae > Stenella > Stenella coeruleoalba. The sequence continues at coordinate 33,001,088 of NC_137162.1, forward strand.
GAGAGGCAGTTGAGCAGCAGAAGAGAGAGCGCTCGAGGGAGTGAAGGAAAGCATCCGGTGCGACAGGACCTAGAGCAGGGTTTTTGAAGCAGCAAGTCAGCTGCATTAGTGGGTTGCAAAATCAGTCTAGTAGGTCAAGCAGAATTTTAAAGAATAAAATAGTTTTGAATCCAAAATTGGACTGTACTGCACCTATAAGAGTAGCTGTTGCCTTGTGAAGCCTTTGTTTCCATTCTTTGGATATGTATGTATGTGTGTGTGTTCAGGGTTGCAATATAAAATGTATTTCTTACAATTGGTTTATAACCTCCCCCCACACACACAAAAAAAAAAAAAAAAAAAAGAAAGAGAGAAAAAGAAAACATTACCTTACAGGATGTTGAAGAGCTTCACCCACCCCCAGGAGTCTGTGAAATGGCAGAGAAATGTTGATCTCAATTCCAGTAACTTTCACTTACTGATTGAGAGCAGCAATCAGACCTGTTGGAATATCATTTCTGTTATTTACTAGCTGTGTGACCTTGGGCGAGTTGCTTAGCTTCTCTGTGCCTCATTTTCCACACTGGTAAAGTGGAAGTAATACCTTCTTTGCATTGTTGATATTAGGATTAGTAAGAGTGCACGCGGAAGGCATGTCACAAAGAAGGCGTTCAATTTCTGATAACTCTCCCAGAATTAAATGGGAAGAGGGGGAGAGGGCAGTGAGCAGAGGGCCAGATCTTAAAGATTAGAAGTAGTGTGTCACCAAGGACTCTTTGGTAGAGAGTGATGGACACTGACTCTGCCCATCTAAGCATAAAAGGACCTTACTGGGCCTCCCTGGTGGTACAGTGGTTGGGAATCCGCCTGCCAGTGCAGGGGATACGGGTTCGAGCTCTGGTCTGGGAGGATCCCGCATGCCGCAGAGCGGCTAAGCCCGTGTGCCACAACTACTGAGCCTGCGCTCTAGAGCCTGCATGCCACAACTACTGAAGCCTGTGCGCCTGGAGCCCATGCTCTGCAACAGGAGGGGCCACCGCCATGAGAGGCCCACGCACCACAACGAGGAGTAGCCCCCACTCGCAGCGACCGGAGAAGGCCAGTGCGCAGCAGCGAAGACCCAATGCAGCCAAAAATAAATAAATAAATATATTAAAATAAAGGACCTTACTGCCATGGTGATGGAGTGACTCACAGAAGGGCTGTCCAAGCAGGCTTCAGAAATAGAGAAATTTGTGGGAGCTTGGGGATCTAGGCAGCAGGAGCTAATGGGCAGTGTCCTCTGGTGAATCCACTCCTACCAGTTCTTATCCACATGTTCCTGCTGAAGGAGAGAGTCCATTGGGCTCAGCTGGAGTCAGGTACCCTCCCATTTGCCATGGGAAGCCAGGGCACCTTGACTGGCAATCCCACCAAGAGTGCACACTGTGGGAGAGGAGTGGCTCCCCAAAGGAAACTAAGGTGCTACTACCAGAAGCAAAGAGGATGGATGCTGGGCAGGCAAAACCAAGGGACACTCACTACAGGACGTGTGCCAGCGTCTGTTAGGCTAGGGCAAAGGGAAATGATAGCAGCTATCATCCCAAATCCATCCTCAAGATTTTAAAGTGCAATGACCAGGGGACAATTTAGACAAACAAATGAATAATTTCCCAAAAGTCAGCTAAACTCTTATGTCCTGACTGTGGAATCAGGGCATTTTCAACTCTTGTGGTCCAAGAGAACAGAAGTTTGGCCAAGAGGGGAGTTGAAAAGGCAACAATAACAAAAGCTGACACAGGATGCATATCATGTGCCAGCTGCTGTTCTAAGCACTTTATTAATATTAATTCATTTAATCCTCGTAACAATCCCATGGGCTAGATATTATTATTATTATTATTATTTTCTCTATATTTATAAGAGAAGAAAAGGAGGTCCAGGAGGTTAGAGAACATGCCCAGTGTTCCGCAACTAGTGAGGAGTGGCAATGGGATCTAACCCAGGCATTCTGACTCTGGTGCCCAAGGTATTAGTCGCTATTGGACACTGCCTCTCCAAAGGGCAGTGTGGGATGTGGGATACTGGGGGCCGCTTTGGAGGCGCATAGCGTCTGCCTGGCTAGGCACCGCTATTGAACTACAATTCCCAGCATGCAACTGGGCTATCGTCTTAACCTCTTCCTCACCAAAAGTTCCTCACTGTCTTGGGTAAAAAGTTTTTTAATGGCAAAGGTGGCAAAATCTGGTTTCCCTAAAGCATGATTATGAGATGAGAGCATAAATGCAGATGTCAGTGGGAGTAAATAGAGGAGAGGGCAATATTCGAGGTTAAAATATCCTCTGCAGTTTTTAGTGTTTGCAGGAAGACATTGGAGATCAGCATGGGAAAGACTGTTTTTTAACTTGGAACTGTGTACCAGGAAAATGGCAACAAGGGTGTTTTAAAGCACCCATTCTCAAACATGGCTGCACTTTGGAATCAGATGGGGAAATAAAAAAAAATACTTAATGCTTAGGTTACATCCCTAGAGGTCCTGATTTAATTAGTCTGGAGCATGACCTGGACTTCGAGACTTTAAAAATCGCATTAAATTCTAAAGTGCGGCAAAATTTGAGAATCCTTGTTTTTGAAGGGAAATATTCAGGTGTAGTCATAACGATGAATCAAATTGTGACTAGCTCAAGGAAGCTTTTAAGAAAAAAGAGAGGGAGACACTCTAGGCTCTAAAAGCAGTGGTTCTCAGCCCTGGCTGTACATTAAGATCACTAAGGAAATGTGTTCAAAAAAATACAGATACCTCACCCCAGACCAATTGAATTAAAATCTCTGGGGGTGTATTTTAGTGCTGAAGCAACCCCAGAACAGTGGTTCTCAAAGTGTGTTCTTAGATTAGCAGCATCAGCATCACCCAGAAATTTGTTAGAGATACAAATTCTTGGGTCCCACCCCAGGGTCTCAGGGGTGGGGCCCAGTAATCTGTTTTCATAAGGCTTCTAGGTGATTCTGATACACTTTCAAGCTTTGAGAACCCCTGCCTTGGGATGTAAGCTCCAGGCAGGAACCTGCTCTAACATGTTCACCAGCAAGCCTTGCAAAGTGTTAGAATGTGCTTTTTTAGTCTGTTATGTTAATGGCGCTCAAGGAACCACACATCCCAGTGTCCATGCCCTGTGCCCCCTCCCCTGGAAGCCAGCCAGGCTGGTCCTCCTTAAGCAATAAAATGTGGCAGAAGTGATACTGTTCCAGTTCCAGTCCAGAGTCCCAAGAAGACCCAACAGCTTCTGCTTTGGGGCTTTTTGGAGCCCTGAGGTGCAATGTAAGATGTCAGGCTCCTTGTGAAAAGGCCATACAGAGAGTTAGAAATCCTAAGACTGTAAAGAGAGATCCAGCCACCCTATCATCCAGGCTGAGTTCAGCCCCAAATAGATCTGCCAGGTGAATGCAGCCACAAGAGTGACCACTGGCAAGACCAGCAGAAAAAACTCCCAGTTGCGCCCAGACCAGATCGAAGAGCTGTGAGCAAATAAAATGATTGCTGTGTGAAGCCAGTGAGTTTTGGGTGGTTTGTTAATGCAGGAACAGGAAAAAGAAAAAAGAAAAAAGGAAAAGAAAAAGAGACACTGCTCAATAAATAGTTGTTGAACTAATGGGTAAAAGTGCTATAGGGACATGGAGCTGGAACATAGCCTCTCTCCTTTGTCAAAGGAGGAAAAACAGGAGTTGGAAAGAAAGCAGGGATATTCTATCCAGTTGATGAAGAGGATGGCTAAGAAGGGAATTTTGACCAGAAGCCAATAATGCTATACCCATACCCAGACAGCAAAGGCCCACAATACCCAGCCAAGAATAGAAGAATTAAAGGTACTCTTCTTTTTAAATTTTGTTTTATTGAAGTATAGCTGACTTACAATGTTGTGTTCATTTCAGGTGTACAATGAAGTGATTCAGTTATATGGGTATGTATACATATATTTGTATATGTGTATATATATATATTCTTTTCAGATTCTTTTCCATTATATATTACAAGACATTGAATACAGTTCCCTGTGCTATACAATAGGAACTTGTTGTTTATTCATCCTACATATAATAGTTTGTGTCTGCTAATCCCAAACTCCCAATCCATTCCTCCCCCACCTCTCCTCCCCCTTGACAACCACAAGTGTGTTCTCTATGTCTATGAGTATGTTTCTGTTTCATAGATAAGTTCATTTGTGTCATATTTTAGATTCCACATATAAGTGATATCATATAGTATTTGTCTTTCTCTTTCTGACTAACTTCGCTTAGTATGATCATCTCTAGGTCCATCCATGTTGCTGCAAATGGCATAATTTCATTTTTTTATATGGTTGAGTAATATTCCACTGTATATATGTACCACATCTTCTTTATCCATTCCTCTGTCAGTGGACATTTAGGTTGTTTCCATGTCTTGGCTATTGTAAATAGTGCTGCAATGAACCTTGGGGTGCATGTATCTTTTCGAGTTATAGTTTTCTCTGGATATATGCCCAGGAGTGGGATTGCAGGATCATATTTCAACTCTATTTTTAGTTTTTTGAGGAACCTCCATATGTTCTCTATAATGGTTGCACCAATTTACATTCCCACCAACAGTGTAGGAGGGTTCCTAAAGGTACTAACTCTTGCTACCACGTACTGAATACTGATTATGTGCCAGATATACAGATGAAACTTTTTTCCTATATTAGTGTTCACTAACAATATTATATATTTATAATATATATTATACATATACATTATATAATATATAAGTAGTATATTATATATAATATTATGTAATTATATATATTTGAATTATATATTGATTCTTCTCAACAAGTTTGTATGATAAGTACTATTATTACCCCATTTTACAGAAAAGGAAATGAAAGAGCAAAGAGGTTAAATCACTTGCCCAAAGTCACACAGCTACTATTAATTGGAACTCAACCCATATTTGTCTGATTCCCAAATTTAAGCTTTTAAGCACACAGTAGGGCCAACCTATTCAGAAAAACTGAATAGTGACCCAGATTGTAGAATCTGATAGATCTGAGTTCAAATCTCGGTATTGCCACCACTGGCTGTGGGATCTTGTTTGAATCACTTAACCTCTCTGGGTCTCAATTTCTTTGTGTAAAATGAGATTAATAATGCTAACCTCACAGGCTTTTGACAAGGTCGGGTGAAATTGTGTCAATGAAAGCATTTGATATGAGTAAGTTATCAAATAAGTATGTGGGGTTATTATCCTATCCTAATCTCATTTACTGAGTTAAATTCCATCCTCCCTCCCTAACTGGCTCTTGTCTCTGATTCTTCCTCTTCTGTTTTATCTCCCTTTGTTGTAAGGGTACCCAAGATTTGTTTTAATCAGGTGTGATAAGACATGCAGACATGGAAATAACTGTCATGAAGGAATAAGTTGTGATAGTTTCCTGGAGTATAAAACAGGAGGCATGGCACACCACGCAGGGGGGCCATGTGGGGAAGCACTAGCGTTGGTCAGGAGGCAGAGGGAGTAAAGAAAAAATGTGGACAAGAGCCTTTATTGCACTAGTTGAATAATCTCAGTGGGCTTTGGGGCACTGGAGCTGTCCCTAATTATCTGGTACCTGCCTCTGAGATGATTAGTGGTCGGGAATGTGAGAGCCCAGCAGAGGAGGTGGTTGGAGATATGGGCTCTGCATTGGTTGGTTTATATGTGAGAGATATGTTCACAGGTGAGTCATTTACTCTCTCTAGGAATTGGCTAACCCTGGGAGGGGCAGTCCTTCCAAAGTCAGCAAGGGCCCGGATGTCAAACCTTTAGAATAAAGAAAATAAAAAGACATGCTGAATACATCCTTCCAGCCACTCCTCAATAGGAAGCAACTGACTGTGCTCTAAGAGCACTGGGAACAGCATGGAAGCCTGGGTAACCGCCCATTAGGAGTGGTGGTCTGCAAGGAAGGGAGTAGGAAGGTCAGTGATTCCAGGAGAATTTCAGCCCTGGCACTATTAGTTTACCAAGATTCCAAGCCCATCACAGAGTGGAACCTAGGTAAACAGGATGAAAGGCAACAAGTTGTACTGCTTATGAAAGCCTCCTTGAAGGCAGGACCCACGATTTATTTATCTTTCTATCTCCTTGAATGAATGATTATTCAGTAGGAAAAACAGCTAAAATGGCCTTATAAAAGAGAAAAGATAGAGCTGTGGGCTGGTAATTTTCTTTACTCTAAAAAAAAAAAAGAACTTTGATTTGCTTAATTTTTTTTTTTTTTTTTTTTTTTTTTTTTTTTTTGCGGTACGCGGGCCTCTCACCGTTGTGGCCTCTTCCATCGCGGAGCACAGGCTCCGGACGCGCAGGCTCAGTGGCTATGGCTCACGGGCCTAGCTGCTCCACGGCATGTGGGATCTTCCGGGACCGGGGCACGAACCCGTGTCCCCTGCGTCGGCAGGTGGACTCTCAACCACTGCACCACCAGGGAAGCCCTGATTTGCTTAATTTTTATTCCCAAAGGTAAGTAAGCTGAGTTTACACATTTTCACAACTGTCTTCAATATTGAGAAGAAACTGAATTAGCTATGGATTGGAGAACGTTGCTTATGTCCCCAAAGGAAGAGCCCCTTCTGGCTCATGATGGTGGGAGAAATTGAACCAGCCATGCTTTTTTTCCCTGGTTAAATTTTCAGGTGAGGAAAAAGGATGTAATTGATGATAAAGAGGTTGGTGATGATAAGGATAATGATGATGATGATCTAGTGATAATGACAATGATGACGACTGACACTTAACAGGTGTTTATAATGTGCCAGTCACTGTTGTAGGTGCTTTAGAACCATTACTCCATCTAATCTTAACTAATACATTGTTTGGTTATTATGGACTCCCAATTTATAAATGAGGAAGCTGAGACACAGAGGCTAGGCAGCTTGCTCAAGATTAAGAGATTAATCTGGCTTTAAACTGAGGCATTCCATGCTGCTAATCACTCCACAGCACTGTTTCCTTGCTTCAGAGTGGTTTCTTGAAACAAAGATGATCTCAGCTTATTCACACCCTGGCAGGCAAGAGGTGTGTAAGTGCAGAACCCCAGTGAGGTGATGTGTATTGAGCCTTTGTGCTAGCCTGGTCATGTAACCAGGGTTGATCCTTGGAAGAGCTGTGGCGTATGGGACGTTTGTCTCTGGGACATGGAAGGAAGATAAATGGGCTAAGATCTGGTTCTGTCATGGATGAGTTGTATGACATTGGGCACAGCTCTTGAGAACTAGGTTCTGGTTTTCAAAGGAAGCTCTTGCACTGGATGATCTCTATGGATCCTGTCCATGTCAACTGCCCCTGCCAGAAATCCTATTAGAGGTTAGATTATTAGAAAGGCAAGGAGAGTGTTGAGCAGGTTCTTGAACATCCAAACATAGTAGGTAATAGCTATTTGGGTGCCCTGAGGAGGTCTGAAAACCTGGGGCTTAGTTGCCTGCTGCTTCACTTTGTGCCATATGCCTGTAGCTGGCGAATGGATAACATCACTCGTGGCTATTCCTGGATGCTCAGAAAACCTGAAAAGGAAGGAATGATTATTTAGTGAGGAGAATATTACAGAAGACACTGGGGAGAGCAGGGTAGGGAGGGAGGACTTTTCACTATTTTGGTCTTAGAACACCCCAGTGGATATCGACTAAGGGCAGTACTGCCTTCCTGGGAAGTGTTTGGAAATGGATAAGAGCATTTCTGTTCTCACCCTGGCTGCAGTTGTTGGACTGGAAATGCTAACATCCTGAAACTCTTGGGACCTCCACACACAACGAAGGATTGTCCAGGCCAGCATGCTCTGAGCGTTCCCACTGAGGAAGAATAAAAGAAGTTCTCATAGTGGGGAACATAAAAAACTTCTTTGTGCATTTTTCTGAACATTAATCAATAATCCATTAACTCGGGGAAGCTGAATGCTCTTCACACAGAATCCAAAACAAACTGACAGATATCCTCCGGCAAGAACTCTGGAGAGGCTGTGTGGCCTTAGACAAGGCGTTTCATTTCTTTAGGCCTCAGTTTCTCCATCTTTATAGCACTAACATTCTATAACTTCCTAATTCCTCTCCTCAGAAAGGAGAAATACCTCGTAAAAATCAAGGCTTGGAAAGCCTTTGTTTTTCTCATTTTGTGTATGGCAGATACATGTACTATAGTTAACTGAAATGCATATGGCAAAGCTTAAATCCAAAGTATACAGAAGCATACTTTATTGACTCTACTGACTATAGTTAATAATACAGTGTTGCATATTTGAAAGTAAATCTTGTAAGTTCTCATCACAGGAAAAAAATTTTTGTAACTATGTAGAGTGATGGACGTTAACTAGGCTTATTGTGGCGATCATTTTGCAATATTTACAAACATGGAATCATTATGTTGTATACCAGAAACCATACAACGTTATATGTCAATTATACCTCAATTTTTTTTTTTTTTTTCCGGTACGCGGGCCTCTCACTGTTGTGGCCTCTCCCGTTGCGGAGCACAGGCTCCGGGCCCAGCCGCTCCGCGGCATGTGGGATCTTCCCGAACCGGGGCACGAACCCGTGTCCCCTGCATCGGCAGGCGGACTCTCAACCACTGCGCCACCAGGGAAGCCCTATACCTCAATTAAAAAAAAGTATTCAGAAGGGACTTCCCTGTTGGTCCAGTGGTTAAGACTCCATGCTTCCACTGCAGTGGGCATGGGTTCGATTCCTGATCAGGGAACTAAGATCCCGCATGTTGCATCGCATAACAAAAAAAAAAAAAAAAGGTATACAGAAGCAAATGATCCCAGACTGTTTTTGATAAAGTATGATTTTAGCCATTTAGCATTTTCTCTGGAAATATATTTGAATTTTTCAGAGTCAAACAACAAAAATGTAGGCAAGACCATGGTAGGCCAACCTTCTTACTGGCTTAAAAAAAAAAAGGTTGTTAGGGAATAAAACAAGCATAATTCTAAGTCACGGTCAAGGTGAACATAATTGGTCCAGAAAGCGGTGGCTCTAAGAGGCGTTGCCCCAGAGTGAGACTTGTTTATTAGAATATAAATTTGAAAATATGATTACTCACCTTCCTTCTTCTTCTATTTTATGCGTGAATTATTCCCGAGATAGTTATTAGCAGTCTTTTTTTTCTTAAAAGAGACACTCCTTCATCCTTTCAAGGAGACTATTAACTGCCTTTTTTGTTTGTTTGTTTTGCTTTGTGACTCTGAAATTAAAAGGAAAAACATGTAACTAGACTGCTCATGCTGGAAACTTGAACTTCATGATGTTGGATTTCAGGCTTGTTGTTTTTGTCTTATCCCTTTAGAAAGGCTCCGTTTTGTTTGGCTTTATATTCTCATTCTGGAAGAACTACGAGCTTTCCATTGCTATCCGTGACTTGTGGCCTTTATTACACTCATTCGTTTCAGTAGAAATGATGACCCAAGAAGGTTGGAATTTGACCCCAGAAAATGACAAGGGAATGACGGAACTGGTTTTGACCATAGGATTAGTGCCCTGCTGGTCCAGGGCAGAATGGGCATCAACAGTGGAAAAGCACTGGGCTTTGACGCCAGCCCCGCTCTTGGCCTCACATTTGCACTGCCCCTACTGCTCCCAGCAGTGTAGCGAGGAAGATGGAGGAATCAGTACTTGCTGGGCCTCCTATGGGCCAGGTGCTCAACTGATCATCTTACCTGGCTTGCAAGTGAGGCATTATCATCCTTACTCTGAGGAGCCAGAAGCTCACAGTGATTAAACAACTTGCCCAAGACCGTACAGCTTGGCTTCAAATTGACTTCTATCAGTTTCCAAATGTTTATCCTGTAATTTCTTACTTTTGATGTATATGAAATTATAGACAGTTCTTGAGGCCTTGTCTGTGTGAGGCAACTATTATGTAAAATGTCTGTATGACATTGTTTGTTTATATATATTGTATGAGGCACAGAAGTGACCGAGGCTGACCCAGCCCTGGCTCTGGAGGCTCTCTGGGGAAACCTGGGGGATTCCTTGGTCATCCCAATCCAGTAGGCTGCAGTCTAGTGTTGTGGCTACAACTCAAGTCCTGGCTTTGCCACTTACCATCTAAGTGACCTTGGGAAAGTTTTTATACTTCGTCATCCTCTGTTTTCCTCATCTGTAGAATGGAGATAATACTAGTAACCCACCTCACAGGATTGCTATGAAGAGGAAATGAGATACTGTAAGATATGTTTAGCATAGAAAGTTATTATCATTCTGATCTGTCTCCTGCTATTCAAGGTACCTTTATAAGAGCCTCCACCTCCTGAAGCTGTCAGAATGACTGAGGGAGGGGGATGAGAGGAAACATCAGGCCTGAGGATGGGGGAGAAGAGACTAGAATGGCAGCCTGCCTGACCCAGACTATATCCCTCACCCCCAGGCCTGGGTAATAGGTATCCTAATTCTAGTCTGAGGGTGAATCACAGCCCAGAGATGGTACTTCCTTCTGTCCCCCTCCTAGAATAGAGCCAGATGTCAGAGGGACTCTCAAATGAGAGCATCAACACGCTGAGATGATTGTTCAAGTTTTTTTCAGGAAAACAACACTTTCCCCCTTTTGTTCCTCTTCCGAACCAACATTGAAGTGAGTTGTGATGGACATAGGCTTAAGTGGAGTATCCATCATCTGACATTTGACTGTAATTATATTGCTCAGATTAGAACTAAGTAAACACTGAATTTTTTTCTTTTTTACTATGGACAAAGGAATCTTATTTCTTTTTTTTTTTTTTTTTTTTTTTTAGGAATCTTATTTCTTACTCAGCATATTTGTCTCAGCTGACTCATTCAATAAGTGTGTATGAAGTGTGTTCTCCATATGAGGCACAGCATGGCACCCAAAGAGCTCCTGCCCTCAAACATCACACGGTCTAGGGGAGGAGACAAGAATTAAACAAGAGGAAACAAGTGAGGTGAAGGATGAGTTAGGGGACATTCAGGCTGGTGGGGCAGCAATAGCAGCAATAGAATCCAGACTAAGGTGTCAGGAAAGTTTAAACAAGGGGCTCCACCTCTGCCTTAATCTATCCTAGCAGCCTCCCCAGGGGCCCAGCTTTCCTGTGGATGTCAGATGGCTGCAGCAGTAGAGAGTGTCTCACTGCAGGCCCTCTGCTCCCAAAGACCTGGGAAAGCTCTTCACTCTTTTGCTTCCAAATTCTCACAAAAATGGCCAAGGTTCTAAGAAATAGTTTCTAGGGAAAACAAGGCAACAAGGAGAATAATGCCAAAAAAAAGTTGCAAGAAGAAAAAGTTTTCATGCCTCTGTAGGGAAAGATAAACTTCTCTACTCTCTTAGGTTCAGTACCTGGACGGTGCAAATTAAACTGACAAAAGGCAGTTTAATATGAGTGAAAAAAAGTATTTAATTACATACTTATGCACAGGCGTTCACAAAGAAACGTGACTCAAGGAGGTGTAAGAATTGGGGCTTAATAAAGTATGGAGAAGAGGCTAAACAAAGTAAAAAGGGGTTTGGGGCCTCTGGTGGGGGGGTAAGTTCTGGGAGGTGACTAGGGCATGTGTGGTAGATAAAAGTTGTTTAGTAAGGTTTGTTATGCAGATAAGGGTCCTCTCAGGTGATAAGAATTTTCTCCCTAGTAGTTCTTTTCATGGTACTAGAGACAGAGACACGTTTAGAAATGGAAATTTATTTTACCTTTACAAAGGGAAATTTATACTCTGCTTTTAGGTAGGAAGGGACAGGGCAGAGAGAAAATTGCTCTCAGCTCAAAACAATGCTAAAAAAAGTGGCATATTTTGGGGTTACATACTCTGATCACCTTCACTGGGCCGTGTTTGGGTATTGGGCATTGTGCTTAGAACCTTTATATCTATATTACATTATATCATTTCTTTTTTCTTTTATTTTCATTTCCAGTTTTATTGAGGTATACTTGACATACAGCACTGCATAACTTTAAGGCATACAACATAATGATTTGACTTACATACATCATGAAACTATTACCACCATAGGTTTAGTGAACATCCATCATCTCATATAGATACATCATATGTCATTTATTTTTCACAACAACTCTATGAGGTAGGTATTATTGATATGCCCATTTTTTTCAGGTAAGAAAATTGAGGCTAGAGAGGTGAAATGAATAGGTCATAAACCTAGCCAACGGCAGAGCTAGGATTTGAACCTAGGAAAATGAAAAAATTAATTGATCATTTCTTAGTAAGGGCAATTTTTTTGCAGGAGTGGAGATGGGAGATATTATTGTTCCTAAAAAAGGGGTCTTTAGGGAGAATCAAGAAAGGGATCCTTGGGAGGAATTGTAAATCCTTCAGCATCTGGTAGTGCTGGTCACAGAAGGAGCCCAATTAATATGAATGGAGTAAAACAGTGAGGGAGGGCATGAAAAACAGAGTGAAGGAATGAGTCTCAGACGGTCTCTCTCAACGTATCAGGATCCACACAGCCTTTTCTCCTACCAATCCTAGTCACAGGCCAGCTGGCTCTATCTTCTTCCCTTGCGTGTTGCAGCTCCCAGCAATTTGGGAAGTATGGTGGTTAGTTTCCCCCACTCTCTCTGGTCCCTGAAATTCTCACTTTCACAGTGCTGGCTGTGGCTGGAACTCAGTCTCCATGGCTTCTCCAGACGATGCTTCCCTGGAAGACAAGACCATAGGATCTTTCATTTCAAGCATCAGAAGATTATAATAAAGAGCAAATATCAGGAAGTTATAGAGGCTGTGTAACCTTAACAAGATCCTCTGGAAATGGCCCACCTTTAGCTCCTGACGTCCTATAGCATCGTCTTCCCAGAGTCAGACGACAGCCTTGCCACTTGCTACCTGGGTGATCTTGGGCAGTTATTTAACCTCCCAGACCACGTCTGTAAAATGCACCCACTTCTTCAGGTTGGAGTTAACACTCAAGAAGTTTGTATATTTGAAAGTCTTAACACAGAGAAACTGCTAAATAAATGTCATATAGACTGAATTGTACCCCCTGCCCTCCAAATTCAGATGTTAAAGCCCAACCTTCAATATGACTATATTTGGAAATAGGCCTTTAAAGAGGGAATTAAGCATAAATGAGGTCATAAGGGTTGGGTCCTAATCCAGTATGACTTGTGTCTTATAACAAAAGGAAGAGACACTAGGGGTCCGTTAACAGAGAAAAGACAATTTGAGGACATAGTGGCCAACTACAAGCCAAGGAGAGAGGTTTAGGAGAAACCAAATCTGTTGATGCCTTGATGTCGGACTTCTCACAGTCTCCAGAACTGTGAGAAGACAAATTTCTGTTGTTAAGCCACCCTATTTGGAATATTTTGTTATGCAACCCTAGCTGACGAATGCAAATGTTAATTACACTTCTTTTTCTTTCCTTGGTTTTTGAACACACTCAGACATTCAAAGGCAAATCAGAATTTGAACTAGAAAAATTTGACCTGCTTGAGCCCAACTTGAGCCACTAGGACTCAAAACTTGGAAAGACAGCAAAGGGAGGGCAGTCTGTCTTCTCAGTGTCATAGTGAAACACTCTTTACAGGCCTGCCGAGAATTACTGAATGATCTAGGCTGAGTAGTGGGCCTTTGCTTGAGTTTCTGTTCACTATTGGCCAAAGGCCACTTTGAAGTTACACCAGAACCTATAGACTTGTATCCTGTAGAGATGTAAATGAATTATGAAAGGTAGAAAACATAATCCTCAAGTTATGGCTCTATTGCTTGTAGGATAATCAATTTTTTGTCTAATCCAACCATCTCATGCCAATATCCTTTCTCCAATGCCTGTATAATTCCAATTCCTCTAATTCTCTTTGGAATCAGTTTCACCACCCTTTGCTAATGAATTGAATAAACCTCCAACACGTGTTCATTCTATACTTGTATAAGAGTTATATTTTTGACTTTTTGAAGACTATAAGTGCAAGGAATTCTAGTATTTCTAGAATATAAAGATCATACTTCAAGGTAATAGAAGGCCTTCTTGGATTGTAATTTGCTTTTTTATTTCTAGGTTTTCTCTGTTTCCATATTAGCAGTTTTAAAGCACTAAGGTTAAGGAAGCATAATAATCTATTAGTTACAGAAGAATTTGATTCCCTCAATAGACAGAGCAAACCTGAAGCCAAATGGTTTTCATCTTTTATTTACTCCTTCTCTCCTTCCCACCTTGCCATGTACTGACAGAGCCCTTTAATCTGGACTTGTTATTCTAGTTCTTTGTCTCAGGTGGTGGGAAATATCTGATAGGATACAAGGTATGAATGACAGCGAGAGGTTCCTCCAAGGCCAGTTGTATTGAAATAGGGGGTGGAAGCTTTAACCTAGTGGCTTTTGGACTGTAGTTCTTGGGCTTTGCATCTACTTCCCTAAACTTTCCCTCTCTCTGCCTCTCCTCCCCATAAATACACATCAGCCAGAACAACTCCATTTATACACTAAGATTCAGGTAAGATTTCATTTGAACGATCCATTTCTTAGGAGATTCATTTAACCCAAAGAAATGAAGTTTTAATGATGGCAGAGGCAACTGTGGTATAGTGGAAAGAATCCTGAAGTTTAGGACACATGGTAAGTCCTTGCTTTGCCCTTTACCACCTGTGTAATCTTGTGCCGATTACTTGATTTCACAGTCTTGAGGTCCATATTTATAACCCTACCTTGCAAAAGAATTGTGAGTGTTAAGAGAGATCACGTAAAGTGACGTGTGATTGTGAAGCGTCGCTATGAACAACTTTTCAGGCATTGCCAACATGCAATGGAGGAGATGTTTGGGGACCATAGGAGGAGCCCCTAGAACTCCTCAAATCATGCCAATTAGGTGGCCACCTAGTCATACGGCTATTGATTTTAACCTTAGCATATGAGCAATTGCTCCCTCACTAACTTATATTCCTTTTGCCACCCATCTGGTTCTCTAGTTTCTACTTAAAATTTGGAAGTTTCATGGAAACTCGGCAGGAACAGTTTTTATGAAATGTTTTCTCCAGTGGAGCAGATTGTGCTGCTCATCCAAGTCAGTTCTCAAATGAATTTAACACTCAGCCCTGCAGCCTTCAGGAAAGGCAAGGAAGGCAAAAATGGAGGTGTGATGAACGGTGCCAACTGGGCTGTCTCATGCTTCTGACTCATTTCAGAACGATTATCATGTCAATAGAAACATCCCCTCTATCCCCATATTTTTTGCAAGGAAATGCTATTAGTAAAACAAGGTCCAGAGAGAAGCAGCCCATTAACACTGTGCTCAGGCTTAAAGACAAAGCAGGGGTAAACATACAGAGATACCCTGGTCACTGGATGAAAGGGAAGAAGTAGCATTGGAAAGATGGGAAGGGAAAAGTCTATGTACATAAAGTAGGGCAGATATCACACAGTAATAAATAGCTATTAATTACTAAACATTTACTATGTTCCTGACACTCTGCTTAGACATAAATTATCTTGTTTGATCCTCACGATTGCTGTATTAGTCAGGGTAGGCCAACTGCCATAACAAACAATCCCCAAATCTCAGTAACTTAATAAGGTAAAGGCTGATTGCTTACTCACATCCCCATCCTCCCCAGGACCTTGAAGTTCTTTACTGGACTCTATATCCTCCAGCAGGTGAGGGGAGAGGGAGAGAGTGCTCGTGGGGAGGATCCCATGGGAGGGTTCTTTTTTTTTTTTTAATTATTTTTTTGGCTGTGTTGGGTCTTCGTTGCTGTGTGCGGGCTTTCTCTAGTTGCTGCGAGCAGAGGCTACTCTTTGTTGCTGTAAGCGGGCTTCTCACTGTGATGGCTTGTCTTGTTGCAGAGCACGGGCTCTAGGCATGCGGGCTTCAGTAGTTGAGGCACAGGGGCTCAGTAGTTGTGGCTTCCAGGCTCTAGAGCACAGGCTCAGTAGTTGTGGCACATGGGCTTAGTCACTCCGCGGCATGTGGGATCTTCCCAGACCAGGGCTCGAACCCGTGCCCCCTGCGTTGGCAGGCAGATTCTTAACCACTGTGCCACCAGGGAAGCCCGTGGGAGGGTTCTTAAGGTCGAGACCTGTATGTGGCACACATCACTTCTGCCCACATTCCATTGGCCAGAGCTCAGTCACATGGCCCTACCTAACTGCAAGGGAGGTTGGGAAATGTCCACTACGCATATGACCAGGAGAAAAAGGAAACAAGGCATGGTGAACACATAGCGTCTGCCATAGCAACTCATCATTACCCCCATTTTACAGATGAAACTGAGTTTTAGACAAGTGAAGTAACTTGCCTAATAGCACATAGCAAATGAGTGGTAGAACCTGGATAAGTTCTTGGTATGATACATTCTTGGTAGAGCCCAAGAACATGACTGCAGGTTATTAGACTTTGCAACTAGGAAAGAAACTGTCTCTTCTCCTGAGCACTTTCCCTAAGCTTCGGCATTTCCTGAAATTTGCAAGGTAACGTGGACGTGATGGTTTTCAGGACTGTAATAGAGAGACAATAGTGGGTAAGGACAAGATAATCCAAGGGTGGTACCTTCGTAATGTACTTGATTCCCTCCAAAGGTTCAGGTCTGGCTCCCTGGCTTGGTCCCAGGTGTTAGATGATAAAATTGAGCTCATCTTGTGCTGCTGCAGACCATGAACCCTTAACCATTGTACATTTTCTCAAAGATTTCTTTAAGATTCTCTTGTTTAATAGCATCTGCTATGATATAGCTGCAGGGACATCTACCACATTTTAGACTTGAGGACAGGGAATTAGAAGCTACACCACCACTTCCATGTCCCACTGAGCAGTGGTGTCCCAAGTGTGTCACCTGAGGCTTTTACTTCCCTATTCTGTGTTCTGGGCATGTAGAACTATGAATACCTCCATAAACTCACCCTGTTCTCCAGGCCTTCTCATTCATTGTTTCTTCAGCCCAGATGGGTCTAGAATCACTGGGGTGGGCCTAGACATTGGGAATTTTTTTCACTCACTTGGTGGTCCTATTTTATGGCCAGGGAAGAGGACAAACGAAAGGATTGGTCTAAGCTGATCGTGGCCAGTCACATTCTCCTTGGCCAGACGGACAAATGAATGTACTCCTTATCATTCAAGATAGGTAAGATTTTGGGGAGTTCACTCTCATGACCACAATTATTTTTCTGATTGTCCTAGACTGGCTTGAGTATCTTTCCAAGGGCTCCTATAATACCTTTAACCTATTCCTATCATAGAACTAATTAGTCCATATTACACGATAGACCAGTCTAGGAGATGCTACCCTACCAGTTTGGAAGACTGTCTATTCCCAGTGTGCTTTTGTAGCTCTCTAAGGCCTCCCTGAGGCTACCACTGCTCTGCAGAACACAGAAGTGTTGGTGGTGGGTTCTGGTTCCTTGCCCCAAGTCTAAAAGGTGGTACAAATTGCACCTTTCCAGGGTATCTTTATATCCCATGGAAAGAATGACAGCTTTTAAAAATGTTGACCCCTCTGTATTCCCCTATGTCTCCCAATTTTAGACCCCTCCAAATGGCCCGGCCTTTCTATGACATCCCCAGCTCCCTACTCCTGCATGAATTCCATGTCCAAATGAATGAAGGTTGCTTGAGGCCAAGATTGCCCAGCACCTCACCGAGGAGAAGGCCCAGGCTGATGCCATCCCCAAGGTCAGCACTGTGAGGTGTAGGTGCCTGGGCAGCCCCCTCACCGGGGAACCGTCATATATGTAGGACTCACAGATTTCAAGCCTGGCTACTGGATTGTTGTCCACTGTGATGAGCCACTAGGGAAAAATGATGATAGTGTGAATGGGGAATAATACTTTGAATGCCAGGCCAAGTATGGTACCCTTGTCAAGCCGTGAGTTGTGACAGAAGGAGACTTCCCCGTGAGGACTATGGATTGGATAAGATGTGATGCCCAAGAAAGAACATCCCCCTGCTCCAGGTCCTGACCCATCCACTCATTGCCCCTCCCTGTGTGTGCCCAAAACCCATTTTTATTTTATTCCCCTTTCCCTTACCATTGACTTTTTTTTTTTAATTTATTTAGTTTTTACGTGGGCCTCTCACTGTTGTGACCTCTCCGGACGCGGAGGCTCAGCGGCCATGGCTCACGGGCCCAGCCACTCTGCGGCATGTGGGATCTTCCCGGACCGGGGCACGGACTTGCGTCCCCTGCATCGGCAGGCAGACTCTCAATCACTGCGCCACCAGGGAAGCCCTACCATTGACTTTTGAGACCTATGCATTCAATTTGCCAGAAACCTGGGGGGAAAAAACCTACTATCTTTGGTGATACTGTTTGTTTTTCTAGCATGCCCACCTCCTCTTCTCCATCCCAGCCTTGAGGTTCTGTTCAAATGTTATCTCCTCAAACCTGAGCTCAGAGTTTTTATGCTCTCCAGGGAGAAGAAAATCAAGGAAAGGGTTCTGGGAACATTATAAGGCTGATGCTGGGCCTGCTGATCCAGCCACCAGGTACCGTGGACATGCCTTAGAGACAGGGTGGCTCTGTGTGTGTGAGTGTGTGTAAACTGAAAATTCTGGGCGCTGTAACACCAGAAGCACAGGCCTGTTTGGTGCAGAGGTTGCAAGGTGGGTGCAGAGAAAGAGACATTATCTCCTGACGCTCCCTAAGCATCTCTTAGGACTGTCAATGGTTGGCTGTCTTGGTACTGTAGCAATATCCAAAATATACAGAGGCTCACTCTAGACAACTGAACTTTACTTCTTTTACGCTAATGTAAAGCAGGGCAAACAGCAGACAGCAGAGCCCCTTGGTAGACTGACCAGACTTTCTGTTTTCTTCTTCTGTCAGGCAGTATTAACTAATTAACAATTAATAGGTTAACCACTCTGGACTCCTTTCTCCCAGAGTTCTTGCTCTTATTAATGAGACAAGTACACTAGTAAGAGTAGAATAGACTCTCCTGATCAACAAGACGAAACTTTAGAATCGTTATGGTTTGAGCACTGAAACAAATGTGGCTTCATTTTGCACCAAAGGTAGATGAAGCAACACATGCCAATTAAATTGATGAAACAAAACTCCTTTAATGTGATATCTTATTTGCTTCTTCATATCGCCCACGTGCTGAACTCATTCGATAAACGTAGACTGAGTGCTTGTTATGTGCCGGGCACGCTTGTTGGCACTGGAATGTGGCAGGGAACCGATAGAGATGTTTCTGCCCCCAAGGAGCTTCTTGACTGTGAGTGGAAGTTCTTACTCCATTCCCAGAATCTCTCCTTTGCGGGCATCTAGCTGTGTTAGAGGGAATTCAAAAGCAGCTTTAATATTTCCCCTGAACAGGTAATCAGTATGGGAAGAAAGGAATTGTGACTTTGACTCCTACGAATGGAAGGATGGATGTCTTTGTTTCATGTCTGTTTTCTATGTGTAAGAAGCAATCAGCTTCACTGATTATGTACTGTTGAGGGTGACCTTTCCATTTTTCTGTCTTGGAAATGCATTATTTAATGTGAAGCATGTACTGGTGGGCTGCAAGTACAAAGAATTCTCAGGATAATGTGCTTGATTTTCCCCCTTGAAATCAATTCACATTTATTAAGCGTCTTTTATAAAAGTGGCGTGGAACAAGGTGCTTCACATACATTATCTCATTTAGTCTCATTTAAGCCTCCCAATCACCTCTGATGTAGGCATCATTAGCCAGCGTTTTCAGACAAGATAAAAGGGGAGCGAGGAAATGTACACTCAAGGTTCTGAAAAGTGCTAATTCACTTCCAGGGGATGAATACGCTTCCTATCCAGTTTCTATTAGATGGATTTCAATAAACATTTTTAATATTAATACCTGCCTCGCATTTGCATAATCCCTTCAACTTTTCAAAGCACTGTCACCTCGTTCACATCTCATCTGATGCTCATACTAGCCCTGTACTAACAGTCGAGAACTATTTGATGGCATCGTTTTTTCGAGCCTACATCTCTGCAGGGGAACTTGCTTTGGTTGCCATAGCTAATGTTCATGATGAAGCCAATAGGAATCTTGCTTCCAGAAATCGAATCCACATCTTCATTTGCAGGGTCTCCCTGGGAGCGTGTGATCTGCTGTTCAGTACAGAAGTGCACATCGGTACTCTCCTACCAGAGCTAATCACTATGGTTACATCTGCCCCCAACGTTCCCTAAAGCTCTAGATTTTAGAAATTTACGTGTCTTTACTACCCTGTCCTTGTCTGGATCTTCCTGCCATTCAGTTTGCCCCAGTTAATGACAGCAAAAAAAAAAAAAAGAGAAGGGAAAAAAGAGGTTTGTGTGCATGTGCAATTAGGTGCATTTATTCTCCAAAAAACCAGAAACCAGCCTAAATGAAGCAGGGAGGGGGTGACAGCAGATGAAGCATAAAGCAGGTGCTTACTTATTGCTGCAGCTGGTGCCAAGTATTTGGCATAATTTTTCTCCTCATTTCCAATTATTGGCACTGGTGCTTATTTAAATTTTTAGCTGAAGCATCTGGGAAGAGTCTAGGAACTGCTCTGCCCCTCTTTTACAGGAAAGCAAGCAGGCAGTTTCCTTACAAATAGTGTAAGTAAATACAATCCTGAGGATTTTTCTTTTTTCTCTTTTTTGCCTCAAAAGGACTCATTGATTATGGAAAGGGAAATTGGTTACATGTCAATGTCAAATTGGCAAGTGGACATTTTATTTGATTCTGCCCAAATTGCCATGGGTTGAATTTTTAATTTGTTTCCCAAGGCTTGATTCCACTGTTCAGACTCATCTGTGAGATTTAGATTTCAGAAGCGTGGGTCTGAGCCCACAGCTTCCTCAGGTGTTTTCTTTAGAAATCACGTTGTTAAATTCACCAGTTGATGTGGCACATTCATTTCACTATTGGACTTTCCTCCTTTAAGTGGTGAAGGGAAATGTTGCAACAATATTGAATGCAAGTCATTTATTGCCCTGTCGTTCCACAAATATTTATGAAGAATGAGCACTGTGCCAAAACCTTATGAAGAACAAACAATTGTGCTCCAACAATACCAAGAACCAGGAGGCACGCAAAGATGAATACAATAAGGTCTTTTCCTTTCAGCGGGTTTGGTCCTGAAAGAAAATGAGACAAGAACAAGGAACAACACAATGCAGTTCTAAAGGGAGGAAGGGTAATATAAAGAAAAGCACGGGGATCAATCACTTCTGATGGCAGACATAGCATAAAGGGAAAAGGTCTTCGTTCCCCCCCATTAAGGTAATTTGACTTAGAGGATGCTATTCAATTACTGTATTTAAGGTGATATTTGATTTCTGTGTGTTTACCGGACCTTTATCTCCTTCTATTGGCTCTAATCTGTGTTTGAATATGTATATAGTACAGTTATATACACATATATATATATATATACACACACACGCACACAAATGTATGTATGTATGCAGAAAAAATATATATAGTACAATTTTGAACTGACTTTTAAAAAAATTTTGGAACTATATTTCAGGTTGCATTTGAGGGAGGGGGAATGAGAGAGGAGAGGAAAGTTGTAGTTCAGAGAAGGCATCAGGAGACGTGGGTTCTGGTCTTCCTTTTACCTGGGTCACCTGTGTTCCTGGGTCCCTGGGGGCTTAGCCTGGGTGACCCCCAAGGTGCCTTTCAGTCTAAATGGTCTGAATGTGATGCCTCTCGTCTCGTGCTGATGGGAGCAAAGGACACTGGAGGTTTGAGGGCATATCAGAGGTGCTGGAAGTGGGATAGAAAGAGTGGTATTTGGGTGAGACACTCTCAGCCTCTCTGCTTCCTCAGCTTCCTATTTAAATGCCACATCATTTGTAGAAAGCCATAAGTTCAGAACCACTCATAGTTTATAGTGGGGCTGATTCCTTTCAGTTCCCAGCGGGTATAGCACTGGCTCTGAAGAATGTAGAGCATGGCCTAGGAAAACATGCCTAAAAGATCTACAATCAGGCTAAAGTTTGTGCTGAGCTGTGTCCACAAATCAGCCTTGAAGGCAAAGAAGTGAATTCTGAGGAACAGACAGAAGGAAATTGAGGAAAGTGTGGCGTGAGGGATGCCATGTCTCTCCATAGTTCTTTCCTGTCTCATTTCACAGCCAGTAGTTGGGCCCAGGCCCTAACTGGCCACATGCCCAGAGGTTGCTGCTGGTTCCCCAACAATCCCCTCCCTTCAGACTCCTCCTGTCCAGTTCACACATCAGTGTCCTTCCTCCGACATGCCACTCACCCTGTTGCTTCCCTGCATGGCAATTTATCATGAGTCCCTGTTACCTAGTGCATCTCATCTCAGCCCACGTTTCGGGGTCCTTCATCCAAGAAGCATGGTATTAAAACAGGAGCCCTGGGCTTCCCTGGTGGCGCAGTGGTTGAGAGTCCGCCTGCCGATGCAGGGGACACGGGTTCGTGCCCCGGTCCGGGAAGATCCCACATGCCGCGGAGCAGCTGGGCCCGTGAGCCATGGCCGCTGAGCCTGCGCGTCCAGAGCCTGTGCTCCGCAACAGGAGAGGCCACAACAGTGAGAGGCCCGCGTACCACAAAAAAAAAAAAAAAAAAACAACAGGAGCCCTCACTTTAGCCTTGGCCTTTGCAGCATTAAAGCTGTGTGACTTTGGGCAAGTGGTTAAACTTCTCTTGCTTTCATTTTCCTTCTCTGTAAGATGACTGGGGACTGAGGTCTCCAAGTGTAAATGATCTCTTGGAATTACTGATCCAACGTGATGGCCCTGGTCTCACACACCCCAGGAGTGCCCAGATTCAAATATGCTGACCCACAATCCCAATGGCATCTATCAACTTGGCAGGCCTCGGGTCCCAGGTTTTGGTTTTGGAAAGGTCACCATGCTGGCTTTCCAAGGCCATCTCCTATTATTCTCCATAGCGTTCCTCTGTTCCAGACAAGTCTGTGGTCTCAAGAGCTCTGAAGAAACCTGAATGTTTCCATCCTATCTGCCCTGGTTCTGAGCCACTGCGACTGCCAGGAAGCTGCCCCTGGTCCCCTACACCACCCCATGGCAGTCAACTTCCAGACTAAAGCCCAGCTAATCCAGAAGCCCTCACCAGTACCTACACCTAACAATGGCCACTCCTTTCCATGGTGGCAAACTCAATAGCCATATCCTTGGTCTTAGTGGCCTTTGGCAATCTATGTATTTAAAACTTCGAATCATTCCCCCAAGAGTGCTTTTTTAAAAAAACATAATTGTCATTGTGCAATAATTCAACAATGTATCATAGACGTTTTCTCTCACTGTCTCAGTCTTAGAGGGTGTTAATGATGCCTTGGGACTCTGCTAATTCTTCCCCTGTTATTTTTCATTTTTATTTTTATTTCTTTTGGCTGTGTTGGGCTTCGCTGCTGTGCACAGGCTTTCTCTAGTTGCAGCGAGCGGGGACTACTCTGTTGCAGTGCACGTGCTTCTCAATGCGGTGGCTTCTCTTGTTGCGGAGCATGGGCTCCAGGCACATGGGCTTCAGTAGTTGTGGCGCACGTGCTCAGTAGTTGTGGCTTGCGGGCTCTAGAGCACAGGCTCAGTAGTTGTGGCACATGGGCTTAGTTGCTCTGCAGCATGTGGGATCTTCCCTGACCAGGGCTCAAACCCATGTCCACCATTTATTGTTTGCATTGGCAGGTGGATTCTTAACCACTGTGCCACCAGGGAGGTCCCTTCCCCTATTATTGTTGGGCAATTGTTTAGTCTTTCACTATCATAACTATCTCAGTACATATGACTTTTTGAATATTTTACATTATTTTCCTAGTGAACTCAGATGCATTGTTATTGTAAGACATAAACTTTTTGTGGCGTCTTGTAGTTCGGCAACACTTGCACGTATGTCTAGCTGACTCGCGTGTGTCCACCTCTAACAGGTGTCCCAGACCTCCTTCTCTGTGCCTTCAGCCTCCACGTACTTCCCCTGCCACCCTCACACTCAGAAGATGGCCTTGTCTAAGGCACTGCATGACTTTGCCTCCAAGGTCCCGGCCTCTCCAACTATTGCCTGATTCAGTTGTTCTCAAACTCTAGGTGCATTGAATTGCCTGGAGGGCTTATTAAAACACAGATTGCTGCCCCCTTCCTTGAGTTTCTGACACAGTAGGTCTGGGGTAGAGCTGGAGAGCTGCATTTCTAACAAACTGCTGTGGTACTGAGGTTGCTGGACCAGGGTCCACACTTGGTGAACTCCTGTTCTAATTCTTTCCTCAGATATCAGGGGAAATAGGTTAGCTTCTCCAGCTTGTGTCCATCCCACTACCTGTCCTCTGAACCTCCTTCCCATCTTCTCCAGGACTGAGCTCCTACTCCTAATCTGTTTTTTTCTAGTGTCTTCAATCTGCACCACTGAAACTTCCCTTACTCCATCCTTCAAGCCCCCTCCCATCACTGCTATTTTATTTTATTTTATTATTTTTTTAACATCTTTATTGGAGTATAATTGCTTTATAATGGTGTGCTGGTTTCTGCTTTATAACAAAGTGAATCAGCTATACATATACATATATCCCCATATCCCCTCCCTCTTGCGTCTCCCTCCCTCCCACCCTCCCTATCCCACCCCTCTAGGTGGTCACAAAGCACTGAGCTAGTCTCCCTGTGCTATGCGGCTGCTTCCCACTAGCTATCTATTTTACATTTGGTAGTGTGTATATGTCAATGCCACTCTCTCACTTCATCCCAATGTACCCTTCCCCCTCCCCACGTCCTCAAGTCCATTCTCTACGTCTGCGTATTTATTCCTGTCCTGCCCCTAGGTTCATGAGAACCTTTTTTTTTTTTTTTTTTTTTTTTTAGATTCTATATATATGTGTTAGCATACAGTATTTGTCTTTCTCTTTCTGACTTACTTCACTCTGTATGACAGACTCTAGGTCCATCCACCTCACTACAAAGAACTCAATTTCGTTTCTTTTTATGGCTGAGTAATATTTCATGTGTGTATGTGCCACATCTTCTTTATCCATTCATCTGTTGATGGACACTTAGGTTGCTTCCATGTCCTGGCTATTGTAAATAGAGCTGCAATGAACATTGTGGTACATGACACTTTTTGAATTATGGTTTTCTCAGGGTATATGCCCAGTAGTGGGATTGCTGGGTCGTATGGTAGTTCTATTTTTACTTTTTTAAGGAACCTCCATACTGTTCTCCATAGTGGCTGTATCAATTTACATTCCCACCAACAGTGCAAGAGCGTTCCCTTTTCTCCACACCCTCTCCAGCATTTATTGTTTGTAGATTTTTTGATGATGCCCATTCTGGCCGGTGTGAGGTGATACCTCATTGTACTATTGATTTGCATTTCTCTAATGATTAGTGATGTTGAGCATCCTTTTATGTGTTTGTTGGCAATCTGTATGTCTTCTTTGGAGAAATGTCTGTTTAGGTCTTCTGCCCATTTTTGGATTGGGTCGTTTGTTTTTTTGATATTGAGCTGCATGAGCTACTTGTAAATTTTGGAGATTAATCCTTTGTCAGTTGCTTCATTTGCAAATATTTTCTTCCATTCTGAAGGTTTTCTTTTCGTCTTGTTTATGGTTTTCTTCGCTGTGCAAAAGATTTTAAGTTTCATTAGGTCCCATTTATTTTTGTTTTTATTTCCATTTCTCTAGGAGGTGGGTCGAAAAGGATCTTGCTGTGATTTATGTCATAGAGTGTTCTGCCGATGTTTTCCTCTAAGAGTTTTATAGTGTCTGGTGTTACATTTAGGTCTTTAATCCATTTTGAGTTTATTTTCGTGTATGGTGTTAGGGAGTGTTCTAATTTCATTCTTTTACATGTAGCTGTCCAGTTTTCCCAGCACCACTTATTGAAGAGGCTGTCTTTTCTCCATTGTATATTCTTGCCTCCTTTATCAAAAATAAGGTGACTGGGCTTCCCTGGTGGCACAGTGGTTGAGAGTCCGCCTGCCGATGCAGGGGACACGGGTTTGTGCCCCGGTCCGGGAAGATCCCACATGCCGTGGAGCAGCTGGGCCCGTGAGCCATGGCTGCTGAGCCTGTGTGTCTGGAGCCTGTGCTCCGCAACGGGAGAGGCCACAACAGAGGCCCGCGTACCGCAAAAAAAAAAAAAAGGTGACCATATGCATCACTGCTATTTTAGTAATAACCTTTCTCCTACCAACATTACCCAGTTCTAACTAACAAGCCAAATGTCTTTCCTCCTGCTGCAAATTTTTCTGAGCTTGAACTTGATCTTCACTTGCTGCTTCTACTTCTTATCCACGTATTTCCTTTTTAATTCCAGGAAATTTCCCAAGTTCCACTACTGAAATTCTCTGGAAAATTTAAAATTACCCTCTTCCCAAATCCAGTGGCCTTTCTTTATTATGTAATAATAGCAGTTAACATTGATTGACTTTTAACTGTGCTCCAGGCATTGTGCTAAGCACTGCATATATATAATATATATATAAAATCTCATATGAAGATTGTCCTTATATCAATTCTATGTAGAAGGTATTATTTCAGATTTTAAAAAGCTAGGGCTCATAGAGGTTAAATAATTTGCCTAACAGCTGAAGCGAAGGAACCAGAATCAGATCCAGCTCTAATTCTACATCCCATGTCTTTAAACACGACTTGGAACATACATCCCTAAGCACCTATTAAAATGCCAATTCCTGGCTCCCGAGACAGAGGTTCCAAACCAGGGGTGGCTGAGGCCTAGGAGTCTGAATTCTTAATAACCCCCCACGTGGTTCTGAGGTGGGTATTCCCAGAGGCACATACATTCTGAGAAACAGTCCCTCTGTATTGACATAATGGGCCACTTCCTTTCTTTAAACACTTAACTCGGTTGCTATGATACAACATTTTTCTCTGGCACTGTGGGCTCTCCTAGTCTGCTGTTCTCAATCTCCTGCTTCCTCTCCTACCCAGATCAATGCCCCAAACTCTGCCCTCTGCCTTCTCCTTCCTCTCCTGCCTGTCCCTAGGAGCCCGTTCACTTGCAGCGCTCCAACTTGGGCAGATGGTTCCCAACCTTGCCCTTCGTGTGCCAGCATCCTGGTGAGAGTCATGGAGCAGCACGACATGATTTTGGAACAGTGATGACCTATTGCCCAGACCCTGGACAAAAAGGTGAGGCAGGTGCCATTGATCCTGGTGCCGCATTGCCCCACACCACCCTTGGACTTTCCTCTTGCCTGGAAGATCCCTGTGTTTTGCAACTTTCTGATCAAATCAGTTCAGCAAAAGAGCTGATTATTTTACACAGTCACACTAATGTGTTAATTCTCCCACTCATTTGCATTGTTAAAGCCGTTTTTCTCTTTTTCTGGGTTCAACTGTTGTTTGCATGTTGACATTTCAGGCTTCACTTAGCAGGTAGCGGGTATTTAGAGGAAAACTGGGACCAAAGAGGAAGGAGGGTGATTTGGTTTGGGAGGGCTCCTTCTCTTACCCTTGAAAATTTTTGAACCTGAGACTCAAAGGCAGCTGGGAGGGCAGGCTTTGGCCTTTCCGGCCTCCTGCACACCAGGGCAGCGGTAAACAGTAATTGCGGCTGCTGCAGACCTGTCCTAAAAGTGCAGAGGGTGAGGACAGACTGCAGAGCAGCTACTTGGCTGGCTTCCTGCCACACTCCACACTCGGAATGGCTGGCTTCTCTTCATCTTTCAAGTATCAGCTTCAATGTTCTCTTCCGAGAGATCAGTCCTGACCACCCCGCTTACGTAGGCCCCTCTGGGTGATTCTCTGTGATGGCAGCAGTTTTCCTTCATTGCATTTTTCACAGTTTGTAATTATCCTACTTGTTTATTCATTTGTTCTTCCTGTCCCTGTTTGGACAGTAAAGCTCAAGAGGACAGAGACTATTCAGCCTTGTTCCCCACTGTGCTTGTAGCATAATGCTGGCTCACAGTAAATATTCAGTGTTTGTAGCAGGAGTGGCTGGATAGCTACACCTCCACCACCTGGCCCTTAAAGACTAGTCCTTGAACTGAACTAACTGCCCCCCGCAGCTATCCCAGTGCTGAAAGACTGGAGGCAGTTGGAGAGCAGCTTGCTCACCTCACTGCTGGGATAATGCTGGGAGTGGCCTGGGGTGGCATCAGGAAAATTTATGGAAGACTTTGAAAAAGGAAAATGGATTACTAGGTATCCTGTCTAGCACCCAATCAAGTTATGAGACTTTCATTGTCTTTGAGCTATTTTATACAACTTTTTAAGTTGTATAAAACTGATAGCAATACAAATGAGTCAAGTCAATAGGGACGCAAATGAATTTTGTCTAGTGGAGGTGCAGTTGATTACTGCCCTGTGGGTATTGATCAGTTTTGCATCCATTTGTAAATTCATATTAACTTTCCTGATTGCCTATATATGTGTGTTCTCTAAATTCTCCTTTGAACTGGGGGATAACATCTTGCTGCTTGCCTCATGAATTAGCTAAGTAAAAATCTCTGATGTGCAGTAATTTTATATGTGTACAAGAGTCATGATTTTAGCCTTTTAAAAAAATTATCTTTTTAAATTGGATTTTATCAAAATCAAGAACTTTTGTGCATCAAAAAATACTATCAAGAAAGTGAAAAGACAACTTATAGGATGGAGAAAATATCTGCAAATTGTTTATCTGAAAAGAGATGAATATCTGGAATCTATAAAGAATTAAAACTCAACAACAAAAAACCCAATTCAAAAGTAAGCAAAGGACTTAAATAGACAGTTCTCCAAAGAAGGTATTAAATGGTGAATAAGCACATGAAAAGATGTTCAATATCATTAGTCATTAGGGAAATCAAATCAAAACTACAATGAGATACCACTTCACACCAATTAGGATGGCTATAAAAAGAGAAAAGAAAAAAGGGGGGGGAAATAACGTGTTGGTGAGGATGTGGAGAAGGTAGGAATATTAAATGGTAGCTGTTGTGGAAAACAGATTGGTGGTTTCTCAAAGGTTAAGCAGAGAACTCCCATATGACCCAATAATTCTACTCCTAGGAATATATCAAAAGAATTGAAAGCAGGGGACTCGAACAGATATTTGTATACCAGTGTTCATAGCATTATTACTCACAGTAGCCAAAAGGTAAAAATGACCCATGTCTGTCAACAGATGAATGGATAAACAAAATGTGATATAGATAGATAGCTATGATGAATATTATTAAGCCATTAAAAAGATATAAACTGGGGGCATATAAGCATGTAGATGGTCCTCTGAGCCATGGGAATGGCTGACAGAGTAGCGAGAGAAGAACACCCAGCCCCAACCCTGCAGAACATCAGAGCCTATGAAGGCATAGGCTGAAGATGAGGAAAAACTTGAGTGTGGTATCATGGAAGACAAGATAGACTAGAGACCTTACTCCTGACGTCTAGCGTCTCACTGCCCAGTGACTTGGGGTCACTTCAGTGGCTGCTTAATTCTTGTCCTGTGAGAGGGCATCATTCACCAGATAATAATTCTGTTCATAAACAATATTTTATTTTTATTTATTTATTTATTTTTGCGGTACGCAGGCCTCTCACTGTTGTGGCCTCTCCTGTTGCGGAGCACAGGCTCCGGACGCACAGGCTCAGCGGCCATGGCTCACAGGTCCAGCCGCTCCGCGGCATGTGGGATCTTCCCGGACCGGGGTACAAACCCGTGTCCCCTGCATCGGCAGGCGGACTCTCAACCACTGCGCCACCAGGGAAGCCCCATAAACAGTATTTTAAACAGCACACTTTATTGTCAGAAATTGTGCAAAATATTTAATATAGGATGCATAAGGACATGATCAAACAAAAAACAAATCTTGACTTAGCTGGGAGAGACGTTTTTCAAAAAATTTTTGCAAGGGGGCATAGAGGGACTATTGTGATAAGGAAGGAGGGAGGACAATTGCAACAGGGAGAACCTGCAGGGGTCTCCAGGGTCATGCAAATACAGGGTTTTTTTGTTTGCTTTTTGGTCTTATTTTAATAGAGAGGCACGAACAGGGCTGGAAAGAACCAAATGTGGGAAATTTGAATGAAAGGGTGGCGCGATCAGACTGTAGATCAGAGAATATTTTATGCTGAGCCCAGTCTGTTCTCTGTATGCTGGCTCAGGCTGATGGTGGGCCAAAGTTCAGGGGCTTGGAGGGAGGAAAGCAGCTCAACCGAAGTTTGGTTAACAAGCATTTCGATCCAGTTGATCAGTGGGGATGAGCAGTTCAGTTCATCATTTATGAGGCAAAGAATGGGAATTTGGGGGGTCTATGTGTAGCTTTGTCATAGGTTAAACAGGGGGCATCTGAGGCTTATTTAAGTCATATGGGAAAGAGTGGTTCTTTGCAATCAGCTCTCTTCCAGATCACAAAATCTGGGAAATTCCTTTAATTGGCCCTGTTTTCCAGGAGCAAAGTAGCTCAGGCAAAATTCAGCATTGTCACTGTGTGCTGGGATGTGAGTTCCATGCCCCCAGTCGGGGTGACACCCTGGGCCTCTCAGTTGGCATAGATATTCCTCTCCAGGGACTTACAGATTACCCCTTGCTGTAAGCCCCCTTTCCCGAGTGTTTATTTAAGTCTTTGGATTCCTTCCTTGAATGAGTGTCCATGCCTGACTTACCAGGAGTCTGTTTTATTCTCAAGAATGCATCCAAAACAGGCTCAGAACCTCTGCTTGCAAACCACCACCGCTGAAGTGCAGTCCTGAGGTCGAAGGATTACCCCTTGGAAATCTGCATCCCATGGGCTGAATTCAGCTCACAGAAGTGCTTTGGCCCAAAGGGTGTTTTGCTTTGATTTTTAAACTTGAATTGGATGCCAATATTAAAAATCAGAATATTGAATCTAAAAATCCAGATTGCCACCTTCTCTAGAAAAATGGATTGCATTTCTATTGTATGCCTCCTATACTATTGAACAAAATTCCTGACAATAAAGTATGCCATTGAGAAAGTTCCATTTATGGATCCCGGTATTACTTTGGGTGCTGTTGCTTTTATATGGCCCTCCATCTCCTGTTTACCACTGTTCCTCAGAGCCTATTCAGTCATTTAGCTTATCCCTCTGTGTTTAAGTGTTTCCATTTCCAACTATCAGTTATCACCTTCAGTATCAGAACAGCTAGTCAAAGAGGTTTTAGTTTCAGAGAATATGTTAATTCAGGGATCATTGAGGAAAATTGCTTACTATTTACATCTGGTTGCCTGACCACATAATAATATGTATCCTTAAATACACAACAGACCTACTTCACTGGACGTTTCACTTGACTATACAACACACTCTCTACACAGTTAATTCGTGTTCACAAACTGTGAAGTCGTGTGATATGTATTCTTATGAAACCTTGTACATATGTAATTAAATTTGACTTTCTCCTGGTAATCTGTCTCACGTCAATTTAATTCTTAGACCAGCCAGAAGAACTTAGAAAGATAGAGGTTTTCTTTCCTCCTCTATAGCCTCAATGGGGGGAATTATGTCTTTTCCATGATTATAGGCCCAGCCAGCCCTTGAAGAAGGATCCAGAGTTACAGCAGCCAACATCTTTCATTATTATAATGTCTCCCTACTTTGCAGTTTCCTGAATGAGGCCTGAAATCTTGATACCCACAGATATTATATGACAAAAAATAAGTGCATCAGTTTTCCGGTGACATTTAGTATTCCTGGTCTCTGCTTCTCATCTCATTGACCTGGTAAGTGTCTCCCTATCTCTTAATCACAAGGCTCCTTCTCCACCACTGCCTCAGAGAGGCGTTTTATAGACATCCTGTCTCTGATCTCGCCTCCTGGGAGCAGGCCTAGAAATGACAGTCAATTCATTTGGCTAACTGGTATATTGCTGTCTCTCTACTTTGCTTCTCAACGTCCATCCAACCACAGTGTTCGTGCTCTGGCTGCCTCTTCCAGGCACTTACACAAGCGAGTGACCAACCGCTGACCAGATCGCAAAAGATAGCAATTAGATTGTGTCTCTGTTCATGGGCTGAGCTGTACTACAGAGGTTGTGGAGCTGCCTTCTGCCAGATACTGGCTTATAAATGTACAGGAAGTACAGCTGACCGTGCCAAGTGTTCAAAGCCTGGGCAATGTCAGTCCTTTGGGTGCTGACTAGAGTCTGTCTCAGCACTTACAGAGCCCCCGTCTGCCTCCATCTTGGTGCCTACAGGAAATTTGTCTTTGGCTATGCAAGCATTTATGTGGCATGAATTCTGAGACCCCAGGAAATCCCACCTATCTACTCCCTAACTTATTCTGCCATGCCTGAAATCGCTTTAATCACCAACACTTCCATTGATCAATTAGAGTCAAAGTTATAAAAACTCTAGGAACCGTTAAATTTTGTAAATGTAAATTCTTTATTGAAGCACAGCATACATACATAAAAGTACACAAATCATAGGTAGAAATGAACCACTCATGTAGTGAATGCCAGGGTCAAGAAACATTTCCCCAGAAGCCCCGTCCCGCCACGGCCTCGTGCCCCCTTCCAGTCACCTCCTCTATACCCATCAGGGAAATCATTATCCTGACTTGTCACAGATAGATTACTTTTCCTTTTGTCTTTTATATGAATAGGATTGTGTCATATGTATTCTTTTGCATATACAATGCTTCTTTTGTTCAGCCTTACATTGATGAGATTCATCCGTGCTAATGCATGTAGTTGTAGTTTGTCTGTTTTTATTGCTGTATAGTATTCCATTGTGTGAATAAGTCGTAATTTATTTAACTATTCTAATGCTGCTGAACATTTGGGTTGCTTCCAGTTTTTGACTTATAAATAGAGCTAGTGCTTTCTAATTCAGGTCTTTTGATGAATATATGTTCACTTTTCTGTTGAAGGTATTCTGAGGAGTGGAATATATGAGACATAGGATATACCCACATTCAGCATTAGCAGATACTACTGAACACCTTTTTCAAGGTGATTGTACCAATTTACACTCCCATCAGCAGTATATAATAGTTATAGTCATACGACATCTCCATCAGCACTGTCTGTCTTTTCCAGTTAGCCATTCTCGTAGGTGTGTAATGGTGTGCATTGTGTTCTTAATTTTCATTTCTCTGATAACTAGTGAAGACAAGCCCTTTGTTTTATGTGCATTGGCTATTTGGACATCTTTTTTGTGAACTGCCTATTCAAGTCTTTAGCGAATTTTTCTATTGGGTTTCTGCCTTTTACTTATTTTTAAAGTTCTTCATATAATCTGACAACTTGATAAATGTGTCTACTGTAATATTTTCTCCCATTCTGTGACTTAAATTTTTTT
Organism: Stenella coeruleoalba; assembly: GCF_951394435.1. Lineage (NCBI taxonomy): Eukaryota > Metazoa > Chordata > Mammalia > Artiodactyla > Delphinidae > Stenella > Stenella coeruleoalba. The sequence goes on from NC_137162.1 coordinate 33,034,179, forward strand.
CTTTTTTTTTGGCCACGATGCATGGCATGTGGGATCTTAGTTCCCTGACCAGGCATCGAACCCGTGTCCCCTGCAGTGGAAGCATGGAGTCCTAACCACTGGACTACCAGGGAATTCCCCTTAACTTTTCATTTTTTAATAAAGTCTTTTAAATGAACCGGAGTCGGTAATTTTTTTTTGTCCTTTATGGTTAGCCTTTTGTGTGTCCTATCTAAGAGAATTTCTCCTGCCCTAATGAAGAGATCATGGAATATCATGAAGAGGTTTTCCTGTGTTTTCTTTGAAGGTGACTAATATGTATGGTGTGAATCAAGTTAGCAATTGAGGTTTTTTTTTTTTTTACCGTAATATTAAATTGGCTCAGAACTATTTATTGAGAAGTCCATACTTAAACCTATGCCATTAATCATAGGATTATATAAGTGTGGATCTGTTTCTAGGCCATACTCAAGAAGAAGTTAATTTTTAAACTAAATCACAAGAATTCCCTCAAGAAATGCTACTTTCCTCAAGTAGCATTTATTATATTCTTATTATGAACTATGCATCATTCTAGGCATTTTAGCTGCATTGTTTCATTTTAAACCTCATAACCCACTATGAGATAGTTATTACTATTATCTCCATTTTATAGTTGAGGAAATAAAAACTTACTCAATTAAAAACTTGCCCATGATCTCCTAGCTAGTAAGTGACAGAGACCTAACTTGATTGTGGGTCAGGCTGATTTTGAAGTGGAGTTCTTTATTATGCTGTTTCCCAGAGCAGCATTTTTTTTCTAGGGGTGGGGGGAAGGGTGGCCGGGAATAAGGGTGTGTGTGTGAGAGGAGAGTGATGGCGTGGAGTGGGGACCAACTTCCCTCACCCCCACCACATACCTATCGTAGTATTTTGTTGCTTTATTTGAGTTATATAACATTGGTGTCCATGTAAATTTTCATATTCATTAAAATAGAACATTTTATAGATTGGGAACCATAGGTTCATGCCATTTACCAGGCACTTCATATATGATAGAATATTTTATTGTTTTTTTTCTATATATTCGTTCTTTCTTACTAGTCAGCCTTTGAGAGTAAGGAGTGACTTTTACATATTTGTAACCCTGATGATTATGACAGTTCTCTGTCCAGAGCAGGCCCCTAATAAATATTTGCAGTTTTTATAGTTGTTGAGCTGTAATTGCTAACTTGATATTTCCTGATCAGGTAGGTTGTCTATCCTGTATTAATTGTTTTTAGTTCAGATCATGTGATCTATCCCTAACATATATTTTCTATTTTCTCTCTTTCAATAACTGCTGCCTCAAAGGGAGAAATGCAAATCTTTGGCTGAATGATCTGGTAGCAACAGATCTGAAATTCTTAAAATGTTAGAACCAGAAGCTATTTCTCACACAGTTGATGAGTTAAAAAGAGAGAGAGAAAGAAAGAATTTGGGGCTTCCCGGTGGCACAGTGGTTAAGAATCTGCCTGCTAATGCCAGGGGACACGGGTTCAAGCCCTTGCCCGGGAAGATCCCACATGCCGCGGAGCAACGAAGCCCGTGCGCCACAACTACTGAGCGTGTGCTCTTGAGCCCGCGAACCACAACTACTGAGCCCGTGTGCCACAACTACTGAAGCCCACGTGCCTAGAGCCCATGCTCCGCAACAAGAGAAGCCACTGCAATGAGAAGTCCGTGCACCGCAAGGAAGAGTAGCCCCCGCTAGCCTCAACTGGAGAAAGCCCGCACGCAGCAAACGAAGACTCAATGCAGCCAAAAATAAAAACAAATATGTAAATTTAAAAAGAAAGAATTTGACAGAGAGAGAGCCACAGAGAGAAAACAGGGTCTTGTAGAGAATCAAGTATTCCCAGTTTCTAGACCCTCACCAGGCCTGTGGCTCTGAGTTCTGTGCTTCTATTTCTTACGTGCAAAATGGGGCTAATAACACTGCATGCAGCACAGGCTTGTTGTAAGAGGAAAATGAAGCAACAGACAAAATATGTTAAGAATGGTAGAAAATGCTATTAAAGGTCACATATTGGTAGAAAGGAAATGAATACCAGGTACAAGTGTGTTTGGTTTTATCAATAATAAATAAAAGAACAGAATAGATATTTTAGATATTTACTAAAAAAGGAACTGCTTGACAAAATAATTCAATATAGTATAATGTTAAATCGTGAGGCTTCCTACTGCTTTAAATACTTTAATAAACGTTTTTACTGAAGTTTAATCTGATTGCATTTTGAAATAATTGAATTTACAATAATTTAACTTACAGATTTTTAAAGATCATATTTACTGCATTGGGTAAAGCAGGTTGTATCTGTAATTTACTGTCAGGGATAGAAGGAGGGCTTGAACTGGTAGATATTTTTATCTACTGTTTGGTGCAAAAGATGTAAAATGAGTGTTACGTGCTAAGGTTTTCACTAAAATGAGCCCGCTGTGAAAGTCAGTGGCGTGCCAGTTCAATTCAACAAATATTTAATTAGCGCTTTTGATTTCCAGGGAACCGTGTTGGGTACCGAGGAGGAAGCAAAGATGAATAGCATCAGCCGGAGGGAGACACGACACGAACCCAGTAACTAGGCTGTAAAGCAGAATGGGGCATCATAATTTAGAAAAGGTAAAACACAGGGAGAACCCGGCAGAGCTTAAAATAATTTAACTTTTCCTGCCTGTATTTTTTTTCTTTCTTCTTCTTTTTTTTTTTTTTTTTAGTAACTATTGTGGATCTTTTTCACCTGTGCCAAGTCACTTGTCTGCAGAGGATTCGCGACCCTGTGAAATCGCTCCTATTCCCTCTTCAGCCTCTCCTCGCATCTTCGATGAGCTCCTCTGCCACCAGCACTGCATTTGGAATGGCATCTACTGTGTGGGTGGTGAAGCGATGGAAAGCTATTTCTGTTCTAATTATGAGAACTGTTTTATTGGGAGGAGTGGGGCAGAGGGAGGAGAGGCAGATCGGAGACTGAGACGCTCAGCAAGGTTGCTCCGAGGAGGCGTTTCTAAGGTTACTAGAAAGAGGACGGCAAGTGATATCCAGGCAGGGTTTTTTCTAAAACGAAATAAAATTTCAAACGAGGGGCGTGGGCTCAGTATGAGCTGTGCCACACGAGATTAAATGTTGGGCTTCCCAGAGGGTAATGGAAGAAGGCCCAGGAAAAAACCGAGCGCGGCGACTTCGGTAAAGCTGGGAGCCGCCACCTTCCCTTCCGGCCCTGTTCTCCCGCGGCCTTTGTTTCCCGGGGCTGTTTTGGCTGTAACACAAAGTCGGCGCGCCCGGGAACGGTGTCATTTAAGTGAGACGCGCGGCCGAGCCGGACCGGAAGCAGCGCAGAGCTGGGACCCGTAAGGAGAGGCGGGGAGCGGGCGGCGGCGGCAGCCGTTGTGGCTCTGGCAGTGGCGGCGACTGTGGTGAGGCTACGCAGCCGGGGCGACGGGTCTGGTGCCGCAGCAGCTCGCTCAGGCCGTGGGTCGTCGCTGCAGACGCGGGCAGAGGAGGGAACAACGACTCAGCGGGAGCATTTGGCAGAGGAGGGGAAGGGGTGTGTGAGAAGGGCCTTGAGTGCTTGGGGTCGGGGAGAAACATCTCGAAACTTGTTTCTCATATGCTACTAGTTGATTTTTGTGTTTTTTTTTTGATGGCAGATTCAGAAGACACCCCGCGTCTCCCTTCTCGAATTTCTCTTGGTTCCTGTCAGTTGATTCGTAGCCTGAAGTGAGTGAGAACTTTTTAATGCAACTACTGAATTCAGATGGGTATGGGATGGACGAGAAAAAAACGAGACGGGGGGCACAAGGGTAGGAGGTGGTGTCCCAGGGTGTAGGAACATCATGACGGTAATTAAATTAGTAGTTAAAATTGGGAGGGTTGTACTGTACCAGACGTTGTTCTAAAACCCTTTATACGCGGTAACTCATTTAATGCCCAGTTCTGTGAGACTGGTACTTTCTTTCATTAGCCTCCCTTTATGGAGGGGGAAACAGGCTCCTAGAGATTAAGGAGCATGCCCAAAGAAAGACATGAAACGTGCAGAGCCAGCGTTTGCATTCTGTCAGGCTGACCCCAGAACTTATCTCTAAGCTCCCCACAGTGGTTGTCCCCCATCAGAATGTGAAGAAAGTGAGGACATAAGACAAGGTGTGAGAGGCTGGTATGGTTTGAACAGATTTGATAAAACAGCGGAAGCAAGGAGTTGACATGATAAAAAGGTGTGCGATTCAGGTGTGACTTAGTGAGAGTAGAGTTGAAAGTGGCCTAAACCTTCGCCTCAACCTTGGCTGGGGCCCGCCTCTCTCGAATTCTGTGGGGCAGGGAAGAGAGATATGCACCCATACACGTAAGTTTGAAAATGGAATTATGAAGATCACAGACTCATAGGATTTAAAGATTGTTTGATGTAGCCACCTTATTTAGCAGATATAGTCAAATAATCCATCCATCCGCCATTAATGTATATCCCAAATTCTATGTAATGCTGAAACCAGGAGCTGCTTTCTAACACAACTGAGTGACAATTGAGATCTTTCAGTATTTCTAAGAATTTTGATTTAAAAATGAATAGAAACAAGATAAAGTTATCTAGAACAAAGGACAAGGTGGTTTACCTTGAAGAAACTGTTTCAAAGAAAAAGGAAATCTTGAAAGAAGATAGGAAAATTTTTATCAGTTGATCGTACTGTTCACAAATCCATTAAGTCTAATGGAATACAGTAATCAAAATGTTAGCATATTCCAGAGAGTCAGTTTGTAGTAGTTGAGATCATGGGCTTAAGAATCAAATAGATCTGCTTAGCCACATATTTGCTCTGTATAATTGATTTACTTAACTTTGTCCTTGATTTCTTTATCTCTAAAATGAAGGTAATAGTTCCTAACTTGCAGAATTAGAAGCAGTGTTTGTAAAGAACCTAGCATAATGTCTGGAACAAAGTTGATAAATACCAGCAACCATTATTACTCTGAATCAAATAAAAGTAAAGCATTGCTGAACCTTGTATGCAGTGACATGGCAGCTTCTAGACCTGGTTTTACATGGAAAGGTCAAAGAGTAATCTCCCTTGTTGGTAATTAAAGTGAAAAACATTGATTCATTTTCTGAAGGGTAAGTTTGTTACTTCAAAGTGATTGAAAGTTTTGGATGGCTAGATAACCCCTGATATGCCCACCACAATCCTTTAAAACTATTGTGGCTTTTAAAGATAACTTATTTTTGAACTATTCTGTTTCCTGAACTGTGGGCAATTTAAGTTCTAAGTAACTGATATACTCCTTTACAGATGCATGGTCATGGAGGCTATGACTCTGATTTTAGTGATGATGAACACTGTGGAGAATCTAGCAAAAGGAAAAAAAAGTAAGTAATTTTTTATTGATCTCTGCTTCCGATCATTTCTAAATTGAGATGAGGTATAAATAATATTTAAAGTTTTGGCATTGTGTTTACATGTGAAGACAGCGATGCTCTACTGAATGAATTTTTGTTTATTAAACTATAATGAATTGACTCAAAAATTTGAGAACAGGGCTTCCCTGGTGGCGCAGTGGTTGGGAGTCCGCCTGCCGCTGCGGGGGACGTGGGTTCGTGCCTCGGTTCGGGAGGATCCCACATGCCGCGGAGCGGCTGGGCCTGTGAGCCATGGCCGCTGAGCCTGCGCGTCCGGAGCCTCTGCTTCGCAACGGGAGAGACCATGACAGTGAGAGGCCCGCGTACCGCAAAAAAAAAAAAAAAATTTGAGAACAGTTCTGTAAAAGATAAGAAAGTAATGTTTATGCTGTGAAGGGATTTATGGAAAGGGAAGCATAAGGAAAAAAAGGAAATCAGTTAAAGTTCTTAGATTTCTCTGTTGCATCTATTTTTCATTCAACTGTCAAGGACTCTACTTGCAACTGTCATAGCTAAGAAGGGGCTTGGTTGGTTGTCCCTTTGCTAGTACTTGACTGCAAAATGAGGATACTGTGGAGGATGAGATTGTGATGCAGCACAATTCTTAGGATTTTGTGAATGAGCAGACTAAGTGGCCAGAGGAAGGAGTTCATGGAAGTCTTTATTTAATGGAAGAGGTAAGAACTCTTAGCAGATAAAGCCTGAACCTTACAAAGGAGGCCAGATCTTGGTGGAGTAGCTGTGTTTAGGGAGGGGCATTGTTTTCAGCCTTCAATGCTTAGAAACTTGATTTTATCCATTAACTTAGGAGTGGTTGACTGATTCATATTAACCAAACTTACAAAAATTGGTTTATTATTTGACACTGAAAACAATATATAAGCATACTAATTGGGGCTGAACATTTTTATTGGGTACTCAGTCTTCATGGATAACCAAAAGAATAGAAATAATTATATAATGAATTACATTTTTATGTAATAAAATGAAATTAAAATGCTTTACATTTTCAAGGTTTTTCATTCAAAAATATTACTTTGTAAGAATAGAATTTGAGCCAATCTAGTTGGATAGTCTTGTGTGCTCTAGGATTATATCTATTTAAGTAACTAGGGCTGATCACCTAAAGTCTATATCATCTATAATCAGCCCTTCTTTTTCCGTTATCAGTTACTGAAAGCTTTGTTATCTCTACTTTGCAAACAAGGAAATTGTGGCACAAAAAGATTAAGTAATTTAAGATAAAGATAATGAATGACAGAGCCAAAATTTGAACCAAGGACCCCAGGTGGTGTGACACCAGAACCCATGCATTTGTTAGTCTCGTCTTCTCCATTTTATAGGTATTAAATAAAGTCAAGATATTAATTAAGCTGTTAAAGGAGATGTAAAATATCTCATTGAAGATCAGTGAGTCTTTAAGAGTTGAATTCTTTAAAACGTGTTCCAATTATGAAAATAATAAAGAAATAGGAAACACTGAGAAAAATGAACTCTTCTAATAATTTTTCTTCTTAACAAACCAGGACAGTTGAAGATGATGTACTGCTCAAAAAGCCATTTCAGAAAGAAAAACATGGAAAGGTGGTCCATAAGCAAGTTGCAGCAGAATTGCTGGATAGGTATGGTACTTCAATGTACATTACTTTTTTTTGGTTCGAGATGTTGGTGATTTGATTATATTAATTAAATATAGACATTTGAATTTGCTTGAAATAAAATTTTTCTTAACAGGGAAGAAGCAAGAAATAGAAGGTTTCATCTCATAGCTATGGATGCTGTATCCTTTTATATTTCTAGATTTTGTGACTAATACAACTTTTTAAATCTATTTTATTTCATAAAATCTTGTGAAGTCAGATAGACATAAATTTTATATTTAAAGATAAATGTTTATTGATATGGAATTTTGCCATATATACTTCTGAGTACAATTCTCTTTTACTAATATATAAGAAAGATTTAGAAGCAAAAAATAATAAAAAACATATTACTAATCTTCTATAAATAGGTTTACAAAGTCCATGTACTTGCAGATATTTTTTCCAATCCATTTTTGTCAAGCTGTCAATACTTCTCATTTTTATACTATTATCTTCAGTCTCATTTTAACTCTTACTCTTTTCCTACCTGGTTCTTGGCTATTTAATGTCTTTGTAAAACTGTGTTTAATAATAGGTCTGTTTGATCATTAGAGAAATGCAAATCAAAACCACAATGAGGTATCACCTCGCACTGGTCAGAATGGCCATCATCAAAAAATCTACAGACAATAAATGCTGGAGAGAGTGTGGAGAAAAGGGAACCCTCTTGCACTGTTGGTGGGAATGTAAATTAATACAGCCACCATGGAGGTTCCTTAAAAAACTAAAAATAGAATTACCATATGACCCAGCAATCCCACTACTGGGCATATGCCCTGAGAAAACCATAATTCAAAAAGTCATGTACCACAATGTTCATTGCAGCACTATTTACAATAGCCAGGACATGGAAGCAACCTAAGTGTCCATTGACAGATGAATGGATAAAGAAGATGGTCCCATATATACAATGGAATATTACTCAGCCATAAAAAGAAATGAAATTGAGTTATTTGTAGTGAGGTGGATGGACCTAGAGTCTGTCATCCAGAGTGAAGTAAGAAAGAGAAAAATACTGTATGCTAACACTTATATGGAATCTAAAAAAAAAGGTTCTGATGAATGTAAGGGCAGGACAGGAATAAAGACACAGACTAGAGAATGGACTTGAGGACACGAGGAGGGGGAATGGTAAGCTGGAATGAAGTGAGAGCGTGTCATGGACATATATACACTACCAAGTGTAAAATAGGTAGCTAGTGGGAAGCAGCCTCAGCCCAGGGAGATCAGCTCGGGGCTTTGTGACCACCTAGAGGAGTGGGATAGGGAGGGCGGGAGGGAGACGCAAGAGGGAAGAGATGTGGGGATATATGTATACATATAACTTATTCACTTTGTTATGTAGGAGAAACTAACACAGCATTGTAAAGCAATTATATTCCAATAAAGATGTTAGAAAAAATAAAAATGAAAAAAAAATAATAGGTCTGTTTGTGGACTGTCTCAGGCCTACTGTGGCTTCAGCTTTCAGGCATGAATTGGGGCTGTCTTTAAGTTATACCTTGTTTCCCTGTGATAGCCATCTCTCAGCTCAACTTTTTGGTAAGACTGTGGCTTATTACACAAGCCGCTACCACTGGCCATCCATATTACTGTTGGGAATATTGGAGAGTGAAAGTATTTCTGGGTATTTATTACTGCAGTCAGGATAGGGAGAAGGAGACAACGTCAATTAGATATACCCACTATCCTGTAGTCACCACTTTCACTTTATTGTTCCTGATCCTTTTCTTTAAGTTATAGAAGTTCTCTTGTCACCAATTTATTTATTCCTCTTATCTCCTAACCCAATAGCTTAGCTTTCCCATGGATCTCATCTGCCACTGCTCCTTTAGTATTTCAACATCTGCTCCTCCTTCTATCACACCACTCAGTTGGGGGTGTTGGGGCATCTAGTTACAGCCTGGTGAGGGTGAAAGTCTAGATCCCCTTTTCTTGCATGGCTGGAGGTGGGGCCATAGATTTTCTGGAGTGTTTGGCTGGAATAGAGTAGTTACTGCCTAAAAGTTATCTTTCCTGTTAGGCTGCCTCTCTCCTGATTATTTTGTTACAGGGAACAGACTTTTGTTGGCACTTCTTTTGTCTGTGCTTGTTGGTATTTCCAGCTATCCAGCTTCTTCACCTCCAAGTCTGGCATTTATTAAGCAAAAAGAAAACCTGGGGAACTCAGCACCATGTCATACCATGGGTCCTGAGGTCCGTAGCTGGTCTGCCTTCTTCTCTCTACCTTTCAGAGTCTTCTTATGTTTGTTTTATATATAATTTCCAAGGTTTTTAGTTCTCAGTGGGAGGAATAGGGAGAAGTGCAGTTGACCCTTGAACAACACAGGGTTTGAACTGTGAGGGTCCACTTATACAAGGATTTTTATTTTACTATATTACTTGTGTAAATATGGGTATTTATTTTACTGTAGTACTAATGATCTGCAGTTGGTTGAATCTACAGATGCAGAGGGCTGATTATACATTATGTGCAGGTTTTGGACAATGAGGAGGGTGGGTGTTCTATCCACCCTGTTCAGGGATCAACTGTACATCTTTGCTGCATCTTCCAGGAAGCAAAGTCCCACCTACCACCTGCTTTTGTAAATAAAAGTTTTATTGGAACACAGCTGTGCTCATTCATTTAGGTGTTATCTGTGCCTACTTCCATGCTAAAGTGGCAGAGTCGAGTAGTTTTAACAGAGACCGTATGGCCTGCGTATTTACTATTTACAGGAAAAGTTTGCTGACTTGAGCTCTTGAAAGATTTAAGTGACTTGCCAGTGTCACATGACCAGTTTGTGGTAGACCAAGAGCTAGAATCCAGATCTCTGGGTATCTGGCTTTTTCTCTTTTTTCTTTTCTGAAATGTTAATTGCTTTCTTGCTCGTTTCAGAATTATGTTTTGATTCACTATGCTGCTGGAACACATTGTGATCAATTAAATAACTGTTTGTCTTTAATATAATAGGCTGTAGTCACAGACAATATTATGTCAGTTCTGTTATGTGTGTGTTCCGCTCTAGAGAGAGTACCATGGAGCTTTTTAAAACAAGTAAAATGCTCATGTGTCTCGTTGTATTGCACTGAAAACATGACTGTAGCTTCATGTGATCTCTTATATTTACTTCTTTTTGAAAGCCTCTTGTTAGGATTTAATATAATAAAGTTACATCTTCTATTTTGGAGGCTTTATTGTTACTGAAATAGCTAAATTATATTTTATAATGAAGAAAAATTCTACTCCTCACCTTTAACTTTGGAAACTATAATTTGTTATAGTTACAGGAAACTATAATTTATAGTTATAGGAATAACTATAATATATAGTTATAGGAAACTATAATTTGAAACTATAAAATGAGTGGTGGTGTGAGGCTGTATATAGGAAGCTGTCCTTCTCTCCAGAGAGTTATTGCTTGAAAATGTTCAAAACAATATAGAGTATTCAGTAGGAAGTGAAAGCCCCTCTACTGTACCGTATTCACTCTTAACAATTTAATATTTACCCTTTTAGATCTTTTTTTAATTTATAAGCATGTATAGTATATATTTGTATATTTTTAAAAAACTAAATAGACTCATACTATGTTTTTTTTCCCTACTCACTAATATGTCATTGACACCCAACTACTGAACAAATAAAATCCTTAATTTTTTGCATTTCAGTATCAAAGGCATACAAAGTTTGTAAATGACTATATTTTATACTATGGTGGCAAAAAAGAAGACTTCAGGCGATTGGGGTAAGTGTCATAAAGTTTATTTTACATAATGGGAGGTAGGTATGGGTATCTTTGAAGACTCACAGCTACTATATCTTCTGATTCTGTCATGTTCTCCTGCTTTCCATTCCAGTTTTGTTGTTATAAGGTGGAGAGGCCATTCGAAGCTTCTAGCTAAGCAACTCATCATGAACCCCATTTCTCTGGCAACAGGCCTCAGGCAGCCTGCTGATTCTGGCAATAACAGGATTGTGTGAGGAATACTCACGTGCCTGATTATGCAGTGATTTTCCCCCCCCCCCCACAAGGATCTTTGAAATAATGAACTCTTTAGACCTCAGGTTTGGGATTGCTTTTTAAAAGATAGGACAAACAAGAGACCTCACTCTAATATTTCCCACACATGAAATTCCTTCCTATATCTGAGGCTCTTCTGTCAGAGCCTCTTAGTTTTGTGTGGGTTTTTTTCTCTTTACTTAACGATTTTCCGAGTTGATAGTGCCCTAAAAAACTTCATACCAGCTCATCAGCCCCAAACTTAACTCTCCTCTGAATTTAGCCTGTATTTCTCAACAATCCCTTCTTCTGTCCCCAATCTGTTACCATCTTGAAAAATCATCTCCTTCAGTTCTCTTCCTTACTCAGTCTTCCTAGGAAGATGTAGTAAAATGAGGTGTGAAAAATTTTTTTATATATTTTTAAAATTAGATCACAATAGGATGGTGTTACTTATTTTAGATTCTGAAACTTATTTTCATTCATCTTCCTTATCCATTTAGTGTTCATTCAGATTTCTCATCCTAGTTTTGGTAATTTAGCACCCTTTATATAATTGAACGAGCTCTAGAGATGGGTGGATTCCTTATCCATTTGTTTCTGTAGCAGCACTCTTTATAACTGCCTTTTGAAAATACTGAAATACTTTTTATAAATATACATACATACGTACATATAAAACTATCTTTGTGTATCTTATTTTTACTCAGGTGCTCAAAAATCTCACACACTGTTTAACTTAAGTTTGACTAATTTTGTTTTCATATTGAATTTAAAATTGTTTTATTTCAGGGAGAATGACAAGATAGACATGGATATTATACGAGAAAATCACAGATTCCTATGGAATGAGGAGGATGAAATGGACATGAATTGGTAATTGTACCCGTGTGAGACATAATGCATCAAATGCTATAGTCCTATCTCTCCTGCTCCCTGAGTGTTTTCTTGTTTTGTCACCTGTCCAATGCATTTGGCCCCTGCATGGAGCAGTTCTGAATCGAGAACATAAAACCGTGCCTCAGATTATTGAATCTGGTTTGATTCTTTTGGTAATTTTTAACAATTTTAACTGATTTCTTTTTTTTTTTTTTTTTTAAATATAATAGTGTTTGTTTATTTTTACTTGTTGACAGTTTGCTTTATTTATTTATTTATGGCTGTGTTGGGTCTTCGTTTCTGTGCGAGGGCTTTCTCTAGTTGTGGCAAGTGGGGGCCACTCTTCATCGCGGTACGCGGGCCTCTCACTATCGCGGCCTCTCTCGTTGCGGAGCACAGGCTCCAGACGCGCAGGCTCCAGATGCGCAGGCTCAGTAATTGTGGCTCACGGGCCCAGTTGCTCCGCGGCACGTGGGATCTTCCCAGACCAGGGCTCGAACCCGTGTCCCCTTCATTGGCAGGCAGATTCTCAACCACTGCGCCACCAGGGAAGCCCTAACTGACTTCTTATTGCTTGACTTTGTCTTTAAAAAATAATCTATAAAATTTTTACAGTATTATTTGTTGTCTAGTAGTACGCTTCTTTTTAAATTTTAAAAATGTTTTGGGAAAACGTAAAACCTGAAAATGGTTTTAAAAATTCAAACATTACAGAGGGTAAAAAGTGAAGAGTCAGTCTCCTTCTCATCTTTGACTATTAGTCTTCCAGCTTCCCTCCCTAGAGACCCACTAATAGTTAATATTCAGATATTCTATGCACATGTAAGTAATGACCTCTTTTAAAACATTAATGTTTGTATCATATGCGTTATTTATTTGACATTGCCTCCAAGTAGCAAACAATGGTTGAATTTCTAAATATGTAAGATTTATATTTTTTTAATGAATCTAGGGAGAAGAGACTTGCAAAGAAATACTATGATAAATTATTCAAGGAATACTGCGTAGCAGATCTCACCAGATACAAAGAAAATAAGGTATGCCTTCCCGATATTTATAGAAGAAGGTTCTTATTCACGTATAGTGTTACTTTTTAATATACTATTGTGCCCTGTATTATTCTTTTAAGAATAATTCAATTCTAAGTTGTCCTCCATCTATGAAGTATCAGTTGGACCATTTAACCTCGATAGCTGTGGAATTTACAAAGGGCCCTGAAGTCAAGGGTGACTCTTTGTGAGCTGAGACATGAAAAGTCTAAAATGAAACACAGGTGGCTACTGAATCTTGTTTTATCCTGACTCTAATCCAGAGCCTCTAGTGATTATGATTTGACACTTTGAATGATGTCTTCTTTCACAAATGATGTTTGAAATTGATAGGCTTTTTTTTCCAAATGGATTACCATATAAAGAGGCAGATGCACATCTTCTGTTATGTAAATGTCTATTCTAGTAAAAATAGCTCTTATCAGTGCCAATTAGTAATGGCAAATTTCCCTTCCCGCTTTACATCTTACTTTAATTTTTTTTTTTAATTAATTTTATTTATTTTTGGCTGCATTGGGTCTTCGTTGCTGCATGCAGGCTTTCTCTAGTTGTGGCGAGCGGGGGGCTACTCTTTGTTGCAGTGCACAGGCCTCTCGTTGTGGTGGCTTCTCTTGTTGCAGAGCATGGGCTCTAGGTGCACGGGCTTCAGTAGTCACAGCACGCAGGCTCAGTAGTTGCGGCACATGGGCTTCAGTAGTTACAGTGTGTGGCCTCAGTAGTTGTGGTGCGCAAGCTCTAGGGCACGCGGGCTTCAGTAGTTGTGGCATGTGGGCTCAGTAGTTGTGGCGCACAGGCTGTAGAGCGCAGGCTCGGTAGTTGTGGCGCACAGGCTTAGTTGCTCCGCAGCATGTGGCATCTTCCTGGACTAGGGATCGAACCCATGTCCCCTGCATTGGCAGGCGGATTCTTAACCACTGTGCCACCAGGGAAGTCCTATTTTAGTTAATGTTGAAGTGATTTTTAAAAAATAGAAGTAGAGTTGATTTACAATATTGTGTGTTTCAGGTGTATAGCAAAGTGATTTGGTTATATATATTTTTTCCTTTTTTTCGATGCTTTTCCATCATAGGTTATTACAAGATATTAAATATAGTTCCCTGTGCTATCCAGTAAATCCTTGTTGTTTATATTATATATGGTAGGTGTATTTGTAATCTCATACTCATAATTTATCCCTCCCCCCATATTCCCCTTTGGTAACCATACATTTGTTTTCTGTGTCTGTGAGTCTGTTTCTGTTTTATAAATAAGTTCATTTGTACTATTTTTAGATATCCACCTATAAGTGATATCATATACTTGTCTTTCTCTGTTTTACTTAGTATGATCATTTCTGGGTCCATCCATGTTGCTGCAAATGGCATTATTTCATTCTTTTTTATGGCTAAATAATAGTCCATTGTATATATATACCACATCTTTTTTATCCATTCATCTGTCGATGGACACTTAGGTTGCTTCCATGTCTTGGCTATTGTAAATAGTGCTGCTGTGAACGTTGGGGTGTGTGTATCTTTTTGAATTAGAGTTTTCGTCTTTTCCAGATACATGCCCAGGGGTGGGATTGCTGGATCATATAGTAACTTTATTTTTAGTTTTTTAAGGAACCTCCATACTCCATACTGTTTTTCCACAGTGACTGCACCAATTTACATTCCAACAACAGTGTAGGAGGGTTCCCTTTTCTCCACAACCTCTCCAGCATTTATTATTTGTATACTTTTTGATAATAGCCATTCTGACTGGTGTGAGGTGATACCTCATTGTAGTTTTGATTTGCAGTTCTCTAATAACTAGCGGTGTTGAGCATCTTTTCATATGCTTGTTGGCCATCCGGATGTCTACTTTAGAGAAATGTCTATTTAGGTCTTCTGCCCATTTTTTGATTGAGTTTTTTGGGTTTTTTTATATTGAGCTGTGTGAGCTGTTTGTATATTTTGGAAAGTAAGCCCTTGTTGGTCTCATCATTTGCAAATATTTTCTCCCATTCCATAGGTTGTCTTTTCATTTTGTTTATGGTTTCCTTTGCTCTGCAAAAGCTTTTAAGTTTAATTAGGTCCCATTTGTTTATTTTTGCTTTTATTTCTTTTGCCTTGTGAGACTGACCTAAGAAAATATTGCTACGATTTATGTCAGAGGATGTTTTGCCTATGTTCTCTTCAAGGAGTTTTATGGTGTCATGTTTTATATTAAAGACTTTAAGCCATTTTTAGTTTATTTTTGTGTATGGTGTTAGAGTGTGTTCTAACTTCATTGATTTACATGTGGCTGTCCAGCTTTCCCAATACCACTTGTTAAAGAGACTGTCTTTTCTCCATTGTATATTTTTGCCTCCTTTGTCGAAGATTAATTGACCATAGTGTGTGGGTTTATCTCTGGGCGCTCTATGCTATTCCATTGATCTGTATGTCTGTTTTGTGCCAGAACCATGCAGTTTTGATTGCTGTGGCTTTATAGTATTGTCTGAAGTCTGGAAGGGTTATGCCTCCAGCTTTGTTCTTTTTCCTCAGGATTACTTTAGCAATTCTGGGTCTTTTGTGATTACATATAAATTTAAGGATTATTTATTCTAGTTCTGTGAAAAATGTCATGGGTTATTTGATATGGATCACATTAATCTGTAGATTGCTTTGGGTGGTATGGCCATTTTAACTATATTAAGTCTTCCAGTGCAAGAGCATGGTCTAGCCTCCAATTTCATTGAATCATCTTCTGTTTCCTTTATCAGTGTTTTATAGTTCTCAGCATATAAGTCTTTCACCTCCTTGATTAGGTTTATTCCTAGATATTTTTCTTTTTTTTTGGATGTGATTTTAAATGGGAATTTATTTTACTTTCTCTTTCTGATATTTCATTGTTAGTATGAAGAAATACAGCAGATTTCTGTATATTAATGTTGTATTCTGCTACCTTGCTGAATTCATATATCAATTTTAGTAGTTTTTGTGCAGAATCTTTAGGATTTTCTATATATAGGGTGTCATGTCATCTGCACATAATGACAATTTTACCTTTTCCCTTCTGTTTTGGATACCTTTTATTTTTCTCATCTGACTGTTGTGGCTAGGACTTCCAGTACTATGTTGAGTAGAAGTGGTGAGAGTGGACATCCTTGTCTTGTTCCAGGTTTTAGCAGGAAGGCTTTCAGCTTTTCACCATTTAGTATTATGTTGGCTATGTGTTTGTCACAAATGGCTTTTATTATGTTGAGATATGTTCCCTCTATACCCACTTTGGTGAGAGATTTTAATCATGAATGGATATTGAATTGTACCAAGTGCTTTTTATCTATTGAGATGATCATGTGGTTTTTGTCTTTTGTTGATGTGATATATCAGATTGATTGATTTGCATATGTTGAACTATTCATGTGACCCTGGAATGAACCCAACTTAATTATGGTGTATGATCCTTTTTATGGGTTGTTGGATTCGGTTTGCTAATATTTGTTGAGGATTTTTGCATCTATATTCATCAAAGATATTGTCCTGTAATTTTCTTTTTTTTAGTGTCTTTGTCTGGTTTTGGTGTCAGGGTGATGGTGGCTTCATAGGATGGCTTTGGGAGTGTTCCCTCCTCTTCAATCTTTTGGGAGAGTTTGAGAAGGATCAGTATGAGTTCTTCTCACTATGTTTGGTGCAATTCCCCAATGAAGCCATCCAGTCCTGGACTTCTGTTTTCAGGGAATTTTTTAAATTACAGATTCTATTTCACTTCTAGTGATAGATCTGTTCAAATCATCTGTTTCTTCTTGATTCCGTTTTTACAGGCTATTTCTAGAAACTTGTCCATTTCTCCTAAGTAGTCCATTTTGTTGGCATATAACTGTTCATAATATCTTATGATTTTTTGTATTTCTGTAGTGTCGGTTAATATTTCTCCCTTTCATTTCTTATTTTATTTATTTGGGTCCTCTCTCTTTTCTTCTTGGTGAGCCTGGCCAGAAGTTTGTTGATTTTGTTTATCTGTTCAAAAAACCAGCTCTTGCTATTATTGATTTTTCTGTTGTTTTTTAATCTTTATTTTATTTATTTCTTCTCTGATCTTTATTATTTCCTTCATTCTGATGACTTCAGGTTTTATTTGCTCTTCTTTTTCTAGTTCTTTTAGGTGGTAGGTTAGGTTGTTTATTTGTGAGTTTTCTTGTTTTTTGAGGAAGGCCTGTATCGCTATGAACTTCCCTCTAAGGACTGCTTTTGCTGCATCCCATAGATTTTGTATGGTTGTGTTTTCATTGTTGTTGTCCCAAGATATTTTTTATTTCCTCTTTGATTTCATTGTTGACCCATTGGTTTTTAGTAGCATGTTGTTTAGTCTCCATGTAATAGTTTTTTTCCTCGTTTCTCTTTGATTTCTAGTTTCATGTGGTTGTGGTCAGAAAAGATGCTTGAAATAATTTCTATCCTCTTAAATTTGTTGAGCCTTGTTTTGTGTCCTAATATGTGGTCTTTCCTAAAGAATGTTCCATGTGTGCTTGAAAAGTATATGTTTTCTGCTTTATTTGGATGTAGTATCTTGTAGATTTCAATTAAGTCTAACTGTTCTGTTGTGTCATTTGGGATCTCTGTTGCCTTATTGCTGTTCTGTCTGGGAGATCTGTCCATTGATGTGAGTGAGGTGTTAAAAGTCTCCTACTATTATTGTATTCCCATCAGTTTCTCCCTTTATGTCTGTTAGTATTTGTTTCATGTATCTAGGTGCTCCTGTATTGTGTGTGTATGTGTTAACCAGTGTGATATCCTCTTCTTGTATTGATCCTTTTATCATTATATAGTGTCCTTCTTCGTCTTTCTTTATGGCCTTTGTTTTAAAGTCTGGTATGAGTGTTGCTACCCTCGCTTTCTTGTCATTTCCATTTGCATGAAATATCTTTTTCCATCTCCTCACTTTCAATCTATATGTGTCTTTAGCCCTAAAGTGGGTCTCCTGTAGGCAGCATATTATAGGTTCTTGTTTTATTATCCAATCTGCCACTCTGTGTCCTTTGATTGATGTTTTTAGTCCATTGACACTTAAAGTAATTATTGATAAGTGTATTTATTGTCATTTTAAACCTTGTTTTCCTGTTGATTTTGTATTCTTTGTTCCTTTCTTCTTTTTGTTTTTCCTTTTGTGCTTTGATGGTTTTCTTTTGTATTATGCTTGAGTTCCTTTCATTTTGGTTTTTGTGAATCTGTTGTATGTTTTTGATTTGTGGTTACCCTGATTTTCAAGTATGTTAACCCATAACTCTATCTACTTGCTTTAGACTGGTGGTCATAACAGCTCAAACACTTTCTAAAAGATCTACATTTTCTTACTCCCCTCCTCCACATTTTGTAGTTTTGATGTCCTGTTTCTCATCTCATGTTTATCTTTTTGCTGTTCATTGTAATTATAATCGCTTTCACAGAATTTTTTGATTGTTTCTTTAATCTATGTACTGCCTAATTTAAGTAGTCTTCAATCTTTTTATATATTTACTTTTTCTATTGTGATTTTCCATTTCTTATAGATTCCTGTTTCTTTTCTATTTAGAGAACACCTTTCAGTATTTCTTATAGAGTAGGTTTAGTGTTGCTGTATTCTTTTATTTTTTTCTTTGAGAAATTCTTTCTCTCTCCTTCCATGCTTAATGATAATCTTGCTGAGTAGGGTATCATAGGTTGCAGGTTTTTCCCTTTCAGGACTTTAAATGTATCTTGCCACTCCCTTCTGGCATGCACAGTTTCTGTAGAGAAATCAACTGATACCCTTATGGCGGTTCCCTTGTAACTGACTCTTTGTTTTTATCTTGCTGCCTTTAGAATCCTCTCTAACTTTTGTCATTTTCATTATGATATCTTGGAGTAGGTCTGTTTGGGACCCTCTGTGCTTCCTGTATCTGGATATCTGTTTCCTTCTTTAGGTTTGGGAAGTTTTCAGCCATAATTCCTTTGAATAAATTTTTGATTCCCTTTCCTCTTTCTTCTTCTGGGATTCCTTTTATGCATAGATTGGCATGCTTTATATTATCCCATAATCTCATATGTTGCTTTCATTTTTTTCTTTCATTTGTCTTTCTGTCTGCTGTTCTGATTGGGTGATTTCCATTATTCTGTCTTCCAGATCACTTATTCATTCTTCTACCTTATTTAGTTTGCTATTTATTTCCTTTAGCTTGGTTTTCATCTTGGCAGTTGGGTTATCTAATTTTGATTGGCTCCTCTTTATAGTTTCTAGTTCCTTGTTATGGTGATCTGCGTTTCTATCAATAGTCTTTCTTAATTCCTTCAGCATTATTATTACCTCCTTTTTGAGCTTGGGGTTGGGTAGACTGGAGAAGTCTGTTTCGTTGACTGGAAAAGTCTGTTTCGTTGTTCTTTCAGGGGATTTCTCTTGTTCTTTTAATTGGAAATAGTTCCTTTGTTTTTTCATTTTACTTATATTTCTTTGACTCTATGAATTTAGGAGAAACAGTTATCTACTGTGGCTGTTTTTATGTCAGAGCGACCCTGTGTAGACTGTGGGAATCCAGTATTCTTGGTGCAAGGGTTGTTTTTGGTAGGATTCTTGCCATATCTTTTCTCAGGGTGTGTTGGCCCTTGTCCCCTTGATGGCAGTGTGTTTGGTGGTGGTGTGATCAGAGCCTGCACTGGATGTTGAGTAGGGCCTCCTCTTTGCTCTGTGGTTGTCACAGCCCTGTCAGGGGCAGGGTCTGCTCCCCAGTTGTAGGAGTAGAAGCCCCCACCCAGGTCAGGTTCTAAGCTGCAGTGTGAGGTAGGTGGGACTGGAGCACTCTCTCTGGGAAAGGAGCTGCTGTGTATTCTTCCCCAGGAGCTGTCCACAGGAACGTGCAACTGTGATGCTGCCTGCCACCTGGTGCATGCGCCCACAAAGATCAGTGTTGTTGGCCCTGCCTTCAGTGGCTGGTTCCTCTGTGGGAGCACTGGTAATGGGCTTGGAGGTCCCTTAGGTACGTATGCATGCTTACAAAGCCACTGATGGAAAACCTCCTGAAGGTGTGCGCACTGTGGGAGCTCCAGTCACTGGCTCAGACTTCAGCCCTGCCTCCGTGTGCGCGCACCCACAGAGTTTGCAAAACCCGCAGTGGCCGGAGCTGTGCCCCATTGCAAGCATGCTGATAATGAGCCTGCTGTGGCAGAACCACTCTCTGTCCTGTGCACACCCCCAGTTTTGGCCCAAGCAACACTCCTGGCCCTTCAGGCTGTCTCCACGCAGCCAAGCCAAGTCCTCTTCCCAGGTCTGTCCACTGAAGCCCAAGTTTCACTACCCAGTTGCTGTGCACTTCAGGCACGTGTCTCTGGCTAGGAAGTGCAGCGACATGGCGGGGACTGTCTATACTGGTCTTTCTTTACCCTGCAGGGCTGCAGACCAGCTCCCATGCTCTTCTCTCGAGCCTCTGAAGCTCCCTATCTGTCCCAGCAGACCTCCCAGCTGGTGAAGGAGGTTCCCAGGGTGAGGGGACCTTTCCTTTTTCACAGCTCCCTACCAGGGGCGTAGGTCTCATCCCAATTCCTCTTCTTCTCCCTGTTCCCTTTGTCTTCCCCAGTTATGTGGGGATCTTTCTTTCAGCTCTGGTTGTATAGGATCTTCAAGCTTTCAGTAGGTATTCTCTGAGAATTGTTCTACGAGTAGATGTATTTTTGTTTTATTTGTGGGAGGAGGTGAGCTCCATGTCTCTCTGCCATTTTGATCGCCTCCTCTAGGATGATTTTTATTCCTATCTCATTTTTCACATTTTTAGCTACTGATAGATAAATTGACCCAGAAACAAATGATCTCAGTTTGAAATGGGAGGGGAAGGAATGTTGCATAAATCTGTATGTTTTGGATAGTGTACATCTGTATTGTATTAAGACAACCTATTTAAAAAGTTTTTAAAAAAAATTTAATTTATTTTTGGCTGCGTTGGGTCTTCGTTGCTGCTCACAGGCTTTCTCTAGTTGGGGTGAGTGGGAGCTACTCTTTGTTGCGGTGTGTGGGCTTCTCCTTGCAGTGGCTTCTCTTGTTGCGGAGCACAGGCTCTAGGTGCGTGGGCTTCAGTAGTTGTGGCTCTCGGGCTCTAGAGCACAGGCTCAGTAGTTGTGCACATGGGCTTAGTTGGCATGTGGGATCTTCCTGGACCAGGCCTCCAACCTGTGTCCCTTGCATCAGCAGGCGGATTCTTAACCACTGCGCCACCAGGGAAGTCCCTAAAAAGCTATCTTAGATTTGTTTATCCGAAGGATTTCTTTTCATTTTAATAGTTAAATCTCAGAACCATAATTGGTTTAATAATTTTTCACTAGTGCCTTTAACATGTGGGTTGCTTTACAATATTCTCATAGATAGTAGTAGTGTGCATTTTTATAACCCTGTTTACAAACCCCAGCACTTGATGTATCCCTAAAACTTCCTCAGTTTCTTGTAAACTAGCTCTCATCTCTAATAGTTATTGACCATGTTGAATCCAAAAAGCATCACAGCAGTTGGAGTTACTTGAAGGTATTATACTGCAAGTTGCAGGTGAAGTATAAGTCTTTCAAGGAGCACATAACAAAACTTTTTCAACCCTGGTTCATTTGTTGATTGTCTTCCAGTATTTATATAGGACTGGGCTGGGTGCTGTGGGTTAAAGCATGGTGTCTGCCCTCAAAAAATAACTATAGTTGACGCAAGAAAGTGGATATAAATAAATAGTTAAATATTTGTATTCCCCATTTATTTTGTTTTCATTTTTGTTTTTGCGGTACGCGGGCCTCTCACTGTTGTGGCCTCTCCCTTTGCGGAGCACAGGCTCCGGATGCGCAGGTTCAGCGGCCATGGCTCACGGGCCCAGCCGCTCCGCAGCATGTGGGATCTTCCCAGACCGGGGCACGAACCCGTGTCCCCTGCATCGGCAGGCGGACTCTAAACCACTGCGCCACAAGGGAAGCCCTGTATTCCCCATTTATAAAAACACAGTATATTACTGGAAATCATACTTTATAGTGCATAGGGACTTCCCTGGTGGCGCAGTGGTTAAGAATCCGCCTGCCAGTGCAGAGGACATGGGTTCAATACCAGGTCCGGGAAGATCCCACATGCCATGGAGCTACTGAACCCATGAGCCACAACTACTGAATCCCGCGCGCCTAGAGCCCGTGTTCCGCAGCAAGAGAAGCCACCGCAGTGAGAAGCCCGTGCACCGCAACGAAGAGTAGCCCCCACTCGACACAACTAGAGAAGCCCGCATGCAGCAGCAAAGACCCCATGCAGCCAAAAATAAATAATAAATAATTTAAATAAATAAAATGCATAATCTTGAAACAAGTTGTGTTTTTCTATTAGAACATGATGAGTTAGTTAGATACCAGGGTAAGTGCAAGTAAGAAATCACATATGACTTGCAGGTGTTGAGTATAGATCCTAGAGAAATAGGAAATATGGAGAGAGGGACATCTTTTTTCTTAAGGCTGTTTTTTAGAGCAGTTATAAGTTCACGGTAAAATAGAGGGAAAGGTAGAGAGATTTCCCATATCTTGCTCCACACATACCAGGGGGATCTTCTTGGCAAAGATAATGATTGTTTTTTTTGGCATAGTATTTTGGAGAAAGAGTAATGCTGTTGACTTTCTTGCTACTATGCATTTTCTCATAGTTTTACTTACACAAAGGCAGTGTTTTATTCATTTTTAATTAACAAGCTCCTAGCTAAGTGCCTAATATATATAGTAGATACTTAGGGCATTTTTAGTGAATTCCAGCCTTTGTTTCACACCCCTATTTCCTTCTTTGTTGCTTTTTCCCTTTCATCATTGAGAATTTGGTTGGATCATTGTATCAGTTAGGGTAAGATTCAGCTACAGGGACCAGCAAGCAGTTCCAAATAACAGTGGCTTAAATGAACTACAAGTTTGTTTTCCTTTCCCATAAAAGTCCAGGTGGATGGTCATGGAACTTTGTGTTGTCAGGAAGTCAGGATACTTCTCTCTTATTGCTTGCATGTGTGACCTCCTTGTTCTAGAGGGTAGAGTGAGAAGAAAAGGAGGCTAAGCACCACACCCTGAGTAATTCAAGTGTTTAATCCAATGTATCAACAGGAATATTTGTCAGGAAAGAATAGAAAAACATTGAGGCAAAACCTCTCTGCAATCTTTAACTAGTAGGACATATTGTAGTTGTTACATTTCTTATCCGCCATAAGATTATAACCTTCTTGGTGACAGACACTTATTTTAATAATCACTTTATACTCTCAGCAGAGTGCCAAGCCAGTAAGTAGTTACTTAATAATTATTTGTTGAATAGATTAATGAGTGAAAGAAAAAGTTTGGGAACTGTTGCTGTACACATTTGACTATGCTTCAGTAGACATTCCAACATCTTTTGGATGACAAACAGTCCTCACATAGATGTATGGGCTTAAAAATAGAATTAAATACAGAGTTATTTTGAATTTTTTATTTCTTTTTTTCCTAGACTGGGGGATTTTATTTTATTTTCAGTTAGAATATTTTGAAATATTTCGAGCCCTCATTTGCGTTTAAAATACAGAATTGCCTAATTCAAATAATAGATGATTAAAAAATAAAATAAAAATAAGCAAAATTAACCAGGCATTGAATGCTTCATCTGAATTATCTTTCTTAATTACAACAACCTATGAGATTAGGATTTTATTCATAAAAAGGAAATAGACTGAGAAATTAAGTAACTTTCCCAACCTCACAGCTAGTTAATAAATGATAGAACTTGCATTGGGTCAGCATGATTCTAGAGCTGAGCTTTTAACTATATGGTAAATTGAATAGAAAACTAAACTATTTACTAAAATAGTAATTTAGCATATGGATGTGAGTCTTATAAGATAGTGGAGAAAACATTTTAACACTATCATTTTTAGCCAAAAAGCAAATAACAGTTGACCCTTGAACAACGTGGGTTTGAACTGTGTGGATTCTTTCACTAAATACGTACTACAGTACTACACAGTCTGTGTTGGTTCAGTTTGCAGATGTGGAACCCTGGATCTGGAGGGCTAAGTGTAAATTTATGCTCAGATTTTCAACTGCGTAGTGGTCAGTGCCCCTAAACCCCATGTTCAAGGGTCAACTATAAAGTTACGTTTAGAAATCTGGAGGGAAATTTAACAACTTTCCACTTTAGGGCTCCAGACTGGTACCATTGCTTTTTCCTGTTCATTACTATTCTGTTGTAGTGGGAAAAGAGCTATATACAAATGAAGGGTTGTGGTTGTGTTCCATTAAAACTTTATTTATAAAAATAGGCAGCAGGCCTGTAGACCATTATCTGCTAACCCCTGGTGTACTATACACCAGATACTATTATAAGTACTTTATATGTATTATTCCATTTAAACGTCTTAACCCAAAGCAGTAGTACTCGTATTATCTCTATATGAGGCAACTGAGCCACAAATAGATTAAATAACTTGTCCAGTATTATATAGCTGTGAAGCGATGGAGCTAAGACATAAACCCAAACAATCTGACTCCAAAGACTGTACTCTCATATTATAGTATACTGCTTCTTTATTGTACTAGAACTTCTTTTTTTCTGTCAGTGTCATAGAACAGTATATATTTTTTGTTAATTTACATACCTTGTGCCTGGCACCTATAACTTTTAATAAGAAGTCTAAAAGTAAAGAGGATCGGACTTCCCTGGTGGTGCAGTGGTTAAGAATCCACCTGCCAATGCAGGGAACACAGGTTCAAGCCCTGGGCCAGGAAGATCCCACATGCCACGGAGCAGCTAAGCCTGTGTGCCACAACTGCTGAGCCCACACGCCACAACTACTGAAGCCCATGCACCTATAGCCTATGCTCTGCAACAAGAGAAGCCACTGCAATGAGAAGCCTGTGCACCGCAATGAAGAGTAGGCCCCGCTCGCAGCAACTAGAGAAAGCCCGCACACAGCAATGAAGACCCAACACAGCCAAAAATGAATAAATAAACTTTTTTAAAAAGTAAAGAGGGGCTTCCCTGGTGGTGCAGTGGTTGAGAGTCCGCCTGCCGATGCAGGGGACGCGGGTTCGTGCCCCGGTCCGGGAAGATCCCACATGCCGCGGAGCAGCTGGGCCCGTGAGCCATGGCCGCTGAGCCTGCGCGTCCGGGGCCTGTGCTCCGCAACAGGAGAGGCCACAACAGTGAGAGGCCCACGTA
The DNA here is from genome assembly GCF_951394435.1 of Stenella coeruleoalba. Lineage (NCBI taxonomy): Eukaryota > Metazoa > Chordata > Mammalia > Artiodactyla > Delphinidae > Stenella > Stenella coeruleoalba. The sequence continues at coordinate 33,059,243 of NC_137162.1, forward strand.
CCGCAAAAAAAAAAAAAAAAAAAAAAAGTAAAGAGGATTATTCCTTAACAGAGAAGTTGGTGATTGTTCAGATGTACTTTTAAGTACCTGGAATCCTATAAGGAGAGAAAAAACTATCATGAGGGGAATTAGGTTTACTTTTTAGATTAGTAAGTGTCATTATGTTAATTGTTGGCTCCATGATAAGATTTATCTACAATTTAAATATTGTTTAAATTTACTCTGGCATAAATGTATTTTTTTTTTCTTGTCAGTTTGGATTTAGGTGGCGAGTAGAAAAAGAAGTAATTTCAGGGAAAGGTAATTCTTTTTTTTATTTTAGTTTTTAATAGGATAAGGTTATTTTGTTATATTATTGAAGTCACTGGGTAAGATTATTCCTAATGTATACAATAAGTGATTATCTACAAAATACAAAGTAAAATTAGAGAAGGTGTATTAATGATATATTGCTAACAAAGTTCAGAATATAATGCTTTAATGGTTTTTACGTTTAGAATTTTTGCTTCTAGGATATTCAATTGCAGATAAGTAGAAAATGTTCAAAGAGTTAAAAATTTCCTAGGAAGGAAACTATCAACAGATGAATACTTGAATTTTTCTCTATTAATTTTTGGAATAATGTGTTGGTATTACTGTATTCCAGTCAAATCCACATTTTGCAGATAGAAATTAAATATTACTTTGAACCTAATAATTTTTAGACAGGCTAGTTCTTATTCTTAGGGAGTCACTGAGTTTGAGCCCAAATATTTAGTCTTACAGAAAAAGAACAAGCATTTGGTAGACAATCAGTAAATGCTTTTTCTATGCATTGTAGTCTATTCATAAAATTTTTCTGAAAATTTAATATTTCTGTACTGTCTCATGCTATAAAATTAGCTTTGTATTATTGGTGATTGCATTTAAGTGTTAATCTTTATACTGTCTCACGCTATAAAATTAGCTCTTTATTGGTGATTGCATTTTAAGTGTTAATGCTTCTGAAAACTACATAGGAACATTAAGGAAATAATTTTAAACTAAAAACTTTTAAAAATCTTTGAAAATAAAAGTTTCATTTTTAAATGATTAAACATTTATGCTGTCAGTATGGCTCATATACATCTTCCATAAATTAAGATCAGCCCTAAAGGTACTATAGAGGAGAAGGAAAAAGAATAATTTTAAAGCTATTTTAAACTTTTCTTAGCATTACATTTTAGTTTGTGCTTTTACCTAAGACAATGAGAACTGTTGAAATGTCTACCACAATTTTAAAATTTTATACTTCTATTGAATGGAATTTTCAAGTGACAGTAAGTAATGCTGCCTTTAAAAAAAATTGATGGACATTCTCTAAATTCATGTAATTGAAAAAAGTTTTACTTGAGAAGGGGAAAGAAAGCTATTTGCTCTGACTGAATCTTGGTGCTTTTTTAACAATAGAGCCATTGCTAAACACATACAGATTTAATGAAGTATTTATTTGGAATGAGTGAAACAATGCCAATTTAGAAAAGCTATCAGCCTTTGAACTGGTAATTTTCAAAATTCATTTTGACAGTTTCTTTTTTATGAAAAAAAGGCAGTTCCTGTTGGTGCAAATTATTGAGATATAAATGCTTTTTTTTAGTTTGTGCAAATAAGTTTGATCTTGTCTTTTTCTGTTGAAGTTAATAATTGTTGAGTAGTTTATTTTTTTTTTCCCTCTTGGATCATCAATATTAGTCCTTTTTTGCATAGGTTTTAATATACAGTGGATATGATAATAAGGCATTGATTTTAGTGTCAAGTGATTCTAAAACTTAGAGCATCAGGTTTGATTACTCATTCTACTTAATCTCAAAATGCTAGTTAAAATGTGTTTTAAATGTCATTTTATGCTGGTACTTAAATGCCATATTAAAAATTTCAATTTTTATCAATTTTAATATTATTAAATATTGAAAAAGATTGTCCCAGTTATAAGTGCATGTACTTTGGAAAATATACTTATTCTTTTAGGGTATTAGTGAGTACACTTTTCTAGTACTTCCATCTTCCAAAGTGTAAGATTCCCTTACACGGAGTCACTAAAACTCTGTATCTTAATATAAACAGTCAACTTGATAGATAGTCAACTATCTATCAGGTAAAGAATTCTGGAACTGTTTTTTTTTAAACAGTTCATTCAGCAATTTGATTTGATTGTTGAACATACCACAATTATTGTGGTCAGTTTTTTAATGATTATTTTATAAAGCTAGGAATTTATATATGTATGTCATGTATGTCATGTATGTTATGTATGTATGTTGAGTAAATTTCAGAGGTAATGCCAGATTGTATAGATAAATATTGTCGCCAACCATCATAGCTAATATTCCTTCCTTTATTTGCAGGCCAGTTTTGCTGTGGAAATAAACGTTGTGATAAAAAAGAAGGCTTAAAGAGTTGGGAAGTTAATTTTGGTTATATTGAGCATGGTGAAAAGAGAAATGCGCTTGTTAAATTAAGTAAGTTGATTTTAGGTGGGGTGTGATTGATTTCTTCAAAGTTTATCTAGTAATTTAGATTTTAAAATATATAGGCTAATTTAAGATCCAATTAAAAATTTTTAATGTATCTTCTTGGGAACTCTTTTTTTCTCAGAGCTTCTGAAAGTTGCAAGAGTGACATTAGGGGAAATAGTTCTAATGCCAAAGGTAAACCAGTAATTCGTGAAGTGAAGACCTCTTTCCATTACTTTGAGAATGTCACCAGGGCAGAGTGAGATGCAAAGTATCAGAAAAGGCAATATAAAATCTCGCATTAACTGATAGCCATATTGTTATGGTGTAGACTTTATTGACTGTCAATAAAGAAAAAATTTTAGAAGGGCAGATTTTTCTTGATATTAGTCTTAAAAGCTTAGGATTATAACCCAGAATACAGAAGTTTCTCTTAATATACATGTTTTAGGATCTGTTGCTTATTCTTTTTTTTCTCCTAAGCTAGTCTTTTATGTGTCAGCTTCTTCTCTGCCTCATGTTAACAACCTTCTCTGGTTCCTAAATACGTGTGCCCTTAGAGTGTCTGCCCACTCTGGGTAGAAATCAAGGATTTCTCCATATGCTACTTGGTACACACCAATGAAGGTTGGTGTCTGAGTTCTTCCTGGAAGTGCTTATGAGGAAGAGTCAACTAGTGTGAACTGAGATTAAAGCAAAAAAGAGACCACAATAGAGGAACTTTTTTGAAAGTTCTTTTACATTTGAAAACTCTTAGAGTACTTCAGAGGAAATGACTATACCCACACTATTGTTATTAGATGTCTTTGATGTGAGATACAATTCTGCCTGTGAAACAGTTTGCTTTTAGAATAACTTGACAGCACCATTTTCTAAAGCAATGGCAGAATATTTTCAATTTCTCAAGCATTCTGATTCAATTTTTATTATATATATACATTTTTTGAGGTGGGAGAGAATCAGATTGTTTTCTTCAGATTATTTGTTTCCCCTCTTACAGTAAAGGAATGTAAAGAAAAATGACAATTTATGATATTAAAAGTAAAGTAGCGGTGCAGTTATTAAAATTTAGCAATTCTGTGCTGTTACTCTTTTTTTTTTTTTTTTTTTTAGGATTATGCCAAGAATGTTCCTTTAAATTAAATTTTCATCACAGGTAATATGATCTTTTAAAATGTGGTTGTTAATTTTAGTACTCTGGGACGTAGTCACCTGCACTGGATGTCTAAAGTAGACTTGAGTGGTTGATGTTTGATTAGTTGATTGTATATAAAATCCGCCATTACCATATGACCACATAAACCAGGGAACTGGAAGTTCGTCATGCCTAACTCTAGTCAAGCAGTTTTAAATGTGAAGGCCTGTGCAGGGTGGTAGATAGATGCTAGAATTTTTGGTTTGGAATCAGTGTTCAGATACTGTAATACTCTTCGAAACTATATTGTAAAGCAGGTCTTCATAAAGTGATTCCTATGTCTCATTTAAGCATTGTTTTAATTAGAGTTTGTCATTGTTACAAAGGATTATACCTCTATACTCATTTTAGATGTTAAAATCAGGCTCCTATTGAATGAGCTAGACTGTGTCTGCCATACTGAATGGGGTAGGAGTATCATTGTTCTGCATTGTGCAGTATATATAGATAGTAGGCTTTCCTATATATTCCTCTCAGCTAATCCACTTGCTAGTCTTCTTGGGCAAGCTATGTAACCTCTGTAAGACTCAATTTTATTATCTCTAAAAATGAGTATACTAAGGTTATTGTGGGGATTAAATGAAAATGCATATAAAATGCTTGACACAGTGTCTGGCGTATGGTAAGTCAAGCATAATGAAGTCCCTGGCGTTGCAGATGTTCAGACAAAATCTGTGTAACCTGGCATGATTGTAGTGGTCAAGTTTCATGTCCTGAGTAACACTTGAAAGTCTTAACAGTAAGATTCTGCAACTTTATAAAATGTATATATTAGTATATTAATTTAAAATCAGCTGTGTTCTAAATGAGCCTTATCTAGTATTTTAGCTATTAAAAATAAATAAAAAATTTTAAATTCTTAAAATTAGCAAAGTTTTTAGATTAATTGATTTCCCCTCTCAATGATACTGGAAGATAACAAAGTTTTATTTGACCTTGAGTTTCGAGCTTCATTTCAAGATTGAAATTATTCTTACAAGAGGCAAGAAGTTATTACTGTCTTAAACAGTATTGTAGTATTTGGTGTATCTTAATTTGAAAGGCCTGATAAGCAAGTTTCTTGAAAGTAATCCACTCTGTTGTCTCTTCATCCTCTTTCCCAGTCCCAGTTTCAGCATTATCACCTTTTCCTATTTAGTGTTTCTTTTCTTAACCAATTAAAATCAGTTGTTTGCCAGCTATGGCACTGACAACCTTGTAAACTTGGCCTAGAAGAGATAAAGCTACAGCAGTAAAAGGATAAGCGGTCTAAAGTAGATATATGAGTTAACAGTAAGCTTTTCCATCCTCGTTCTATTATACCTTTGCTGTATTCCTTTATTCTTAAGAGAAGAATTTTCTATTTACTGGTGGTTGAGAACTGTTAGAGTGGTTTTTTCTTGTATGTGTTTTTTCAAAGTGTAGGTAGATATGAATTATGTGGAGGAAAATGAGATTTGATTTTGTAATTTTTTTAGAATGGCTAAATGATAGAATATAGAAAAGAAATGAGTAAAAACTGTGATTTACATTTACTAAGGTTTATACACAGAACTTATAAAAATAATCCTTTGTGTCAGAGTGTTCAGGCTTCATAATCTTACAGAATTGTTTTAATTAATATACTAACCTAAAATATTTACAGACTCATTTAAGGGTTCCTTATTATGTAAACTACATTTTAAAAATGAGTACTTTAACTGATTTGACTTTTTTACCCATTGATTTTTATTTTTTGTAAAATTCAGTTGAAAAAGTTAACTTTATATTGTTCAACATAAAGGAGAAAAGAAGTCAAGTCAAAAAAAAGAAAGGATAAAGCCAGAAAAGATTGTGAAGAGTCATCACATAAAAAATCCAGATTATCTTCTGTAGAAGAGTCCTCTAAGAAAAAGGATAAAGGTAAAAGGGAATTAAAATAAAATATTTACTCATATTTCTGAACATGAAGTATAATCTGCCATATGTCACAAATGTTGAATTTAATTAGTAAATGCATTTAGAATTCTGTTTTATAGTAGTTGAAAGGAAACTGGTTGGAGAATTTAGATATGAATTTACAGTAACTTACAGGAGTTTCAATAACAAGGTTGGTTTTGATTCATTTTTGGCAGATGGTATAATATTGCAACAGCATTCTAATTTCTGGATTTGTTACTTACAGACTTGTTACCTTGAGCAAGTCACTGAATTTCTTGAGTTTCACTTTCCTCGTGTACATAGTGGTGATATGAATACCTCCTCTTTATACTGCTGGTGCTTATTGTGGAGAATCAAATAAGGATGTGAAAGGCACTTTGAACACTGTAAATCAGTACATAACCTATAAGTCAGTTTAACATTGTAACACTGTGATTTCAATTATCATGGTCTGTGTGATTTTTCTCACTAGCTTATGAGCTTCTTGAAATGATAGAGGTTGATATGTATGTGTCCTCAGAACCTAACATGGTGCTGTGCACATACAATTAGTAAATAACTGTTAAATTCAAATCCAAGTCAACTGCTACTTCTTCCTCAGCAGTCCTTAAGCTAAGCCTTAGTTTTCTCATGTGTAAAATGGTCATGATAATCTTACCTAGTAAGTCATAGGATTTTTCAGAAGTTGAAATGAGATAATGCATGTAAGCAGTTTGCATAGTACTTGGTACATAGTTAGCTATTACGAAGGTTACTGCTAGTTGCTTTTTTAGTCCATAATAAAGTAGAGTCAAATTGACTATAACTTAGAGTGAATTGGACTTAAATTAGGTAGGTAATGGTAGATTGAATTAGATTCCAGCCTGTGTTAACATAATACTTGAACAGGAGAGGGCTGCCTTGCTCCAGCTATGAAGATCATTAGATACGTTATGTTCTTACATACACTTTTTTCTTCTAACATGTCATGATACATTCAAGTATATGTATTGCCAAGTTTTTGACTTGGTAAAATCGATAGATGTTGAGAGGAAAAATACTGATATTCTCTTGTTTATTGAGAAATGGTATTTGAAACAGAATACCTTTTTTGTCTCTAAATCATGTTTCAAATTTCAAAATAAATTTTAATTAAGTGTGAGAATCTCATTTGAGTTTTTAAAAATTTTTATTTATCCTCATGTGCCAGTAAAATATTTAGTGTATTATATCTGAGGATTTTGTAGCATTTACTATTATATAATATATTTATATCATAGTATGATACTATGTTAATCATTGCATATTCCAAATTAAAGAAGAACTAATCCCTGCCTTATAAAAGTTTATTCAGTACCTCCAAAACAGATAATTAGGTAGCTGGATACTCAGGACTAGGGATGGGGTTGCACCCCTCAAATTATAATATATATATGCATGTGATCTTCCTTATAGATGTTTTTCCTTTAGTGTTCTATATTTCGGTAGGTGATACCTCTGTCAACCTAAAAACTAATATCGGAAATCGGGAAATTATCCTTGATGCCTTCTTTTTTTCTCGTTACTTATGTAAATACTATCAGTTTTACCCCCAGGGTATGTATTTCTCATGTTCTCTCTAGTCTAGTCCAAACTACCATGTTTTCTCATCTAGGCTACTACTATACTATCCGTACTGATTCTAACACTGTCTTGTCATCCCACCTCCCTCTCCTTAATCCATTCTCCATCTAGTAGTGATTTCCTATGTTCTTAGGATATAACCAATATCTGGACAAAGCCCAAAGGCTCTATATGATCCAGCATACAAGGCTTGTTTATCACTACTCTTCACCTTACATTCACACTCCACCCACATAGCCTTTCAGTTTCTAGAAAATGCCAAACTTCTTTCTGTTTAAGGACTGTATAGGTGCTGCTTCCTCTCTAAAACCTCCAGTCCCATCCTAACTCATCCTTCAGATTTAAGCTTAAATGTCACTTCCTCAGGGATCCTTTCCTGACCATGAATCTAAATTAGGACTCCCATTTATAATGCTTTCACAACCTTGGAACTTTTCCTTCATTACACATATGACAGTTACATAAAACACAAGGAGAACAGGGATTCTGTCTGCTGTGTTCATTGCTTTATCCCTAGCACCCCACTAGCACAGGTAAGGCATAAATAATAAAGAATAAGAAAATGAAAGACTTGAAGATTGTTTCAGGGCAACTTCAGAGATAGAAAACCAAAGCAGAGTGGAATTGAGACATCTGTGTCTTATATACTCTTTATTCAGAGCACCTTTCGTAGCAGAGAGCACAGGATATAGTTCTTTTTTTCAGCTTCTTTGGTATAAAGCAGAAAATGACAACATCTTAGCAAACTTTTAGGAAAACCATGTAGACCTCTTTAATATCTTCTCATCTGGGATCGATCATCTGGAATTAGGTTGATCTTGATATGATACTTTCTTGCCAGGCCACCTTAATTTGGCCCAGACTTGAATAGTTAGTAAATTAGTAAATGCTTAATATCGCAGCTGCATTTGGACTGTTGGCATTCCTCAGAACAATTACTTTCTTGATCTTTTTCCTATCTTTTCAGCCTTTCCTCAGCCCCTTGACTATAATTCCTCCTCCATCTTACCCTTGTTGGAATTGCTCAAGGCTCTTACACAGCTTCTCTTTATTCTCTCTGTTCTCCCTGTGTGATCTCATCAAGCCGATAGCCTTAGGTTACCATCATACAAAATGCTAAATAAGTGGATGGATGGATGGATAATTGGATGGCTAGATAGCTGAATGGATAGAGAGGAAATGTAAGAAAGATCAAAGCTTGACTTTGAGGACTAGTCTGCTTTGGCAGGTGTGAACAGAACAGGGTATTTAGGTAAATTGTCTTGGCAGGAAGTTCAAGATCTTACCCCTCCCACCTCCATCCTGCCCCCAAGCTCAGTTCCTTGGGTAGGCATTTTCTGACACCCTTCACCCCACTCCTCCAGGCAAGATTAGGTCCCTCTTAGCACGTTCTGATAGCATCCTGCACTCTCCTTTAGAAATACATATCACTCTTGGAATAATTTTTCTGTGAAGGAAGGGACTGTGTGACTTGTTTAATTCTCTATCCCCAGTTCCTAAGCACAGTGCTTGCCCCACATAGTAGGCATTCAGTAAGTGTTAGGTGAGTGAGTCAGTGAAATCAACCAATTTCTCAATGTTGAAAGGAACATCAGAGATCAGCCCTGGAATCATGATCAAAAAGATTTTCTGTGGTTTCACCTTTCAAAACATGGTCCTTTGCATTGTCATCACTTGGGAGCTTGTTAGAAATGCATAATTTCAGACCCTCCAGACCTCCTAAATCAGAGTTGCACTTTAAGTTCCCAGAATGATTCATATGTACAATAAAGGTTAAGATGCACTGCTCTTTATCATGTATTTGTTCTGCTTTAGCTTCAACACCTCCAGGGAAAAGGTACCCATTATCCAAAATACTCCTTTACATTTCAGACAGCTGTAATTGCTAGCAGGTTTCTCTTTAACATTTAGCCCAAACGTACAACTTCTTCCTTCTGGTTCCAGCTGTGTCCTTTTTTTAACCTATAGACACTTGGAAGCAGGTATCATTGTTCCTTACATGACAGAGAAGATGACAGAGAAGAATGCATTTCTTTTGCCATTGGAAGTTTAGCTATGTTTTTATTTGCTCTCTGATGACTAGGAAATAAGTAGGAGTGAAGAAACAACATAAGCAGTTGTTGCAATCCAGGCCTTGGCTTCCTTTGGAATCTTGACCCTGTAGTTCTCACACCCTCTTGTCTGGCCTTAAGGGGCCATTCATGCTACAACTTGGGCTAATTATGAGACCTGTCCAGGGAGGTTGGAGGAGTTGTTACTCTCCATCTGTTTTCTGTTCTTTTTTGAGTTAGCAGCCTTCAGAAATATTTCCCCTGAGGTCTTACTGCAGGAGATTGTATAATGATGATTTTTTTAGATTACTTTAATAGATCTTCAGTACTTTTTCTGTTTCCCTCACTGGGTAAACCATTGTAGAATTGAAAATGTTTGTTTTATGACATAATTTTTTGTGTGATTTTCAATTACAGAGAATTCTCACCTGTATATGATCTTAAAAAGATTAAGAAAGATTAAAAGATTTTTTAAATTTTTTTTTCTTAAAAGATTAAGAAAAGGCATTTATTTGTAAACTGCTTTCAGATGTTGAACATCTGTAGATAAAATATTGTTTGTATTGCAGCTAATCTATGAGGGGTTTTTTGGGTTTTTTTGGGGTTTTTTGTCTTAGCAACATGAGATTTTTTTTTTATAGGTGTTCATTATTTTTTATGTTTTGTGCTAGGTATTCCAGGCTGTACAAGAGCATAAAACACCCCTCCCTAAAAGAATCTAACATTTTAATTAGGGAGATAAGTCTAAGGAACAGGAAAGATTAGAAGACAGTGAAGTGCTTTCCTGCAAGTCTATACACTAGACTATTGGGAAGAATTCCAGTTATAGCTATAGTTGTTACACCACTGCAAGATGATTCTTGACAAAACAGTGCTGGGTTTTTTGTTTTTGTTTTTCATCACATTCACTCTCAGTGAAATCAGAAAATTCTATCAACAGTATCAAGTTTTTATTTAATAGAAGTATACAGATTCAAGTTATTTACAGTTTAGGTTTCCCACAAACTGTAACTTGTTCTGATGTAAATTTTTGTTGTTGTTTTTGTACTGTGTGAGAAAAATCATAGAAAAAAGAGCAAAAGTGTATTTCTTCCCCATATTAGAACATTTAAAAGTTTCTTATGTCAAGTATAGAAGAGCATAAATTTTTTTTTTTCAGTAAATATAGTGGATAAACATTTTAACTTCACATCATGAAGTGTGAAGGAAGAGAACAAGAGGGATGAAGTTGGGATAGAAAAAGAATTGGGGAGGTGGATTAAAATTTAAGAAATGTTGCTTATATTGCACAAGACTGAGTGATCTCTTGTCATTTGGTGATTTTGATCGATCAAATTAAATATATGGTTTGTACATAGAAAGCAAATGTTAGCAACGGTTGTTACTGGTCAATTTTTAGTAAGTCCTGTAGTTTTCATCAGATTGGATTTCATTGAATATTTGCTACAAATTTTATTGTTTCTTCCCTGCAACATTCCAAAAAGTATTCACAATGACTTACAAAAATATATACTATAAGATTTTTTTAAAGGTGAAATCAAAATAATGGAAAAATAAGATAGAATAGGAAAGTAAAGCTAGAGGTAAAATTAATACAGACAAATATTTACCAAAAAGTCTTGCATAATTGCAAAAGTAGATCATAGATTTGTCACTGTCCTTCCTAACAACCAAACCAAAGAAAGGAAACCACCAGTAGAATGATTAATTGTACCCATACAATATTAACGAGAACTCGCAGGGTGTTCAGTTTTTCCAGGCAGTTTTGAGAGCAGAATCTACTGTGGATTCATAAAAGGGGGTATCCATTTGTGATATAACAAACAGTAACCTTGTATCTCAACAGTAATATGATGTAGAATTTCTTAAAGAACTTGCAATAAATAGGGTCTAACAAAGTGTAATTCAGTAACATACCTAATTTATGTTATAATATCTGGACTTATTTATAGAAATTTAGAGATTTGAGACTTCTAGCCTTACTTGTAAATTTATAAACTTAAGAGTTAATTTTTTTCTGATTTTAAAGTAATATATATTTATGTGGCAAACTCAGGAAAATAGTAATTGCTCTAAATCACCATTCAATTTAAACTTTATTAGCATTTTAGTATATAATTCTTAAGGAGAATTTTTAAGTGTTCAGTAATCAGAAATTTTAGAGAAATAGAATTTTAAAGATATTTACTGTTTAAAAATTTAATGAAGAGGGAGATATCAGTGGAGGTATTCCTCTACTTTAGGAATACAACGTATTCTTTATGAATTACTTTACTCATACCATTTTGTTTTCAACATATTTGAAGTGTCCTTAAAGCACTGACACTTCCTTTCTCCCCATGTGAATCCTAATCTATCAGTAAACTCCTTCTTCTACATTAGGTTAAGTTTCCTGACAGTTTATAGAACATAGCCAGGCATGAGACGATAGACTTAAGCTATCTGAGGATGGGGTAGTAAGTATATATAGTTTTAGAAAGCATACACAGGTTAAAATGGGAAATTTTATAGTTTTTGCCAATTTCCAACTATATGTTGCAGTGAGAGGTGTGAAGGCCTATTTAATGTTAAAAAAAACCATTGCCCTTCTCCAATTCCAATTTTTATTAAAAAATCTTTTGGGGAAAGGGCTTGACTGACTTGTTTTATTAATTCTTTCATTTGCTCTTCCTTCCTTCTCCCTCCCACTGTTCTTCCCCCAGCCCTCTCAAACCTCCCTCATTTCCCGGAAATAATCTTAAGTCTCTTCACCCTCTTCAGCTAGGTCAAACTTCTGGTGGTAGGGAGAGGACAATACTGTAGCCAACCTGAAGAATCTCTAGCTTAGATTGGTTCTTGAAGTAGAACCATTTCAAGCAGGGGACATGTACCTTGTTATAGTTTGCCAAACCCAGATATCTTCTCAGGTGGTCAGTGACCTGTCTTAGGTGGTCTTGGCAATTTTACAACTCAAATTCTGCTGTTTCTATTATATATTTCATTTCCATTTGGATAATATTCAGTTACCCTTTTACCCTCATTTAACATATGGATTATTTACACCAGATCCATAAAGAAAAACCCAATTTCTATGGGGAAAAAGAATTTTAACTTGCTTTTATTGATTGTCAGCCATAATCGCAAGTGGATTAGTTGTATACCTCATTTAATCGTAGTAATGGGCATATAATATCCCATTTTGCAGATAAGAGAACCAAGACCAGAGAATTTACATAAATTGCCTAAGGTCAAATAGTTGGTTAATGGCAGAGCTACGATTAAACACAGGTGTATAACTCCAGAGTCTGCTCTTTTACTTATGTCATCAATAACTGTTCATCAGTGAATCAAAAGTTAGTCTACTCTTTTTTTTTTTTTTTTTTTTTTTGCGATACGCGGGCCTCTCACTGTTGTGGCCTCTCCCGTTGTGGAGCACAGGCTCCGGACGCGCAGGCTCAGCGGCCATGGCTCACGGGCCCAGCCGTTCCGCGGCATGTGGGATCCTCCCGGTCCGGGGCACGAACCCGTGTCCCTTGCATCAGCAGGCGGACTCTCAACCACTGCGCCACCAGGGAAGCCCCTAGTCTACTCTTTATACCTCAGTTTGGGCAGATATATTACACAAATCCACATTAAATGATTTGATCTGTGTCTCAGTTCTATCTGTAAAATGGGTATAAAGAGACTTGACTTCATTGGAATATTATCAGTCAAGTGAAATAATAAACATGTAAAGCCTGTGTCTTATATGAAGTAATCTTTGATAATCTGTAGCTATTATTGTTATATCAGAGAAAAGGAAAATACTGGACATTAGATTTTGTGTTTGTTCTTCACAATGGGTCAGATCAAAAGTTAAGTCTGTAAAAGTCTGACCTGTCCATTGTTTTCATAATTGGCGACTTGCCGCTTCTTCAGTAGGCCAAGTTATTTAGGTATGTAATATCCAGAAAAACCAAGATGATGGATCTACTTGCATTATTCAAAGCATATAGGGAAAATTATATGCAGTTTGCATTACATTACATTTGCATTACATTCTAAAAGGAACATTGAAAACTTAAAGCAGGTCAAGAATAGAAGAACCAAAGTGTTGTCAGAACTTGAAATGTTGTTATAGGAGGAAGGTTGAAGGAACCGTAGATGTTTAGCTTAGGAAAAAGTGAAGAGGGAAGGGGTAAGGAGGTAGACATGGAAACTGTAGATATTTTCAAGACTGCTACTATGTAGGAGACTTATTTTTGGTGGCTGGTTGGCATAACTAGAGTCTATGGATAAAAATAGCCCAAGGACAGATTTTTGCCTTAATTTAAGGAAAAATTTGTCAATTAGAACTATCTGAAGAAAGGAATGGGCTGCTTCAGGAAGTAGTGAGGTGTTTAGATTGGACAGCCAGTTGTTATTGGAAGTATTACAGTAAGATGTTCATTTATTGGATAAGGGCTGGACCTCCAAGCTCCCCTTTCAGTACAGAGTCAGTGACTTAAATTCTGATCCCCGCTTGTCAATAATTACTGTGTAGATTTGACACTGATACAAATGCAAGCATCATTTTGTGTTGCCCATTGTTCTAAATGCAGTACCCTTTCCACCTCTGGCAGGTTGTAGCAGTTATCAAAAAAATGATTTGTAGTTACTGTCAACCTCATGGAATTAGGTATTATAGATTCATAGTTAAATATTAATAGATTCATAGGGTTGTAAGGGACCTTAAAGGTCATATAATCCAGTCTTGTAGATTTGATTCTCTAAGGATATTTGATCACTTTTTCAGCATGTCCTCTTTCAAAGAGAGTTATTTTATAATGTTATTCTAAACTAATTGTACTTTTTAGTAAAACTGGATCGTCTGTTACCAGAAAACTGGTGTAGGAAAGCTGGCATGTGGGCAGTACTCTTGAGAGGGAACAACAAAACAGGTGGTTGTAAGGCCTTTTGAAATTAGCTGCCCACTTTCAAAGGCCTTGTAGGTTTGTTCTCTGACATCATTGACAGGATAACACCATGGTGATAACTTTACTAGGCCTAATTAGTTTTTCTGTGCTTTCTTTATCTCAGTTAGTGAATTTTCATAAAAATAAGAGCAGAAGACTTTTTTGTTTGTTTTGTTTTTGTTTTTTGGCTGCATTGGGTCTTTGGTCTTCGTTGCTGCGCACGGGCTTTCTCTAGTTGTGGCAAGCAGGAGTCTACTCTTTGTTGTGTGCAGGCTTCTCATTGCGATGGCTTCTCTTGTTGCAGAGCATGGGCTCTAGGTGCACAGGCTTCAGTAGTTGCAGCATGTGGGCTCAGTAGTTGTGGCTCACGGGCTCTGGAGCGCAGGCTCAGTAGTTGTGGCACACGGGCTTACTCTGTGGCATTTGGGATCTTCCTGGACCAGGGCTTGAACCCGTGTCCCCAGCATTGCAGGTGGATTCTTAACCACTGTGCCATCAGGGAAGTCCCAAGCAGAGTACTTTTGTCTTTTCGCATATTCAGTTTGGGACACTGGCAGTTCCAGTGCTGGCTGTCGTTGAGTGGGAATCTTATTCCCAGAGCTTTATAATTTTATCATCTTTGTGTGTAGATCGTTAGAAGCACAACCCCCATTCCCTTTTTTATTTTTTTGCTGTTTTCGTTAGAATTTGTGCTAGAATAGATTCAGTTAGGACCAAAGTTCAGACATAACATGTTGATTCAAGGATCAAAGTCCAACAGGAAAAAAGGCTAGAACCATCATGGCAAATCAGTACTGTTTTATTTTTGTGTTGTGTTTAACTAAGGTGCATTCTGTATTGACAGGCCAAATTTGTGTCACTTCTTTTCCAGACTAATGGTCATTATTGGAGAGGAATTATTTGCTAACATAATTACTTTGTGGCATATAATTTTATTGTCTTATAATACATGTTTCAGTATTTGATAATTTTTAGTTGACTAATATAGGGTGATTCATTTGAAACATGTCTATTTTATGTTTTAAAAATAAAATTTATTGTTTTTACTGATGTTTAAAGGTAATACATGATTATTGTTTAAAATACAAAAAAATTTGGAAATGCTTAAAGAGTAAAACTATCCCAGGCCCACAGGTAATATAATCACTGTTAAGTTTGGTTGGTCCTTACAAACTTATTTGTGTGTGTGTGTGTGTGTGTGTGTGTGTGTGTGTATTTATATACACACACACGCATATATAAATAATAATATATATGTAGATATGTTTTAATACAAATTGTATTATACTATGCCTGCTTTCTGTAACTTTTAAAAATTTTGATATAGCATACACATTTTTCTATGGTAATTCAGGTGTGCTATGGGGTTTTTTTAAATAGCTGTATAGTATTTTTTAACCAAGCCTTAATCCCTAATTGGTGGGGATTTAACTTGTTTTCTTTTGCTGTTGTTGTTATACAATGGACATCTTTGTACATATATCTGAGTGCTCGTTTATTCTAAGTAAATAATTAAATTCCTAAAAGCATTGCTGGTCAAAGGGTATCTATATTTTAAAGTGATCTATATTGCCAGATTTTCCTCAAGAAAATGGTATTTACTCCTAACAATGTATGAGAACATCTGTTTCTTCATTGAAATGGACTTCTTCTAGTTAATGTAATCAGCATTAATTTTTTTTTAAGTCTGACAAATTTTTTTTCATAATTTAACTTGCTAGTCCTATATACTAGTTCAGTTCTTAAGGTCTTGATCCTAATGTAAATACTCTACAAAAATCTTACCCTGCATGTCTTTTGTATGATCAATAAAAATAAGAAACTAAATTAAAGACAACTGTATTACAAGAGATAATTCCTTTATAATATAGAGTTAATATTGGAATTGTTACTTTAACTCAGTATAATTTATAGAAGTTTCCCATGAGACTTTAAATCCTTGGTCTATTTGCTGAGGCTCTTTGGTATATATCAGCTTATTATTTTTCAAAAGAATTTATTGGTCTGGAAAAGTGCATTAAATTTTCAGAGAGCCATAAAAGTTGAAGCTAAACCACAGGTAAATCTGGAATTTATTTAATTGCATTGGTGGGTAGTTCAAAATGTGTTTTAAATGTAATGTGCACATTTAAAAAATCTCTTTTCAATGAACAGGAAGCTCTGATGAGGAAGGAAGTACTTCAGAATCTGAACTTTGGAAGGGCCCACTACCAGAGACAGATGAAAAATCACAGTAAGTCCTGATAATAGTATTAATAGACAGTGATAATGCATACCTTCTACATCAGTCTAGGAAGCTCTGACCACAGCCATTTTTGATAACAGTTAATGAAAAACTTAGCATCATGAATGTCTTTTTAAAGCCAAGGAACACCTAGCCTGCTAAGGTCAGAGTGTATTCCCAGCCATTGTTTATGGCCATAAACAGCCAACTTGTCCAGCTCCCTCTTGGTGAGTAAATCTTTCCTCAGCTCACATTGACAGATGACCCCCTAGTCTTTGCTTTTATTGTTTCAGAGAGATACTGTTTACTAGCTTCCAGAGCAGCCTATCCATGATATTCTTATTATCATAAACCTATACAGGGGAGCCCCTTGAAGATATATACAGGTGTAAACGTTTTCTTGCCAACAGCCACCTTACACCCCAGAGATACACAAGTCAACACATGCATTGTTCTCTATTGATTGAAGAGCTATCTGCATATAGGCTGGAATATTATCAGTTCTTCTCATATACTGGGATGTTCACCACTTGAGCTTTATCTGTTGAAAGGGGATAAAATAATACCTACTACATAGAGTTTATTGTGAAGATTTAATAGAATAAAGAATGTAAAGCACCTGGTCTGGCACAATACCTACCAATATAGTAAGTGCTCAATAAATTTTAGTCCCATTTTGTTACTCTAGGCATATTGGTTCATAATAAGAGACCTGTTGAATCAATCATGATTCGCTAATTTAAGCTGATTATAAAACATATTGCTAATTATATAATATGTTCTCAGTGTAATAGAATTCAGGTGTGTTGGAAAGAGTGTTTTTTTTTTTTTTTTTTTTTTAAAGATTAGTTTTTTTCTATGACCTTAACCTTTATTTTTGTCAGCCAAGTAAAGAATTCCCAAATGAGTCGTCGTTATAGATCAGATTATAAAAAAGGTATCACTATCCTAGTAAAACTATCAACTGAACTTTTGACCATATAACTTTCCCTTGAAGAGCTGAAAATGACAGAACAGGTCTTGGAGTCAGCTCACCTTTTTGGCAGTAAAGATACATGAATAAAGCCTAAGAGGGGTTTCATAATCCAAAGCTCTTTGTGACCTTATAAAAACTTGACATCAGGTACTGACATCTAAGTTCACACAGAAATTCAGCTAATTTCATATATTTAAGTTCTTACTACAATTTAAAAAATTCTACTGCATTTTGCTGTCATGCTTGGGAAAAGGGACAGTAGCCAGGAGAATACCAAATTGTAGGTAATTTTAAATCAACTTTATCTGATTCTGGAATTAATTTTTTAAAAATTTGAACATGGTTGTGGTGGCTCTAGGCATTCACAATTATTTAAAGCCAAATGATGGAGTCCCATTGTGAATCTCTGATCTAAAAGAACATTTTCTGAAGAGACTGGTGCACAGAATTTGTCCAGCTTGATTCTCTGTTCCCAGAAGGGAGAAAAGCAATTGTACATACATTTAATCTTTAGAACAGCTCTATGAGGAAATGTGATGTTCTTTATTTTACAGATAAGGAAACTGAGCCCAGAGAAGTTAAATAACTTGCTTGCTCAGCAAATAACTGACAGAGCTAGGACTTAAAAAACACTGTCTGACTTGAAAACCTGTGCTATTACTACTGTGGCTCCTAGCACTAATGTTTATTTAGTACTTTACAATTTTCATAATATTTTAACACATTATAGTGTAATATCTCCTTTCAGAGTTCTGTTCTTTGTTTTAGACATAATCTTCACTGCTACAGATACGTATGTACTCTTCTCAGAGTAATAAAATCTGCAGCCTAAGCAGATTGTCCCTATTCCTAGGAGTAAGACTTGTATTTTTCCTTAAAATAGTTTTTTTCATTCATTTTTTGATCAGGCTATAATTTGAAATGAGAATGAACAGAGTAAGTTATAAAGTTAACCAAAAAGTAAAGAGAAGCAATGACATTTCACAAAGTACTTCAAAGTAAAATCTTAGGTAATAAGTACATTTAGGGAGACGTGCCAACATATACAGCATTTTCAATTTAATCAGTCTTGGTATAGTTATGATTATTTTAGAAGCCAAGAATTATTATTTTTTTTGCATTATTTATTTTTTTTAACATCTTTGGGGTAACCAAGAATTATACCTGAATCATGAAATATATTGCTATACAAAAGAATCAGCAAATATGTTGGATTAAAATATTTTTATTAATTTCATATAATGTGTCACCTAGTAATTTTCTTCTCTAATTGATTTTAATCAAATTGTATATTTTTTCTTTTAAATAGGGAAGAAGAATTTGATGAATATTTTCAAGGTTTATTTCTGTGAGATGGAAGAGGGATGCGTACATTCCTTAATGTGAAAGTATACTTTGAAACTCTTCACAAAATTTTGTCTACAAGTTGCAACTTGAGTGGTTTGTCTTTGGAAATAAAAATCCAGCTACTCTCAGGATGTCAGATGCTTTGGAAGTTTTTCAGTTTTATTGGAGGCACTTTTCCCTGTATATCTTTTCAGTTGTTTGTCTACAACTCTGTTCCATCTGTAGCTCCTAAAGTATGGACCTAGTACATCCTCTAGTACAGAGATCCATTGTGCCTATATTTTTGTAGGGTTTTTTTTTCCCCCACTGATTCACATTTACGTTCCCTTGCCTCAGCTTAAACTTTTAGGATTATTGGGGTTTCACAAAATTACAAAGTAGATTAAGTATGTCTTCGAGTACCCCTCTTTTGAGTACCTAGTTTGTCATTAGCTGCCTTTTCCTTTTTTCCTTACATTTCTCTTGCTTCCATCTCACCTCTACCACTTAACGGAGTTTGTTATTAATCAAATTTGATTCCCCAGTGTATGGGTAATTTATTATAAACTAAATTAATACCACAGGGGGCCAAATGAGATTCCAGTAGTCTAAAACAGCAGATGTGTTCATGAAACTTGACTCTTAGCAGAGATTATACAGTAACATAATTTAACTGAACAATACTGTGTGCATAGAGCTTGTCTCAGATACAGTCATACACATATGGATATATTTATATGCAGAGATATATTGTAAAATGTAACTTTTTTTTATAAATTTATTTTTGGCTGCATTGGGTCTTTGTTGCTGCACTTGGGCTTTCTCTAGTTGCGGTGAGCAGGGGCTACTCTTCGCTGCGGCGCGCGGGCTTCTCACTGCGGTGGCTTCTCGTTGTGGAGCATGGGCTCTAGGTGCATGGGCTTTAGTAGTTGTGGCAGTTGGTCTCAGTAGCTGTGGCTCGCAGGCTCTAGAGAGCAGGCTCAGTAGTTGTGGAGCATGGGCTTAGTTGCTCTGTGGCACGTGCGATCTTCCTGGAGCAGGGATTGAACCCATGTCCCCTGCATTGGCAGGGGGATTCTTAACCACTGTGCCACCAGGGAAGTCCAAAATGTAACTTCTTAATTTGGGGTTCATACCCACAAGAGTCAATGGATGTGCTTCAGGAAATCTAACACTCCTAGAATCTATGTGTAAACTTCTGTAATTATGTGTGTGTTTTGGGGAAAGGGTCCATAGTTTTCATCAAATTTTCAAAAGGATATACTGATTTTTTTTTCAAAAGGTCAGACCCATTTTTATAAACAGCCAAGAGATGAATAGAGGAGAAGATGCATGATTTGGTGAGTAAGAGAGGACCTGTAAAAAATGATTGTACCATTCCAATTATTTTGTTGAAGATATGCTATTTTAAATGACATTTAAACATGGAATGATTGGCATTAAACTGTAAAATAGGCAATTATAGTATCTTATTTTTAAATAGTATCAGAGATTATCTTTTTATTAAACAGTTGTTATTCATTAAATATCATGCTTCTGTTATGTGTGAGACACTGTGCTACAAAAGTATCTAGGAAATAATTATGCAGTCATTTCTAAACCATCGGAAAATGGTAAATCAGTGTTGGTTTATTAACCAACAGATAAGTAAACAATTTTGTTTTGTCGTTTTCAGCTCACAACTTTTAGTGAAAAAGAATCTTGATTTCTGAGGAAAGTATTGAAATGTCCAGCAGCAAAACTGATATTAGTAATAGAATATATGAAGCTAAAACATTTTATGATAAAAATAGTTTATTGGTCATCAGAAAATAAAATTCCTGCAAAACTAAACAGTGACTAGGAAGAATATTTAAAGACCCTTTTAAAATAGATCTATATATTTGGTATTGCAAGTATGGTTTATGGACATTAAGTTCATTTATAAATTTAGATCATTATATGTAATCAGTGTTTAATCCATTCATACACAATGGCAGATAATGGGAGTCATATTTTAAAGGAGTCTTTGAAAAGGCCTCAAGATGATGCGTTTAAAGATTTCTTTTAATTTAATTTTTATTTTATATTAGAGTATAGTTGACTTACAGCACTGTGTTAGTTTCAGGTGTACAGCTAAGTGATTCAGTTATACATATACATATATCCATTCTTCTTCAGATTCTTCCCCCACATAGGTTATTACAGAATATTGAGTAGATTTCCCTGTACTATATAGTAGGCCCTTGCTGATTATCTATTATCTAGAGTTTAAACATTAATTCTCCAGCAGACCTATCTTAATCTTGGCTGTAGCGTAGTCAGTGGTGTTCAGCGGACCATAGGTTTGGGATATAAAGTTATGCTTTCTTGTACTTGCTCTTAAGCAAAGTTCCTATTTTTGCAGACCTCCTCATCTCTGCCCCTCAGTTCGTTTTCTAGTGAATGAGGAGAGGAAGTTGTTTGAGCTGACTGATATTTTGGGGTCTAAAATTATATAATGCTTAAAGGAAGAGGGTTTCTTATACAGTTTCTAAAATAATCCTAGAAGTGTGGTTTCAAAATTATTTTAAGCAATGAAAATAAGATGTACATATATCACCAAAGGTGATAACATATAGACAACGATCATTTGGGTGTATATATTGAGTTTTTTTCTCCCTAAAGATATTTTATTAACTTCCAGGCACTCTTCATTTATATCTGTTTGTTACAATATTTATTCAAAATATTATTCATTCATGTTTACTGAGTGCCTACCTTGTGCCAGGCACTACTCTAAGTGTGAGCATAGCAATGTGAACAAAGCAGACAAAAAGAGGCAAAAAATTTTTCCTCTCGTGAACCTTATATTCTAATGTGAGAGGAAGAATCTTATAATTCTAAAGTGACTTACTTGTAAAAATATAACAAATGGTGATTTCTCAACTGCTTAAAACTGAACACTATCTTCTCTATAACAAAACATTTGAGGTTCAGAGACCAATTCATTATAATTTAGATATGTTTTACAAGGAAATCTGTGGTATAAATATTTGGTCTGTTTTATAATTTGGTCATTACAGATAAGAAAGAAATCTTCTCTGATGTACAGGTGTGTACCATGTAGTAGAAGTAGTTGATTAGTTTCTCTTGACAAGTCAGTATTTAGAATTCCTGGTAGACAGTCCTAGTAATCTTTTTTTTTTTTTTTTTTTTTTTGCGGTACACGGGCCTCTCACTGTTGTGGCCTCTCGCATTGCGGAGCACAGGCTCTGGACGCACAGGCTCAGCGGCCATGGCTCATGGGCCCAGCCGCTCCACGGCATGTGGGATCTTCCCGGACCGGGGCATGAACCCGTGTCCCCTGCATCAGCAGGCAGACTCTCAACCACTGCGCCACCAGGGAAGCTCCCTAGTAATCATTTTTAAAAGTAATCTCTGTTAAAAGTCCTTTTGAACTGTTTTTGATAGTAAAGTTTTTGCATAATCAAATCACATGCTTCTTAATAATGCATAATATTTATTAGCTGATTTAACTTGCATTAGGATTATCCAGGTAGTGTCTTATAAATTGATAATTCTTTCAGTGAGAAGAATAGTTCTGAATGTAAGAATGTATTCTTAGTTACACATAAAATAATTGATTTCAGACTTGGGGGAAAGGATGGGTGTAGGATGATGATGTACTTTTAAGCTGCTACAAGTGGTGTGGTCTTCACTATTATCAAGGGTAAAAAGTGGAGGAAAGAAGCATTTCAGATGGAATAACATTTAACATCCTTTTTCTTTGTTTCTTATATAGTACTTACATATGTTACACATTCTATACTCTATTTACTCTTACATTAAGACATGTTGACGAGAGACTTTTGATTCAGGAAGGGATGTGAGGTGTGAATCATTATTATTAATGTTTTGGGTTGAATTGTGTCCCATCTGAAATTCCTATGTTGAAATCCTGACCACGGTACCTTAGAATGCAGCTGTATTTGTAGATAGCGCATTTAAAGAGGTAGTTAAGGTAAAATGAGGTCATATGAGTGGGTCCTAATCCTATATGAGTGGTGTCCTTATAAGAAGAATGAGGATGCAGACCCACAAGAGGGAAGACTGAAGACCAGTTGAAGACACAGGGAGAAAGAAGATGGCCATTGACAAGCCAAGGAGAGAGGCATCACAAGAAACCAACCCTGCCAGCACCTTAATCTTGGACTTCTAGTCTCCAGAATTGTGAGAAAATAAATTTCTGTTGTTTAAGCCACCCAGTCTGGGGCATTTTGCTGTAAGTAGCCCTAGTAAATGAATACAGTTAATAAGAACCTTTAAAAAGAAAAAATTGGTGACTAATTTCAGGATTATATTATTTTTAATTTAAAACAAATTGGCACCAAAAATGCACTTATTTTTGTCTTATTTTGCACTTCTGTTGAACTTTATTTTACCCTCAGGGCTTTTAGGCTAGCAGTGTATTTTCTCATGCTAGTCACAGGGTAGCTTTTCTGAAGATTCTCTTACTCTGTTACTTGATGGTTTGATGAATGAAATTTGCTGATGTTCTTTTGAATGTTTTCTTGTTGTCTTCAAATGTAGAAACAATATTTGAAATTTAGACCAGTTGGACTGTATTACAGCATTAGACATGTTTTGGACTTTTTGTCATCACCACCACCTCCTGAATCTTCTGCAGCTAGTAAAAAGGAGAAAAGCAGTATTATTGGGAGTCAGTGGATATACAGTGTTTTTTCCTAATATTAGTGTAACTTTATAGCCTACTTCATAGTTTTAACCTACAGCAAGTACTAAGGGTTTGACCATTTAAAAACTTGAATTCATATTCAGAATTAGTCCATTTAGAAAATAAAATCTAATAAATGATTAGCCAGTTAACGTCTCAGTTTCACAGAAGAACCACTGAACTATGCAATCCGGGAATCTGAGTTGTTGCTTTGTGCCAAGCACAAAGCTTGTTGCCTGGAGATAAAATAATATTAGTTTACAGAGACTTCTCAGTGTAGTAGGAAAAAAATTCGGAAGTAATTTTTTATGTAAATAAGGATAGAAGATCCATATCCAATATACTGAAAACTAAAAAAAAAAGTTAGGAGCCACTTAAAGGGCTTGATAACCTGTTCATCATAAAATTGAGGTAAAGATGAATTGTACTAAGAAATACCTTTTCTTTTCACTTGCCCAGTAAAAATGACCATTTTTGTTACCTTTTTGAAGTGCAAATCAGATGTTCTCTCTTTCCTGTTTAAATCCCTTTAAGGATTTCCCAGTGCTCTCTGGAGGACAAATCCTTAGCAAGGCCTTCAAGGCAACACACTGTCTGGCAGAGCTTCCTGCATTCCCAGCTTCATCTGGCACTTTGCCTGCCTTTGTAGCTCTCTAGACTCCAGCTACACCAGTTTTTAAGTTCTTTAATTGCACCAAGCTTATTTCCACTTCAAGGCCTTTGTGCACATTCTGTTCTTTCCTCTCCAACTCCTCCTCCTTTCTCTGCTTAGGCAAAGATTATGTAGTCTTACGGTTAGCATAAGCATCCTTTAGGAAAGTCTTCCCAGATGCCTCAGGTACATACCTCATGCTTCCTCCGATAGTTATAGTTAGATAATCAATTGTTCATTTGATAGTTTGTCTAGCTCCCCCACCAGGTGGTAAGCTCTAGGAGATAAGGACCCCATCGTACAGACTACACACCCAATAAATATGTAAATGGATATATATCCCAGAGTCAGTAACTCCTGTTTTTATTCTGTTGAAGGATATCCTTAACCCTTTAAGCAAAATGCTTTCTCCCTCTATGAATTCTTTAAAATACCACTAAATATAAGAACCATCTAAAAAGAATGTTGCATCTTTTTTTTACAGGGCCTTTCCAGATAGAGATGATTTCTTTGTTAAACAAAAAGAATTTCTTACAAAACCTTTTGAGTGTTGAGCTCTTAAGACAAAATATAAAATCATGATATTAGTATTCCACTTTCCAGATGACGTTTGAGGCATCTGATGAACTAATAGGTGATCCTAAGCATCTTAACAGAGGCTTTCTGAAGATTATCTTCAACCTAACTGAGTGACTTTAGGAGTAAAAATTTCATCAGGATAAACAGCACTAAGTAGAGACATCTGAGGCATAGGCAAAGTCTCGGGGTACCGGTCAGGTCACCCCAATCAGCTGACCAGCTTTACATCTCGGGCTTTCTTAGGTCTGGAAGTGAGGCTGGAGATCTGTAAAACCGTCTCATTATCTGGAGAGGAACATTAAGCTCAGACAGGTTAAGCAAGATGCCCAAAGTCTCACGGCTAATGCATAATGTTAGGACTAAAATTATTTTCTCACCTAATCCTGATTGATCCCACTGATTGTATGGTTTTCATATTATTTCTAAAAACTCAGTATTCTGCAGAGGTACCTCAAGAGCCATATTCTAGAGTGGATGAAGAAACCTAACCCCTACTTCAACTGGACCAATCAATTCCACCTGGAATTACAAAGTAAGATCTTGTTTGAGGGGGATAAAAAACGCTGAAAACCACTAATCAACTTCTTCTAATTACCAGTCTGTGTGCAGTAAAGCAAATTTCCTGTTTGCATTTACTTTTTATGCTCTTGTCGTGAGATTAAGCTCCGCCTGACTTTCAGCTACTTTACAAGAAGTCAAAACAGATTCCATCTTACCTTTTTCAGTCGTATTTCCTTCTTCCTGCTTTTTCTTCTCTTCATTTGCCTTCATCTTTGCATCATACTCATCAGCTAGGGACTTCCATTCCACTCTGTTATTTTGAAGACCATTCAGCATAGGTATGATTTCTTTGTGAAACCGTGAGAACTCCTAGATAGAATTTTAGGTCAGAAACTTCTTAGATCATATAGTTCATTTTTAATACTTTTCATGTGCAGAGAAGGAGCCCTAAGGAATTATTACAGCGCTCAGAGCTGCTAGGATGAGATTAACTCAGTGCCTCAGAAGTGGGAAAGGTAGCTGTTTTCCTTCCTGCCTAAGTCTGTTCCATTTGCTTACATCTGAGTTCTCTCACCTTTCATTCCACCCCTGAATGAGAGGTTAAGGTAATACCTCCAACTACCTTGGAGAAACAAGGACACCCCTAATGACTTTCCTTGAGGATGGCTTTGATTTCGGTTACAGTTTGAAAGAAAAATTGTCATCCAGAAGATGACATATTTCACTCAGATAATCAATTTGTTTACTTACCTTATATACAAAAGTACAAACAAAGTCAATAAATCCAACTTGAAGTTTAGGTAGTTCATCCTTTTTGTTTCTGTCCATCATAGGCTAGAAAGAGAAATAAATTCTTTAAAGATCTTTTTCTGAGGTTCAGTGAAAAAGACTGATTTGTATTGATAATTTTAAATAAGTAGTGCATTTTTATGTCAAGGTCTTTACAATTGGTTGTTGCTGCAGCACTGTTCTCTCCAGATCTCCTTGTTCCCAAAATTCATTTGCAACCAGAAGTGCTACCTGAAAAGAATGACATAATTCATGAAAGTGACTTGTTTGCATTTTATTGTGACATTTAAGGATAAAATTTATAATTAATGCTTGAGGTGTTGTCATACCATGTGCTCTTTGGTTTTAAAAGGATGTCATTTGCAGATTATATTTAAATGGGAAAAGGGTATTTCTCTTCCTACTTCACTGTGGTAGACTTATTCTAGGAGTGCCTGTCTCCTATTTGCTGTTGCCACCACCTCTCAACAATAAAAAGGGGAGATGGGAGATTGTAATTCCATTACATTCTGCTTCATGCTCTAAAGCTTCCCAGATCCTCCTCTTGTCCTGCTTAGCTCTTAGCTTCTAGCATGTATCTGCATGTGTGTTTGTGCACATACGTGCACAGTTTAGAACAACTTCACCTGATTATGGTGTGAGGATATTTGAGGGTTCATTTATAGTTTTTTAAAAACCAGTATTTATCAGGTTTATTGAACACCTGCTAGCTGCCTTACATTGGCATGAGCCAGGCTTACAAAGAGGAGTAACATGTGACCTTTATCTTTAAGATGCTCACAGTCTAACGAAGACAGTCATGTAAACAATTTGGTAAGTGCTATAATAGTAACAGTATGAACTGCTGTGGATCAAGGAGAAGGGAGAAAGATAAGGAAGGTTGCATTTATGCTGTATCATCAAGGATTACTAGTAGTTTGCCGATAAAGAAGAGGGGGAAGACTATGTACAGATAAAATTCAACATCCAGCTTTTTTTTTTTAAGTTATTTTTGGCTGCATTGGGTCTTCATTGCTGTGCGCAGGCTTTCTCTAGTTGCGGCGAGTGGGGGCTACTCTTCGTTGTGGTGTGTGGGCTTCTCATTGCGGTGGCCTCTCCTGTTGCAGAGCACAGGCTCTAGGCGCGCGGGCTTCAGTGGTTTTGGCTTACAGGCTCAGTAGTTGTGGCGCACAGGCTTTGTTGCTCCGTGGCATGTGGGATCTTCCCCGACCAGGGCTCGAACCCATGTCCCCTACATTGGCAGGTGGATTGTCAACCACTGTGCCACCAGGGAAGTCCCCAACATCCAGCTCTTGTGTGAGTAGGAGCTTAGAGTGTGAGGCGGCGACATGGGAAAGTGAAAAGAAAGAAACTGGGGAGTAGGAGTTAAGGACAGGTAATGACAGGCCATGTAAGCTCTGCTGGGAAGTTTAACCTGATTCTCTGGGCCAGTAGTACTTATTCTTGAGCCATAGGGTCCCTCCAAAGTGCATGAGTGGCACAAAAATAGATGCCAAGAGAAATTTAAGCGAAAGTAACTTTACTTTTTTCTCTTTTATAAAGTGATCTTTGTACAACTTTTTGTGTGAGAAAAATAGACTTTGCTTCTTTCTTTAAAAAAGGTTGAAAACCTCCAGCACTGGGGAGTTTAGAAGGCTTTTAAGCAATGCTGTGGCCAAGCAGAGGTCTATTTATAAGCAGTCCCAGCAGCAGCTCAGAGGAAGGTCGGAGAGTTCATGATAAGAGAGGATCACTTAGGAGGCTGCCACCGTAGTTCTGATGAAAAAGGGAAAGTATTAACTAAGGTGGTAGCAAGAGTGATGGACAGGAATGGTTTTGAAATGAGGGAGATGGACTCAAGCAAGACCCCAGGTTCTGGCGTGGGTGATGATGTCGACAAAGAATAGAGAAGGAAGAGCAGGCAGTCAGTGCAGAAGGAGCACAAGTGTTTGGCTTGGGGGTTGATGGCTCCGATTATTCTGTCTTTACAAATAAAATCCACATTTATAGTCAAACCCAGTGAATTCTGGCCTCTTCTGCTTAGGGTTTTCCCTGTGAATTAACTGAGGGAGAAAGAGAAGCTTCTTTCATCGATTAGTAAGAAACCAAGTGGTAAATGAATGGCTCCCACTCTTACTGCCCAAGGTTGGGGAAGAACTTCCTTGGAAGACGCCCTTAAATATGACCTTGCAGATAGTGCCATCTGGTAACTGACAGCACACTGAAGAGGAGACTGTAAGTGCAAAGCCACCCTTGACAGATGAAGGCACTAATGATTCATCCTTGTCTCGTCCTTTATCTCCTCTATTAAAAATGCAGACACTCCCTGAATAATTGTATATAAACTTCTTACAGCCAGTCCAGTGATAAAGGAATTCTTTTCAGAAAGCATTTTCTTTCTAAGGTTCCCTCTATTTGCTTTGTTCTGGGCCTGACCAAATGACCTATTGTCCCACTGACATTGGTGAGCTCTTGAAAGCTGTTTGCTTTTCTGCACTAACAGAAACCCAACAGGGAACATTGTACTTTTGTCTTAACTTCTTAAATTCCTTTTTCTTCTTTGTAAATTATAAACCTATTGTTTCAGAGGACAAGACCAGGGTGATGAAGATAATTGCTTACAAAATATATAGTCATATAACTGATAGCTATCATTAAATTCTGAGGTTGCCTGATACCTTCATGTTCTCTTTCACATGGGACCTAGACAGAGCCCGAGTATGCGAAAGAAAAGGGGAACTACTTGCCTGACTTTGTACCTCCCAGGGCTTGGTTATAGCTGACAGGTCACACGCAGTCATCATCATTGCCCTTTAAAAGAAAACAAGAAGTGTTAAAATAGAAATATAAAACAAGTTATTTTTGCCAAAAGAGAAATAAAATTCTGACTACTCACATGATAATCTCTTTTTTGGTTGGATCAATGGTTACGTATTTGATGGCCTCTTCTTCAGTTTCCATTTTTTCACAGGCATCAACAATTTTTTGAAACATGGTTCTCTTCCTAAAAAAGATACAGCTGTGCAACAATTTTAGCATATAAGACCAGAGATAAAGTGTCTTTAATGCATGTTTTTCAGGTTTTATGTTCCCAGTTTTCATCAAATGTCCATGTAGTGGATCAAAGGGGCAAGGGGAGCGGAACAGGGAATGGCTGTGTAACTTTGACATAGAAAGGGTTTAAGACAGAAAAAGCACCAGCCAGAAAGGGAAAAAAACTGTTAAGTTTGAATACATTAAAACTAAGAGTTACATGTGACAAAAAAAGATAACATAAAAGGCCATAGGCTGTGATGAAACACTGTAATGCATAAAACCAACAAAAAATTAGAAGCCAAAATATATGAAAAGATATGAAAATACAAGTATGAACGATAAAATACCATCTCACACTCAGATTAACAAAATAAATAGATTTAAGTAAGCCCAGATCAAGAAGAGTCCAGATATGGGATAACAGGGACTCCTGTATGCTGCTGGTGGGAGTTTAAATTGGCATACCTACTCAGGAGGGCAGTAGATTTGCAATGTGGTATAAAATTTAAAATATGCAAACCCTACAACAATCCCATTTCTAGATATGTACTTTACAGAAACTCTCATATATATACAAGGATATACAATGTAGGCAGTGATGAAAAATTGGAAATAATCTAAATGTCCATGAATAGAAGAATGGCTAAATTATGGTATATTCACACAGGTGAATATACATTTAAAAAGAATGAACTAGGGCTTCCCTGGTGGCGCAGTGGTTGAGAGTCCACCTGCCAATGCAGGGGACACGGTTTCGTGCCCCGGTCCGGGAAGATCCCACATGCTGCGGAGCAGCTGGGCCCGTGAGCCATGGCCACTGAGCCTGCGCGTCCGGAGCCTCTGCTCCGCAACGGGAGAGGCCACAGCAGTGAGAGGCCCGCGTACCGCAAAAAAATAAAAAATATAAAGAATGAACTGGATTTCCATTTACCACCAAGCTAAATCTTCAAAACATTGTGTGAAAACAAGCTGCAGAAAGGTATACACGGTATGATACCATTTATGGAAAAATTTTAAACACACTTAATGCCATATAAAAACATGAATGGGAAGGATGAATACACAGCAATATCAGGATGGTGGTATCTACGAAGGAGAAGGGGAGAGGGTTTTCATTATAGAGTGGGCATGGGATGCCTCAATTGCATCACTTTTTCCCCTTAAAAAAAGAAAGATGTAAGACAAAATCTTAGCATTTGTTGAATCTGAGCTATAGCTATTTGGATATCAGTTATATATTTCTAAATATCTGTCTTCATGTTTGAACTATTTAACATAAATTTTTAATGAAGAAGGATCAGAGAGGCACAATTTAATACTGCCCATCCAAGTTGTTAAATACTTAGATCCTATAACTAGTTCACCTTATTCTAATACATTTTAAACTTTATAATTCACCGACAAGAAATTGTGCGGAAGCTTGGAGTATCTGGCCTCCTTGGTAATCATTATTATTATTATAAATAGGGTTAGTGCTCTGCTGTATATAAGTCAGCATTTTTTGAGTTTGTTAATGTGCATCAGTATCACCAAGATTTTTCAGCTCTCGGACTCTGGCAGGAGCAAATGTCTGAGCCTGCAGCTCTAAATACCACATCGTGGACTACGATGAATTCACCAGGACAAAAGTCACCTCGTAAGGTTTTGTAGCGTTGCTCTTCTGGCAGTGCACCTACCTTGCTGCATATTCTTTAATTCAAATTTCTTCAGATAAACTAATATTAGGGGCTTAGATTTTTAAAATATGTTTCCAGATGTCTAGTAAATTCATTATCAGGCATCTTAAGGGTATTCTATTGATAATACAAAAAGAAAAGAACTGTGTGTGTAAATAAATACCTTTTAACTTTAAGGCAACGGACCATTTACAGAAGGCAGAACCACACAGAGTACAAGGGAGTCCTGTACTTACTTGAAATATAAAGCCAGGTCAGTTGCTATTATTGCAACTTCAAATAAATGAATAACTGTTTCAAACTGGCGTTTATTTAGGTTCTGGAAGATGTTTAAACTCTGTAAGATGAAAATTCACAATAAAGTGCCATCATTAATTTGCCTTTGATTCAACATACAAACCAAACAATGCTTAATAACATAGGTTATCCTATTATAGAAAGAAGAACAACTAGGTCTTTCACTTTTTTTGCTTTCAGTTTTCTCTCTTGGATTAGGTTACCCCTCTGCTGTACTTTGAGTAAGGTAATTTAAACTATAAAAACGGGTATCATTAGCAAATATTCAGGTAATCAATGTATAAGATTTTGGAGGAAATAAGTGTTTTCTTCCAGGACCATTTCAACAAAAACAATTGATTTAAAATTTTCTGTAGTAATTGAGGAGCCTTAATAAAGCATATCTGGTATTTATCCGATTGTTAGACATGTTGAATTATTTACTAGATAATTTCATAGTGATTACAGAAACTGCTGGAAAACTTTCAGAAGCTGCAGATTACAATAGTACTCACATACACATAGGAAAAAGTAAATTCTTCCAAGTTCTTAAAATGATGTCTTGCGATTATATTTTACTAAGACTTAACTATACCTTTCTTCAAAGAGTTGCCCACTAATAATCTCTTCATACATGGATCAGCCTCAATTTTTAGTGTTCTAGAAAATGAGAGTGTAAATCTGGGAGTGTTTTTTAAAAGGTATGATATTCCAAAAACACCATTTTAGGAATACAGGCCAAAGGACAAATGTATAGTGAGTTTTGCCAAATGAAGTTAACAGTTATGAAATACAGAAAAATTCCACTGGAAAGGAGGAAACAGTCTATTCACCTATGTGGAGATACAGGCAGCATAATGTAGAAAAGAATACTGGGTCAAGCACCAAATAATAATAGTAAACACTCACCTAATGCTTACTACTTCCCGGGCACTGTTGTAAGTGCTCTATGAACACTCTTAATTGCACAACAAACCACAGCATAGAGAGGTTAGGTAATTGCTCAAGGTTAAACAGCTAGTACACAGCAGAGCAGATGTTTAAACCAGTGCAGCAGGGCACCACACTGCCTCTCAGCAAGGAGCCCAGGTTCAGCTCCCAGCTTCCCCACTTGGTAGTTGTGTAATCCTGAACACCTCACTTAACATCTGTATTTGTTATATCAAATGGGGATAATAACAGCTGCCCTGCTAACTGCCTAGCACTCAGTCTGTGATCAATAAATATTTATGGAATGTTGATGCAAATGAGATAACTGGGAATGCATTTCAGAACTATAAGTTGCTACAAAATATACCTAATTATTTATTATATATCAGTATTACTGTTATATAAAGTTTTGAGGTAATCCCCAGGTAAAAATAGAATTGCAAACCCAAGACCAAATACAGCTCTGTCATTCCAGGAGATTGAAATATTAGCAAGAAGTAGACTAGAATTATGTGTTACTGTATACATAATACAAACCTCCATTTAAGTCATGGGTTTTTTTGTGTGTTTTTTTTTTTGCGGTACGCGGGCCTCTCACTGTTGTGGCCTCTCCCGTTGCGGAGCACAGGCTCCGGACGCGCAGGCTCAGCGGCCATGGCTCACGGGCCCAGCCGCTCCGCGGCATGTGGGATCTGCCCGGACCGGGGCACGAACCCACGTCCCCTGCATCGGCAGGCGGACTCTCAACCACTGCGCCACCAGGGAAGCCCTAAGTCATCTTTTTATAACAGCTTCCATGACAAGAAAAATGGTATTGTACACAGCAGATATAAGTAGTAGAAAAGCAAGTTGTAATATTTGTTAAAATAATGAGTTCATAATAGCAGCTATATTTTTAAATTGATAGAAGGAAGAAATGGCTGTTGGACACTATAATGAACAAAAAGAAAGCTTGTCTAGATCAAAATTAATGTCTTACTTGAGACAGTGCACAGCAGCCCCTTGGGCATAATCTCTGCACCAAATTGTCTGGATACAGGTTATTTTTAACCTGGTCTGGATTGACCAGGAAGAAGGAAGAGTAAGTGGGCCATTTGTCATTTTAATCCCACTTAACCTGCCCCTGATTTTGGTACACTGGTGGCCTGCCCTTGGACTGGTGGGGACCCAGTGGCATATTTACATCACTGAGTCACTGCCTTTATCTGTTCACTGATACACGTTATCATGTTCCCAAAATAATGTGTATTATGTAATTCCCACACATACTTCGTAGATCCAGTAGCACTTAAAGTCATCCTTGACTGCTGTACTAAGGACAAAATGTTGGGGTCATGTGGAAATGCCTTAAACTTTTAGACAAATTAATAGCACATGAAGTCATTTTAATCCTTATTATATACTGAAAAATTTGCTAAAAGAGTGGATCTCAGGTGTTCTCACCACACACAAAAAGGTTAATGTTAATTAATGACTGTAGTAATCATTTTACTACATATGTATATCAAAACAGCATGTTGTATACATTAAATATATGTAATTTTTAAAAATTAAATATAAACTTAAAAAAAAAGAGCCAAATAAAAACATAGAATGGGGAGAGGGGGCACACAAAAAAGGCTGCTGGGTTTAAATAAATAATCCCTTAGGATAGACCTTGAGTCTACCAAACGCCAGACTGTACAGACTACACAACCATCAACCAAGTAAATCAGTATTCTTTAGGCACCAATTACTTTAATACAGGTACTTTTATTTTTAAACCTGGATACCTGTTGCTATTTGCTAAATATATGTGAGAGAGAAAAGCTATATATAAAGAGATAAAAATAAATATGACTTAATACTGTTAAACTTCATTTAAGTCATACCTTTTTCTAATCCAAAATAATAAAACAGCTATATTAAAGCAGACAGATTGTCAAAAGGTCTTTCACTTTACAAAGTAAATCAATATTGGATTTTTAAAAAAGATGATTAATGTCACACTTTTAAAATTAGTGTAATTAAGAAAAAAGTGTACACTCAACCCTTTTCAGTACTGCTTCCTTTGTTGATAGCACAATATTCCTTATTTTCACTCTTCTCACTCATTTTCACTTTCATCTAAAAACACTGTACAGGCCTCTAATTGAAAAACCCTTTCTTAATATTCTATTTTCTCTTTTCCTTCTGTCACAGCTAAGGTTCTTATAAGAGCTTCTAAGTGGTTTCTTTTTCAGCTGTGGTTATAGATTCACATAAAAGATCCTGTTTCTGTTTTGTATTAGTTGCTAGAAAGCTCTTGACCAAATCTGTGGCCCATGTCTAATGTTTATACTTTTCACCGTATACATTTTGGGCCTTCACCATACATCATCTTATTTTTATATTCCCATTAGCCCTCATTTTTTTTCTTTAATGTTATATTTTTTGGACACTCCATTAAAAACATTTTGGAACAAGTTGAGGATTAAACATATATACATGCATGCAGGGTTTTTTTGAGTAAGCAAAGGCAGAGCCAGTGATCTTTTAATCAGAGCAAGAGGTCTTAGGATGTGGACAGCATACAGAAGAAGGAAGGATGTCCCTCAAAAATCCAGTTTGACAACACAGAGCAGCAGCAGAAGAGGAATTGATGGGAAAGCTATGCTGACATATATCTGCACTGACTCCTATTACTTAGTCGTCTGTGCCAAAGAGAATGCCCTGGGCAACAAGAAGTGATGGCAGGAAGTTTGGCATCGATGGCCGGATCTTAACACACAGCCTGTAGCTTCAAGGGCTTTGCTTAACATGAGCCTTCCCAACTTCTGGAAAGCCCAAATTAAAGAGGTGTGTTCCCCAGACCAAAGAAATAGACTCAGTGAGGCAGTGTTTGAGACAATAAATAGGAAGCTGAGGCTGTCCTCAGTGCATTTCTGCCCTTCCTCACAGGATTCTTCGGCAGATGGCAAATTCCATTAAGGAATGAGTCATTTTCAAAACAAACGACTGCATAAAACCTCTGCATAAAGACCACAAGAACACAAAATCTATGGACTCAATGCAATTGCAACCAGAATACCAACAGGTTTGTGGATATGTGTATGTAAATTGACAAACTGATTTTAAAATTCAAATGAAAATACAAAGGCTTAATAAAAGCCAAGACAGACTTGAAGTAGAACAAAGCTGGAGAATTTACACTGAAAGAAATTAAGATTTATTATAAAGCTATAGTAGTTAAGATGGTATGATATTGACAAAGGAGAAACTGATCAGTGGAACAGAATAGAGAGTACGGAAGCAGTCCACCTTATTTTATAATCAGTTACCTGATTTATGACAAAAGGTCTCACTGAAGTGAAGGGAGAAAAGGGTGGCCTTTTTTTTTTTTTTTTGCGGTTCGCGGACCTCTCACTGTTGTGGCCTCTCCCACTGCGGAGCACAGGCTCCGGACGCGCAGGCTCAGCGGCCATGGCTCCCGGGCCTAGCTGCTCCGCGGCATGTGGGATCTTCCTGGGCCGGGGCACGAACCCGTGTCCCCTGCATCATCGGCAGGCGGACTCTCAACCACCGCGCCACCAGGGAAGCCAAGGGTGGTCTTTTTAATAAATGGTGCCGGGTCATCTGGATTTCCACCTGGATAGAAAAATGTATATTGATCTCTACATCAAACCATATATAAAGATAAGTTGTGGACTTCCCTGGTGGCATAGTGGTTAAGAATCCGCCTGCCAATGCAGGGGACACGGATTTGAGCCCTGGTCCGGGAAGATCCCACATGCTGCGGAGCAGCTGAGCCCGTGCATCACAACTACTGAGCCTGCGCTCTGGAACCTGTGAGCCACAACTACTGAAGCCTGCACAGCTAGAGCCCATGCTCCACAACAAGAGAAGCCACCACAATGAGAAGCCCACACACTGCAACAAAGAGTAGCCCCTTCTGGTTGCAACTAGAGAAAGCCTGCACACAGCAATGAAAACCCAACGCAGCCAAAAATAAATAAATTTATTAAAAAAAAAATAAGTTGTAAAAAGATTGTGGATCTAAATGAGAAAGGTAGAACAATACCAGTTATAGAGAAAAATATCTTCATTACCTTGAATAGTCAAAGGTTTTTAAGATGAGAAAAAAACAGCTAATCTTTAAAAAATTGATCAAATGGACATTAAAATTAAGAACTTCTATTCATCCAAATCCAACATTAAGAGTAAAAAGGCAGTTCACAGAAAGGGAGAAAATATTTGCAATACAGATTTCTGACAAAAGATATATAAACCAGAGTAAAGAATTCCTACAAATCAAGTTGAGAACAAAGCAACCCCAAAACAGAGAATTTCAAAAGGTTAATAAATATAAACTGTAGTTCATGTTAATCAATGCTATTTAATTTGACACAAATTAAATTCAGTGCAATGTCACTACATTCCCATCAGAGTGACTAAAATGAGAAGGATGGAAAGTACAAAGTGTTGGAGAGGATGGAGAACCACTGGAACTGTTGGTAAGAACATATATTAGTACAACCATTTTGGAAAACTGCTTGTCAGCATTCACCAAAGTTGAACATATGCTCATCCTTTGGCCAAGCAACTCTATTTCTAGGTACATACCAAACAGAAATGCACACGTGTATTCACAAAAAGACATGTACTAGAGAGTCACAGAACACCATACGTAACAACCCTGAATCAGAAATCACATAAATGTCTTTCAGTAGTTGACTGAGTACATAAATGTAGTGTATGTGCGCGCACACACACACACACACCAAACTAAGAAAATAACAACGGAAGAAAGGAACACAAAAAGCAAATGAAAAATATATCAAAGGAAATACCCAGTGGAACATGAAAAATTCACACCAGTAATATCCATAGTTTCAAAACCATAAGAACTTAAAGAGGAGACTGCAAGGCAACAGTAAAATTAAAAGTGAACTAGCAGAACTAGTAGTAGAATGAAAAAAATGGAATTGAACATAAAAGCAATATAATTGATGAAATCCACATTAAAGCTATACTCAAATAGAATAAGCAAGTGAACTGCAGCAAGAGACATAGTCCACAGTCTTGAGGAAATTAAAATGGAAAAGAATAAATCTATGAAAATATACAGGCACCTCCCTGGTGGTCCAGTGGTTAAGAATCCGCCTTCCTATGAAGGGGATGCAGGTTCAATCCCTAGTTGGGGAACTAAGATCCCACATGCTGTGGGGCAACTAAGCCCACACACCACAACTACTGAGCCCGTGCGCCACAACTAGAAGGCTATGCAATGCAACTAAGAGCCCACGCACCACAACGAAAGCTCCCATGTGCCGAAACTAAGACCTGACGCAGCCATAAATAAATAAATATTTTAAAAATATATATATATATAAAGAACATAACAAATAAATGGCAAGAAGACTCAATATATACATAATTGGTATTCCCAGTGTATCAGAAAAATGTTCAAAGATACAATGAAAATAAAAAACTTTCCTGAAATTAAAAAAAAAAAGAATTCTATGGATCATAAGTGTAACCCATGACAAGGAAAAAATAGATGCAGAATGGTCAATACCCAGACATTCAGACAAAGTTACTAAAATATGAAGAATTAAGAATCATATGAAAAGATATACAATGGAGAAAAGACAGCCTCTTCAGTAAGTGGTGCTGGGAAAATTGGACAGCTACGTGTAAAAGAATGAAATTAGAACACTCCCTAACACCATACACAAAAATAAACTCAAAATGGATTCGAGACCTAAATGTAAGACCGGACACTATAAAACTCTTAGAGGAAAACATAGGAAGAACATTCTGACATAAATCACAGCAAGATCTTTTTTGATCCATCTCCTAGAGTAATGGAAATAAAAACAAACAAACGGGACCTAATGAAATATCAAAGCTTTTGCACAGCAAAGGAAACCATAAACAAGACGAAAAGACAACCCTCAGAATGGGAGAAAATATTTGCAAACGAATCAATGGACAAAGGATTAATCTCCAAAATATATAAACAGCTCATGCAGCTCAATATTAAAGAAACAAACAACCCAATCCAAAACTGGGCAGAAGACCTAAATAGACATTTCTCCAAAGAAGACATACAGATGGCCAAGAAGCACGTGAAAAGCTGCTCAACATCACTAATTATTAGAGAAATGCAAATCAAAACTACAATGAGGTATCACCTCACACCAGTCAGAATGGGCAGCATCAGAAAATCTACAAACAACAAATACTGGAGAGGGTGTGGAGAAAAGGGCACCCTCTTGCACTGTTGGTGGGAATGTAAATTGATACAGCCACTATGGAGAACAGTATGGAGGTTCCTTAAAAAATTAAAAATAGAATTACCATATGATCCAGCAATCCCACTACTGGGCATATACCCAGAGAAAACCATAATTCAAAAAGACACATGCACCCCAATGTTCATTGCAGCACTATTTACAATAGCCAGGTCATGGAAGCAACCTAAATGCCCATCGACAGATGAATGGATAAAGAAGTTGTGGTACATATATATACAATGGAATATTAGCCATAAAAAGGAACAAAATTGAGTCATTTGTTGAGACGTGGATGGATCTAAGGACTGTCATACAGAGTGAAGTAAGAAAGAGAAAAACAAATATCGTATATTAACGCATGTATGTGGAACCTAGAAAAATGGTACAGATGAACCGGTTTGCAGGCAGAAGTTAAGACACAGATGTAGAGAACAAACGTGTGGACATGAAGTGGGGGGGGAAACTGTGGTGTGGGGATGGTGGTGTGCTGAGTTGGGCGATTGGGATTGACATGTATACACTGATGTGTATAAAACTGATGACTATGAATCTGCAGTATAAAAAAAACAAACAAAAAAGAATCACATGAGTATCTATGCAGAAAAATCAAGTCACGTGAGAGGGAGAAAATCAGGTTGGCCATTTATACCTCTCAGGGTAATGCTTCAATGCCGAAAGACATTGGAGCAATTTCCTACAATTTCTGAGAAAAAGAAAGTGACCCAAGACCTTTATATTCTGCCAAACTGACTTTCAAAACTAAATGTAACAAACAGATCTTAGGCATGTACTTAGCTTAGACTCTGGGAGAAACTATCAAATAACACAAATCGAGCTAATCAAGATAAAATACACAGGAATGGACAAGTCATGGTAGAAAGACTGAGGTTAAGTATCAGGCCCATTTAAAAGTAGAATTAGGAATAAACAATTGTGCCTCTTTGGTCTTGGCCACAGAAAAGAGATGACAAAGGGAACACTGTCATTTGGAAAGCATCACAATGAGACGCACACTGTGGCTCTAAGGCCTCCCACCTTCAGAAGCACACCTGTGACAAATGTGGCTGCCCTACCAGGCAGAAGAGGAAGTGTGCCTGGAGTGCCTAGGCTGAGGACAGAACACCACTGGAGCCGGGCAAGTGAAGCACCTACAGATTGTATACTGAAGATTCAGGCATGGATTCTGGGGAAAACAACACCTAACCCAAGAGAGCCACTGGGGTAGGATCCAGTTCATCTTAGGGATTTCAACCATTAGTCATGCAATAAATGCTCTGGTTTAAAAAAAATAGACAATTGTGGAAATTATAGAGCAAAGTGAATTTTATAACTACTGATAACAGTAAAAAAAATACTTTTAATGATAATAAATACCTTATAAAACAGAGGTGGAGATGCTGGAAGCAGTATAAGTATTCTAATTGTTTCATGTTTCATAGCAGGGAGTTCATGGATGATGTAAAGTTAACACGTATGGTCTAAAATCAAACATCTAAATGCTCGTTATAGTTTTTCACACTTTCCCGTAATCACCGGTTATTGATTTTAGGGTTCTCTTTAAGAACTAATATCTCTTGTGATAAGAACACAGTCCTCTGAAGTTCTGTAATTCTTTCCATTAAAAAAAAGTTTCTTCTGTTAAATTCAAGTAGAATTAAAATTTTCATTTAAAATAAATGGACTACCACTCAGCAACGAAAAGGAATGAATCACTGCTGATTCATTCATTCAACACGAACAAATCACAAAATTATTATTCTGTATGAAAGAACCCAGCACAAAAGAGTAATTATTGCATGATTTCATTTATATAAAAATCTAGAAGATTTAAACTATAGTGACTAAAAACATTTCAATGGTTGCTTCGGCTGGGAGGAGAGAGAGGCATTGACTGCCCCGGGGGCAAAAGGAATCCTTTGGGATGACAGAAGTGTTCTGTATCTTGAGTGTGGTAGTTCCCAGGGGTATGAATAGAATTCATAGAATTTTTATGAAAAACACATTAAAGGGATGCCACTTATTGTACATACACTTCAATAAACTTAATTAAATAAAAACTCTAACCAAAAAAATAGCTTGGATAGTAAGATCCCATTTTTCTAAAATTGTTTCTGTCCTTCTCTCTTTATATATTCACAGAGGGCTACAATGAAGTTCATTAAATGTTAATGAAATGTCTATTTCTGAGTGATAGGATTTAAAGTGATTTTTAAATATTTATCTTTGGAATGTTTCCTATTGCTTGAATTTTTATAGTGGGCATGTGTAATTTTTACAACTATTGTCATTAATTTAAAATATAGATAAGTCTATAATATTCCATTTGTTCTTCCGGGGAATTGTGCTGGACACGTGATGTAGAGACAGGTGCACAGAACAAGAGAGGAGGCCTCTGTCCCAGCCCCACTCCAGCTGGGCCCCCATCTGCTCAGCTGGTTTCACCTGCCCACAGAAAGAGTCTAACTTTGCTCCCCCCTCTACCAATAACAGGCCGTTTTTGTTCTCCTAGTGCCATGAAAATGGCAATAAAATGTAAGTTCTGCGTAGCACACCAAAATAGAAATGGCTCCAATTCATCCTGATGAGGGCACTCAGGGGAGATGAGTTCTAGTCTCCAATGTGGTACATGCGACACCCATAAGAGAAGATTGCCAACATGTTTGTGGTTTGCTGGTGACCATACACAAGATATTTAATTTCTTCTTCATTTCTTCTTTGTATAATACAAGGTCAGTGTGAAAAAGCATAAATAAAGTTCGTGAAGTGTTTTGAATAATAAAAGTGTTGTTATTTATGCTGAGCAATGCATTTTGTCATTCCGACAGTACATTGTAGTATTAAAGTTTCTATTCTGACAAATTTGGCTAACAAGACTTTTCCACCTATTCATTAGGTTAAAGCGTGGATTTCTGACTAGTTTAGAATACAGATGGTTCTGTCCTCAAAGCAGGGAATCCAACTCTACTGGGACATAAAGATATTTTAGTTCAAAGCCTGATAATATACAAAACAAAATAAGCAACGTCCACAATATGACAAAATTGCTAGATAAATCATAAGGATTTCCCTTATGTAAAAAAATTAGTTTTAAGTGTAAATATTTTCTTTATACAATAAATAAATAAAAGAACTGTATTGTCTCTCAAAAAAAAATGTACTGAGACAACTGTATTGTCTCAAAAAAGAACATCTGATGGTTAAAATTTCATTTTTTTCAGCATTCAATTTGCCTGCTCATAAAATGCTCTGTGATTGCATTTATTGCCTAGCGACTCTATTTACAACCCTTAAAAGTCTGCAATTAGCAGGTCGAATAGCACTGTAGACAGGTCCTCGCCAAGGTGGTACAGATTACTAAGATGCAATATTCCTTTTTAGAAAGAATAATAAGCCTTTATATAGCCATCAAAACCAGTTCAGACTGCAGAGTAAATAACATTAAAAAAATTAAGATGGAAAACAACAACTCTATTATAAACTCTCAAATCCCAGAAAGGAAAAACATATGAGCTACTAGGAGCCTTCCAAAGTTAAGCACTTAAACATTTGGCTGTAAAGGTTTAAAAATATATTTTGCGTTAGTAGGTAAACGTAAAATTAAATAAATTATTTTTGATACTACCTGCCTGTGGTATACGTAATCAGTGGGACGAATGGAAAATTCTTACTCAAAAATACAAGACTGTCCCAACCAGTAAAACAAAGACTCATAACAAATTGGATAATAACAATTTACTCTTATCTTCCTGAACTACTTTCAATTCTACTCTTTCTAATTCTCCTGGGACAGATAGTATCATCCTTTTTATGATACTACTGCAGGCACAGGTCCTGGCTACACATGAGAATTATGAAAATTCTTATTAAAAATGCAGATTCCTGGGTCCAATCCCCAGGGAGCCTGGTAAGCACAGGATGAAGCCCAGGATGTGTTTTTAAAAGCCCGCCCACCTCCGCCCTGTGAAATCGATCATTCTGACGCAGATGGTCTGTGTCCCCCTGTCTGGATGCAGCTTGCAATCACAGGCTGTTGAAAACCTTTAAATCATGTGTTTATTTGTTTTGTTTTTCCACTTTTCTCCCTGGTTGCCCTGTCTTACAAGTTTTCCCACTTGGTTTTTGATTATCTAGAAGAATGTAGTGTTATCTTTCTAAACTTGCACATATTTCCATATACCCCCGCGTCCCCTGAGCTTAAAAAAAGATTATTATTGAAACTGAAAAAAGCTCCACTCTCCCGAGGGCTTATTTATCCTAACGAACTCGTATGATTCTAGACCGTTTCTCTGTTGAGACAAAACAGTATTCCCCTCCATCTACTAATGATTCATTCTGGGTTAGAATTTTCTCAAGATATATTTTTTTAAAGTATAACTAGATTATATTCATCACCTTTCTCACAAGCCTATATACCCCTCAAATAAAATCAATAAAAAGAATAATGACTGCCTGCTACAGAAGGTTAGTAGTACATGATATTGCATAAATCAAAGTGAATTCAAGACCAAGCTTAAGCCACTTCCTGTGAAAAGCTTCCTGATCCTGCCCCTCTTCTCCCCTATGTCCTGCCCACTCCTGAATGTGACACCTCCCTCTGGAACTCTTGGGAGATTCACTCAGTGCCTCTGA
Source organism: Stenella coeruleoalba (assembly GCF_951394435.1). NCBI lineage: Eukaryota > Metazoa > Chordata > Mammalia > Artiodactyla > Delphinidae > Stenella > Stenella coeruleoalba. The sequence goes on from NC_137162.1 coordinate 33,101,900, forward strand.
TGGCAGTTGTCCGATCTGTCTCACAGCCTGATTTCATGCCTACCCCCCAACTACCAAAGCTTGACTTTCTCAAAGATACAGACAGTGCCTTACAGTGCATACCACATGAATCAGAAAAGCAGTGGCTGTGTAGCCTCCTTTTCTCTTTACATTCATACATACCCAGGGTGCATAGAGCCCTCTCACATCCACCTTAAGCTTTTGCTGCTTTCTTCACAAACCCACAGAGGTTCTGTGACTTTCCATGGCTCTTCTCTCCTCTATCTCAGCTACTTCCAACTTGGCTGTTCAAAAACTATTGCAATATAGCAATTTCTATCAATTGACTTCAATAAGGGTATACACTGTCAACCACCAGAACTCAAGGCCGTCCTCTTTCTAAGCATTTTCTGTGGGTTAGTGCTTTGATCCAGAGCTTGTGAGCTGCCCTAGAGAGAGAGACCCACGTACCTCGTCCTGCAGGAGAGTCTTACTGTACTCCAGGTGGTGCCTCTCCAAGATGGACGATCCATGAAGCCGTGCTAATGGAGATGTGGATCTAGGAGGAAAAGGATAATTTTAGCTATTTAAACATTACACATACGGTTACATGATGCAGAATCTTTACAATCTGAGGATTTTTTTTCATTTCTTCCCTCTCCCCGAATGCCTGTGAAACAGTTGGAAGTAACATATTGGAAAAGAATCTTTAGATTTAGAACAGGAGAATACGCTCTTTTTAAAAAGTTCTTTAAAAAAAACAACAACCCTAATTTGTTAAATGCGTAAAATGATTGACTTGTTTAAACTACGAAGTTTGGTTCACTCCCTGCATCTAAAATTGTTAACTTCCCTGGAGCTTATGGAGGTGACTATGACTTACAGAACATGTAGCAAACTTGTTGAAGCCCATAGTTTATTTGCACAGAAAGTGTATATTAAGAATTTCCAGGAACCAAAATGAAAATGATGATAAAGTAACATTTCTTTTCTCCTCTAAGACAGTGACATAAATTTAAATTTCCCATTTGTTAGTGGTGAGGTCACAGCTTTATGTAAAGTGGGGACTTTGGTACCCTGTCTTTCTACAATTCTTCCTGTTCAAGGAAGGGGAAGCAACATTGAAAATAAAAAGGTGTGCACAGGGAACTCTGTTCAATATTCTATAATAACTAAATGGGAAAAAAACTTGAAAAAGAACAGATACATGTATATGTATAACTGAATCACTTTGTGGTACACCTGAAACTAACACAACATTGTAAATCACCTACACTCCAATATAAAATAAAAATTTTTTTTAAAAAGAAAATAAAAAGGTGAAAAGAAAAGATGGAGAGAAGCCGAGGTGAAAGGTCTAATAGATAATATGAAGACTTTGTTACAGAAATATGGAATAAATAATTTTAAGGAAGGGAGAAATCGGAAATATGGGTGGCAGTCTTAGTAGAGTTTCACTTAATTTCAGAAAGAACAGAACTTTAGGGAGGAGAGGAGTCATTAACAGGTCACTAACAGGTCTGGTAAACCAAGTATTCTAGTTAGGGAACAATCAGACTATGTCCGATCCGTTCTATAATTGATCATAATTTTAATACATATTCAAATACCTACACTGTGTCAGCACTGGAGATTTAAACAAATAAAAAAAGCTCAATTTCAGTTAGAAATGAGTGGTATCTTAGTTCCTTTAGGTTTAAAAACATTACTCAAGAAAGGTTACTGGGGAGCTAGATATTCAACCAGTCTCAAAATAACACCTCACAGATTACGTATTAGTACAAAGGAGAAAATGTACCTTTGCATAAAGAGATCTGCTGAATATTACTCATAAATAGTTTAACTTAACCTTGTAGTTAATGGAACAAATTGATATCATGAGCCTCCTGATGCAATGCACTGAGAAGGACACAACATCACCTACGTAGAATTCCCACCAAAAATGTTTACCCTGAATCTAGTAATCAGAAAACAACTGGACAAATCCAAATTGAGGGATATTATGCAAAACAACTGGTCTAGAATCTTCAAAAATATCAACATTCTGAAAGATCCAAAAAAGTTAAGGAACAATTCTAGATTAAAGGAGATTCAAGATATTTGACGACTAAATGCAGTGTGTGAGCCTTGATTGGACCCAAAACAGAGAAGAAAAGATAGTTATAAAGGACATTATTGGGGAAATTGGAATAAACATTCTATACTAGATAACAGTATTGTACCAATGTTAAATTTCTTGAGAGCGAACGTTATACTGTGTTTATATAAACAAATGTCCTCCACGTTCCCAGGAAATATGTGCTGAAATATTTTCGGGTTAAATGTCATGCATGAGGCCTGCAACTATCTCACAAATGGTTTAGTAAAAAAAAAAGAAAAAATTATTTTTTATACACACACATCTGTTAACCCAGTTGAGTAACATCCCAACTTCCTGAAGGAATCTGAAGATGCGGGGTGGGTGTGGGTGACTATTGTCGGTATATTCTGGGAAATTTTGCGGTGGTAAAGATGATTGAAGACTGGATACAAGTACATTTTACCCTAAAATTTAAGTAGAAAATGGTATAATCTGTAGATGACAGAACAGGGAGATTGACGTTAATCTATGAAACAGTTTAAACTGCTTCAGAATTTGTAAGCACTTACAATATAACTACTAGGAAATTCCAGAGAAGGTTTAGAAAGAGAAAATGATGCTGAATTGATCTCATGAACACTTTTGTGATATGGTTTGTGAGAGAGGAAGGCCAGAAACTGTGTGTCTGGATTTCAGCAAGACAGCTGAGAAGAAGCTTCAAGATGTGTTCTGTATGAGCTGGAATATTGAGTGTGGACAAATACTGAACAGCACCACCCAGTGAGTGCTGCTTAATTAACTGTCTTCCCCAGGGATAGGTTTCTAGCCCCAAGTCTCAGAACTCTGCCCTGGTTTTGTCCTGATGCACAGTTTTATCAATGACTTGGATGAATATTGATGGCAATCATGACTATCTAATTTTCAGATGATAAAAAAGCTGGAAAAAATATCGAATCCATTGGCTGACAGACTGCTTTAAAAGGCAATTTCAATTAAGAGTGGAATAAAGAATCAGATTAACACAGCAAAGGAAACCATAAGTGAAGTGAAAAGACAACCTACAGAATGGGAGAAAATATTTGCAAACAATGTGACTGCCAAGCGATTAATTTCCAAAATATACAAACAGCTCAATATAAAAAAAACAAACTAATGACCCAATCAAAAAATGGGCAGAAGACCTAAACAGACATCTCTCCAAAGAAGACATACAGATGGCCAACAGGCACATGAAAAGATGCTCAACATTGCTAATTATTAGAGAAATGCAAATCAAAACTACAATGAGGTATCACCTCACACCAGTCAGAATGGCCATCATTAAAAAAATCTACAAATAATAAATGCTGGAGAGGGTGTGGAGAAAAGCAAACCCTCCTGCAGTGTTGGTGGGAATGAATGTAAGTTGGTGCAGTCACTATGGAAAACAGTATGGAGGTTCCTTATAAAACTAAAAATAGAGTTACTATGTGATTCAGCAATACCACTCCTGGGCATATATCAGGAAAAGACAAAAACTCTAATTCAGAAAGATACATGCACCCCAATGTTCATAGCAGCATTATTTACAATAGCCAGGACAAGGAAGCAAACTAAATGTCCATTGACAGATGAACGGATACAGAAGATGTGGTGTATATATATATGGTATATATACCATACAGAAAATGTGGGAGATATATATATGTGTGTGTATATATATATATATATATATATATATATATATATATGTGTGTGTGTGTGTGTGTGTGTGTGTATATATATATATATATATATGATGGAATATTACTCAGCCATATAAAAGAATGAAATAATGCTATTTGCAGCAACATGGAAAGACCTAGAGATTATCATATTAAGTGAAGTAAGTCAAAGACAAATATTATATGATATCACTTATATGTAGAATCTCAAAAAATCATACTCATGAACTTATTTACAAAACAGAAACAGACTCACAGACATAGACAACAAACTTAGGTTACCAAAGGGGAAAGAGGGAGGGAGGGATAAATTAGGAGTTTGGGATTAACACACACACACCACCACATATAAAACAGATAAACATCAAGGACCTACTGTATAGCACAGAGAACTATATTCAATATCTTATAATAACCTTTAATGGAAGAGAATCTGAAAAAGATAGATTATATATATACATATATATGTATATATAAAAAACTGAATCACTTTGCTGTACACCGGAAACTAACACAATGCTGTAAATCAACTAAACTTCAATTTTAAAAAAAGAACCAAATTAAGAAGATGAAATTTAATTAGGATTAAATATAAAGTATTTCAGATCATGTTTGGATTATTATGTCAAACCCCAAGACCCACATTTTTTTTTTAACATCTTTATTGGGGTATAATTGCTTTACAATGGTGTGTCAGTTTCTGCTTTATAACAAAGTGAATCTTTGTAACAAAGTTATACATATACATATGTTCCCATATCTCTTCCCTCTTGCGTCTCCCTCCCTCCCACCCTCCCTATCCCACACCTCCAGGCAGTCACAAAGCACCGAGCTGATCTCCCTGTGCTACGCAGCTGCTTCCCACTAGCTATCTACCTTACGTTTGGTAGTGTACATATGTCCATGCCTCTCTCTCGCTTTGTCACAGCTTACCCTTCCCCCTCCCCATATCCTCAAGTCCGTTCTCTAGTAGGTCTGGGTCTTTATTCCTGTCTTACCCCTAGGTTCTTCATGACATTTTTTTCCCTTAAATTCCATATATATGTGTTAGCATACGGTATTTGCCAAGACCCACATTTAAGGAATGACATAAAAACACTGGAGTGGGTTCACAGAAGAATAACAGATGAAATTATATGTATAGAAAATATTATATGAGAAATGATTAAAACAAAAGTTCAACCAGGTATATTCAGCCAGGAAAAGAGGAGGGGAAAATAATAATTCTCTTTGATATAAGAAGGAATAGCCTGTGGATGAGAAATTATACATATTCTAACAGCTTCAGAGACTTGAACTAGGACTAACAGAAGTTATAAGGAGACCAATTTCCATTTGATATCATGAAGAACATTCAGCCATTAGAATCATTCAAAAATATGAGTCCCTTATGAGCCATTATAAAAAATAATGGAATGTAGACTAGAGAACTCAGGAAGAAATACAGTAGGAAAGAGGCCTGCGTTGAATGTGGGGCGGAGGAGGATGAGATAAATGCTAAAGTTCCTCAGATTTTTTGCTGATAACCACATCTCATCAGACACAAAACGGAGGTGAGTAAACGAGACTGAAAGATGAGAGAACTGAAAAACTAACCAAGAAAAGGGGGATGAAAGGAACAAAGAAATCTATGAACCTATGAAAGAATGAAGCAGAAAACAAAATGGCCAGAAAAGTGAACAAAGAGAACAAAAGAACTCAAGGGAATAATAAAAATTTGAAAATGGCAAGGTTTCTAGGGCATTGCCAGAGGGCATAGTCTAAAGATGGGAGATAAGGATGAAAACCAGAACCCAGGGCATTGGACATTTTGGAGACAAGAAATCAGACCAAGGACACAAGGTCAAGCCAGGAAGCTGTGTCCCAACAGCTTCAGCTTACACTGCACAGTAGCCTGATCGGTACCACCAATATGAGAATAATAATTCAGTCTTATTAAATCTTCTGTTAACTGTTTTTACCAGTGTAATGTCTCCAGATCTTTGTGGACTCCTGAGCAATTCCCCCAGCACAGTAAGGGCACACAAGGAGATTCATCAAGTAAGACAGAAATAAAGACACACACCTACTAGAGAATGGACTTGAGGATATGGGGAGGGGGAAGGGTAAGCTGTGACAATGCGAGAGAGTGGCATGGACATATATACACTACCAAACGTAAAACAGATAGCTAGTGGGAAGCAGCTGCATAGCACAGGGAGATCAGCTCGGTGCTTTGTGACCACCTAGAGGGGTGGGATAGGGAGGGAGGGAGGGCGGGAGACGCAAGAGGGAAGAGATATGGGAACATATGTATATGTATAACTGATTCACTTTGTTATAAAGCAGAAACTAACACACCATTGTAAAGCAATTATACTCCAATAAAGATATAAAAAATAAAATAAAATAAATAAAATAAAATGGATAACTGGGACTTCCCTGGTGGTCCAGTGGTTAGGATTCCATGCTTCCACTACAGCGGGACACAGGTAAGAATCAATACATGTATATGTATAACTGAACCACTTTGCTGTACACCTGAAACTATCACAACATTATTAATCAACTATACTCCAATATAAAATAAAAAGGTAAACAAAAAAAATAAAGGGCTGGAACTCTCAAGACGAAGACGTTGCTTACCCGGAACCCAGAATGGAGATTCCCTTTTCAAGGCAAAGCCTGATTGGTAGAGTAGCTGAAGGTGAAAAGTCACTGCTCACGAGGTGCATTTCATTCACTGAGTAAATTTCTTCAGCATCTACTATGTTTCACATATACAATTTCATGTGATTCTCACAGCAGTCTTTAAGAGGTCAATATTATACCCATTTTACAGTTAAGAAACAGAATCTCAAATAGATTAAATGATTTGCCCAAGATCCCTCAACTGGGAAGTATCTGGATCCCATAAAACCAGACTCCAAAGCTCATTCTCTCTAAATTGTCTCACTCCCTCTGGTACCTCTGGAGAGGGGTAGGTCATGTGTCACAGATGAAGATACAGTGTGGCCAAGGCAGACAGAGCTTCTTAAATGTCACTATCAAGGAGTTAGGCTGGCTATGGCATTGCTGATGAATTTTGAAAAGTGCCAATGACACAATAACAGTAATAATAATACTACTTAATAATTATTAACTGCCAAGAGCCAACCATGAGCTGAGTGCCTTATATATATCTCATTTAATCTTTACAACGACCTTAAGTGTTAGGTACCATTACTGTAATTATTATTTTCCCGATGAGGAACTCGAAGCTTAGAAAGTCTAAATGACTTGTGAACCCAATAAATCCAAATCTGTCTGAGCTGAGGGCCTCTACCCTTATGATTGCACTTCTTTTCTTGGGCAAGAGAGGAAGATGGTGATGATGTTAAGATGCAAGGTCAGCTGAAGGTCAGCTGGTGGAAGTACAAGGACCAGGGACGTGAGAGTAGTCAGCCCAGGAAGAAATGTTCTCTAGCTTGAGCTGGTGGGGTGCTACCCAGGTGTGTACAGGTGTACGCCAAAGATCAATGCTCTTTAATGTATGAATTCAATACTTTGATGAAACAAAGTTGAAAAAAGAAGGAGTGAAGGCGTTTACAAATAAGGCGGGGGGGGGGGCACCAGAACACGCTGATGTGGCCACACGTGTTCACTTACTTCATCTGATACAAGTTGTTGGTGCCTCTGTGGTCAATGTCATGGCAGAAGGCAGCAGCAAGCATGGCAAAGGCTTCAAGATCCGTGTAGTATTTCTTCAGTCTTCCTGTCTAAAAACATAGACGTACATATTTACTTGGATTAATGCACGTCCGCAGCATGTGCAGAGAGGCCGGCCTGCAATGGAGAAGGGGGTCTGCTGTGTTTTTAGAGCAAGCTGGCTTTATTTCTTGAGGACTGTAGCTCATTCTGGGCCGTTACAAACCCAGCAGGTAACTGAATTTTCCTTTATGGATATAAGGACACGAGTGTCAGAGTGATAATTCAGCCAAACGCCCAGGGATACCCACGTACCCTGGCATCATCTCCAGGGGGGTTGGGGGTTTATGGGACTGTATCCATGAATTCCAAAATTACTGATCTAAAGTGATGGACTGGATCCATTTCTCACCACACTCAGGAGGGAGATGCACAGGTTTATCACGATTCACAGGCTCTGTACCTACCATCAGCAAAGTGAACATCGTCTGCCCCACATTGAACCCGTGTCGCCAGTTGTGGTAAGTGACGGCACGGTACCCCTTCCTCACCGTGTACATCCATCTGGTGAGAACCTGCCACCAAAGAAGACAACACCACTCAGACTTTGGAGTAGAATTCTAAAGGTAAGAAGGTCTGTGACAACCTTATCTAAAAAGATAGGTTGGCCTTGTTTACAGGGTTTAAGTGGACAAACTGACGAAGTTAATGATAATTTAAAATCCACACTGCAGGGAATCTTCTGAACCACAGGAAATTTTAGTGGAGTACAGCCAGAGAATCACAGCATTTTAAATTAAATACCATCTGACCTCTACAGGTACTTTGAATTTCTCCACCACATTTATTTCAAGAAACAGCCGAAGTCCACACTTAATCAGTTCGTGCTCTGTGATGGGGAAGTCGCTGAAGCGGAATTCATACAGGTCTACGGCCTGTGGGTCTGGTAGGTCCTCTTTCTGTTGAAACAAGGACCAAGTGTTCCAGATTACATTCATTTATTTCCTTTTAGTCTGATATACCCGACATTGGACATAAAACAAAATTACAATAAAAGGATGCCACATGCAATTCACTGAGTCTCTACTTGCCCAATACTGGGTTATGCCTTATTATCCTAACAAACCTACACAATGATCCTCAGTTTCCAGATGGTGAAACTGAGGCCCAGCTATACTGAGAAGCTTTCTAAGTGATGGCATTCAATTCTAAATCAGACCCCAGTGGCTATTTTCTTTCTTTGATGCAAGATAAAATGTTTACTTGCAGCAGCCTAACCCATTTTCAATACTCAACTTTTTTCCATTCCAGAAATATTCAGTAAACAGTAAATGATGGCTTAATTCGATTCTATCGTATTATCTTTACCTATTCAGTGATGCTTTCCTACTCGTCTGTGGGCTCCATAAGGATGGGATCTGGTCTGTTTTATTTGCTGTGGTATCTCAGAACCTGCAGGGCCTGTCCCATGGAGGTGCTTGGTAAATGTTTGTTGAGTGAATGAATGAATGAATGCCCCGCAGTGTACTGGTACACTTGCAGACATCTAATTTAACCCACCCCCCTGTCAGGATTTAGGACTAGGTGAAAAAACAGTGAATTAGCCCCATGAATATTGACATGGCTTGGGAGATAAAAATCTGCATCTTGGCCTTAAGGAATTTAACTTACTAAAATGGTTATAAAATACAGACCAGTGAAAGGTGAGAGCTTAGAACATTCCCAGAGCACAGAGTCAGTGCCAGGGCTGGGAGAAATTGCAGGCAGGCTGGGGGAACTGAAGGAGGAGAGACTCTGGAGGGCTGTGTATTCAGCTGATCTGGTAGAAGGCAGGTCAGAGACAGTCCCACGGGAGGAGAGAAGCAGGCGAGGGCTGTGTGGGTCCAGCAGATGCAGAAGCAATTCAGTTCAGTGGGTATTTACTGAGCCCATTATAAATCCTTAATACTGTGCTAAGATCACGTCCCTCAGTAAGTTCAAGGTTTCCCAGAGGATGATTCATGCTCTATTTGTACAAAAGTCAACACCAAATGGTATATGGCTCTTTTAAGTACAATTACGGTTTCTGTTCCCCTAACCCCCGAGTCTGGGCTGGCCCCTCAAACCCTTGCCCTTCTCTTCAGGGAACTTCCTGGTCCTCCTGTGCCCCCTTCTCCTCAAGGCCACTCTCAGACTGTCACTTTAGGCAGAGATCTCTCTCCTACAAAGCTATGGCTTGGAGCCAGGAGACTAGCATTCAGTTCTGGGTCGGTATTAGCTATTGGGTTGGCCAAAAGGTTCGTTCGGGATTTTCCGTAAGATGCTACCCAATACGTCAATGTTCTCATCTGTGAATGGGAGTGACAAGAGTAACATTTTTGTCTTTGTTGTTTTAATGAAAAAGCAGTGCCAATTTTATTTGCATGTGTCAAAGAAAATTAGAGGGGATTCAACTCATGGCCCCTAGTAACACTTCACAAAACTCCCTTCTCACAGGACCTCCTGCGTCCTCTGCCAAAGCCTTCTCATCACTTTCTCTCTCTCCAGACCCTCCCAGATTCCTTGCCCAAAGGGGCTCTTTTTCTGCATTCATTTTTATTCATTCAACAAACATTTATTGGTTCCTATCTGTGTGGTAGGCATTATGGATAAAGCAATGAAGAAAGCAGGCATTGTCACTGCCCCTGAAACACACGTTCTCGTGGGGAGAGACAAAAAATAAGCACATCTTTTAAAAAATCAGACTAAGAATTATGGGGTACGGTAGGGGGTGCCCAATGCCCAGAACCTCCCTGCTGGAGGTCGCCTCAGTCCTGCTGTCCCCAGAGTATTATGTAAAGATCAAACGTGAAAATGCTTTTTAACGCGTTATCAGGTCAGTCACACTAAAGCGTAAACGCGCATTTCAGCAGGAAACAAAGTAAGAAGTTCTCAGAATTATGACTCCCAGCCCCCATTTACAGTTACAGGCGAACCGATAAAACAATACTACAATATGGCAATCACAGGTTTTGAAAACCAGCAGTCATGCAGCAGTGATACAGAGAGGCTGATAGAAATAAAGGCTTTTGATTCATCTGATAAGTAGGAACTCAGGCCCCAAAGGCTGGTCTTCCCCTCCCTGAAGGAACCCACAGCTGAGGTGGAATGAGAGGGGGGAGGCTGCTGCCACCCCACATGCCATAACATGGCGCCAGCCACCTGCTGCATCCCAGCTGGCTGACTCCCTCTGCTCCGGGAAGAAGCTCCTGGGTATCTGATCAGGTCCCTTCGCAGGTTCCAGTGTGCCAGGCTGCCATGGTCTCGTCCCACCGCCCTGCCAGGCCTCACGGGCTGCTCCCCTCTTCCGCTCACTGGGGCTCCAGCCATACCCAGCTGTCTTCGGTCTCCTGTGTCCCCACGCCCTGGTCTGCACTGTCCTGCTTCCCCATCCCATCTCCAGCCATCTCCAAGCCCCCATTGTCAATCTCTGCCCAGCCGATTCCTGCTTTCCCTGCAGGCCTCCATGCCATGGCCTCATCTCGCAGTCTATCATCTTCTGTGAGTAGAATCAGGCCCTTATCCTCCCCAGGGCCCTTGGTGCTCACGCCCTGTGAACCCATTCATTCAAGGCAGTGTCACTGCTTGTATTTTTTGTCTCCCTAATAAACAGGCGGCTTCTTGAACCAGGTGAAAACCAGACCACACTATCTTTTGCCCTCGAGGCTTAACGGTTCCTTGTATCATAGGACATTTCAGTAATTACTGAATGAATGAAAAACAAAATGGAATGAAGGAGGACTGAATGAGGTACTTCTCTGGGACGCCCTGTCCTCATCTCCCATGGTCTGGTAAATGTGAGCTGCAGGGCATCCGCGAGTGAACTGAAATGTCCTGGGAAGCAGAGGGGAAGATGGGACAACGACTTTCCCTACTTCCTTTGCCCAAGTCACTGCACTGCTACCTCAGTGCTTCCCAGCCCAGCAACGTGCACCTGCTGTTATACCTATAAAAGAGGACCACACCTTCCCTGAACTGAGACTTAAAATGCATCCCTGCAGAAAATCATGGTTAAGTGGAGATGCATAAATATTTATGTAGCTTGGGGCTTCCCTGGTGGCGCAGTGGTTGAGAGTCTGCCTGCCGATGCAGGGGACACAGGTTCGTGCCCCGGTCGGGGAAGATTCCACATGCCGTGGAGCGGCTGGGCCCGTGAGCCATGGCCGCTGAGCCTGCGTGTCCGGAGCCTGTGCTCCGCAACGGGAGAGGCCACAACAGTGAGAGGCCCGCGTACCGCAAAAAAAAAAATATTTATGTAGCTTGGAAATTATGCCAATAGTTTTGGAGAACCCCTCTGAAATATGGTTGTTTCTTGAGTTAAGTTTTATGCGGCAATGATTTGGGATGAGCTTAAAGCACATTTTACATTCAAAATAGGCTGTTTTATTGTAAAGCTACTGGTTCTTTGCCCATTTTATTGCTTCTCCATCATAAGACCCTTCCTCCTCTAACAGAGAACTAGAAAATTTCCAACATGTCATGGATGTCAATTAAAGCTTTTTTTTTTACAAGAAGATAAGTTTTGTTGGGGGTAAATGAGGAGAAGGAGTCATCTTCTGGGCCAAGTGTGAGAGGAAAGTGCTCAGAGGTAAAGCCAGAGAGAGTGAGAGAAGGAGGAAGAGCCTCAAGTGACATGAAGACATAAAAGTGGGAGCAGATCCCTCAAAAAGGGGTCACAGGCCACTGGCTCTGTGGTGGTACAGCCAAGGGCCAGGATGGGAGGACAGAGCCCATAAAAATGGGAATGTGGAAGGTGAGATATTCAGTAATCTTAGTTCAGAAAGAAGAACATATGTCATGGGTTGGAAAGGGGCAGTGGAAAACAGGATGAGGTAGTTAGGGAGGGAAATAAGTGTGATATTATTTCAATTTCGAGCAGATTGTATTCAAGCCTCTGAAATTCAAGGTCTAGGGGCCTTGGTAATCCCAGGTTCTTAATTGGGATCCCAGAAGGGCCACACTCTAGAAATAAGGGCTCTACCCTAGTAGCAAGAGCAAAACTGAAATAGACCACCCCTAACAAAATCTAAAACCAACTCCTTCACCTGCCAGAAGAAACTCTAACCCTTTGAACAGAAAGATAATATCACCCAGAGCCCCTACAAATCCTAACCCACAGTGTCTGGTTTTCAATTTAAAAACTATGAAGTATGCTTTAAAATGATCAAATGACTAAAACCCAAGAGTAAAAATAGACAGTAGAACCAGACACATAGGTGATTCAGGTATCTAGATGGAGAATTCAAAATCACTATGTGAATAAATTTAAGAAGATAGATAAAGTAGATTAAATGATGGAAAGTTTTTTTTGTTTTGTTTTGGTTTTTTTTTTGCGGTACGCGGGCCTCTCACTGTTGTGGCCTCTCCCGCTGCGGAGCACAGGCTCCGGACGCGCAGGCTCAGTGGCCATGGCTCACGAGCCCAGCCGCTCCGCGGCATGTGGGATCTTCCCGGGCCGGGGCACGAACCCATGTCCCCTGCATTGGCAGGCAGACTCTCAACCAGTGCACCACCAGGGAAGCCCTAAATGATGGAAAGTTTTAGCACAGAGTTGGAATCTTTAAAAAAAAGAATTAAATATACATCCTAGAACTGAAAAAGATAATCTCTGAAATTAAAAACTTACTGGATGGGTTTAACAGTTGATTGTAGAACATGTGTTTGGGTGGGTTTAAACAGTAGGCACAACAAAATACAAGCTTAATGACTAGAAGAGAAGTTATTTCAACTAGATATAATAGGGGTGACCCAATAGCAACAATAGGAAAGAACTGAATTCCTCCAGGATCCAGAAGAGAAGCTAGCAATGGCAGATGATAATGGTGCCTCTAAGCGTCTATCTACATTCTATTGTAATTCTGCCGTGTCTTCCAGGGTGGCCATGCTGTAATCCAGAGCTATTAAAATAAACCAGGCCATGCTACCCCTAGAGTCTGTGCCTACATTCCCTTATGCAGTAATCTAGTTTAACTATGATTCTAAATTACCTTTGTGGATTGTACTGTAGGGGACAAACAGAAAGAAAAGCAAGGACCCAGAAGATCAGTCTGTAGAAGAAATCTCTTTCCTTTTTAGCTTTGAAAGGTGCCAGAGAAGAGGAAACTCAACACTAACTTGAAAAATGAGAACAAGTGTCCTACTATATTTTATTTAAAAGGCATTAAGGATAGAAGTAAAACACTTACCAAAATTGTGACAAGTTGGTTTTCTTCACAGTCTTCAATTACATCTATATTTAACTTCTCTTTAAATTTCTAAAATGTAAAAGCAAAGGAGGTGTGAAATTGCTATAAAGTTGATTTCTATCTGATTCCTTTACTCTTAAAATCAGTTAAAATAAACTATGTTGTAATGAGTTCCATGAAAGATACATTCTGGATACAAAGAAGATCTATAGCACTTGATTATTTAGAATTTTCTCTAAAAATTAATTAATCTCTCTTTTCTCCCCAAAATGTAACAGTAGCTGTCTCAAAAAAAAGAGAGAGAGAGGGAGAGGGTGAGGGAGACGTCGGTTGTTTGCATGTAGGCGAGAAAAATGAATGGCTTACATCTGTTTTTCTTTAGTTTATAGCAATTTCCCTTTATTCTCCCCAGACATTTTCATCTTCAACCTCTCAAACTCTCAAATCAAATTTCTTTTAAGTCTCAAACCACCCAGCAAAACCAAAACCAACCAACCAACTAAGCCAACAAACAAAAACACCCCAGGAAAACTACATCCACACACACTCTGAAAGCTTTTGAAATAAAGGAATAGAGACAGTGGGTGTGTTGTATTTTCCCTTCATTTGGTGGTGATTAGAACGCTGTTAGCGAATATCTACTTGCTCTCCAATCATCCATGATGCTGATCTTGGTCATGTTTGTACCTTGAAAATTTTAGTGAATTTGATGTGAGGAAAGAATTGAAACGAGCTTGCACAGCTGGGCTTGCTCTCTTGTACTTGTCATCACCATGAGAAGAACATCTATCAGGTAGCTGCTGGTCAAGGATGATAGACGCAGAAAGCAAACCAGACACACAGCTTGGAGCCCAGCCCAACCAAGATTAGTTGAAATCTGGTCAACCCACAAACTCGTAAGTGAGAAAGAAATGCTGATTGTCATACACCACTGAGAGCTTATACGGCATTATACGGCATTATACGGCAACAGCTGACATTTCGCTCCCTAGAAATATTTTTTTCCTTGCTAACACTCTTGAATCTAGACCTCACTACTCCAGCTCCTACAGAGCTATTTTGAACAAAGTGCTATTCCAACCAAGCAGCCTGGAAAGTCAGTAAGGCTCTGTGTACTGTGGGCCACTCAAGTTCCCCCCAACCCCTCCTTCTTTGTTTCTCCCCTCCTTAGCCCGGGACTAAACCTATTCTCATTTGGCAGACCTCCGGGTAATTAGGCGAATTCCAGAGGCCGTGGTTAGATAGCATCTAATGGCACAGGACGAATTCCTCACTTACCAAAATGGACTTGATTTCATCAGGAGTAGCTTTGGTGTGGTTCATGAGCATTTCCTGGGCTATGTCCTTTCTGTTTACCAGTTTATTCATTTTCTCATAGGTGTCAGTATTTAAAAGAGACCATCCGAGAAACTGTGTGAGAGTCTGAAATAGATAGAATGTGATTCGATTCTCTAAACCTAAAGAAAAAATGATTTGGAGGCAACAGTTTGCATGCTTTCCTATCAATCAATCTCCCTTCCACCATCAACAACCCAGTTCCTTGTTTTAATCTAAGAAAAAAAAAAGAAAAAGTACAATAATCAGAGCCAGACAATAAAACTGGCTAAGCCCTTGCTTTTCAAAGTGCTCCATGCATCGTGAATACTTTATTAGAGGAGAGGAATTACAAAAATCCAGTAGATAAAGCATGACCTGAAAATCAGAGAGGGCTGGAGGTGGCAGCAAGGGTGAGAGGTGATAGAAGGGGAGTAGGGAGAAAGGAGAGAGAGACCTTTCCCCAATTCCCTAGTACTGAAAAGAATTTTGATTAAGCCAAAAGTTCACACTTTGGTAGAAAACGGTACAGTTTACGGAAGTCAGGAAACAGAAATGACACAATAACAATATACTGACTGCAACCATGTGTGACTCACGTCTTAATTGCCCTTCAGAAACATCATTCCAGAATAACAAATAATTATGCATCTTCTATTATTTCATGCATTTCATCTACCTCCATTAGTTTATAATTGCGCTTACCTCAGTGATGTGTTCATCATACTCATCAAAAGGCTTTCCATCCTTTCTGTTGTAAAATGTAGCTACACCCACGATGTCTTCCTTCTTGTTGACAATAGGCAGGGACAAGACGTTTTTAATGACCCAACCAGTCTCATCTACAGGTCCTTTCTACAAACAATAAAGACACTAAGGTTATTTTTTTAACTTTTTTTTTTTAAATAACTATAGGTACACAGGAGGTTGCAGAAGAAATGTACAGAGAAGTCCCATGTACCCTTTACCCAGTCTTCCCCGTGATAACATCTTGTGTCACTATGGTACACTAACAAAACCAGGGAATACATATTGGTACGACCCATGGAGCTTATTCAGATTTCACCAGATTTATATGTATTTGTGCACGTGCGGGGGTAGGCAGGAGTGTTTCTATGCCAACTCATCACATAGGTAGATATGTGCAACCTCCCCTAGAACCAAGATAGAGAATTAATCCATCATCATGGGGCTCCCTTGCCCTACCCCTTTATAGCCACTAGAGCCCTCACTATTCCCCACTTAGGTTATTTTCAGTTTAAAGAAAGAATAATTGCGGGGTGTTAGATGCACAATTCCTATGTTGTATCAGAACACGGCTAGAACTATACAGCCATAAAAGTGCTGTAGTACATTTGAGTGTCCTAGAACCAAGTGTCTGTATTGTGACAACCCTACCCTCTTCTCTTTGGCCTCTCCCGCTCCAGCCCTAGGGATGGGAAGCATTTACCTGTGTTACCTCAGTGTCCCCTGTTCATTTCTTCTGTCCTCCAAAGCCTGTTTAGCTAAATTCTTATATTAAATTCTCTCTGTTGAAATACATAGTGTGGTTTCTGCTTTCCTGACGGACCCATCAAGATCGTTTTTTGTTCTGTGGTGTGATTCCACTTAGTAAACATCTGTCAAGCCCCATGATGTTTCAGGACCTGGGCTAGCTGCTGGGGGTGCAAAGGTGACTAAATCACAGTCCCTAACCTCAAGATAACAGTCTAGTAGGGAATGCTGACACAGAAGTTCAGCAGTGTTTCTCAAAGTGTTGCCCAAAGATCAAGGGCAACAGATTTTTCTCTTTTTAGCTTGTTTCATAATCTCTGGGCATGCATCTTAAATAGGCTCCCCAGGTAATTCTAAAGTCCTCCGAAGCCTGAGAACCATGGTGTGGCACCTGGACAGCATGCAACAAGGCAAAGGTAGCCAAGCACCCATCAGGCCAGGCTATTCCTTCTTCTGCCTGTCCTCGGCTTATTTAGTCATCCTCAGAGGCTCTGGTTAAGTCTCACCTCTCCCTTGAAGCCTTCTCTAACTTTTTTCACCCATATGGAACTTTTCTTTTTCAGAATTCCATCAGCACTTCTAGACTTGACTGTACAATTTAGCATTTAGATAATTTCCAAAATCTCTGGAACTGTTGATTGTTGTCTCTGAGGCTATTTTCTAATCTTACCAAAGAGCTGTTTCATAAACTGTTCAATTCTACCTAAGTGACAGGACAGTGCTGGGCATATAAGGGATGCTCAATAAACAACTGCTTATTAGTTGAAGAGCTTGCCTTTATACTTAGAATGAAACGCAGAGAAACCAAACCTCAATTCATGCTTCCTAATGGTCAAAGCTTTGGGGGAAAGAAAAAGCAGTGCATTGTGGTTCTCAAAGTCTTCATTTTTGGAAAATACTATGAAATATTTATATACTTATATCCTCACAAGGATGAGAGACAACATCAATAACAGAAAATATTACCTGTGTGCAAGGTAAGCACCTGTGTATTTATTTTTAAAAAGCTTCCAAAATAAGCTTTACTGACTGCCTGTTTTTTCAGTACATATTCAATTGGTACCTGTTCATGTTCATGTCTCTTGCTATTAAGTTAGAGCTTGTTCACAGAAAAGTGATAGAAGGAACTTAAGATTTAAGAGAAATAGGACAAAAACTTAAGACAGAAAGTTCTATGTACTTTTTCTTCTGTGAATTGGGATCACTTTAATTCACGTTAAATGAAGAGCCCCTTACTCCACTTCAAGGAACACCCTGAAGACGTCTACTTCCTAATCCCTGGAATCTGTGAACAGGTTACTTTAAATGGGGAAGGCGCATTAAACCAGCAGATGGAATTCAGGTTGTTAGTCAGCTGATCTTAAAATAGGGAAATTAGCCTGGATTTTCCAGGTGGACCCAATGTAATTACAAGGATCCTTAAAAGTAGAAAAGAGAGTCAGGATCAAAAATCAGAGAAGGAGATATGACAGCAGAAGCAAAGTCAGGGCGATGTGACTGCTGGCTTTGAAGATGGAAGGGAGCCATGAGACAAGGCAGCTCCAGAAGCTGGAAAAGACAAGGAGACAGGTTCTCCCCGAGATCCTTTAGAAAGGAACACAGTCCTGCCAGCACCTTGGATTTAGCCCAGTGTGACGCATTTTAGACTTCTGACTCCAGAACCGTAAGATAACTCAGCTGTGTTGCTTTAAGCCACTAAGTGGTAATTGTTACAGCAGCAACAGGAAGCTAATATGTACACCCTGCCCCCAAGAAACGCAGTTTGAGAATCATTGCCTTTGCAGGTTTGTTCTGACCACAGTTCACTTTGAATCATTGGTTTTTTCATTAAACTTCTCAGGTGCAAGAGGGGACTAGTGAGAATGGAGGTGGGTGCGAGCAGGTGGACAGAATGGGAAGGCCCAGCAGGGTGGAGGTTTGCGGAGGATGGGCACCCTATCCTGAGTCTGCCTTTTGGAATGATCCACAGGGGCAATGCCTATGAGGGAAAACAGAGAGGGAGGCTGAGAGCCCATCAAGATGCAGTCCTGGGCTTCCCTGGTGGCACAGTGGTTAAGAATCCACCTGCCAATGCAGGGGACACGGGTTCAAGCCCCGGTCCAGGAAGACCCCACATGCCGCGGAGCAACTAAGCCTGTGCACCACAACTACTGAGCCTGTGCTCTAGAGCCTGTGAGCCACAACTACTGAGCCCACATGGCACAACTACTGAAACCTGCGCTCTAGAGCCCATGAGCCACAACTACTGAAGCCCGCACGCCTAGAGCCTGTGCTCTGCAACAAGAGAAGCCACTGCAATGAGAAGCCCGCGCACCGCAACTAAAGAAAGCCCACACGCAGCAACAAAGACCCAATGCAGCCAAAAATAAATAAATTTATTTTTTAAAAAAAGATGCAGTCCTGACCCCAGGGCTAAGGACAGAAGGAAGGATGGAGAGCTGGGTGGGAGTGTCTTAGACCACAGTGCAGTTCTGAAAGAGTTTGCAGGGCTGAAGGGGATTCCTAGGACCAACAGTGCTGGTCAGAGGAGTCTGGCATCTCCCAGGAACTGGCCTGTGTTAGTATCCCGGCCCACAGGAAGTGCAGCCTCTGCGTGGACAGTGGGTTTCCCAGCCCAGCAGCCATTTGATGGTCATCCTTCCTACAGTCAAGAGACCTGAGAAGCATGTTTTCACGGGCACTACACTGATGTTTCCTAGGGAGCTGGCCAATTCCTATAGGCTGGAGGTTTACCCCAGGTGGGTGCCCAGCCTCCTCTGCACCGTCAGAGCCCTTGTGTGGCTGCTCCCACGGGGGCCACACGAGGACCCCACACACACAGAAAGCACAGGCCCCCAAACCTCTGAGCGCGGCCCGATTCTTCTGGGCCAGCTCCCTGCCCTCCCTGTTCAGACTATGACTGCTTAAGGTTCAGACACCTTAGAGAGTCCTTGTCCCTTTTTCCTGCCTGTGCACTCCTTCCTGGCACCCAGTTGCCATAAACAGAGGGGTCATGGCTGGGCACAGTGTGGTCACAATTAGGCCTTCGGAGGCAAGGAGGAAAGAGCTAGAGCAAACGCCATGTGGTGTCTGCACGCTTCCACGGTGGTGAGCAGAGAGGAGTGCAGAGACCAGGAGGAAACCTGCCCCGTAACTGGCGAGTGAGCACAGGTTTCCCAGGCCTGGGGGCCCCTGCTGCTGAGGGCGCGCCCCTCACCCCACCCACCCCAGGCCGGCTTCGGCTGTGCCACGTGGGCAGAGATGGGGCTCTGTGGGCGTGTCGGGGTGAGACCGGAAGACAGACGCTAGTGGCCCCCACTGGGAAGGCCATCTCCACTCCCGACTGGGGCTGGGCTCCAACTGGATGTCTGCTAAAACAGGACACAGAACGGCAAGGGCCAGAAGGAGGAAAAGGAGAGGTTGCCGGGCCAATGGTCAGGTGGGGAGGGGGTGGAAGAGGGGACAGGTGGGGAGGGGCATCTCTGGATGTTGGAGGAGGAAAGATAAAACCAAGAGTCTGACAGCAGGAGGGGCTCCCAAGAACCCAACAAGAAGTTCCTTTTCCTGATAACAGCGGCAATAAGCCTCCGGGACGGGCCCGAGAAACCTCCAAAGGGCTGAACCCAGGTGGTAGGATGTATCCAGCTAATCATGCAGGCAGAGACCATTTACTGAGCACCTGTGACGTGCCAGGGCTGGTTTAGGCACTGGGTGGGAGAAGTGGCAGCCCCCCCGCCAAATGCTGGGGTGACAAGCACCCTTCTCTCCTCCCCCCTCTTCTCCTTTCCCTGAAGAACGTGCTGCTTGGTGGCCACCAGCCCAGCCAGGGTGAGTGGGACATACGCCTTGCGTGTGCCTCCTGGTCACCCCCGAGCACAAGGCAGGCTCTGGGGATGGAGAGGGTCAGTGCCGCCCCCCTCCCCGCACTGACAGGGGAGGCCTGGCAGAGGGCAGTTACCTGAAATGTGAAGTATTCATCCGCTGGGGCGTTCAGCATGTTGCAGATCTGTTGCAAAGCAAGAGGAGCCATTAAGCCACAGAGCAGAACGAGAAAGAACGCGGGGAGCAAGGGTTTCCTCCCTGGGTCTCCACAGCTCGCAGACAAGTTATTCACCCTAGACCTCAGTGAGGCCACATGTGCCAACAACACGCTGGAGTCGAGGTGGGCTGGGACCTGGGCCCCCTTTACTGGAGTGCTTGCATCTGAGCAAACGTCTCCTGGAGCAACAGAATACAAAGAAACTATAAGGGACTAAAAATAACTGCATGCATGCCCCGCTGGGGCAAATCACGAAGGATAAGACACAAAAAGGCCACAAACCAACTGCCACTCCTGAGGCGCCAGGAGCAAAGCAGGGGACTGCTGTGATCCCTGCACACAGCACGGCCAAGGGGGTGGGCAGACTACTTAAACCGCCCCTCCGGCCCGACCCACCAACCCGCCCCCACCCTCGCCCCTCCCAGGAAGCAAACAAGGGCACCTGTGTCTTGTTTTTCTCCCTCAAGCTGCGAGTGCCAATGAAGCCTCGCCTGAATTTCTCCTCTGGCCTCTTACCAACTGCTGTTGATTAAAGAGTCCAAGGACCTGGGTGGGTAACAAAGTTAGCTTCTCTTCTACTAATTAAGTCACTGGATGACATTTAGCCCCATCTCTGCTCCTTCCTACTCTCTCAGCCTCTAAGGATTCTTCTTCCAAATTCAAAGCAACTAGTTGTTCAGATCAAGGAGAGGAGGAGTCTAAGCAAAAGGGCCTTTCTGCCTGGGCAGGTGTGGCAGCAATGCTGGGAAGGCTCTGTTTTCCTTCTTTTTTTTTTTTTTTCTGATGTGGGATCCGGGTTGGAAGAAAGTGGCTAAGGGGCAGGAGGGAAAAGCCAGACAGCCTTTTAGGTACGCCAAAGTAAATACTCATTACGAGACATCACTTTAAGTACTAAACTCAGGGACTATTGCTCACATCCATAAGGACAAGAAATCATTCCATTTTTGGGTCATTTCGGATTATCTTTACATCAGGTCAAATCAACAAATGGGTCTTTTTTTTTTTTAAGTAACAACCAGTGGATTTAATTTTTTGGGGGGAGATTTTTTTTTTTTTATTCAAATGGCAAGTCACAAAAATTATAATCATTCTCATCAGTTCACTCAGTCCCGTGTAATTAATTTTTTTTCATCTTGATCTTTTGTTAGCACTTTTATGAATTCATCAGTTTTCCATTAGAGTTCTGAAAATGCTTATTCATTCAGTTCAGCAATATAGTCAGTTACCAGAAACCTGTACTTGTCAGAGTCTTTTCCATGAATTCCTTGAAGATAAAACCCTTTTATAGGAATATATTTGCAAAAGCATCAGAGTAAACCCAGAACTGTCTGTAAATGACAAAAGACTTAAAAATGACCACGGTTAAAGATTTGATGAAAGTTCATAATAATGCAATTGACAAGGAAATTTAGTTATTTCTGAGATATATAAAGCAATAACTAGAATTATGACTTATAACATTACACCAGAACATATAAGATTTTTAGAAATTTCATGTAATGTCTGAAACATTTATATTAATGTCTTAATAAAAGACAATATCTTTCTTTCCACCAAAATTACATTAGATACTTTATTTCTGTTTGTTTGTTTTTGTTTTTCCAGCATCATGATTTAATTAAGGGAGCACATTCATTGTAGAGAATATATTGATGACTGTAAATGTGACTCCTCATTACAGCCTTAAAATATTTGAAACACCAAAGCACAAAGATGTCAATTATATATCCAGACTACAGGTACAAAACAAATACATGCATTTTCCATGCTCCAAAACTGAGTACACACTGTACTGTCACAGGGAAGGGGTTTACCAATGAAGACCTGACAATAAAGTACTCAAGAATGATATACCAAAATAAAATATAAAATAGGAGTTTATAAAAACAAGTTTGACAATAGCAGAGAGGACCCTTTGCATTTCTGAGCAAAAATGCATTTCATTATATGTACTCTCTCCTAAAATGAATAATCTGGTCACTTGAGAATGCTCTGTTTATTTCTTCTATTATACTACAACATTCTCCATGTGTTGGAAAGAAAAGTATTGTGCAGTATTGTGCAGTATTGTGGGATAAGCATACATGTGGATGGAGCAGCACAACTGCTCCGGTTCTTACAACTCACTTCCAGATAAGGAGAAAGTGTTATTCACTAGTATGGCCCAGTCTTAGCCAATATTCAGTTTGGAAAGACACTGGGTTAAGATCAGAATGATCTGAAATTCCAAGTTCTAGAATTGATGATTTTATATGCCACTGTATTAGCCAGGCATCTTTTCTTTCTATTTTAAATTTTTATTGGAGTATAGTTCATCTATAATGTTGTGTTAGTTTCTACTGTACAGCAAACTGAATTGGCCACACATACCCATATATCCACTCTTCTTTACATTCCCCTCCCATACAGGTCATTATAGAGTATTGAGAAGAGCCCCCCGATAAATTAGATACTTTAAATCATAGCATTTTAAAGTTAGAAGGCCCTTTAATAATTGTTTAAGCTTTTCTTTTCAAAGATGAGGAAATAGAAGCCCAAAGAGGATAAGTGATTTTGTTCAAATTCATGGGATGAAACGAGAACCGGGATCTCCAGTGAGGGTGCTGGTAGAATCGCCTCTCCTGCTAGGGGCTGGGGAAAGCCCTGATTTGTATCATTAACCAATTCCATATTGTAAATACTCCCACCATGGAGGATTTCAAGTTGTCAACAGTTTAACAACCTGCTTACCAAACTCCCCAAAATCTACCAGTCTGGTGAGTAGGTAAGAGCAGGCCTCTCTATCTAGTGCACTAACTGTGCCGGCCCCTCTGGCCCAAGGGAAGTGCTTTCTGAGAGTGCTTGAGCCAGGTCTACTGTTTTTGTACTACTCTTACAAAGCAAATGGGACCATCTTTCAAAGTTTTTGTCAGTATATACAGTCTAAGCATTTAAGGACTCATTTGTGCTATCCATTCATTTTTATAATCTAATTTGAATAAAGAACATGAACTGATTGGCTAAGCATCCTTCAGGTGTGTGTAAAAGAGACAAAAAGCAGTTTAGTTCTCTTTTCTGATCTTTCCATCAACAGTATCTGTTTTGGTCCAGGCTTTTCCAGCCTTTCGAGAACATCTATAGATGGGTCAAGGTCCTCGAGGCCAAGTATTTCACTCAATATTCAAAAATCCCTGGTGAAAAAAAAAAAAAAATCCCTGGTGGCACAGTAGATAAGAATCCTCCTGTCAATGCAGGGGACACAGGTTTGATCCCTGGTCTGGGAAGATCCCACATGCCGTGGAGCAACTAAGCCCGTGTGCCACAGCTACTGAGCCTGCGTTCTGGAGCCCGCAAGCCACAACTATTGAGCCTCAGTGCCACAACTACTGAAGCCCACACACCTAGAGCTCATGCTCCACAACAAGAGAAGCCACCGCAATGAGAAGCCCGGACACCGCAATTAAGAGCAGCCCATGCTCATCACAACTAGAGAAACCCTCACGCAGCAACGAAGACCCAACGCAGCCAAAAATAAATAAATGAATAAATAAATTTATTTTTAAAAATTGCACATCACTTTTATTATCCAGAAAACAGCATATATGGAATCTAAAAAAATGGTACAAATGAACTTATTTATGAAACAGAAATAGAGTCACAGATGTAGAAAACAAACATGGTTACGGGGGAGGGATAAATTGGGAGATTGGGATTGACATATACACTCTACTATATATAAAACAGATAACTAATAAGGACCTACTGTATAGCACAGGGAACTCTACTCAATACTCTGTAATGACCTATATGGGAAAAGAATCTAAAAAAGAGTGGATATATGTATATGTATAACAGATTCACTTTGCTGTAGTACAGCAGAAACTAACACAACATTGCAAAGCAACTATACTCCAATAAAAAAAATTTTTTTTAAGTGGGGCATAAATTTCTTTATACTGGCTACAGCAGCTTTGGGGTATCAAACTTGATAAAAACCCTAAATAGAGCCTGGTAGATGGGATGCTGGGAAACCGAGGACAGGGGCCAGTGGTCAAGCTATTTGGCTATTTTGGTGAGGCTGAAAAATTGTGGTATCTGTGGATTCAGTTAGGAATGAATTGGAATATTTTGGTCATTACCACCACGTCAGGAAGGACATTTAAAAATATTTCAATTATAAAAAAAAAGGGGGGGCGGGAATTCCCTGGTGGTCCAGTGGTTAGGACTCCACGCTTTCACTGCCAAGGACCAGGGTTTGATCCCTGGTTGGGGAACTAAGATCCCACAAGCCACGTGGTGTGGCCAAAAAAAAAAAATGTTTTTTCAAAAATTTTCAATTATTTTGGGGCAGTTTTGAAAACATGACATTTGTTAGTATATATTACTGTTTACTCCTAACAGACATAAGATTGCTTCTCCCTTCTTTTTCTTTTCTTCCCCTTTGGCATGTCTCTACACTAAGAGATCATGTCACCTGGTAAGGCCACCTGGTCCTGTAAACCAACTAAGCTCAGAGTTTGGGCATCCTCCTTGAAACCCAGGGTAAATCATCCCCACACAGATAGAATATCTTGCAGTCACAATAGAATTTTCCTTACTCTGTCACCATTCTGAACCCAGAAATGTTCACACTAAGCAGAGGCAGATTTATGACAGTAAAAGAAAAAACACTAGACAACCTAGATTTTGTTTCACTTCTCCTATGACCCTTGGGTGACTCTTTTCGTCACTGTAATTCACATGCCCATATACTAAATAATGAAGATGCATGAACACTAGCAAAACACAATGCCAACACTAAAGAAGAAACAACTATGCAAATAAATGCTTAAAAATTTTTTTTTAGAAACTTGGGTTTGAAGGGGGAAGAAGGAAAAATGCCAACATAAAGAAACATTAAAAGCACTGAACATTCTTGCGGGGAGGAATCTTGATGCGAAAAAAAAAATGACACAGATGGTGGAACAGCCCAACTAGGGAGAGAAATCAGCCATGAGAAGGAAGGAAAGTATGGTCAAGGCCGAATGGGAAAGCTACAGAGACCTGGTCCTCTGGCCCTGAGGCCTATGGGACCTACCGGAGACCTGCTGTTTGTTGTCTTCCCACCCCTGACCTTTCTCAGCCAGACCTGGCCTATTGTCCCCCCATCCCACCCTCCCCTGAGAGACCAGGGCAAAAATCTTCACTTCATCTATCAACTCACTACATTTTGCTTGCAATCAGTGGCAAAGTTCTTTCTTTATATATATTTTCCTTTTTGTCAGTAATTTTCCTTGTTTCAAGAGTCTTGACCAAGGGAACTATACTTAAGATCAAATTAAACCCAGAATGAACCATAGTCATGAACTGCCAAAGGATGTCTGAAATTTGTGTGGCCGCAGAATAAGAGGTTGGGGGATGGATTACTCTTTCTCATGTTAACTAAATATTTTCTTGTAGAGTTTAGGAGTTTCTAGTTCACTTACATTTGACCGCCAAGATTCCTCTCTCCTATGTCCTGTGCCAAACCTCACCCTTACCTGGTGCATTCTTACTTTCATAATTGTTCCCATCTCTTGGCTAATGAAAGTTTCATCCAATGTTATGTAAGATTTGAATTTGTTCAATAACTTACAAATCCATTTTCAGCAACGTATGTTGGCAACCCACTAATGAGAGTCCAGTGGTCCGCAGGAGGTGTCCTTGAAGAAGATTAGAAGAAAGAAAATCATTGCTATACAGAGAAATGCACTGGATACAAAAATAAAACGGCAACTCCTGCCGCTGCCTCATGGCAATACTCACGGAATGACTCTGATCTCTTCTTTTCCATGTAAAATGTAATCAATGATTTTATAAAACATGACTTCCTAAGAGGAAAGAAAGAGAATATGAGAAAAATCTTTCTTCTCAAAGAAGACACTTTTCCTTAATGAACTTATATTTTAAAATTTAAATAACACCTTATTTCCCAACCACATTTCTCTGCATAACATAAATTACCAAACTACTCATGTCCTAATTATAAGCCTGTCATAAGACTGGAAATATCACTGGCCACTTATCTATACGAACAAGCCTATTGAACTAATATTAGAAAGGTGAATTCAGCCTAACAGCTTCTAGGGGAATCTTGTGTTTTAATTTCTTTCTATTGTCCAGAAATAACCGACTAATCACTCCAGGGGAATGAGTCATGGAATTTCTCAACCACAGTCAATGTTTTCCCTTCCCAGCTGTACAGGGACCAGTGGTCAAGCTTCCAGCACTTGCTTTTCTGAACAGGGTGCCTCGGAAGCAGGATTCGGTGGATACATTGTCAAAGCTGGAAGCAACTTGAAAACTAGTCTTTCTACTTCTTTGGGCAGATGAAGAACCTGAACATTCCATCCCATGCCTTCCCTTTCCTGTGTGCTGGGGATACCGTGGTGGAACAAGCTTCCTAGGAAGCTTGCAGTCAAGGGGGAAAGTAAATCTAACCCAACCCTTCCCTGGAGATCCCAGTCCAGGGTGTCAGAAGAAGGTCCTGGGCTCAGTGTGTTTAAAAAACTGTGCAGGAGGCTCTGATGCATCCCTCCCTATGGAGAAGCACTGATCCACCCAGGCCTGGCTTCACAGAAAACGAAACTGAGAAGTTAAACAATGAGTGAAGGCGAGAGCCACCCAGCTGGTTTGGGGCAGAGCTGGGACTCGAACCTCAACCTCCTTGTCCGGTGCTCTTTCTACTACTCCAAGGCCCCCCAGGAAGTCACAGGACTAGAACCTTCTAGTCCTTCTCGAGCCAGCGCTCTTTCCTTTACGCATGGCCTCCTCTAGTTCTAGCGCCTGGTACAGGTATCATCAACAGAGACGTCTGCACTCACTCTGCCATCTGGTGTCTTTGGACCCTTATAAGGCTCGACTTCTCCAAGCTTGACAGGCCACTCATCGTAGAATTCCTGGAGGCAATTACATTTAAACATTATGAAGCAAACTGTTCCATGACCTACCATATCTTATACGAAGGTCATTGGTTTGCACGTTTTATGTTAACTTATAATCCTGGAATTTTAAAGCTCTTTTTCAGCAATACCACTTATGAACTTGTGACTGTGAACAAGTCAACCTTTTTAATCTGTAAAATGGGGACAATAATAAAATTTATACTATAGGGTCATTGTGTGGATTAAATGAATAATACAGAGCACCTACCCTGACACATAGCTAAAAGTACTTAATAGATAGCAGCTCTTTTATAGACAATTAAACTAAATCCAGATAGGTTAAGAGGCTTGTCCAAAGTCATGCAGAATGGACGACAGTGTTGCTTGCCTTACCCAACATTCAATTCCCCCTCTTCCTTGCTAACAAAACCTGATTTTATTTAGTTATCAGGTGGTGATTTGTTCAGGGAAGATGGGCCCTGCACAGCTCACGAGTGGTCTGTGTAAGGTGGCTGGAATTAGTTTGAGGGCAGGTATGTGGCCTGGATATGGACAGTGAAGGAGAAGTCTTCCAAGGGCCTTCTGATGAAAGGTTTTCTTTAGACGAAGGGCGATGAGAATGATATTTGTAGGAAATGTCTCCCAATTTTGTCATGTCTGTGAACCAGGTCTTGAGCTGCAATAGCCACCTTACCACCACAAGAAGAGACCTCACCAACAATGCTGAAGGGAGCAGAGACTTTACCAGCAAAAAATGAAAAGCACCAGGGACTCTGATGCCTGTATTGAGCTCTGAATTAATCAGCCATAGAACTGCCCTATTTGGGGACTTCTTGTTAAATGAGATAATAACTGTCATATTACTAAAGATGCTTTTAGTTGGGTCTGATGTTACTTGCAGCCAAAAGCATCCTAACTAATACAGTCAGCTAGAAACTCCCAGAGCCAGGATCAGAACTCAGCCCTCCTGACACTTGGTCCCATGTTTATCCACTTAGAACAATTATTGTGAAAAGATCATTTCCAATCACATGGAGAGTAATAAATATAGATGATATGGTATTCATTAGTTATGTTGAACTAGGAGAGCTCCAACAGAATTAATGAAGCAAGATGAGAAATGAGCATTATATTGTGTAATATTAAATATTTTTAAATTTCTACTTTAAAATAATTTTAACTTTTCAGAATATAAATCCTCAAACTGGTAATAAAAATACACTTTATTTTTATGCCCTAATATGTGCTGGACACTATATAGATATAGATTTAGACATTTAGCTATAGATAGATAGATATGAATATACAATTTCCAAATAATCTCAAACCCTCACAGCTGATGAGAGAAGTCCTCATTTTACAGATGCATAAACCAAGAATCAAGGAGGTTAAAAGAAGTTGCTGAAAAGAAGCACAAAATCAAAGAACTGACACTACCCAACTTTGAGCCTTACTATATAGCTACCATAATCAAGAGAGTGTGACACCGGTGGAAGAATAGACAAAGAAATCAATGGAACAGAATAGAGAGCCCAGAAATAGACCCACACAAATATTATCAATTGATCTTTGGCAAAGCAGCAAAGGCAATGGAGAAAGAATAGTCTTTTCAACAATTGTACTGGAACAATTGGACATCCACATGCAAAAAAAAAAAAAAAAAGAATCTAGATATAGATCTTATGACTTTCATGAAAAACAACTCACAATGGATCATAGACCTAAATGTAAAATGCAAAATTATAAAACTTCTAGAAGATGACATAGGAGAAAATCTAGGTGAACTTGGGTTTGGTGGGATTTTTTTAGATACAACACCAAAAAATGGAAAAATTAGACTTCATTAAAATTAAAAGCTTCTGCTCTGCAAAAGATACTGTTAAGAGAAAGAAAATATAATACTCTGGGAGAGAATATTTGCAAAACACATATCCAATACAGGATTTGTATTTAAAATACTTAAAAATGAATGATAAGAAAATAACCCAATTAAAAAGTGAGCAAAAGATCTGAACAGTCATCTCCCCAAAGAAGACATACAGATGGGAAATAAGCATTTGAAAAGATGCCCACATCACAGGTCATCAGGAAATGCAAGTTAAAACAATGAGATACCACTACACACCTATCAGAATTTCCAAAATCTGGAACACTGACAAAACCAAATGCTGGCGAGGATGTGGAGCAACAGGAACTCTCAATTATTGCCAGTGGGCATGCAAAATGGTACAGTCACTTTGGAAGACACTCTGGCTGTGTCTTACAAAGCTAAACATAGTCTTATCATGTGATCCAGCAATAGCCCTTCTTGGTATTTACCCAAAGGAGTTAAAAACTTACGTCCACACAAGAATCTACACACATTAACAGCAGCTTTATCCATAATTGCCAAAATTTGGAAGCAACCAAGATGTCTTGCAGTAGCTGAATGATTAAGCAAACTATGGTGTATCCAGACAAGGGAATATTATTCAGCATTAAAAAGAAATGAGCTATTAAGCCATGAAAAGACATGGAGGAAACACAAATGCATGTTGCTAAGGGAGATAATTTAATCTGAAAAACCTACATGCTGTATGATTCCAACTATACGGCGTTACAGAGAAGGCAAAACTACAGAGGGAGTACAAACATCAGTAGTTGCCAGGGGGCTGGGGAGAGGAAGGGCTCCATAGGCAGAGCACAGAGGGTTTTTAGGGGGGGAAACTATGCTGTGTGATACTGTAATGACAGATATATGACACTATGTATTTGTCAAAATGCATAGAACAGTATAACACAGAGAGCTGAATGTAAACTGTGGACTTTAGTTAATAATGACATATCAATATCGATTCAACAACTGTAACAGATGTACCGCATCAAGGCAAGATGTTAATAACGGGAAAGGGCGGGGGTAGGGAAGGAAGAGGTCATGTATGGAAACTCTCTGATCTTGCTGCTCATTTTTTCTGTAAATCTAACATTACCCTAAAAGAATAAAGTCTATTAATTAAAAAAAAAAAGACTTGTTGAAGACATATAGTCAGGAAGTGGAAAAGCCAAGCTTAGATCTTTTTTGCTCCAAAAACGTACATGTTTACCTCTATACCATACTTTCTTGGCACTGGTTCTTACGATCTACCGTGACTAGTAGTTTACATAGCGTATCCATTTTTTTTTAATGGATTGCATTTCATGTGATGTGCATTTTATAGGGGATGTTAGGTGAGACCAAATGTAGGGAACAGTGACCTTCTCCTTGGTCATGTCCAGCAGTCCAATGGAGTATCGTTCACAGTTCAGGTATGTTCTAACAGTGTAGAGAGCTTTGTGAAACTGTCGCTCAACATCTGTGAGCTCTTCAAATACTTTGTTGGCTGACCACATGAGGATCTGAAAGTCAGTATTAAACAGAAAACAATCAGAACAAAATACAGTACGAAGAGGAGCATCAGTCAGAAGAAAGCAGGAGGTGCATCAGATAAAATGAATTGCATTGCAAACAACGCAATTCCATTTCGGCACATGTACATGTCCAACAGATTACTCAGATTTTCTGAGTGGGATGATGAGTAGACCTTTTGCAAGGATGTGGGTTTATGAAAGGGGAGAAGCCATGATTGGTCCCCATGTCCAAATGTTTTGGCTCAAAGGGCAAGTGATCTAACAATAAATGCAGAGACAGTTCCTGGGCAGAGGGTCCAGTATTGGTGGCCCACTGGCTCCTGCCGGTCCCTATGGGGAGAAAGCCACATGCCTCCTTCCATGCATCCTAAGCTAGTCAAAGGTCTCCTTACCCGGATAGTGAGCCCAGGACGAGACCTTGGAAGTCCTCCATCCTAACCACCCTCCCACCATTGTACTCATGAAGAAACAGAGGTCCACAGAGCGGTCCAACTCAGGTATCCTGGCTACCAATGTTGTTCTTTATCCCTCTGGCTCAAGGAGGCAACAGAGGAGTGATGTGCTTCTCAAATTAATACCTTTACTATGTATTGGGTTGGCCAAAAAGTTCGTTCGGGTTTTTCCATAAGATTTTACAGAAAAACCCAAACGAATTTTTTGGCCAACCCAATACCAGGAATACATAGTTCTGCTAAAAGCTTTATGTGAACTAATTCATTCAATGACCATTTAATAGTCACAACAACCATGTGGGGTAAGTACTACAATTACCACTGCTATCTCATAGAGGAAGAAACCACAGCCACCCAGGATACGGACCGAAGAAAGCAAGCCAGCTGTACCTACAGATAGAGGGACAGGAAGATGGGGTGGGGGGAGGGGACATAAGAGGACACTGAGGATAGACGTTTGGGGATCTTATCCATGTGGTGTGGATAGGAAGGGTCTGGGCTTGTTGCCTCTGGGTTGCTTTGTCAGACAGGTCAGCATGGAGTGGTTAATGTCACCTTCTCTTTACCTGACTTCTTCGGGATTCAATACTGTACAAGTAGTTGGTATGATGAAGCTTTAGGATGACAGAAACAAAGCTGAGGTATTTGGAAAAGACCTACAGATGGCAGAGAAAAACAAATTAGGTGTGACATCTTTCTTTCAGTTATACAACAAATAAATTTCCTGCGCCTCCTATGGGATGCCCAGGGTTAGCGTTACCTCTTCATCCCGTTTGGAAAATTCAGATGCATCTACTTTGTTAACTGCCATAACCACAGCAAGAACCTCCTTGCCCGTCACGATGGGGGTTGCCAGCAGGCTCCTGGTGACATACCCGGTTTGTCTGTCCATGAAGTCAGAAAAATGGCTGTTCTGCAAGATACATTCACACATTTGCCAAAGCAGCATAGGACCATGAGTGTAGATGTAGGAATGGCAACAGATCGTCCTCTCTAGTCCAAGTCCTACCAACAGATAACCAGGGCCGCTGCACAGTGGTCCCGAGCAAACAGTCCCCACCCACCTCCCACCCTCAATTAGAGAGAATGAATGGAGCACAGAATGAAACTGCCCGTTTCCGAATGAGCATTTCCCGCCTGAACTATGGTCTATCCCGGTTAGGCTGAGGTTGGGCCAGGAGAAAAGAGGTGATGTTGTGGCCAAATGGAAAGTGAGGTTCTAAGAGGGAGGCGGGGGGAAGATGCAGGATTACAACAGGCAGAAAGTGTGTGTCAGAAGGAGAGCACAGCTGGGATTCCGCAGAGCTCTTCTTTTTAATCACAGCAGTAAAATGTGCACTTGAAAGCACTCAACCCATCATAACACAAAGAAAAAATTATTAATCCCCCAAACTCCTCCTCCTTGAGGAAATCCATGTTCCTGCTTAGTACATCTCCTTCTATGCCTTTCTCTCTGCTCAGACAAAGGGTTTACTTTTCTTTTTTTAAATAAAATTTCCTTTTCTAATTTTATACAATCCTTTCGTCACTTAACACTACCTTACGAACTCCCGATGTGTACGATGTGAACCCATCTTCTGGATTCTCGTAGACCGCTCCACCGTGCGGGGGCCCCGGATCTGCTCAGCCAGCCTCTCCTGATTCAGTCCGCTGATAGTTTTCCCCACTGCAAACAATACTGCACTAATCACTCTTGCTTTTATTTTTATGTGATGGACTCCCCGAAGTGGAAATTCCTTTTGCTGGATCAACAGGTATATGCAGTTTTTACTTAACGCTAAGGGCTTTTACAGATGGTTGAAATTCTTACCTCTCCTGGTCATTTATGAGAGGACCACCCTCTTGCCAGCACCAGATACTTATCAGTTTCTCAAAGTTCTACCAAGTCAATGTCTCTCATTCATATTTTTTATTTCTTTCCTTGGGGAAAATGAAGTGTATCATCCCAGATACAAACTTCAAGTAGTAGAAGTGAGAGCTGACTCTAATACAAGAACCACGGAAAGGGCAGAGTGATGAGTTTGGAGAGGCACACAAATGGAAGGGCTCGGAGGAAGGTCAAGGACAGCAGTTATCTTATTAGCTGTAATTGAGAGGAATACCCACTCTAGTTGGGTGTAGACTCAGCCTGCTGTGGGTCCTGACTGTCTCCCCTTTGAGTCTTCTTCAATTAGAACTGAACTTTCCACCTGACTTTGAGACTCAGTGGCCAAAATTAATGTGGTGTTCCTTTCACAAGTTGTTCATTTCTGCATGTTGATGGTGCTTCTAAGAGCAGCACAAATCGTGGAGGCTGGCCTCTGTTCAATTTCCCAAAGTAAAAATGTGAGAGTCCACTGGTGTGTGACTTCCAGGCCAGAGTTTGCAGCAGAGAACAAGGGCTGCTTCGTCAACACACACAGCTCTGCTCAGAGCAGTAGACCCGGGCTGTGCCTCAGAATCACCTGCAGACTGATGCAGATTTGCAGACCTCACAGCAGACCTACCAAATCCTAACTGCCTACAGTGGAATCTGTCTTCACCAGGAATCTGAACTTCTGGCGGATGAATCAGTTCTGTGGAGGATCCTTAGAGATGTGAGATGCTAAGGGATTCAGATGCAGCCCTTGACCCCAGATGTCTTCTATACCTTCCCGAAGCGGAACCACAGAAACCAACTACTTATGTAGGAGGCAGCATTGCATAAGGGGTGAAGAAGGTTCTGGAGTCAGACCTCCTTGGCTGAAATCAGGCCCAGATTTACTAGCTGTGAGACCCTGGGCGTGCTACTTCACCTCTGCATCCTCATTTTTTAGTCTGAACATGGAAACAATGAGATCATCTACTGTCTAGAGTCTCTGATGTGAAGAGAATAACATAGTGTGGGCAGAGCACCTAGAAAAGAGTCTGACACATATTAATAGTAGGTGCTCAATTAATACTAGGAAGAGAGACCCGGGACTTTGGGGGCCTCCCTGGGTGAGAAGTCATTCTGATTTTGCGTTACCATTCTGCTTCTACTTCTAGCTTTTCTAACCCATTCCAACCACTGAAGAAATTAGATGCTTTTAGCAGATGTAGGCCTCCTATGCCCAGGAGCATGCTCGCTCCTGAGGGCTGAGTCTCTGCCCCACGCCAACAGAAGCCCTATTTTTTTGCTAACTGCTTTATCTGTGACTTCTCTCTACCTCCTGCAGAACCTTCACTCAGTCCAGAATAGCTCCAGATTTTGGGAGGTTCTTTCTCTTAATCCACTGCTATAGCCCAGGCTGGCTCACTGTCCATCTTCCTCCTAACCCGTTATGCATTACAGAACGTGATCACTTTCACTTACACCGTGATGCTGGGCACTAAAGGAATAACCAAAACGCCCCAAACATGCAGCGTTTCTTGGCAGACGCTCTTCACTCTACAGCTTCAAAACTGGATGCTAGTTTATTCTAGATTCTAAACACAAGGAAATGTTCTCACATTCAATTGGCTATTTTGAGAAAATGACTTATAAGTTTCAAAATTTAATGCTTGCTTATCATTGCATCTGAAAATCCTGGACAAAACCATCTGTCAAATTACAGGGTAGGGTGAGGCAAGGTTTTCCAGCTTTGTATTTTCACTGGTTCAAGCAATCCTTGGTGAAGTTGCTTTGAGTAAATCCTGTATCTTTCGGACTGACAAACTCCCCTTGGTGGTCATTCTTCAAAGAAGCCAATGAAGGCAACTGGGAACATGGTTTAGAGCAGCGGGCCACCTGGATCCCTCAGCCAATCTTAGCATTGTTAAATTCTGATTAAACATCTCAAGATCCAGAGTCAGAAAGAGAGAAGGGCAGAAAGGGAGCTATAAGCACCCTGTTAATTATTGAAAACTTAGGATTCTCGCATGGCTTTCTTTTAAACCACAGTCAGGAGAACCACCCATAGAGTTAATCACCAGCTTTCCCAATACAATAAGAAATGATTAACTTGTGGAGGATATGTCTCAGTTTCCTGTTATTAAGTTTCCCTGCCTTTAACCTGTTTTAAAAACAGGCCATAATCATTGACCCAGTTTTGGCCACCTACACCCAGCCCCCAACTTCTCTTGGCATTAATATAATATTACCATAGCTTTCATTTATTAAGCACCTACTAGGAGTCAGGCACTTTATGTACATTTCATCTGTACATTTGGTTACTCTGTTTCTCAGGTGCAGAAACACAGTCCATCACGCAGTTACCTTGTCTCAGACCTGGATATACGCCCAGGTCACCTGATTTCAAAGCTCCCACCCGACACCATGTGGCTTCTCTGTTGCCAAAGCTGGGAGTATCCAGTTCTGCCTCTGGTCTATGTGTGAGAAGTCCTTCCCTCCCTGTGCCCACACTGCCAACCAGGGAGGAGTCCTGTGTGGTCAGGGCTATGGCAAAAAAAAGGAGGCCTTGGAAGACCTGGTTTAGGAGCCCAGACCCAGCACCTCCTGCCTAACTGACCTTGAGAGGATTCTCACATATACAGGATGGAAATAAAAATACGGTCCTTGCCCTCTGCACAGGGTCTCGGCCAGAATCAAGTGAGATAAAGAACGAGAGAAATCTTCACCAAGTGTCAAGTGCAATGAAAAGGTGAAGCGTTAATAGAAATGTCACTTAAAACATTTCCAACTCCTTTCTCTTTGCAGATTTTACCACAACTTAAGCGCGGTGAAACTGCAGGGCTGCGCGGTGGGATGAGGGTGGGAACAGAGCGAGGAGGCCTCATCCTCTCCAGCCACTCTCAGTTACCGACCAGACCCTGGACTCCAGGAGAGATGCAGCCCCCCATGACCGCAACTTCCTGTCTGCCCAAGGGAATAAACTAAAGGCTCCAGGAGCCCTTTCCATCTAATCATCCACAGTTGATTTGAAATTTACTTCCCCCTCTTACATCTGTCCATCCAATAGACCAGCGGTTTTCAACATTGGCTGCATATTAGAATCACCTGGGGAGCTTTTAAAAAGTACTCCTGGCTGTGTCCCAGCCTCTGAGAGGCTGGTGTAATTGGTCTATTGGGAGTCTCACACATCCGTGTTTTTAAAAGAGCTCCCAGTTTGATTTTAATGTGCGTCCAGAGTTGAAAAGCACCATTCTCCGAGGGAAAAAAAAATGCTTAGAAGCAGTAGAAACGGAGAGCAAATGAAGTCTTTGTCCCTCCTCTGAGCTCAGGAGGGTGGGATGGCGTCTGACTTCACACATACTCAGAAAAAGGGAGAACAGAGCGAAGTGACCCCGCCTCCCCCCCATTTACTGCCCTGTGCATATGGGGTGCCCATCATGGACAGCAACACACCCAGGCCACCTGATCGCTTAAGCAGCTCCTTTCTATCATCCTGTCCTCAACAGAACTGGGCTCATTCATAAAGGAGTCGAGCATAAGTCATTTTATCCATCTCTTCTTTTAAAAAAAAAAAGGTTTTCTGAAAAAAAACATCTTGCGTGTCACTTTCTTAAGTTTGCTGTCCTAGTCATTTTGGAGATGGCCTCAGTCGGAGACTGGCAAGAAGCATATTCCTGTGAGAAAACCTCAGGGTGTGCAGGCATAGCCTCCTTGCTGGGGATCCAAGAACTTTGCCTTAAGGGCCCAGAATCCTACTTAAACCAGCTGAAACGTACTGCAGGGAGGGATGGTAAAGAGAGAGGACTCTCCGGTGCCCAACGGCAACCCTTGCCCCTCTGGGCTGTCCTGTGGCTGTTTGCTGAGCGTTGCTAATGTTTGACAACTTCTGCACCTTCTGGATCCGCACGGCCCCCCTCCTGTAATCAGCTTCAAGAGGCATGTAGGGGATTATCCTCCCGCCTCCAGCTGCCCCTCCTCCACAAGCCGGCAATAAACCTCTACACAGTAAGCATTTCAGGGGCAGCTCCCAATCAATTCTGTTCCATCATCGTCGAACTCTCCCCTTTGCTAATAGCAAATCAAAATGATGGGACGTGTGTGTAGGAGAAGGGCAGGCAGGAGACACTCCAGGCTGGGACCTACGGCTATTGCTGAGGAGGGGGATTATGGGTGATTTGCATTTCCTTCTTTTTGTTTATTTGTATTTTCTAATTTTTCTAAGATGAACAAGCATTACGTTGGTTAGGAGAAAGTTAATTTTTCTGCTTTTAAAAGAGCATAATAATTTATGCAATATACAATTAGTCTTCAGGAGGGTCCAAATGTCCCATTTGCAAGATTGGAAATCTTGATAGACCTGAGTTATGAGGGGCTGAGATGGCCAAATGCACTTAATCATCACCTAAATTCACCTTTTTAAGGATCCAGATGGCAACATCTGAACTTTCGGAGGGTATCTTTTTTCTTTTTGCACCTTTGATCTATAGGTGGGAGAATCATTCAGGAGCCAATTCACCCCCAAACAGCTGAGTGTCTTCAAAGGATCGTGGGTGAGAAGCGGTTCAGGGGTCTTGGCATCTGGTGTATTGGCTGATCATCTCACCAGTGAGCGGCCTGCTTTGCCCTGTTGGTCAGGACAGTGCCCAGAGCACAGAGGAGGTGTAAGGGAGCAGGTGTGGACTGTACCAGGCCCAGGTGAGGCTGCCCAATAAAACACCCAGCATTCCATGGGGCACACATTATCCCCTGTTGATCTCAAATTCAGATAGAACTGGAAATCTTGTAATTTTTTTTTTTTTTTTTGTGGTACGCGGGCCTCTCCCTGTTGTGGCTTCTCCCGTTGCGAAGCACAGGCTCCGGACGCACAGGCTCAGGGGCCACGGCTCACGGGCCCAGCCGCTCTGCAGCATGCTGGATCTTCCCGAACCAGGGCACGAACCCGTGTCCCCTGCATCGGCAGGCGGACTCTCAACCAACTGCGCCACCAGGGAAGCCCTGAATCTTGTAATTTTATTTGCTAAATCTGGCAACTCTCGGCCCCGGTGCTCCTCTTCCCCACCACCCACTCCCCAGCCAAGCCAATGTCACGAGGATGGCCCCTGGACCCCCGCTCTCTTTCCCAGTGTTCCTCTCCGACGCCACCAAGGCCTCCTCTCCGCTCCACTGTCACCATCAGGCCACTTACCTTTTTCACATCTGGGACATTGAAGGTTTTCTTCGTGTGAGCAACCCAACCCACTATCCCGACGTCCAGTGGAAAAACAACTTCTCTGTCGGGGACCACCAGGTTGTCCTCGAACTTGGAGGTGGAGGTGACGTCGAGCAGCTTGGAGGCCACCTCGGGCGAGCCGTTGCGTGCCCGGCACAGGAACATGCTGCAGCGGTCCGCCCGCAGCAGCTGCGCCAGCCTCTGCAGGGCCTTGTGCGCCGCCAGCTCCACGCTGCCGGCCTCCTCCCGCAGGGCCTCCAGCAGCTCCAGGCACAGGGCCGCCTCCTCCATCAGCGTCAGGCCCGGGAAGGACGCGCGGGCCGGCGCCTGCGCACCACCGGGCTCCGAGATTTCTCCCGCCGCCTCCCCCCGCAGTTTCCGGTCGAAATACGCCTTGGCAAACTGAGGGTTGTCCTCCAGGTATTTCTCCACCGTCTCTTGGCTGATCTCACCCATGGCGTGGCTTGCTTTGCTGCTCTTGTCCAGAATGGAAGACCCTCAGAGCACCACCAGAGGCAGAGTG
Source organism: Stenella coeruleoalba (assembly GCF_951394435.1). NCBI lineage: Eukaryota > Metazoa > Chordata > Mammalia > Artiodactyla > Delphinidae > Stenella > Stenella coeruleoalba. Next base: position 33,140,640 of record NC_137162.1, read on the forward strand.
CCAACAAAGAGGTACCTCCTGGTCAAAGATACCGGGAAAGCCCTAAGGGGCACCTCACAGGACCCCCAAAGGCTGAGCAGAAAGGTTGTTTAGCAGAGCTTTCAAACGACCTGTAACTCTTGGGATATGACAGAAGGTCCTGGCTTAGAGTGGGATTCAGGAAGCATGGGATTAAAGAGTTCTTCAGGACACGAAATCCCCAAGCATTATTAGCTCATAAATCCTCAGAGAATCCGCAGAGCGTCTTAGATCAGCCAACCAAGTAGCAAGTCAAAGTGACCATTCCAGAAAAATAGCTGAACCGTGGCTGCTGTCGGCGACAAGAAGAATCATGGATATATCCATTAATTATATTCCATAGGCATTGACAATACTACTTGTTCTTTCACGATAGCTCTATGAAATAAAACTATTTAGACCTCGGAAATGTCTGTTTGTTTATATGGCAACTTGAATGAACATTTGGGGGAGATGGAAGGGTTTAGCATAACACAACATAAAATCGAATATTAATCTTTCCTTTTCTTAAAAGTCCTATGATCAGCCAGATTGCTTGGCCTACTCTTTTTTTTAAATCCTCACCTCTCAGTTCCCCTCATTTAAAAACTTGACCTCGGAAATGTTTTAAGGGAACAGACCTTTGGCTTATTCTAGAGAGGTGAACATGGAAAAATATTTGCCCATGATTCAAGCCTAATCAAGCCGCAATTTATACAATAATCCTTGTCAAAAGACATGATCATAAAAGGCAACCCATGCGGCTGCCAACTAGGTTTTCCTGCTAAGCATATTAATTTGGATTTTGTTTTCCACAGTAATAGGCAGACCTCATGCCTTTTTGCTCCAAGGTACAGTTGGTTAAATCTACTGGATAATACCTGTCTTGTCTGTTGCTAGGATATTTTACATCTCGGGGGCTTCTGGCATGGAAAAAACACTTGCCGCTACTTACTTTTGTTTAATGTTCAGGTTATCAAGCTTTTACATAGATTAAGCACATTTTCCCAAATACTTAAACACTATTATGCAACTAATAAGCCGAACTACACATTTCATGAACCAATTTCCTTGAATATTTACAGGCTGATTTCAAATTTAGTCAAAGGTCTTTTAAGCATTTCAATAAAGCTACAAACTTTATATGGAGAATTCTCTTGAATGAAAACATACGTAACAGTTACAGTGACTCCAAAAGTTACTGTTTCACCCACATTTAAATCCACTTCAAAAATAGCAAGGCTATGGGTTTCATTTATTTCTCTAGACCTAATGCTTACCTCGCTAGAGTGATAATGGTCTTCTTAGACAGAAAAGAAGAAGAGATCCATTGAGGCTTCAGGTTCTAGGTCATGAGATAAGAGATTCTTGATGGGAACATGGTTTTCCCAGGGGAACAGAACCCACACTTGCATTTGTTGAACCATGTCACTTCCTATGGTTGAGTCCACTTGCTCCCTCAAAGGGTCTTGTGAAGTACACACCCTTTCTTGCACCTCCCTCTGTCACACCCAAGTCTAGTCTCAGGAGGGTCCTCCTCAGATTACTGTTTACTTCATAATATCCGAGTAGCATCTCATTATAATTAGAATAATGCACAGGTTTATCTCCTAAGAGAAAGGAGTTGAGTCAGCTGAGTCATACCTATGGGACCACCATTCATCTTCCAACACAGTTGCGGACACTCTTTCTCCCTGGTTGTTCTGTGTGACAGTGCAGTTCCCACTTCTCTCAAAAGCATGTGTGTGCTCACAATTCCCATCCTCTCCTCTTTACACACAGAGAGACAAAAACACATACCCATATCCCATACACAGATTTATACTTGAGGTATAAATCTGTGTATGGAAAAAAACCAAAATGCCCATATATGTTTACATTCCTCTACTTATAAAAATGAAAATGAGGGCTTCCCTGGTGGCGCAGTGGTTGAGAGTCTGCCTGCCGATGCAGGGGACACGGGTTCGTGCCCTGGTCTGGGAAGATCCCACATGCCGCAGAGCGGCTGGGCCCGTGAGCCATGGCCACTGAGCCTGCGCATCCGGAGCCTGTTCTCTGCAACGGGAGAGGCCACAACAGTGAGAGGCCCATGTACCACAAAAAAAAAAAAAAGAAAATGAATTCTAAAATGAAGCATATTCTTTTATAGTCAGCATTCTGTGTTTTGAAAACTTTATTTATTTATTTTTTGTCTGAGTTGGGTCTTTGTTACTGTACGCGGGCTTTCTCTAGTTGCAGCGAGTGGGGGCTACTCTTCATTGCAGTGCATGGCTTCTCATTGGGGTAGCTTCTCTCCTTGCAGAGCACGGGCTCTAGGCGTGCCAGCTTCAGTAGTTGTGGTGCACAGGCTCAGTAGTTGTGGTGCATGGGGTTAGCTGCTCCGCAGCACGTGGGATCTTCCCGGACCAGGGATCGAAACCATGTCCTCTGCATTGGCAGGCGGATTCTAACCACTGAACCACCAGGGAAGTCCACTAACTACTTTTAGATTCATTCATTTGTTTGTTCTTCCAATACGTGTCTACTGATGGTCCACTATAAGCAAGACATCATACTAGCTCCTGCGGTAGAGACTCCATGTTCCCCTTTTTTCTGATTTCCCTCTCCTCCGAGTTGTACGGGAAGATTATTCTTCTCTGCCCTCCTCCCCCAGTAGGGCCATGTGACTAATTTTGACCTACGGGTTGTAAGCATAAACGTCTCTTCCAAGTAGGAACAATCAATTCCCAGAGTGAGACCCTGGAGCTCCCCCTTCTCCCTGCTGCCACGCCAGTGCCAGATGTAGGGGCCTCATGAGTCCCTGAGTGAGGATGTCATGGAACAAAGCCCCCTGCTGACCTGAGATGGACATGTAGCATGAGTGAGAAATAAATCCTTCTTGTGTTCAGCCTTTGAGATGTGAGGGTTGTTTGTTACTGCAGCATAACCAAGTCAATCCTGACTGAACACAGGGGATGAGTAAGCCTTGGCTGCAGCTGTACAAGCACTAGTGGTGTAGCAAAGGAGATACTATTAGGACACAGAAAGTCATGAAGCACAGAACAGAATAGGATAAAAGCCAGAAGTGAGGTACATACATATAGCTATGAGACTTTACGTGATGTGGATATGGGATCATATCTAGACTGGGTAGAGGTGGAGTAGAAATCGAGTGTGAGCCAGGTAGTGGTAACAGCAGAAGCAATAGCATGGAATGCAGAGTAACAGGGGGACTAGTGAGAGATGAATCTAGAAAAGTAGGTTGGGCCCAGATTAGGGCCTCAAAGGCTAGCTGAGGATTCTGAACCCTGGAAACTCTTAGGGGTAAGAAATGACATTAGGGTTCTTCTCTACAAACTTAATCTGGTCATGCTTAAAAAGGTGACTTGGAAGAAAGAAATACTGGACATTAGGATACAAATTAAGAAGCTATATTGCATTTGGTTCTTTATCAAATACCCTAAAAATGTGTGCAGGCTTTGCCTCTGCAACTCTTCTTTGACCCTACAACTCTTCTTTCTTCTGAATTACAAAAGTAATTAAGGCTGTATATGATTAATGTAGTTACAGGGGCGTTCATCAAAAGCACAATTATAAATGGAAACGATTAGAAATAGCCTAGGAGGTTGAGTAAATAAATGACATTATAGTCATACAATAGGAAACCATACATTAATTAATAATCCTATTGTAAAGGTCTGTTTATTGATATGAACAGATATTTATTATGTGCAATAAATTGCAAGATACTATTGCAGTATGATTCCACATACACACGTACATATATGGAGGTGTGTATACCAAAATGTTAACAGTGATTATTCCAAAGTGGTGGAATTCAATATAATATTTTTTTTTCTTCTCTTTTGCTTACCTGATTTTTCTGAAGTATCTACAGTGAACATATATAATTTATATAGTAAAGAAATTCATTCATTATAAACAAAGTTTTTAAGGCTATTCTCACAGGCTATGGGTGAGGGTGCTTGGGAATGAAAAAGGAAGGGACAAATGCGAGACATAATTTCAGGCAACAATCAACAGGACAAGGGAATTGATTAGTTAGGAAAGGCAAGCAAGAAAGAGGGATCACTTCTGACTACTCTGCGTATTGGATGACATTTGATAAAGACAAATATTTTTTTAAGGGAAGTACTGGAACCCAGCCTTTTAGTGCACTCACAAATATCCTTCTCCTCCTCCCCTGTCCTTGACTGAATCCCATCATCCCTGCTGCTCTTTTTCTGGGGTAGTCCTTGCAGAGTCTCTGCCCTGTGTTGACAAGACTTTTGTGTCTCTGTCCTAAGCACTGAAAAAACAAAAATAAGAAAATGTAATATTTTTAAAATGACCAGACAGACACTTAGAATAAATTTTTAACACTACAAAATAATTGTTGACTTTGTTAAACTTCACCATTTATATCAGCATTTCCAGTTCGTTTAAAGAATACGTTTTTAAAGAATAGAACAGTAACTAGTGGGAAGAACGAGGAAAAAGACCAATATCTTAGATGTTACAGACATTGCCAATCATTTATTTAGACAAAGCATCTCAGAAACAATAACTAAATTGATGTGAAAACTCCATTCCATTTACACAGAATATTTTTAGAAAGATAAGCCACAAGTAATGATAATTAAAAAGTGATCATAAGAATAGCTAACTTTAACACAGACAGAGAATGAACTTGAGGATACGGGGAGGGGGAAGGGTAAGCTGGGACGAAGTGAGAGAGTGACATGGACATATATACACTACCAAATGTAAAATAGATAGCTAGTGGGAAGCAGCCGCATAGCACAGGGAGATCAGCTCGGTGCTTTGTGTCCACCTAGAGGGGTGGGATAGGGACGGTGGGAGGGAGACACAAGAGGGAGGAGATATGGGGATGTATGTATATGTATAGCTGATTCACTTTGTTATATAGCAGAAACTAACACACCATTGTAAAGCAATTATACTCCAATAAAGACGTTAAAAAAAAAAGAATAGCTAACTTTATAATATATAATCTGTGCCAGGCACCCTTCTAAGACCCTTATATATATATCATCTCATTTCATCCTAACAATAACCTTATGAGGTGTGTATATCATTATCTGTATTTTACAGGAGACAAATCGAAGCACAGAGAAATTAAATAACTTGCTCAAGGTCACACAGCTAGTGATAGTGACCTACCCCAAACTACGAGCTTAAATAGGAATAAATTTTAAAATACACCCATGAGGTGTACAAGATACCATAATAGCTGCTATAGGGGATCATACAAGACTTTTCCTTTAAGGAATTTAAAATCTAGACCTATATAATAAAATGTTAAACACCAATACAAGACTTAAATTAAAATTCCAGGAACTCATTTTAAAAGCCTACAGATATATCAAAGAATGGTTTAACTTCCTTAATCTTTCTGTTTAACAAATTTACATTTTCCAATAGTATACTATACTCATGAACACATGTAATATTTAATTGCTAAAATTTTCCACTGCAGTTAACTATTTCTGCAGGAAGTAATGCTTATTTAACAGCCCCCCCAAAAAAATGCACATGAGGTTGAAGCACTAACATAAAACTCACAACAATAGACTGGACTAACCTTGTGTATTTTGGATCATTATATTGGACCCCGCTCTTCAGCTCCACTTTAGCCAAATTCTCTGCTCCTACCATTATTCATCACCAAAAGGCATCCTCTAATGGCAGGGATTTCAGGCACATCATGACAGTCAACCACAAAGTGCCCTCTCACCGTGCACATTTGCTCTCATGACAGCTTCTGCCTGCACCAAATTGATGGACATGACCAGGTATCTCTGAGATAATTCATTTGGTGGAATCCATGTTATTTTCAGCGAAATTGATGAAACTGACTGATGGCTTTGTAATCACTGAAAAAATCTTTATGAAAAAAATTAGTTTGACTTTTTGTACTTGAAAACATTGGCTAAATAACTAATCTTTCCATTCTCCCACCAATTATTTTGACATCTTTTAAATGCAGTCAGAAGACAAATGCTACCCAATTTCCTTGTTATTAATTTTTCTTGGCCTCTCTGTCAGGATGTGGATGTAAATATCAGTTTGTACAAAATGGAGCTAGTTGGACATGCTTAATTTTTATGAGGCTAAGGACATAAATTTCTTGCATTAGTTCTTTTTTTCAATTAGGGTAAAACACTTTTCAATATTTCCTAGGAATTAGTGACTTGCTTGCTGCTGTATTAGTTAAGGTAACGCTAGCTTCTGTTACAGGTAACCCCTAAATCCCAGCAACTTAATCGAATGGAAGTTTATTTCTCATTCACATAAAGATAATCACTGGTGGGGTCCCAGGCTGATGGAGGCTTCACCAGCCAGCAGATGAGGAAAGACAGACAGCAAGGACAATTAGACGGGCAGCTTTTATAAGCCCCGTCTGGGAATGACACACAGCACTTTTGTCCACATTCCACTGACCAGAACATAGGCATGTGATCTTACAGAGCTGCAGGAAGTGAGGAGGTGCCCTCTGGCAGGGTGGCTTCTTTCCAACAACTCTACACCATGGAAGGGAAGTGAAAACTTTTTTGGTGAAAGGACAGCTAGCCATCTCTGCTACAGTTGTTAAATCCTGGGAAATTATATTTTAGAAAGAGTGACCTCTGACCAGGTCTTTTTAGAGAAGGATTTTATAAAGCTTACCTAAAGTGACTGATTTCGGTAAAACAAATTAAATCAATATCTATTGAGCAAGCACCTACTATGTGTAAGTCTCTTGAGAAATCCTGTGGAAAAGTTGGGGGGGGGTGGATACCAAGATGAAGGAAACATGGTCTGTCTCTCCACAAAGTATGACAAGGCAATGAACTTTTGTGTATATTATATACAGTCCATAAGATGTAATTTAGACCATAATTTTACTTCTAGAAGAAAAAAAGAAAAACGTTTGCAAAGAGAATATTTGTTTTATTTTCTGATTAAATATTTTCACTGTTGGAAAATTTGGAAATTACCAAAAAGGTACAAATCAGTAATAAACCTTTAAATGTCCCTAATCCTATCACACAGGTAATCACTGTGAACACTTTTCCTGTTGATATTATACCCACATCTGCATATTTAAAAAATTATTTTATGAAGATAAATTTCAAAGCACCGAATTTAAAAACACCAGTTGACCTGTACTCACGTGTTTATAAACATGAAGAAATTCGAGTGAGCATGCCAACAAACTGTTTTCCTTTGCTGGTGTCTGGGACACCAAGATTCATGATTTATCATTAAAAGAGAGGGGGGTGGGGGAGGAAGAACAGTTACATCAACTTTTAAGCATCTAACAAATAAATAAAAACGTATTGCTGCAAAAACAAGCTCCATAAAAATGCATTGAAATCCCCTATATTCATTTAACATATGGCACGAGCAAGGACCCCAAGAATACGCTCTGGAAGAAACAGTTGACAAGGGCTGGGAGAATGAGGAGAACTTTTCTGGCAGTCACAGTTGACAAGGGCTGGGAGAATGAGGAGAACTTTTCTGGCACTCATAACGGTCCAAAGGCAATTGGGCTCAGCCAGGAGCTCTCCATCACTGGAGGTGCTGGAGGACAGGCTGATAGATCTCTACTTTGGAATGTCAAAGAGGGGATCCACGCATTGGACACGAGATAGAGAGGTACCCTAAAGTCCTTTCCCACCTAGGGAGCATAGGTACTACCACATGTATGGCCACACGCGGGGTCCCTGCAGGAGCAGCTCTGGAGCAGACCTTATTTGAGCTGTTTGGGATTATACATCTTGTGATAAAATTAACCTCACCAGAAGACCTCCTAGTTAGCTGGTAGGCCTGAAACAGGGCTTTCTTAGCAGGAAGAAGGAGGCAGTAAGGAGTTAATTGCATCATCGTTGGCACTCCCGAGACAGCCCGAGAGTCACAGGAAAGTGGCAGGAGCCACAGGTGTTTTTTTTCAGGAGGCTCAGAAGTAACCCGAATGCCCTGTGAAGACCATCAAGTCTTTATGTCTCTGTTTGGCAGCCACCCTCCTCTACCTCCACCCGCTCTTATTTCAGGTCTGGCGGTAGCAAAATGGACCACATTCATCTCGGTCCTTTCCAGTTTGGGCCATGGAGACACAGCTGATAGTGTACAGCAGGCATCTTTACAAAAAAAATAGCTCTTTGCCATATCCCTAATTCTCATTCAGTCCAAAGCTGCATCTTCTGACTGCTTTGATCAGAGTAGAGGAACTCTTAACTCTGAATAGAAAGAGAAAAACACGGTCAGTGAATTGTGCCACGACTGCACAAAATCACATAGCTAGTCACAGCACTTCGACTTAATTGTCCATTGACGTTATAGAGTTTGTTCACCTCCCCCTCTTCTCCTCTCCTCAGTCAATTCACCTTAGCTGTTTTGAAAACAAAACAAAATTCCATTCTGGCTTTGAAATAAAATTGCAGCATAAACAATTGGTAGGTGTGTTTCCAAGTGGCTTGAGTGAAGTGTCACAGAGTAAGTAGGCGACCACCGAGGTTGCTAAAATATTTCCTGTCCTGACCAGGGTTGCGTTTCTGGAGAATATTTAACAGGGAGGGTTTTAATGCTTCTAAAGATGTTGAAACTAAAGAACAAATATTGATCCAGAGAGCACCACAACTCCCCTGAAAGAGAGTAAAAGACATCCTTTATAAAATGAAAAACTACTTGGCGGAAACAGTCCCAGACCGCTGCACAAGTAGCCCTCAGAGGGCCGAGGGGCCAGTTGCGCACGGCCCGGCCCAGGCACTAACGCACCGGGCAGCACCGCAGATGCCCCTCGCTCTGGGAGGCCACGGTCTTCCCGCCAGACCGACCTGAGCCTCCGGCCAGAGAAATTGGGCCCCGAGGCCACCCCAGGCCGCAGCTGGCACCCGTGTTGGGTAACTAGGCCAGGGCTGGTTCCCGCGGCTCGCCGCCGCCGGAGAGTTGGGCTCCGCCGAGGCCACCCCACGCGGCAGCTCCACAAGCCCCGGGCGGCGCTGGAGGTGAGGCTCTCGCCCAAAGGCACCCTCCCCGCGCCCAGGCGTCGGTGAGTCAGGGCGCGTTATGCAAGTCCTGGCCCGCCGGCCCCGGCGCCTCCCCCTCGGTCTTTCATCCCGCGCAGTTACGAAAGCGCGACCCCCTCCCCCCGGAGCTTTATATAATGCGGCCGGGCGGCCCCAGCTCGCCTCCCTAGCTCCACGCGCGCCCGGACCCGCGACCAGGCTTGAGCGCAGCTCCCGACCGTGAGCGGCGGCCCGGCGGGACCGGGGGGGCAGGCGCGGGAGGGACAGGGGGCCGGGATGAACGGGATGGGGGTACGGGGGCAGGAGGGATGGGGGACCGGGGGCCGGCGGGATGAGGGCTCGGCGCGGGCGGGATGGGGTCTAGGGACTGGCAGTGGCGCGTCGGCTGGTCCGGCCGCCAGGCGCTCACGGCGCGCGGTTCCCTCAGGGCGGACTCCTGAGCAAGATGGAGTGGGTGTGGGCGCTGGTGCTACTGGCGGCGCTGGGCAGCGTCCGGGCGGAGCGCGACTGCCGGGTGAGCAGCTTCCGAGTCAAAGAGAACTTCGACAAGGATCGCGTAGGTATCTGCGTCCCGGATGCGCCCTGTTCCCCTTTACCGGCGGCCGGCCATGCGCTCCCGGACACCAAACGCTGCTCTACTCCCTTCCCCAGTTCTCCGGCACCTGGTATGCCATGGCCAAGAAGGACCCCAAGGGCCTCTTTCTGCAGGACAACATCGTCGCCCAGTTCATGAACGAGAATGGCCACATGACAGCCACGGCCAAGGGCCGAGTCCGTCTCTTTAAGTCAGTGACCTATGGGGGGCTGCGCTCTGCGCTGCAGGGTCCCCCGGGCTGAGCACCAAACCCTGTTTGGGGAGGGACGGGAGCACCCGGGGTGGGATGCAGGGAGCCCTTCGCCCAGCCTGGCTCATGATCCCCTTGGCTTCTGCAGTAGCTGGGACCTGTGCGCAGACATGCTGGGCACCTTCACAGACACCGAGGACCCTGCCAAGTTCAAGATGAAGTACTGGGGCGTAGCGTCCTTTCTCCAGAAAGGAAGTAAGTAGTCGGCTTAGTGGGACTGTCTTGGAGGATGGGAGACATACCTAGCCAAAAGGCTGGGTTTCTCCTCTAGTGGCACCCTTGGGAAGAACGGTCTGTAAGCAACCAGAACTCTCAGCAGGGCTTAAAGCTAGAGGGGTGAAACTGCAAGCAGCCAGGCCCCTTCACTGCGCCCACCCCATCCCCCAGCTCAAAAACCTGGCCCAAGCTCAAAAGGCTCTTGGGCCTGTCACGTGACCTCCTCCTGCCATTTACCCATAAGGCCAGTGTGCCAGGGGGTGTGGCCTTCTCCATGCTTAGACCACCCACCTCCTCAAGACCCAACTCACATCACCACCCAACCTGGTTTTGCATTTCCTCCATTTCTTTAGGCTGAATCCCTGAAACAGCTTGACTACCAGGGGCCCAGCAGAGGCTCAGAGACTCTCATCCAAGGACGCAGGGAGCATTTATGCACAGGGTTGACTCACTCCAAGGTGCCCTACCTGCCGCTGCTGAGATTCTGAGCCAGGCACAGTGCTCTGGGTGACAGTGACCTCTTCCCTTTCTCCCAAGCCCTGAAACTCACATGGGGAGCAGGGTGTTAAGAACTCTCAGAAGAGCATCCTAAAATTCAGCCTGACGTAGATGTTCGAGAGCATACATGTACATGCTCTTTCCACTTTTTCCTCATTTCTCCTAAGTTTCAAATCTGCAGTCTACTTGGTACCTAGAGAGTAATGCAGGCCACAGGAGACATATCATGGAACCACAGAGATGGAGAGTTAACCCTGTGAAGGGGGTTCAACATGCAGATGAATAAACTGAGGTCAAGAGAAGGTAGGGCTTTGTCCAAGGTCATGCAACAAGTTTGTGAGAGCCAGTGTCAGAAGCCAGGGGTTCCAGCTCCCAGGTCAGGATTAGGTGGCCCTGAACAGCAGGGACTCCTAATACAAACCAGTTTTTACAGTTTTACAGACTACTGTTGGAACTCTCCTGGGAGATAGGCCCCAGAGGGCTGTTCAGGGGGACTCTTAGCTTGGTGAGCCAGGGCAGAAGTGTCCTTTCATGCAGCCCATCTACACGGGGCACGCACACCTTGACTTCCTCTACAGTTGTGTTAGATGAGTTTTTACTTTTTTTTTTTATCGAATTGCATCTTCAGTATTGATTTACACTGTACATATGGAGTTGCTATTCAATGAGGGGAAAAAAGCTTTTATCCTTAGAGGTAATAAAGATTTTTTCAAATAACGCAGCGAAACTTCCAGAAGTGATCCATTTAGAGTAAAAGATAAACTCTTCTGATAATGGATTACAAAAATCAGTACCACGGGGCACAAGGTTACTAATTTTTAGAATCTGCATCTTATCAAACAGACGAGCATGGCCACCGCCGAGCAGTCGTATGGCTTCCCCTGACCCCCACATCCCGGTGTCTGACACATTCCCCATGGGAAAGCCTGGGAGGTTCAGGGGTGGCTCAGTCTTCCTCCTGGCGGGCCTGCAGTGGGCTGAAGAGGGGCCTCACCACCCACCGCTGTGCAGCTCTCCTACAGGGTATGGGTTTGGGCTGAGCCCCTTCTAGGCAGGGACTCCCAGGGTTCTCAGAGCCAAGAGGCACACCCAGAGGTGACTTAGGCGAGGATTAGCGATCTCCCTTACACCCTTAGTGCTGGGGGATCCAGGTTCCCCTGCGTTCCTGCAGCACAGAACATGACATAGAGCAGAGATCATCACTTGCCTCATGACCTGGGTGTGAAATGGAGACACGGAGGCTTTGCATTTCTAGTTTCTTATCCCCTGTTGCCCCCAGTTTATTTATCGCCTGGAGACAGCGTGGTGTAGAGGTTAGGTATGGGGGCTCCAGAGTCAGAATGAAACTCAGTTCTGTCCTGCTCTTGGTGATACTGGGTGAATTACTTAATTTCTCTGTGCCTCAGTTTCCTTATCTGGAAAATGGGGATGATAGTGTGCACTTTCAGGTCGTTGTGAAAAATAATTGAGAAAGCACAGAAAGTGTCCATACAGTGACTGATACTTAACTAAGTGCTCAGAAAGTCTTGGTCATGGTTATACATCAACAAGAATGTTAAGCAGAGATGTGACACATTTTACCAAATGTGAGGTGTTTGGATATCCACATTGTTGTTTCTCCATGACAAACCTCTCACATACATTCTTACTAACGTGGTTTCCCCATCCTGTCTTTATTGACGTTAGTACCACCTTTGTTTACACTTACGCTTCATGGCTTACATCCCAGTCTTAGGAAGAAATATAGTCTAAATTCTTCAAGGGCTCAGCTCTGCCTCTGTCAGGAGAGCTCTGAAGAGTATGAGCTCTAAGAAAGAATATCTGATGTCAGAGGGTAGGCATCTTGTGCCCTCAAGGCAGAACATACCCTCTTTTGCCAGCTTGGAGAAGTGAGTCGGGTTACTAAGCCAGAATTAGGGTGGAGCCAGAAAAGCCATGAACCAGATCACCCAGTGGACTGAGAGGCAGGAGAGCAGTGTGGATAGTGAGAGGGCCGGGAACTAGCTGATACGGATCAGTGCCAAGGATTCATCCTGCTGTTGGGGGTGACATACGTTGGTGGCCGTCAATATCAGCCACAAAGGCACAAGATATTGTCAGAGGGTAGATGGAGGAGACATCAGTAGAAAGGTCTAGGCTGTGGTTTTGATGGGTCCACATTCTCGATTGTTCTTTGGAAAGATACGATCACATTTATCATCAGGGAGAGAAAGAATTATTAAAGTGAATGAGGTTCCCCCCACCACCGACTCCAGTATTTTTTCCTGTAAAGGACAAGATCCTTTCTCATGGTCCCGATTTTCTAAGAGCTGTCAGAATTCTCTGTAGTCTCCTGCTTCCTAACTCCTGAATCCAGTTTTGGGAAGTGGCTGGCTTCCGGGGCCAGGCAGTAAGTTTCCTTGACATCTGAGTGGCGGAGGGAGATGTAGTGGCCCCATGGCTTTCTGCCTTGCAGACGATGACCACTGGATCATTGACACGGACTATGACACCTATGCTGTGCAGTACTCCTGCCGCCTCCTGAACCTCGATGGTACCTGCGCTGACAGCTACTCCTTCGTGTTCGCCCGTGACCTGAACGGCTTTTCCCCGGAGGTGCAGAGAATCGTGAGGCAGAGGCAGGAGGAGCTGTGCCTGGCCAGGCAGTACCGGCTGATCGCTCACAATGGTGAGTGCTGTGTGGGAACAGGGCACCGGCTGCTCGCCCTTAAGGGTCCCCGGGTCTGCATGCCCTGAGATGCATTTCATCTGCATGCGAGAGAAGACAGGGCGTCCTGGGAGCCCCCTCTGAGCCCGTCTTCATCCCTCCTGACCAGATCTTTCACTGGCCTTATCATGGGGACGATGCAGAAGGAGTGGGCAAAAGCCTTTTTCCAAAACCTTGGCACTTTTAATTAAGTAAAACTGCAGGGGACAGACGCTTCCTTTTTATCTGCCGCCTTAGGCTCAGTCTGTGGTCACATGATTTTGCTCCTGGCTGCACTACCCAAAAAACCATTTTGACTAGATTAATATTGTCTGGGGAATTGAGTGGCCCCAGTGAAGAGCTGGGCATTGAATGTGGCATTTGGTGTAAAAACAACTTAAAGAGAGACATCACCATAGCAAGTTCAAAAGAGAGTGATTTCAACAAATGCTCTTTTTCTGATATGGAACTAAATATCCAGTAAGTTGACTAGCTGGTTTTCCTCACTTACGTTTTTTGAGATCCCCTGGAACACCCATTGAATCTTTTTATGGCTATTACTCTTGTCTGATCTTGATTTAAAAGCCAGTAATATTCTGGAAGAAAGTGCACATTTTATTTTGAATAGACACTCACTCCCATGGGAAACTGGGTTTCAAAATCCAAACAGGGTAATGCTAAATTGTGGGGGGAAAAAGGGAACAAAACTGAACTTCTCTGTTGGTCATCTAACTAGCTAACCCACACTACACCAAACAGATATGAATGCAGACCAAACAAGTAAATAAATAAGATTTTCATGTTTCACCCAGGGGCAGCCTAAGTGTAGGGCAGGATCTCACCCCAGCCAGGCTCCACACCAAGCCCTTTGCCTGCCTTATCTCACTTAATCCTGGAGACACCTCATGAAGTAGGTATTCTCATTATCCACGTTCTACAAGATGAGAAAACAGAGGCTGAGAAAGATTACGAAGGTTGCCCAAGATCTTCAATAGATAGCTGACTTGGATGCAAACCAAAGTGGTTTTGTGACTCTGAAGCCCCTTGTGGCACCGCCTGGTGACATATGACACAGGACATGGTGAACACTCTATAAAACTGCTAACAGAGTAGCTGAGGTCAGGCTGACTTGGCCCTCACTTCCTGAAACAGGAGGACATACCCACATCCCTGTGAAATGCAGTGAGGCAAATTTAAGACAGGTAAAAAACAGCACTTTGATACAGGAGATCCTATGCTCTGGGGCCCACCCCATCACCCCCAGAGAAATTCAGAGGGTTTCAGAAAGCCTTGAAGATGTTTATGAATTAGAGCCATATCTAGCTATAACCTTACAAGAAGCATTTGAACAAAGCCGAGCCCTAAGGTCATCGAATATTCACTCTCTACATTTAACACCAGCTCCATATTTCTGTCATTAATATCTTTGTTTTCTACATTTCAGGTTACTGTGATGGCGAATCAGAATGAAATATTTTGTAGCAACACGGAGGGTGTCGTTTCATTAGGAAACTTCCTATTAACTCACTCAGCCTTCAACTCTTAGAGTTTAGTTTGCACCACTCTCCTCCCCTCCCCTCCCCTCCCTTCCCCTCCCCTCCCCTCCCCTCCCCCACGTAAACATAAAACATTCAGTACAGGTAAAAATATGTGTGGGGATAAGTGAATCTCTTTGCACTCAAATGTCTGTGTTCCCTGGAGTTTTCTAAGGAATCATTTGAGGATTAGGATTAGGATTAGGATTCCAGACTTTGATTTATTAAAATATAGGAAATACCTATTTCCTGTGATTTGGGTTTTTATTTGTGTTCGCGTCTGTGTTGAAGTGAGTTCTGCAGGTGGCTGGGTAGGATGCACTTTTTATATACCGGGAGGGGTTCTTCTCTCCCGGCTCTTTATGACCTTTGGCCTGTTCTAGTGCCTAACCTCCATTATTAATGAATGTGGCTTCTCTTAACTTCCTGAAAAAAGGGATTTCCCCATTAACCCAGGAAGGCCTTAACTACTGAGGCCAAAAGAGGTGAGTGTAGGTTAGGCCAGGCCAGTGACCCCAGCCTCAGGCAGCCCCAGGCCCTGGAGGCGGGCAGGGGGGGTGGGCTTACCCCGAGCTGGTCTGAGACGCCCAAGAGGCATGGGTTGGGGTGAGCTCTAAGAAACGCCCCCCCAGCCCTTCATTGTCTCTGGCACCTAATTCACTTCTTATTTCAGCTGTGGGCAAAAGGCTGCAGGAGAAGAGGCCATGGGCTTCCCGGGGGGAATCAGGAGACGGATCATGGCGCCCCTACCTACAGTGTGCGGGAAAGGGGAAGTAGCTGGGTCTGGGGCAGGACACCAGTGTCCCACACCATTAGCAGCGCTTGTGAACACTAACGTATAGCTGCATACAAAGCCACGTGCCTCAGTTTCCCAGGAGCTCCTAGGAGCCTCAGTTTATCATCTTAAAAAGGCATCAAGGCTTTGGTACCAGTGTCTTGGTTTTACTTCAAAATTCTGCTCAGATATAATTAGCTGTATGATTTGGGGCTGGTTGTGTAGTTTCTCTGAGCCTCACTCTCCTCTTGTGCAATATGGGGAAACAGTGTCTGCCTGATGGGCTGCAGTGAGGGTTCAGTTAGAGCACTTAGGATGCCAGGCTGACATTTCTGAGATGTGTCGGAAGCAGGGAAGGGCAGCTCTCTCCCGTGTGTGAGGAGAGCTCTGCGTGGGTGCTGACATATCAGGGGGCCACGGAGGCTCCTGGGGGCCCCAAATCAATGTGCTTTGTTCTCCCACCAGAAAGGGGGAAGGCAGGGGACCGTGCACTGGAAAGCTCTGCCTGTCATTCACATGGAACAGGGGCCATCAGAGCCTGGCCCTTCAGGTGTCACCCCAGAGACCCAGAAGACAGCCACACATCACTTCAAAAAGCAGCTTTAATTTACCAAATTTATTAACTAAAGATGAACAAAAGATCCCTGTCCTCTAGTCCTCAAGCTTGTAATAAACCTTACTTAAAAAGCAAGCTGCTCAAGAAACTCCACCAGCAAAGACAACTACTGGCTCTGATGTACTTGGTGACAAAGATTGGTTGAGCACGTCCTATGTGCCAGGCCCTGAGCTACTGTTCCAGCCACTGGCCCAACCTCCAAGTGCTGGCGTAGCCCTGGGTTCTCGCTGGCTCCGGTTTCTTCTCTCTCTCTCTTCCCAGGGACATTTCATAAAGCCATAAATCTGCAAACACTATCTGGTGACTCCCAACGTTGCATATTCAGGCCCACACCCCACATCCCTGCACCCCACTGCCTGCTCTCCATTTGGATCTCACTGGGGTTTCACGTGTAAATGCCCCAAATGAAACTCTTGGTCTTTCTATTTCCCATTCTTCTAGTCTTCCCCATTTTTGTTGCCTGCTCTCCATCCAATCACTGTCAGGAGTCACCCCTGAATCCTCTCTTTCCCTCCTAATCTGCATCCTGTCCATCAATACATCATGTTTGCTCTGCCTTCCCAAAGTATGTCCCAAGATCATTTCTCACAATCCCCCACGGATGCCACCCACCTCCAACTTCCCCATCTTCTTTCTCTGCTTCAACAGCCACCTAACTGGTCTCCATCTTTATTCCTGCTCCACAAAGTTCATTCCCTGCACAGCAACCAGTAGAGCAGGTCACTTCAGCATCCACTTGCAAACCTCCAGTGGCTGCCCACTGAACACAGAATAAACTCTCTATGGCAGCCTCCCAGACCCTGTGTAATCCAGCCCTGTAACCTCTCTGGTCTCAACTGATGGTCTCCAGCACAGCACCCCTCTGTCTTGGCATCAAGGACATTGCCCGGCATACAGGAGCCAATAGTTTGCTTTGTTTACACCTCTTCTTTCTGTCCCACAAGTACACAAGGCTCTTTGCACCAGCACCAGCGTCTGCTCCACCTGCAAAGCCCCACTCCCTTGGATTCACATGGCTGGTTCCTTCTTGTGGTTTACCTTTTGCCTCAAATATACCCCTTAGAACGGTCTTCGCAGACCCCTCAACACCCCATCTAAGTTGCCATCACTGTCCCATTTTCTTCACGACGCTAATTCACTCCATAACACTATATTGTCTATTGACTTATGTTTGGTTTTTCGCTGCCCCCACCTAGAAGATAAGTAAGCTCCGTGAGGGCAGGGGCCATGGCTGTCTGGTTCACTGCTGTATTCCCACCACCAAGAACACCGGCCACAGCATGTGCTTAAGAGGCATCTAACAGGCGGATCAACGAAGGGAATCACTCCTGTTCTCACTGTCAAATGTTTGGAGTCATCCGACTTCCTGTCTGACTTCGTGACAAAGCTTCTCCTAAAGGGGTCCATGGCATCCCTTTATAAATGAAAAATAAAGTCACCTTTAATTCCTTGGAAATTAAATCCTTGTTCCTTGGAAATTCCTCAAGCGCTCTTGACGTTAATGAATGATCCTGCAGCCTTGCAAATCCAGGGTGGGGAGCTAGAGTGGCCATGACTCTTCAGAGGAAAAATCTGGGTCCTGGACCTGTTCCAAGACTCACTTCAGGAAACCGGCAAGGCGTGGCTTTACGTGTAGGAGATGAGACTGCTGAACAGTTACAAATAAAAATTATTAAACTTAATCATACTACACACTGAAAAAGTTCATATTGAAAAGGAACCCACAGCAAATACTTTTATAAAGGATAGAATTGTTATACTGAATGATCACCCCTCAATGTACTGGTGCTGTAAATGTACATTTGCATAGGTTACATTTTCTTAAAGCAGGTACCCTGGTGCGACCGTCCTGGAAATGAACTCCCTTTGAAAACACACCATGGCTTGCCAGAGAGTGACAAATAGACGCCTACAGAGAAAAACTAACTAGCTGGAAATAACAGACAGATCATTTCTTCTGACAGATGTGTCTGTAAACATGGCTCCCTTTTCTGAGAAGAAGAAGCAGTGAAAAAATTTCCTCCATTCGTTCCTAAACAGTGACATGTTGTAGAGAATGGGGTTGACGGCCGAGTTGGCAAAGGTGAAGGCCACCACCCAGAAGAAGAGGGACGGCCAGATGACCAGGTTTTGCTCGAAGTTCTGGATCAGAATGAGGAGGATGGTGACGATGATGGGGCTCCACATGACGAAGAAGGAGATCATGAGCAGGAACAGGGTGCGGAAGAGCCGGACGTCCTGCTGGGACACACGGAGCTGGTGGCTCTCCGAGGAAGCCAGGGTCGTCGTGAGCCTTCTCCTTGACGCCTTCGTGATCTGCAGGAACACAAAACAGAGCCGGCGCCACAGTTTACGGCAGGACATCGGCAGTGTTGATCCTGGAGGGGCAGAGGAGGCCCAGGAGTTGGAATCTGCCGTTCTCGCTGCACTGGGACTACTTGGCTTTGGGCTTTATGCGGAGAGAGCTCCCTTCTCAGAGGCCTGGCTCGCTGCCCGCGCTTAGGATGCGCAGGTCAGCTGGCCTCCTGAGAAATAAGGCAGATCGTCCGTGTTATAAATAGTGTTGACGAGGGGAAGTGCAAAGCCAGAATGCAATGGTCTAGAAGAGAGATGTGTGAACACAGATTCAGGTGTCATTCAGGACTCCCCTTCCCAGGAAGAAAGGGGAGCTGGCCAGAGCACTGCTAGTGACACGTGTTGAAAAACTGAAACCATTTCCCATTTATGCCCCCAGGTGAGAGGTGACAGCTGGTAGGATAAACACCCTCGTGCCTATCTTTGCACACCTAGATGAGCATATCAGGAGAATAAATTCTCAACAGTGGAACTGAAAGGACCTCTAATATTTTGTACTAATGAGCAGGGTCAGCAGTAGAGCAGAGGGATTGTGGGCAAGGAGGCAACTCTGGTGACATGGGTTCGGAAGGGTGTTCTGGACTCTTCTTTCAGGAGCCCTTGCAGGCACTGCTCTCCGAACCTTCTGCCCAGTCTCTCCTGGTCAGTTAGAGGGTCTTGCTTCAGCATCCATCAGAGAAGCTGGCTACTAATTGGCTGTGGGCAGCCTTGGACATATGGCCCATCAACTGAGGCAGGCTAACCAGATTAAAATAAAGCCCTGCATGTCCTCTCACCCCACTGTCCCACGTAAAAACAGTATTTCTGGAACAGACAAATGCTTCATAACATCTCAGAACCAGAGTGTTGCAGCTAGATGGGCCCATGCATGGTTGGAGCAGCACTTCTCAGACTTCACTCTGCCTGTGAGGCACTCAGCACTATTTTATTTAAATGTAGATTCTGATTTTGCATGCCCCGAGGACCACACTTTGAGTAGCCAAGGCCTACTCCACACCTTCATTCTACAGGTGAAGAAACAGGCTCTCGAGAGAGAGGGTTTAGCCAAAGTACTTTGAAAACAGGAGCCTTAGAACTGTTCACATCAGAGGGCAAAAGCCCCACAGAAGCTGAGTCCGTGAGAGAGAAGGTGGGGCTTCCCCAGAGGCTCTAAAGACCCCAGTGCTTAGGCTCACACTGCCCCGGGGGTACATACAGAGTCCCGCGCTTACGCCTGATTCTAATTTTCCTCTAAGCACAGCCAGTAGGCAGAAGGCCTGCTGTCCCCCATCACCTGCTTAGCTTTAACAGTGCCAAGAGGTGGGCGTGAGGGGGTGAGGATGGGCTGGGGTGGAGGTGGCCGCAGACTGGGGCACAGTTAGCCTGGGATGTGATGGGGCCCTGCACCCACTAGCCTGACATGCTTTGTTCCAGCCTGTGACCTCTGTCCCAGGTAAGAGATCCAATTCCGAATGTCTTGCCACATTCGTGGTGCTTTGCTAACTTGCCTTTGCTTAGTCTGGCCCTGTGTCCTGCTTCTGCTGCAGGAGCAGGCTGCTGGGCACACAGTGAGTGCTTACATGTCTGGAGACTTTAATAGCCAAAACTCTTTTTTTTGTTTTGTTTTGCGGTACGCGGGCCTCTCACTGTTGTGGCTTCTCCCGTTGTGGAGCACAGGCTCTGGATGCGCAGGCTCAGTGGCCATGGCTCACGGGCCCAGCCGCTCCGCGGCATGTGGGATCTTCCCAGACCGGGGCACGAGCCCGTGTCCCCTGCATCAGCAGGCGGACTCTCAACCACTGCGCCACCAGGGAAGCCCCAAAACTCTTATCGTTCGTTAGCTCTGCCCGGGCCTTCCTAGGACCATTCCCCTAAAATTACTGAATCTCAAGAGATGAAGCAATTAGAAAGTAATCAGAATCATTCAAATTTGGGGCAAGATTAACTCCAAGACCCGAATATGGCTTCAAATATTCTCTTTAGAATACTTCTAATTAGCTAATTAAAGGGTAGCCATTTAATTTTCCTGTGATTAAATACAACTGTTTCTGTGTAGTAGTTTTGGTCCACTTCTAGGTGACGGTGACCCAGGCAACAGATGCTGAATGAACAGAACCCCTTCCTTCCCACCCACTCCCCGCCAAGAACAACAGGAATCAGGATCACCGAGCTTCAAGAAAGGCTCCCTGTGTGCCAGCCACTGTACTATGCATCTGTTTCATAAATTGTCACATTTAATCTTCAAAACTGCTCGTTGGATTCGTGCTATTATTATCTTCGCTCCAGAGATGAGGAAATTGAATCTCAGGAAATTTGAGTAGCTTGTTGAAGGTCACTCTACTAATGATGAATGGTCAAAGCCCCCATCTGTGAAACTCCAACTCAGGTGAGCTGAAGATGAGCGACATCATAAAAGGCTCCAGCCCTCTTCCTGGAGTTGCCTTCCACTTCCGCCCCCCTGCTCTGCAGCGGGGTGACTGCTCAGACCCATAGGCTCAAAGCCACACTGGTGCATCTAAGCTGGAAGGTGCTGTGTAGAATCAAAGTTAGAATATGTGTTCAGGTGAAAGCTGTTGGATGATTGGCCGGGGAGGGTAACAGCTGCCCAGGGGCAGGTGGGTGGGGCTGCAGGGGAAACGGCACCACTTCTGAGGAGGCTAAGTGCAGCCTGGTGGGCACATGAGGACGATTCCCACAGCAGCCTCATTGCTAGTGCTGTCCACATTGCTCTGCCAAGAAGGATGGAGTCCCTGGTACGGTGTCTTTTAGATTTTTTTGTTTTGTTTTGGGGGTTCTTTGGGCGTTTTTTTGGCCTCACCGTGCAGCTTGCGGGATCTTCATTCCCCGACCAGGGCTTGAACCCCGGGCCCTTGGCAGTGAAAGTCGGGAGTCAACCACTGGATCGCCAGGGAGTTCTCTAGATATTTTTTGAATGAATGATGTGGATGGAAGTTCACACTTATTGAGCACTTACTATGTGCCAAATCCTTGTACATATCACTTGGTTTATCTCTTTAAATTCTCCCAACGATTCTGTGACATATGTACTTTGATGATCTCCATTTTATTTTGCTTTATTTTAATTTAATTTTTATTGGAATATAGTTGATTTACAATGTTGTGTTAGTTTCAGGTGTGTAGCAAAGCGAATCAGTTATGCATATACATATATCCACTCTTTTTTAGATTCTTTTCCCATATAGGCCATTGCAGAGTATTGACTAGAGTTCTCAGTGCTATACAGTAGGTCCTTATTAGTTATCTACTTTATATATAGTAGTGTGTGTATGTCAACCCCAATCTTCCAATTTATCCCTCTTTCCATTTACCCCCTGGTAACCATAATTTTGTTTTCTACAACTGTAACTCTATTTCTGTTTTGTAGATAAGTGATGATCCCCATTTTACAGAGGAGGAAACTGAGGCTCAAAGAGGTTAAGGAAATTGCCCAATAGTACCCAACTAAGCAGTCGCAGAGCTGGGCTTCAAACCTTGGCAGTCTGACTCCAGTCCATGCTTAAACTTAAACTAATTCCTTCCCACCCTCTAATATCTCTGTCAGTGGAAATCCTTCCATCCAGCCTGTAACTCCAAGCTCTAATGCCAGGGACTCCGGGAGGGCATCCTGGTTCATCTGCCGTTGGCATCCTGCAGCGCTTTGTTTCAGGTACTCACGTGGCACTTGCCACATATTCTACGGTAGATGTTGAAGCATCATTCTTACCTCTGAGTCCCACCAGACTGCAGCTCCCTGGGGCTGGGCAGCCCTGTGGCTGCTGTGGTCCAGGGCTCTGGCAAGTGTCTGACAATGACCGTGAGCAGACAGCAAAACAACTGACTCACGGGCCAAGTGAACATGTGCTTGGCTCTTTTTTTAGCACTGACTGATGCTACCCTATTTCCTTCCATCCGCAGTTCCCACAGCTTTGAGGGAGTGAGAAGGAAAATGGGCCCATTATAATAAAATGCAGCTCCTCCCTGCTCCCTTCCCCACATTAGATGACAAGACTAGTCGACTTTTGTTCAGGGTTTAAAGTGTCTCTGGCATTACACTGAATGCTTGGTGTGCTTTTAGATCAAATTAAAAGCTCGATAAACTTTTGAGGATTAACTTTCATCCTTAAAACAAGCCTGTGGGGTATGCTCTCATTTTGGGGACAAGAGACGGAGGCCCTGAGAGGTGAAGTGACTTGCTCAAGGCCTCACGGTCAAGTGGGGGAAGGGTACCTCAGAGGGTACGCTCTTCACCGCCAGTCACACCACTGCCACTACCAGGACAGAGGACAGAGCTCCCGGGGACGTGGCCCACGGCCACCACCATCAGGGTCACTGGCACTCCATAAAATGTAAATGCTTCGGCACACCTTCAGACACTCTGATTCTGTGGGTCTGAGTGGGCCTAGGAGTCCGCACGTTTTATAAACTCCCCAGGTTATTCTCAATCACTAAAGTATGAGAACTACTCATCTAGGACAACAGGCTTGGAGTTTCTCCCCCAGTCCTTTGAAAAGTCACTTTTAAATTGCCTGAGACTCTCTGCCTTCACATTCACATGAGCATCTGAAGGCTACGAGCAAAGCTTCTCCCCACCCCACATCCCTCTGTCACCCCACGCCACCAGACCACAGCCGCGGACAGGTGGATGTGGGGAGAGGTCGCTCCCACTGACCCAGCTCCAGCCCCTGGGGTTGGGTCTCCTCTGAGGGCTGCTTGGTCAATCCACAACCTCCCTATTAGAATCATCAGACAACAGACTCCATCCTTCCAGAGGACCAATCTCCCCTTCCATCACCGGCAAGCAGGCCCCAAAGCTGGGGAATGAGATCCAGGCATGGAGAAAGAAAGGGCCACGTGTTCACTACCCAGGACCTTCACATTTAGTCGAAAGGGATTTCACTTCCCAGTTAAGCCCTGAGATAGGTGAAGGTTTTCCAACTTCAGGCCAGACACTCACTCTGTCATTCAACACATATTTATTGAGCCCTTACTATGTGGCCAACACTCCTACAGGTGCCGGATGCACAGCAAGAAACAAGGTAGCACTGCCCACCCCGCACTTCCATTCTAGTGTTTGGGTGGTGAGGGGCCTGGGGGTGAAGGGAGAGGGGGACCAAGAAACCTATAAGCTGTCACAAAGCCTGCCATGGTGCTGGTTACTGGGTGACAATATAAACCAAGCCCCACCAGCAAGCATGGTCAGCCTGATCAAAGGCACTGAGGAGTGGCCTGGAGACTATTACCCTGGGAAACTGTTGATAGGAAAAAGCCACTGGAGATGTAGAGCACGCCTGAGTCAGGAGGAAAGAGGAAGCAGGGAAGGCAGAGGGTGGAAAAGGCCATTGCCATGAGCAACTGAAGCAGCCCCAGAAAAAAAGAGCCCCGGTGAAGCCTCCTCTCAGCGCTCACCCAGGGCAGAGCCAGCAACCAGGGTAGGGGCTTGAGAATGGCGGTTCCCAAAGGAGAGTCTGTGGAGCACCAGCCCAGAGAGAGCTCTGTGCGGAAAAGGCGGTCTGCAGTCAGGTTTAGCAATGCTGCCTACTCTATTCCAGAGATGGAGAGTCTCAAAGTTCATGAGCATAATAAAGGCTCTGAGAAGGCCTGCAGCAAAGAAACCCATTTAACTTTAATTAACCCAGCATTTTCCAAACTCCTTTGATCATAGAACCCTTTTCGAACATCTAACATCCCATGGAGTTCTAGAGAACGCTTTAGGGGACACTGCTTGTGAGGAATAAAAGTCAGGGTGATTTGAAAGAGACATTTCTCAGGCCTAGAGATGGTTACCTGAGTTAGAGGCAGCAGTGACAGGTGAGAGGTAGGGCTGGTGGGAAAAGGGTCGGTGGTGTAGTTATCTGTCCTATGGTTTCAAATGATTTGCTAATTGTGTCTCTATGAATATAGCTAATTAATATTGATGTTCAATTGATTTTACAGAGTTTTGCTCTTGATAGAAAAAGCTCAGCAGAAAGGCTGATTCAGGGTCTCTGAGTTATGAGTATCTTCAGAGGAAGAGAGACGCAAGCTAGGCGGCCCCACCCAGGCTCTCCACCTGGCAGCTTACCAGCTTCCAAGTTACAAACAGGAGCAGAGTGAGAACAAATGTAATAGTCCTCCTGGGATATGGGCAATAGTCAGTTTTGCCAGTGGGGTGGAAAGTAATCTTCTGAAAGTCTTATATTTGCATTAATGTTGCAATTTTCAAAATCACATTAGATCTCTTTCATATTAAAGTCTAACAGTTTGTTCAAAGCATTATCATATCTGCAATTCTCATTTTATTGTGTTAAATGATTCACTGAGGCCCATTTGGCTCCAGAGGGAACTGAGGCCCACATTCATTAAGCGACTTGCCTAAGGTCACACAGTAATAAAGCTTGGACTAGAATCCGTGGCTCGTGACTCTTTGTCCAGTGGTTTTCCCACTGTCCCAAAGGAGAAGGTGCTGTTGGCCCTTTCAGTGTGATCAAAGTTTGTGTCTTACTCATTCAATGAGTGTTTATTAAGCCCCTACAATGAATAAGCCAGGCTCTGTTTTAGGCACAGGACTATGGCAGTAAACAAAACAAAGTCTCTGCCTTCAGGGAGCTTGCATTCTAGTGGGCAAGACAGATGATATGCAAGTAAATACACACAAATGGAATTTGACAGGGGTTGGAAGTGCTTTGAAGAGAAATAAATCAGGATTAGGGACTAGAGAATGATGGGGAATCTCTCTGGAGAAGAGCCTTTTGAGCAGAGACCTAAATTAAGTGGGGGAGTGGCCCATGCAGAAGTCTGGGGGGGAGAGATCCAGGAGAGGAAATGGCAGGTGCAAAGGCCCTGAGGCAGTGTGTTGGCGTGTGTAAGAAAAAGCCCCAAGGACACGAGGGAGGGGGAGAAGATGAGGCGAGAGGGGCAGGCAGGGGACAGATCACACAGGGCCTTAAGGTGAGGGTTTTAGCTTTTCCTCCATCTGTGAGGGAAGTGATGGGATCTAAATTATATCATTGACTCACTGCTCAGAGCACCATTTCATAACTGTGAGTCACGACAGACACTCGATTCATCCAGGAGCTGTCCTGAGGTCTGGGATGGGAAGAACGGAAGGCTGGCCGTGAGTTTATAGGCAAAGTGTCTGGAACTGCAGTTAGAGGCAGATGGATAAGAGGACACATCAGGGCTCGAGGATTCCTAGGATGTTTCCAGGTGGGCCCTGGCCCGAGGAAAAGAATATCCTTTCCATAGAATAAGTCAGTCCTTCCTCAGAAGGTGGCTGAGAACCATGAGGCACGAGTGAAAAGGGACAGATCAGAACCCTCTTGCCTCTAAGGGACTCAGGAGTGGGACTGCCCAAGCAGGAGAGGTCGGATGCCACAGCCAGCTTCTGCCCAGCCCTCATCTAGCCAGCCAGCTCTGCTCTAGGGCCAGTCCCATGTTCTTGCGGTGCTCCAAATCTGGGCCCTGCTGTTTATTCTCTCAAAAATCTCAGCAGTACCTCTTCCCAGCATGCTGTGAGAGGATTAGAGGAACAGTCTCGCCTAACAAATAACAACAGCTGTAATTTATTCATCCCCTGCTACAGGCAGGCATGACACTCACCATAGTCCCACCAGGAGTATCTCCTACGTATCTCACAAAAATCTTAAACCGTTGGATCATTATTTTGCAGATGAGGGAACAGAGGTTCAGAGAAGGTAAGTAACTTGCCAAGGCTACACAGCAAGTAAGGGGCAGATTCAGGACTCAAAGGCAGGTTATTAGAATAACCCCTTCTGGTCTCCGTGTTTTTTATGGCCCTTTGCTTTTTCTCCCTTTTCCCTCCTTTTTCTCTTTTAACAATTTGCAAAGTGTTTTCAAACTAAGCCTCAGTATCACTCTTTAATGTGTTTCAGGGTTTCACTGCATTGAATAGCAGCACCTTTGTCTGTCTCCCCCTTCCCTTTCTTGTGTTAAAGCTCCTTCTAGATAGAGAATGTGACTTGCTTACTCTTGACCAATCTCTACTCCCCAACAACACTTTGCACAGAGCAAATTCTTAACAAGTGTCTGAGGAATTAAAATGTTGGGACTCTGGAACCAGACTGCCTGGGTTTAAGTCCTGATACTGCTGCTTATGAGCTGTGTGCCCTTTCATAAGTTACTTAACCTCTCTGTGCCTTGGTTTCCTCATCTGTAATTCTGGTTAGGATTAAATGAATTCCTGACACATTGTAAACACCATATAAATATTTTTAAAATAATTTTTTAAAAATTCATTCTCCATTTCTCTTCCTTTTTCCCTCCCTTCTTTTCTTTTAACATAATGATAGTAACTAACGCTTACATAGCATTTACACATGCCAGGCTCCCACTGCAAGAACTTTACAGACCTCAGCTCCAGGCCCGAATCTGCCTCATACCCTTGAACATGCCCCAGGTGGGACGTCACTTAAACAGGTCACAAGTCAACTGGTGGGGAAGAGTCTAGGGACTAACGTGGGGGGGCCGTCTCACACAGGATCCAGAGATTAGAAGACTCGGATGGAGGTTGGCCTGGCTTTGGGTTCTAAAGCATCTAAGAAGGTCACAGATCTTTAGCTACAACAAAAGGGCCATAACAGTGGCCAGACAGCAAGCAGGACCTAAGGGCCCCACTTCAACCTGCTTGTTCGCCATATGACGCCCATGACGCCCCCGCTCACCACAACTAGCAGATTATATGCTACAAAACCAAGATTCAACAACGGTGAACCTCGGAGAGGACTCAAGCGTTTCGCATTAAATCTTCTGAAATGAGCATGAACACATGTAGATGCCATCTGCCTGGGCCAGCACCTCGCATGCAAATATGCTGCCTCAAGGGGTAAGAAAGAGGCTGGCAAGTCTTTTTTATGTCCCTGTACATAGTCACATTGAAGATAGAGATCATTTCCTGTTGCAGTGCACTTTTACAAGGTACATGCCCTGGGAGTGGGGGTAGCAATTAGAGGGATAGAGGAGGGGCTTCTCGTATGCTCTGTTTCTCGTTCTGTTTCTGGGAGCTGTTTCTGGGAGTGTGGTCAATTTGTGAGCTGTGCGTGTATGCTGGGTGTGCTTTTCTGTATTTATACTGTACTTCAATACAAGTTTTTAAAAGTGTACATTCTTTATCACCACACTGCTGTTTGTGATGGGGAAACAATGGACACAACCCAAAAGCCCATAAAATAAATTACGTCACAACTATATGATGGAGAACCATGAAGCCATTAGAAATAATGAGGCAGAGATATAGGAACCGATATGGAAGGATGTTATGATACAGTGCTAATCAAAAAAAGGAAGTTACAAAGCAGATAGCATTATCTCAAATCTAAAAAAAAAACATTGGGTTGAACCATGGTAATAGTTGATATTTTATAGTTGACCATTTTATATGGTTCATTATATATATATATACACACACACATATATATACGTATATGTGTTTATATGTACACAGATATACATACACATACTCACATTGCATAGAAATATGTATATATATATAAATTTATAAGAAAAATAACCTGAAAAAATGTACTTTAAATTGTCAACAGTGGGGGTAAACCAGATTTTTAGTATCTGTGTTACACATTTCTATGTCTTTAATTTTTTATAATGAGCTTGTATTACTTTAGTGATCAGCAAAAACAAATGATAATAATAAAGTCACATAGATATAACTTTTTAAAAAAGACCAAACTTTTGTCCCTCAGCGTTGCAGAGGGATGGATCTGGGCAGTGAACCAGGATTGGGCTGGTGCGAATTCTAAGGTAAATTTTGACCTGGAAATGCTAAGGTTCATCTGAAATACCCCAAGCCTGAGTGAAGTTCAGCCACAGCGCTTGAAGCAAACATACCTGTAAAATTTTGGAGTAACTGATCACAATAAGCAGTCCTGGTACCAAGAAGTTCAAAGTAACAAATGACACATCCCAGGAGATTTCTCCGGCAATGCTGGGCCAAACCAGTGTGCAAATTGGAATTTCCTAGTTACAAAAAGGAAGAGAAGGTCATTTAATGCTGGCTTCTTATTTGGCCTTTAGCTCAGCCCCAGGTGGGGTTACCTGGCACTGTTACAATGTTGTGTTACCCTGTTGTGTTTTGCTGTTACACAACTGGTATGACAAGAAACCCCCGACTCCCTTCCATTGCCCACACAACCCCACTTACAAGTCATTCCCCTCTGACCCTCAGAATCACCATAATTATTATTCCCATTCTCCAAGGGAGGCACGTGGGCCTCAGGGCCCCAGGCTGGGAAGACCCAGAGTCAGTTCCCAGGCATGGCTCCAGGTCCAGTGCTCTTTCCACTTCCCTGGGCTGAGCTGCAAAGAGCCCTTGAGCCTTCTCTTCCAAGACCTTCATTTTACAGGGGAAAAATCTGACCCCTGTAAGTTTACATAGATTGGAAGTGATGTACTACACGCAAACACATAAAACCTGGAGTGAGGTGTGCCCCTCCTCCTGGGGAGAATGCAACAGCCCCAGAGTGAAGGTGCAGCCACGGTCATCAGGATGTAAAACCACTGGATGGGGCAGAAGAGCGTGCAGGTTTGTGACCTTGCCGCTGTCACTACGTTGCGTTGAATTCAAATGTTTGACACTAACTACAAACCCCAAAACATGTTCCCAGACCTCACTGGATAGTTACTAAGCTGCTGCAACAATTTTTTCCAATGAACAAATAGGTCAATGACAAGAGATCTATTTATCCTCCCAAACACAGATCTCCAGCGCCTGCTTGACTATAGGACAAAACTCTTTAGGAAACAAGAGCCCTACACACTTCTGGACACATAGAACAGACTTTTAAAGAGCATATTCTGTGTAAAAAGACCACATTATTGATTTCTGGTGGACAAGGCATCTTAACCACGGTCCAGAAGTAGTATCATTATTCATAGCATCAGTCATTTATTCATTCATTTAACCAATATTTATTGAATGCTATACTAAGCAAAGGCAAAGAATTTTTATCATTTCCCAACGTGTATCATAATTGCATGGTCAAACTCAAAACAGAGTCAAATAATCACTCCTTTTCCTATTCAGTATCTAAAATTCTCTGAGCATTTATTCTTTGCCAGGAAGCACTTTACATACATTATCTCATGGAATGTTCATCACAACCTTATTGAAATGCATAGTTATTTTTCCCATCACACAGAGGAGGAAGCTAAAGCTTAGAAATTTCCTCCTAAAATAATAGTCTAAAACCCTAAAGATGTAGTCCTTTTTAATCATCTCCAAAGAGCTGAGTGGTTATAGAGGGTATCGCGGAACCTACCAAAACCGCTAAGGCAAGTCAGACAGGGAAGAATGCTTTAGTTATATTTGTACCCTGAGAGGGTGCTGGGGGTGAGAATGTTGCTTCCTTTTCCTGTTTTGTTTAGACAGTTTACAAATGCACTGGACATTCTAAAAACTTGTTCCTTCATCCCCACCCCCACTGTGCACACCGGATGGAATAAAGTTTATTAGAGCTTTCTACATTTTGGTGACTGGAAAGAAATTTGTGTCTCTCAAGGATCTTCTGAATATTGACAGTGCAGTGACCACAGCTCTTTGGGAAATCCAGGTAGCCTATGCTTGTACTCAGACCTCCACCCACCAGGGACCCCTTATTCCAGTGCATTGGGTGGGCAACACAGATCAGCAGAAATGTTGAAGCAGAAAACAGAAGAAACAGATTCCAGCCCTGAGTGTGACTTAGTCTCTAATTCTTTTTTTTTTTTTTTTTTTTTTTGCAGTACGCGGGCCTCTCACTGTTGTGGCCTCTCCCATTGCGGAGCACAGGCTCCGGATGCGCAGGCTCAGCGGCCATGGCTCATGGGCCCAGCCGCTCCACGGCATGTGGGATCTTCCTGGACCGGGGCACGAACCCGTGTCCTCTGCATCGGCAGGCGGACTCTCAACCACTGCGCCACCAGGAAACCCAGTCTCTAATTCTTATGCTTGTGATGGGAAAATGTACAGGGAGGGAGGGCAGAGAAAACAGATGACCCCAGAAGCATTTCTTAAAACCCCCAAGAACTCCCAACTCTTTCTGAAAACCCTCTCCAGAATGTCTGCCTAACCCTCTCCAGGCTTAACAAGATTTTGTCGAAGACTGTGTAATGATAGAGCAAGGTGTTCTCGCTACATTAGGGACAAAAATATAGATCCTTAAATAATCTGCCTGCATTAGCCTCATATTGTTGAAGAAAATGTGTAGGTGCGAATGAAAAGGTATCTATCCACACACTCACACACACAGGCATAGAAAAGACTGGAAAGATACACTCCAGAAAATTAAGTGTCGGGCTTCCCTGGTGGAGCAGTGATTAAAATCCACCTGCCAATGCAGGGGACACAGGTTCAAGCCCTGGTCTGGGAAGATCCCACATGCCGAGGAGCAACTAAGCCCGTGTACCACAACTACAGAGCCTGCGCTCTAGAGCCCGCGAGCCACAACTACTGAAGCGCATGCGCCACAACTACTGAAGCCCATGCGCCACAACTACTGAAGCCCATGCACCTAGAGCCCGTGCTCTGCAACAAGAGAAGCCACTGCAATGAGAAGCCTGCACACCGCGACAAAGTGTAGCCCCCGCTCACCGCAACTAGAGAAAGCCTGCGTGCAGCAATGAAGACCCAACACAGGCAAAAATAAATAAATAAAAATAAATAAATTTATTAAAAAAAATAAAAAGGAAATTTGAAAACCAAAAGTGCTGGGCCTGCTTTGTTACTGAACTACAGAAGCAGAGCTGGCTGAGCCGGTAACAGTGTCCTTTAATCTATTTGTCCAGCCACTCGCTGACTCAAGCCATGGTGACTAAGCCACTGTGAGGCTACAGTGAGGATGGGAAAGGAGGCTATGCTACAGTCAGGGAGGGAAAAAAGCACTAGGAAACTTCAGTACAGAGTGGCAAGCCCAGAGAGCTATAGGTGATGGGATTGTGGAGTCACTGGGAAAGCGGCATCCAGGAGGGGTTGTGTCAGCTGTGCGTGGAAGGATGGGGCTTCAGTCAAGGGAATGGGGAAGCTGGAGCTCAGTGTCTGGACCAGAAAGGATGTAGATGAGAGGCCATGTACAATGGTGTGAAGTGTGGTTGGCCGTGACTGGTATTCCCATCCCAAGCTCCATCTCTCCCCAGCAGTCTCACCCATTTCCATGGTGGCTTTTTGCAGATGCTGTTGCAACCTCCTCTTTCCAGCCAGTCTTCTCCTGAACCCCAGACTGGCCCCACTGCCCTGAGTGCATCTCTGTAGGATGCCTCACAGGCACTTCTAGCCTCCAGTGTCCCACCCCAAAGATTCCACCTCCTGCATCATCAACTCCGGGCACGGAGCCGCCATTTTCCAAGCTGTCAGATACCTGAGTGCTGGTCTTCCACCTTCTTCTTCCCTCTCCACTCAGAGGGAACTCCTAGGTTCTGCCTTAATAGCTATCCAACCCACCACAAGCTCATTCTCACTGCTCCCCCTCCCCCCACAGACCACAGACCAGGCCATCTCTCACCTCCTAAGTCCCAACGCCCTAAAGGGTGTGTAACTGGCCCTTCTCTAGTTGACCCCCACCAACCCTTCCAGCACCATCTCTTGCCAACATTCTGGGCTATCTCCTCTGCCTGTGATGTCCCTCCAGTTCCCCACGTCACTCATTCTTTTCCAGGAAGACTTTCCTGTGGATGGGGGACATCTATCTACAGGCACTGCTCAAGTGCTGACCCCTCCCCGCACTGGCTGACTCATTTGCAAATGCCACCTGATTCCAGCTGTTTCCAGTCAGCTTCTCTAATGACTCTTCCTGGAATACCCTTGGGAACACCTTTGTAACTAGTTCTCCCTGCCCCACCTCTTCAAACAAAATGGAAGACTTCAAAGTCATTTTAAGGAACTAGGAATCCTAGTTATATATCTCCTCTCCTATCAGCTTCCCAGCAGAGAAGAAAGAACATACCCATGGCAAGAGATGGACTTACTTTCCTATATCTTAAAAGTATCCTCTAATATTAACAAATGTGAGGAAACTTGTTTGTCTCCTCAGCCAATCCACATTCAGTAGGGACACGACGGCATTATTGGCCTGGTATTAAACTGGGGCAGGGCAGAGCGGTGGGACCAAGTGCTCCTCCGGAAGTGTGAACTCATGGGGGAGGCACCAGGAGGAACAGACAGACCCCAGCTAACTTCTGCTTCCATCCTTTGCCCATTCTGTAACTACAGGCATCTTCTCCTTCAGAAAATAAACAAGAGAACACCAACTCGTGGGGCTACTGTGGGGTTACCGAACTGTGCAGGGTCTGGGACCAGAATCTGCGTGATGCACAGGCCCCTCCTTGAAGAGAAGGATGCTGTCTTGGTCGTGTGGCTCACGGCGGGGGCAGGAGGGAGGGGTGCTCAGTAAGTGTTTGCAGAATCAATGGGCAGCACACTCTGACCAGGGTGGACAGCCCTCCCCACCTGCCAATGAGGGTCACGCCCCACCAGGGCCACAGCATACACAGGCAGGAATCCTGCTGGCAAAGGCTGAGCTGACCCGGCTGAGATGTCTAAGTTGCTAGGATGTGTCCACCCTCTTAAAATGGCAGTCTTTTATTACCGCAATCAGAAGAATTGTACTGTTTGAAAAATGTTTAAAATATTTATAACCAAAGATAAGGAAACTAATAATAGCTGGCAACTCTTGAGCGCTTAACTGTGTGTGTGCCAAGTGTTAGCTCATTTACTGAACTTCCGTCCCCACAGTAATCCTATAAGGTTAATACTGTTATTGTGCCCATTTGGCAAATGAGGAAAGTGAGGTATAGAGAGATGAGACCACTTGCCTCTGGCTCACAGCTCCTAAATGGCAGAGATGGGATTCACTCAGAACATCTGACTCCAAAGCCTGCATTCCTAATACCAAATTATTTAGCATTTTCTAGCCTGTCTATCATTTCATCTAAGTTTGAGAGAGTCTGGTCACCTTGACTGCTTGGTACTCACTGCCCAAATGGACAAAGGTAATCATGTTCTTGGGGGGTTTTTGTGGGGGGAGCTCAGATAAACAGAAAACTCTGAGAGGCACTGTTTCCCGGCCGGTGCTCCTTGAGGGGAGGGAGCCAGCATGCGCTTGGGTTTAGTTAGTTCTCTCAGCTGGTGGTTTGGGTAGGAAAATGTCCCCCCATCCAAAACCTCCATATTTAGTGTCCAAGTAGGAGCAGGCAGGCAGAATCTACAGCCAGGAAGCTGGGAGTAGAGGATTGAGAAAACAAGCATTTGCTAATTTTAAATGTGAGTCTCAATTCAGTCTAGACTAGATCCTTCTCTGTCTCTTTTTTTTCAATGGCCCCACCCCCTCCCCCCTGCTATTTCTCAGTCTTTTCAACTTATTTCTTTAACTGCAGAGCCTCACTTGGCCCTTTACAGGCCCACCTATAAAGTAAGATGTTTCCTACATATTCAGGTCATGGCCCTTGAGGAACCAGGAGTTTTCTGTTTGTTGGCTTACTGGCAGGTGTGGATATGTGTGTGTTGGGGGCTGAGGGGCAGGTAGGGGAAAAGACAGAGGATGGAGAGCTGGAAAGGACTGTCCCAGTTTTTCTTTACAAGCTCCCCGGCCCCACCTCTACTAATTTCAGGGAACAGGGGTCCTGCAGCCAGCTCACCTGGCCCCTCATCTTCTGAGATGCTGTGTGGACCCATTCTCTCCCAGTGGCTTTCCCCATATCCCTCTCCAAAGGCTCTTAAGACCAAGGAGGTGTTTCTGCATTGAAACAAGAGGGGTCTGTGAGCCCAGCCCCAAGGGGGACTGAGGGAAGGCCACCACAACACAGACCTCCACGGAAGCACCTTACAGTAAAACTGTAGTCATTCTGGAAGTGCTGTGTAGGGCTCCAACCTCCACAGATGCCCTACCTGGGGTAAAATACAGAGTGGCAAGGCACGGAAGGTCCTGCATCTGTGCGAAGGCCTTCTCACTCAAACAACCCCCGTGTCCACGTCAGCAAGAAGTTTTAGTCTGGGTTCTTGGCTGGGAGGTGACAATAGCCTCATTTTTTAGTGTTATTTTCCAGTTAAGTAAGAGTGTACCTAAAACAGTTGTAAAAGGGGGAGGCACAAAGATACATGTCTGGAAACATAAGATATCCTTAAGGTATGTTCTATGCGTTTTAATTCCCTGAGTTCTGTGAAATCCCTCAAGTCTGTGAAAAATACAGAAACACTGTAACTCAGTGAGAGAATAACTTAAAAAAAATCAAAAGACAGATGGCAGAATCCCAGCCCCCCAGAGACTTTTCAGTTTGATTTGTGTTAAAAACAATATATATATATATCACACAGGATGCAGACTTCTCTCCCCAGTGAAAGGCCTGTGTGAGAGACCAGTCTGGGAAACGTCCAGAGAAGCCCACTTCTGCCTTCACGTCAGCCTACGTTCACCTTCATAGCTAGAAGCCTTCCCCGCTCCCTCCCGGCCCTCCCACCTCTTCTGGTCACTGCTTAGGGCTCTCTTTGGGACTGTGATTTCTGCTGGGAGGCCCCACACTCCTTCCTAGGGCCAAGGTTGAGCTTTAGTGTCCCACGGCCAGAAAACCAGCGACTGCTGTCGAAGGGAAAAGGAACGGGGCGGAGAACCCAGTCTCGGGCAGACACTCCAGGAGGCTGAGCCTCAAGACTCGCGCCTTCCCGTGGGGCGTACGTACATCTGTCCCTGGCCCTCCCCGCGAGGCCCACAGAACCTAACACCGCAATAGCAGCCAGAACCGCCGGCCACTGTCCAGGTCAGGTGTCCCGGGGGAATCTCCGCGCGCAAACCCGGCAGCGGCGCCACAGGGCAGCAAAGAGAACAAACCTGCGCCCGCAATTCTGCACCGCCGGACAGGAATAGCCTCGAGCCAATGTCACGAACTGTGCGCAGAATCTTTTTTAGATCCTGGACCCCCGCAATGATCCTAATGACAACTCTGGGTGCGGTGCCCAGAATAACGCTTATGGGCTCAGCCTCTGGAATCTTCGGAACATTTGGGGCGTCCAAGATACTCTGAAGGCACTCTTCATTCAAAGCTCCCAGGGTAAGATCCCATGGTCTAGTCTAATCTTTCCGTCTTGCAGTTGGAAAAACTGAGGCTCCGGAGGGGAAGTCACAGCCCCGCTAGAGGCAGCACTAGGTCCGGGGTCTCTCGGTCAACAAAACCCTTTCTTCCCGGCCCATTCACACACACCTGCCCGCGATTCTCAAAGCAGGACCCTCATCCGGCCCGCACTGAATCTGCTGAGCGCGATCTTAGCTCCTCCTCGCGCTAAGGCTGAGACACCCTGAGCAAGTTACTCTCTGGGTACCTTAGCTTCCTCATCTGTAAATAGGTGTGATAATAAGAGTACTGCGAGAAAGCAGAATTAACTATAATGTGATCAGTCATTCCGGGTCCCCTAGTTCGGTCTGTCTGGCCGCTAAGCTAATCTCTCAATAGTCAGTGCACTTTACAGGCATTACGGGGGCTCCACTTACAACGTTTTGGAGGGCGTTTATGAGATCTACATCGTAGGGTCACAGTGAAATTTCACAGATAAAACTTAGTGCCGCGCACGGTGACACAACGATTAAATGCAGCAAACGGCCTATTATTGTTTTGTTGTTTTTGTTAATGACCATCCCAGATCACCGTTTCCGGCGCAACCCGCCTGCCAGCCTTTCCCGGACACCTGCCCCGCGTGCACACCCCGGCGCTCACCTCGTCGGCGCCGGAGAACCGCTGCTGGACGACGCGGAAGAAGATGCAGAGGGGCAGCGCGGCGAATGCCGAGTAGCCCCAGATAAGCGCGAGCAGCGCGGCCCGCGCCCGCCGCCCCGGGCCCCGCACGCCGCGCCGCAGGCGCACGATGCACACCATGCGCTCCAAGCTGACTGCCGCCAGCGTCAGGATGGTGACGCTGCCGCTCAGGGTCATCACGTAGAAGAGCAGGTGGCAGGCACCCGGGCCCAGCACCCAGGCCTCTGTCCAGCGCACGGCCAGCACGGGCGGGATGGCGCTGGTGAAGAGCAGGTCCGCGCAGAAAAGGTTGAGCACCAGGCTAGCTGTGGTGCCGCGGCGCCGTCGGCGCGCTACCAGCACCAAGGCGCACACGTTGCCCAGCAGCGACACCGCGAAGATGAGTGCCAGCACCACAGTCTCCACGGCGCTCAGCACCAACCGGTGGTCGCCCTTGACATCGGAGAAGAACGGGAAGCGGGTGCGGTTGGTCCGCTCCAGGCTGCGCGCGGGCCCAATGCCCGCCGCCTGCGCGCACTGAGGGGACATGCCGGGCACACCGCGGCCCGCAGCCGTCTGCGAGCGGGCTCATCTGGGAGGTGACTGAGTGCGAAGGCGGGGAAAGAGGGAGGGAGACGGTTGCGACATCTCCCCTCTGGCCCCCTCCCGCCTGAGCAGCGCCGGCGCTGGGCGTTGCGAGCTAAGCCTGGGGCGCGCGCGGGAACGAGGAAGTACCGGCAACGCCGGCTGGTAACACCCAGGCTGGGAGGGAGGCGGCAGCCCAGGCAGAGGCCGCTCTCGGGCCGAATAGGAGCGCCCGAGCGGCCCGGAAACCCCACCTAGTGAACCCCCAGAAACCCCCCCAAGGCCTCCCCAGCCCCGTTCATCCTCCAGGGGCACCCGGAGGATGACCTTAATCCACTGATTTAGCTAAAACTGATTTAGGAGTGCCGGAGCTGGACCTGTGATCGCAAAATGTGAGATCATTTTGGCCTGTGCTTTTCAGGCTTCACCAGAGAAGTCTCACGGGTCTGCGGATAAATCCTTGCAATGGGCCCAGATCGTTTTGGGGGGCAAGGGAACCAGCTGTTTATCATTGCTTAGTAACTTGTGACTGGGTAGATTGGTTCATCTCTCTGTGCCCTTGTTTTTTTAAAATCTATAAATGGACATAATATCTCATTGGGTAATTGTGAGGATCATATAAAGGAATTCACACTTGGCACACAGTAATTGCTCACGAAACTTCATCAATTATTAATTACCATAATTAAAATCCATGTAAATTCTGTTTTCTGAACAAAGATATAAAATGCTTTAATGTAAAAAGAGTGGGCCTCCCAAAATCTTGAATAAACTTAGCACCCCGGAAAGACAGACACTCCAAATGCACACACAGGTGGTGAATGTGCCTCTGTCACCCCAATTTAAAAAGCACTGGACAATCCAGTCCCCTTACAGATGAGGAAACGGAGGCACAGCAAGAAGTGACTTGTCCAGGGTGGCCCCTGGTTAGTAATAAAAGGCCCTGACCCAGATGTTTCCACCACACCCCTGTTGTCTAGTTTTCTGTTATGGTAAATTAGACAGAGAATGAAAGTATGCTTGTGGCCCTAGACCCAGTGACCACTTCCCTGGCCAGACACCGTCCCACCATGCACACCCTCACCGTCTTCCCCTTTGCCATGCTACCAGGACATCTGTCTTGTAATCATCTCTGTGTATTTATTAAAAATTTGGTGTACCAGCCTTGAGGTGCTCTCTGGCACGGGGGCGGGGTGCATTTGTGTTTGCTTATCACTGTGGCATTTGGGGTCTGAGTTGGCAATGTGACCTCTGACCTGAAGGGCAGATTGCATGTCAGTGGGAGATGTTCAACTTGAACCTTGACTAAATTCAGGTAGTAAAAGAGAAGCAGTTTCCTTCCCGACACAGTTGATAAAGGGCAAGAGATTGAAATAAAGGTAAGTCAATTGGGATTTGGTAACACGCGTGCGTGCAAGTACCACGGAGGCAGGAAGAGGTTTCCCCAGAGTGGACAACCAGAGTGGGGTCTCTGTGCCAGAAAGCCTTCTTCATCATTACCCTCCAGAGTTCTCCCAATGGCAAAATGGTGAGTACAGATGTTCCCAAACTCTCTCCTTTCACATCACCTTCATGGCACCTGCAGGCCAAAAGAAATACCCAGCAGTTCCATTTATTAAGCAGCTGGGTCCAAAAAAACTTGACTTTATGTCCTAACAACTTAGAAGCCATCTGGGAAAACAATAAATGAATGAATTTTAAAAATAAAATTTTCATCTCTTTCTTAAATAATGACTTCCTAAAGGGATGGGTGTCCCCGTTGAGCTCCACAAAGCTGGGAATTGGAGGGACACTGCCACTCTCATCTCCTGCTCCACACTGATCTCCATGTATTCGCTTTCCATCACAGTAACCCCTGAAAACCCAGATTTGTCAATGGGTTTAATGTTGAAACTGTGAAAAACCCAGAGCTAGAAGTCCATGTGGGGTTCGCTGAACGTTCAGCAGCACTGTGTTTCCTGTGACCCCCAAGCACACATGGACAGTGGTTAGAACACAGGCACGGACACTCGCCTGCCAGGACCCGAATCCTGACTGTGCTACTCACTGTGTGACCTTAGGCAAGTTATTTTAGCTTTAAGTGTTTCAATCTTCCCGTGTATCAAAAGGGTATAATAGGGCTTCCCTGGTGGCGCAGTGGTTGAGAGTCCGCCTGCCGATGCAGGGGACACGGGTTCGTGCCCCGGTCTGGGAAGATCCCACATGCCACGGAGCGGCTGGGCCCATGAGCCATGGCCACCGCTGAGCCTGCGCGTCCAGAGCCTGTGCTCCGCAACGGGAGAGGCCACAACAGTGAGGGGCCCCTGTACAGCAAAAAGAAAAAAAAAAAGGGTATAATAACAGTACCACCTCATAGGGTTTAGGGGGATTAAATAAAGTTCCTACCTGTAACACACTTAGCACAGTTGTCATCCAGGGGACACTGGGTCAGGCTCTGTGCTCAACACTGTGTGTGGACTTAATGGCTGACCACACATCCCTGTTGCTGAGACAGTCTCAGGTTATGAGATTATTATAACCCTCTTTCGCTCTCAAATTGCTCTGGTTTGGAAGATAAATTATGTGGTAGCCTACCTTTATGTTTTTGGTTTTTGGTTTTTTTGCGGTACGCGGGCCTCTCACTGTTGTGGCCTCTCCTGTTGCAGAGCACAGGCTCTGGACGCGCAGGCTCAGTGGCCATGGCTCACGGGCCCAGCCACTCTGCGGCATGTGGGATCTTCCCAGACCGGGGCACGAATCCGTGTCCCCTGCATTAGCAGGCGGACTCTCAACCACTGCGCCACCAGGGAAGCCTTACCTTTATGTTTTTTAACTCATTCGGTGCTCCTACAGGTTGCAGGCACTAAGATTTGAATCTGAGCAGTCTGATTCCAGGGCCCCTGCTATTAGCCACTAGAGCAGTGCTTCTTAACTGGGGGGAGATTTTAGACACACACACACTCCACCACAGAGACATTTGGTATATCTGGAGACATTTTTGGTTGTCATACTAGGGGATTGCTACTGGCATCCAGTGGGTAGGGGAGAGGCTAGGGGTGTGGCCG
The DNA here is from genome assembly GCF_951394435.1 of Stenella coeruleoalba. NCBI lineage: Eukaryota > Metazoa > Chordata > Mammalia > Artiodactyla > Delphinidae > Stenella > Stenella coeruleoalba. The sequence goes on from NC_137162.1 coordinate 33,180,485, forward strand.
AACATCCTGCAATGCACAGCACAGACCGACAACAAAGAATTGTCCAGCCCCACATACCAATGGTGCTGAGACTGAGAAACCCTGTCCTCTTGAGGCCTCAGCAGACTTTACTGCTTACTATTGGTTTCTGTTGTGAAGTCCCACCTTGTGGCAAAAGCCAGAAATGTAATTATCTTCCTGGCAGGAGTTTCACTGCAAACTCTATAAACCCTTTAACCAACTCACTGGTGAAGCTCAGCTTTGTGCTGTGGCCCTAGGTGGCCAAGGCTGCGAAATCCCCTTAGTCCATGGGGCCAGGTACAGAGTCACCAGGGTGGATTGACATCACATGTCCCTTGGAGACAAGACAATAGGAAACCACAGACTGAGCCCTTGTTGTGAGAGTTGTATTCATTGCTTATGGTCATTAATTACTGTTAGTGTTAGTACCATGCTCCCTTGCCTCTTCCGCTCTAAGATAAAATGGTAAAAATGGAGACGAGGATCCACCAAATATAAAAATGGACAGTCTAGTTTCTGAGCTAAAGAGGAGGGGCCTTTTTCTGTGTGTGGTTTTCTTAATTTCCCTCTGGAAAAACTTTCATCAAGTTTGTATGAAAATGCTTTCCAGCCTGCAGTTTCCTCTCCAAACTTCTCTGCGGGTAGTCTATGGATCATCTATTTACCTATATATCTACATCTATCGGGTCTGAGACATAAGTCCTTGCAGAGGTCAGAGTATCTCCTTGCAAAATTAGGATCTATTCTGGAGCAGAGTGCAAAGGGCGCTTATCCCTCCGTAAACACTTAAAGTCTCGCTCCTGCCTCCCCTCCTCCCATCCTATCAAAGCGGGCTCCCACAAGACCTCAGGCCAAGCTGCCCTGAGTGTTCACAGCTGAGTGACCACCTCAGCCAGGCCAGCAGGGCGCAGGGAGGGCCACCTCTTGCTTCTTCTCCAAGGAGGCCCAAGGGCACTGAGTGGCCTTCGGGCACATGCAAAGTGGAGGGCATGAGAGCCATGCTGTTCTTGGGAAAGGGCACGGGCTTTTGTGGGCCTCGGGCCTGTAATCCCCCCTGCTGTCCATATCACACCTATCTGTCAAAAGCCAAGTAGAAAGTGGCAAACGAAAAAGCTAAGTCCAGTGGGACAAGTGATCAGCACCTGGTCGTGAAGTATTCACATTCCAGGGGCCCAGGGCAGGTATCTGTCAATGAGACCTGGTGGCCCAGCCATACCTAACACATGCCATGCTTTATAAAAATTAGAAAAGTGAGCAGACACTTAGGAAAAGGCAAGGCGGATGCAGCCGAGGCTCTGAGCCTGGGGAGCAGGGCCTCGCTGGGTTTCGGCCTCCGCATGCACCCCTCAGGTGGGTGTCCTTGGCAGGGTTTGCAAACTTGTGCCGCCAGGGCCCTTCTCACTGGCTCGTCCTGCCACTTGTTGGTGGTCTCTGCTCCAGCCCTCAGATCCCCCCTCATACCCATCACATAGGGGTTGCTGACTGGATAAAAGTGTGTTCCGTCAAGCCAACCATTTGCCTGGGGACTGTCCTCAGCTCACTGTTGTGGGAATCTCGCCTGAGGAGATGTAGGGGTCAGCCTTACAGCAACTGCGAGGACTGAGATGTACAAAGAGGGGCTGGCGCCGGGCCTGATGGTTGGAGTCCTAGTGTGACGACACTTGGTTTCCTGAGGCGGACAAAGAGGGAGCCTTTCCAATGCATTTCTTTCCTGCTTGAATTGGCTAGAATTAACTCCTGTTGCTTGTCACCAAGATGCCTAATCTTGGAAGATCCGCCTCCCCAAGGCTTGTTGCTTTAAAGATGGTCTTTATTTTAATGGCAACCAGACTGCCTCTTAGATAGGAACTTAAACTCATAAAAGGGATTTGGTGATCACCTTGCTCCATTTTTTTTTTTTTTTGGCCGCACCGCACAGCTTGTAGGATCTTAGTTCCCTAACCAGAGATCAAACCCGGGCCCACTGCAGTGGAAGCGCAGAGTCCTAACCACTGGACCACCAGGGAATTCCTGCACCTTGCTCCACTCTTCCAAAAAGAAGCTGCAAATACCAATTTTTGTACTCAGAAAGGAAAGCAATTCAGAGAAGGTCCATTTCTACGGAAGTGGCAGCTTTTCTTCATGGGCCCCTCTCAGTGAGGAGCCACACTGGCCAGTCTAGGAGGGCAAGTGGCCCACACGACGCACACTGATGACTCCATCCTTACCACATGCCTGGCACCAGGCCAGGCCCTAGAAATGTGAAGACAGGGTGGGTGATGTCAGCACAGTCCCAAAGGAGTCTTCTGCAATCCAAGGTGCGATTTCACTGAAATTCTGCATTTCCCAAGAAGACCATTGGCCAAGGTCTTAAACAGTATATTGCAAGATTTCCCTTGCATCACTTTTTTTTTTTTTACTTCTTTATTCCTTCTATGTTTCTGATTATAAAACAGGAAGATTTGGAAAATGCAAGAAATAACTCAGAGAAAATAAACATAACCATCATTCTTCCATGCAGTGATAACCCCGTGAAGTTTTGCCGTGTAGACTTCCAGTGTTTTTTCTGTGCATCTGAGGCTGTCTGTAGGCATACAGGTACTTTACAAACTGGGGGTCAGGGCGCACCCACTATTTTATAATATGGATTTTAAAGATTTCCTGAAACATTATTTTTCTGTTCTGTCCTTCCGTTCCCCCAATGCACATGGCTGCCCTATGATACACCTCTTACTGCCCAGAGCTTGGCTGCAGGTGGGGGACACACCCAACCACACAGTCTCCAACAATGGCTCCCAGAAGCCCGTCCTTGCTTCACTTTCCGCTGGTCTAAAGTGAAACAAGAAAAATACAGACTACATAGTTTTTTATGAGGCTAAATACATCCACTTTTAATTGTAAGGTTATGTTCTGCTGACTTTTATGCTAAACTTCTTTTTCTTTTAGGACAGAGTATTTTTAAAAAAGAAGAAACCCTATGGGGCTTCCCTGGTGGCACAGTGGTTAAGAATCTGCCTGCCAATGCAGGAGACACAGGTTTGAGCCCTGGTCCGGGAAGATCCCACATGCCGCGGAACAACTAAGCCTGTGCGCCACAACTACTGAGCCTGTGCTCTAGAGCCCGCGAGCCACAACTACTGAGCCCATGTGCCACAACTACCAAAGCCCATACGCCTAGAGCCCGTGCTCCCAAGAAGAGAAGCCACCACAATGAGAAGCCCACGCACCACAACAAAGAGTAGCCCCTGCTCGCTACAACCAGAGAAAAGCCCGCATGCAGCAACGAAGACCCAATGCAGCCAAAAATAAAATAAATTAAATAAAATAAATTAATTTTTAAAAAATAAAAAGAAACAACCCCATGTAAAAAGGTTGACCTATGTAAAAACCCTATGAGACTTATTGAGATTTATAATAGAAAAAAATTATCCTGACCTGTGAGGTCCTAAAAGCCAGGAACTTCTGCTCTAGGACTCCAGGAGAACTCAGTCCAGGCACACAAGCCCAGACGATGACAATAATAAGGATGCATGGATTTATATAAGAAAAGACCTCCAAATTTAAAAAAAACCTTTCATGTTCATGCTCTTATCTCCTCCTGAGGACTGCTATCCAGGGCAGGTAGTGTAGTCTCTCATTCTACAGATGAGGCAGCAGAAGGGCTCAGCAGGGCAAAGGGAGAGGGTCCAGCTCACGTGGCTGGTTAGGCCCAATGGAGCAGACCCAAGTTCCTGACTCCCATCCCAGTGGCCTTGGATGGGATCTTCTCAGAGCCACAGCTTTGAGGTGGCGCTGGCTCCACTCAGAGGAGAGATGTACAGTTGCAGAATTGAACTTGTTGGGACATTCTGGAATTCCTCTTCAGGAGACACAAAGTTACAATGCGCTTAAGTGGCCAGAAACCCAGGCCTGGGAGTTTCTGCTGCTCCTGCTGCTCCTGCAGAGATGCAGCCACAAGCCCAGCAATGAACTTTAGCAGGAAATGCCTGATCATATGGGCGGCAGCCTCCAAGGTTGGGTGATTGTTTCTGTAGCGTACTGGGACGAGTGACATCATGTCTCTAGACCTCTGTTTCCTCATCTATATAATAATAATCACAGGCCCATGTAAAGAAAATGACTGTCAGGCCTTTAGCACAGGGCCTAGCACAGGGTAAGGACTTCATAATTGTACAACTGTGTTATTGTTTTCAGCACCTGACACATCGTGGATGCTTAAAAATATTTCTGGGCTTCCCTAGTGGCGCAGTGGTTGAGAGACCGCCTGCCGATGCAGGGGACATGGGTTCGTGCCCCGGTCCGGGAAGATCCCACATGCCACGGAGCGGCTGGGCCCGTGAGCCATGGCCGCTGAGCCTGCGCGTCCGGAGCCTGTGCTCCACAACGGGAGAGGCCACAACAGTGAGAGGCCTGCGTACTGAAGAAAAAAAAAAAAAAAATATATATATATATATATATATATATATTTCTGATAATGGAGTAATTAAATAGATGAATGAATAAATGAATTAACGAAAATGAAATTTTGAGCTTTTGTGTGTCGTCCAGATACCTCTCTGCTGTCTAAGGCTTGGTCCTTGGGAGTGTGAAATGTGTGGACAGCTAGGAGGGGAGGAGTGAGCCATCACCGTATCAGTGTTCTCTCCAACCACACACCCCACCCTCCAAAAGAGAGAGAGAGGAAATTAACAAGCAGGGCTAGAGGAGAAGACAGAAAAGAGAAGGAAATTTTGAGAGAAGGATCATTGATGTAGGACATGTTCTGAGCATAGGGTTCTTCCTTTGCTGGGAAATGTGGGCCCAGGTGATATAGGTCCCCAAAGGAGAGAAGACTCATGTCAGGGAGAGGGGGAGTGCAGTGAGGGCCGAGTCACCAAAGCTGAGACCCCGCGAAGGTGCTGGGAAGACACACGGGCCCTGCATGGTGCACTCAGTCGTCTGTTTCCTCTGTGATCTGTTCACCTGCCAGAGGCTGATGGGCAGCCTCTCAGGAAGGGTTTCACGGGGTAATGAAAGGGTCTTGGCACATCAGGGCCCTCAGAGGCTAGTGAGTTGGGTCTATGGCCATACACAACAGAGAGAGTAAGCACCCCGTTCAGGAGCGGTGTGCCCCTTCGCATAGCCATCGCCCTCTGGGACCTCAGCTCCTTCTCTCACAACTGAAGATGCTAAACAAAATAAGCTCTAGAAACCTTGCCAGCCAGGGTCTTGTGGCAGTCTGGGGAGGCCTTGAAAAGCTGCTCCACACTGCCCCCTCGTGGCATCTGGCTACAGTGACCATTGTCCCTCAAAGCTCAGGTGTCCATCCATCCATCTATTCATCCATCTTTTCTTCTCTCCATTCAAAAACACTAACAGGGGGACTTCCCTGGTAGCGCAGTGGTTAAGAATCCGCCTGCCAATGCAGGGGACACGGGTTCGAGCTCTGGTCCAGGAAGATCCCACATGCCGCGGAGCAACTAAGCCTGTGCACCACAACTACCGAGCCTGTGCTCTACAGCCCGTGAGCCACAACTACTGAGCTCGCACGCCACAACTACTGAAGCCCGCATACCTAGAGTCCATGCTCTGCAACAAGAGAAGCCACAATGAGAAGCCCGCACACCGCAACGAAGAGTAGCCCCTGCTCACTGCAACTAGACAAAGCCTGCCCGTAGCAACGAAGACCCAACGCAGCCAAAAATAAAAATTAATTAATTAATTAATTAATTAAAAAAAAACCACACAGGCACTCTGCCAGTTGTTGAGGACACCATAGCAAATGATATATAGTCCCTGTCCTAAAGGGAAACTCACAAAACATAGATAAATATGGGACCACTGAATGGATATTGTGAAAGGGTCTTGGATGAAATGTCATGGAGATAGGTGGGACTAGTAGCTGACCCTCCTGGAGGACTCAAGCAGGATGCAGAGAGGAGCTGATCAGTCATTCAACAGACAAGCACTGAGTGACGTACAGAAATGAATTGGGGTAGGGGTGAGGCAAGTGCATGAACATCTCTAGAAGGGGGAGGGTATATGTGGGAAAGCCAAGGAACAAGCGAGTCAGTCCCTACCCAGGGTTTCACCTCCCCTTGTCCAGACTTGTGGGTTCCTAACAGACACGGTCACCTGGAGTGTGGGGCAGGGACTGATCCGGGGCATTGCCCTTAATCTGCTTTCTGGGCTTTTCTAAGGGAGAAACCCATTAGAGCAGTTTTTCAACTCTCTCCCCACAGATGGGGTTCCATCTGGGATAAGAACCAATGCTTAAAAAAAAAATGACTTCTGTCTTTGCAACCTAGTTTTGGGAGCTGAATTCATCTCTGAGGCTGCTTTAACGGGCCTTTGCTTCTGCAGAGGGAAAACCAGAGCTGAGTCCTAAGGGGAGAGGATGTGACAAATCAGAGTCGAGTGCTCTGTTGCATTAAGAGAAAGCATCATCCCCAGGGGCTTGGTGTATCTCTGAGGAGTGTATCAGCTCTTCGTTTCAGAGGCTGGGGGGAGAAAGAGCCCTGGGTGCACATCTGGAGTGGGGGCTGGGAGGCAATAACGACCTGAAGGAGCAGAGCCACGAGGAGAAGTGAGGACCAGGTGGTACTCGGAGCTGCGGGCTGAACGCAGCCAAATGAGGAGACTGGGCTCCTGCTGCCGGTGGGGGCTTGAATGATGGGTCTTTGGATTTTTAAGTATGAGGACACGGTGGAAAAGAGATCTTGAGACATAGATCACACGCCTATTTCACACACGTGCATGCACACACAGACAATACAAAATACTGCTGGGGGATGTATACATACTTTATGGATGCCCTTTTGAACCCCATCCCGTAACTGGAAGATTTCCCACATTGTGGGTCCTGCCTCCCCAAGGTCACAGGCTGATGCTGGTTTTCTCAGCTCCGTTGCAGCAAGGCATGTATCCTAGGCTTAGCCAATCAGACACCCCATGACAGACTTGGCCTCCAGGAGAGGACATGAGGGAGCTGGCACTGCACAGAATCCATCTGGGGTGAGGGGTTTCCGGCACCCAGTGGCCAGCACCAACAGTGTGAGCAGAGCATGAAGTCTGTGCCCTGAGGTCCAGCCCCCAGACTGGGAAGTCTCCAAAACCAATTCTCTGCCCTCCTAACCCCCACCTCGGAGATCCTGCAAGTTACATAACGCCTTTTCTGTTTAATGCAGCAGAGCGGGTTTTTCTGTGAATTTTGCTCCTCCTGTGCTAACATTTTTCTTAACCTCAGAGCCCTCTGACCTGGCGTCATCAAGAGTCCCAACTCCCTGGGAAAACAGCAGCCTTAACTGAGCATTGTTTGAGCACAGGCACCAGGTCCTTCCTTTCTCTAACCACTGCAGGAACAGGCTGTGAGGCCTGGCTAACTTTCTCCTAGTTTACTTTCCCTCTCTCCAAGCTGCATTGCAACATCAGCCACTTCTGTCTTGCCAGTCACTTCACCTCCCCTTTCTCCTCCTCTCTTGAAGCTCCTGTTGTTTCTAACAATTTGCTAACTGAACGTTTTTCCAGGGCCCAGCATCACCTGGCAGTTAGTGGGGACCTTGAGGGTGTGAGGGAACGTGTGAGGGTGTGAGAAGCGAGGGGGAGGCGGGACCTGCTGTCGGACCGTAAAGTAAGAAAGAGCAACTCCAGGTTGAAGTGGCTGACAGCGCTTTCTCTTTTCTCATAACTTAGGAATCTATTCTCTATATTTTTATGCATGGAGCAGTCTTCTTCTTTCTTTTGCAGGGGAGGGGGACTGAGGTGGATGAGATTTTTCTGAATTCAGTCTTTCCTAACTTGTTAAAAATAATAGGTGGCATTTACTGCCCTCATATGAGACAAGCACTTGACATGATTGACTCTGTAAATCTCAGAAAACCCCATGTGGGAGGTGAGCAGCCCTTTACTATTAATGTCCCCATCTTACAGCTAAGAGAACTGAGACCCAAGAGTATATTGTCAGAAATCTTGGTTGGGAACCCCACTCAAAATTAAACAAACTGGGACTTCCCTGGTGGTCCAGTGGTAAAGAATCCGCCTTACAACACAGGGGACGTGGGTTTGATCCCTGTTCGGGAAACTAAGATCCCACATGCCGTGGGGCAACTAAGCCCCTGCGCCACAACTACTGAGCTCACATGCCTCAACAAGAGAGACTGCATGCCGCAAACTACAGAGCCCACGTGCTCTGGACCCCATGCATCACAACTAGAGAGAAGCCCGCATGCCGCAACAAAAGATCCAACGTGCTACAACTAAGATCCGACGCAGCCAAAAAATAAACAAATTAAATAAATATTTTAAAAAATTGTCTGCAGGGCTTCCCTGGTGGTGCAGTGGTTGGGAGTCCGCCTGCCAATGCAGGGGACGCGGGTCCATGCCCCGGTCCGGGAAGATCCCACATGCCGCGGAGCGGCTGGGCTTGTGTGCCTTGGCCGCTGGGCCTGCGTGTCCGGAGCCTGTGCTCCGCAACGGGAGAGGCCACAACAATGAGAGGCCCGCGTACCGCAAAAAAAAAAAAAAAAAAAAAATTGTCTGCATACTCTCTAAAAAAAATTAAACAAACAAACAAAAAAGAAGAAGGAGGAAGAGGAGGGGAAGGGGAAGGGGGAGAAGAAAGGGGAAAAGCCATGTTCTGGCTCAGGTAAGCAGAAAGGCCAGTAGGTGGATCTGGGTTTAGACACACAGGATCCAGGAACACAAACAACTTGTTTGAGCTTCTGTCAGCCTCCTGACTCTCTTCTCTCAACTGGCTCTGTTTCAGGCAGCTCATCCCCTAGTGGGAGCACAGAGGCCACAGTAGCTCTTGCCCACTTCCTACAAGCTCAGAAAACTCTTTTCTAACACTTTTGGCAGAATTCCCAACGATGGCTCTCATTGGCTGGGTGGGGATTACATGCCCATCCCTGGATCTGGACCAAGTCTGGGAAAGGGCAGGTTCTGCAGAGAAAAGTCAAAATGCTGAGACCAGAGAGATGGAGAAGGGATTCTGGGTAGGCTAAAGCCACAGGGGTCGGGGGTCCACAACATGAAAAGTGGATGTGCCAGTTCAAAGCCCGGTGTGACTTCAGCATCTGCTGTGACTTTATCTGAGGTCCACGAATGGCCCAGGAGATCTGGGCTCTAGTGCTGGTTTCATCACTAACTAGCTGTGTTGACCTTGCAGACTTATCACTTAGACCCTCATTTTCTCTTTTACAAAACAGAAATAATAATTCCTGTCCAATCTCCTTCATTGAATTGTTGTAGAAATCAAATTAGACCTTGAATTAAAAAGCACTTTGAAGAGTCAAATATAAGGTATTATATTATTCCTATGTATACCTTCTATTTGGTTTGTTGAAACTAGCTTAAAATCCTCTATATTTTCCTAATTCCATTTCTGATTTTCCTTTTTAAAAATTCATTACAAAAGTAATACATACTATAACCTATTTTAAAATATAAGGAAGAAAAAAATAAAATAAAGGAAAAATAACATATAATCCCCCCCATCCTTAAATAACTATTATTAACATTTTGGTATTATTCCTTTCTTGTCTCTTTTTCTGTGTGTATGGATACATGTATGGTTTTCTGTAATATAGATGGCATATATAATACAGTTTTAAAATCTGCTTTTTCCTATAAATCATGTTGTGAACATTTTACATGACATTAAATAGTTTTCTATAACATCAATTTAATGGCAGAATGGTCCTTCATAGTTTAACAAAACACCTCTTGTTAGACATTTGGATTGTCTCCAATCTTTCCCTGTTAGCAAAAATACTACAGGACACACCCTAATAACTATTTCCCCACATTCATGACTATGTCCTTAGGAAATTTTCTAGATATGGAATTTCTGGGTCAAATACTTTGCAAAATTCTAGGGCTTCCCTGGTGGCGCAGTGGTTGAGAGTCCGCCTGCTGATGCAGGGGACACGGGTTCGTGCCCCGGTCCGGGAAGATCCCACATGCTGCAGAGCGGCTGGGCCCGTGAGCCATGGCTGCTGAGCCTGCGTGTCCGGAGCCTGTGCTCCGCAACGGGAGAGGCCACAACAGTGAGAGGCCCGCGTACCACAAAAAAAAAAAAACTCTAAAGTTTTCGGCATCTATTGCATACCCAGAAATTTTGCACCAAATTATACTCCCATAAGCGGTAGATACATGCCCATTCCTGCATCAGCTATTTCAGTTGGTGTTTTTAAAACTCTAACAGGGACTTTCCTGGTGGTGCGGTGGTTAAGAAGCCGCCTGCCAATGCAGGGGACACGGGTTTGAGCCCTGGTCTGGGAAGAACCCACATGCTGCACAGCAACAAAGCCCCAGTTCCACAACTACTGAGCCTGCACTCTAGAGCCCACAAGCCACAACTACTGAGCCCACAAGCCACAACTACTGAGCCCGCATGCCGCAACTACTGAGCCCATGTGCCTAGAGCCCGTGCTCCGCAACAAGAGGAGCCATTGCACTAAGAAGCCCACGCACTGCAACAAAGAGTAGCCCCCACTCGCCACAACTAGAGAAAGCCCGCGCGCAGCAACAAAGACCCAATGCAGCCAAAAATAAATAAATAAATTAATTAATTAATTAAAAGACCAAAAAAAAAAACTCTAACAACTTTGATATCCTTTTTCCTTTTAAATTTAGACCCATGATTCTTTCCTCCTGATTACTTTCTGCTGGTGGAGCCTCTGTCTTCTCTTTCCTGCCTCGAAGTGCCAAAGAGTTCTGAGCATCAGCAGTTTAGGAAAAATCTATAAAGTGTGCAAGGCTAGGAGTCAGAAGACCGAAGTCCACACTCCACGCCCACATTTAGAAGCTGTGTGACTTTTGGTAAGTCACTTAATTTCACTGAGTGACAGTGTCCATGTCTGTTAAATAGAGATCTAGTCCTGCCCCGGTCTGCCTGCCTACCAGGCTACGAAAAAGCACATGGAGGTGGATGTGAAAATCCTTTCTAAGAGATTAGCACCCACACACACGCCAGGGATGCTTTGCATTTGCTCACTTAGCTTTGTCCACCGTGATAATCCGTCTCCCAAATGGCCCCAAGGAAGGATGCTTCCTGGTATTCATTCCCTTGCATGAATGCACCTTGCATGCAGTCCCCTCTCCTTGAATCTATGCTGGTCCTGTGTCCCATTTTTAACTAGCAGAATGCAAAGGAAGTGACACTGTGTGACTTCCAAAGCTGGACCATCTGACTGAAGCTGTAGGAGAGACTCCAACAGAGAACAACCTTACTGTCCCATCAATCCACAAAACCATGATAGGTAGTAATATGTTTTTGTTTTAAGGCACTAGGTTTGGGGCTGTATTGTTACACTGTAATGGATGAGCAAACATCTGCCGAATTTTCTTCTAGTACCCTGAATCTGGGAGCAGGTCTGAAGCTTAATGGTTAGGACTTCCCTGGTGGCGCAGTGGTTGAGAGTCCTCCTGCCAATGCAGGGGACACGGGTTTGATCTCTGGTCCTGGAAGATCCCACATGCCATGGAGCAACTAAGCCCATGTGCCACAACTACTGAGCCTGCGCTCTAGGGCCCAAGAGCCACAACTACTGAGCTTGCGTGCTGCAACTACTGAAGCCCCTGTGCCTAGAGTCCATGCTCCACAACAAGAGAAGCCACCGCAATGAGAAGCATGTGCACCGCAACGAAGAGTAACCCCCGCGTGCCGCAACTAGAGAAAGCAACGAAGACCCAACACAGCCAAAAAATAAATAAAATTTTAAAAAATTAAATTTAAAAAAATAAAGCTTAATGGTTAAAAGTTGTCATCTTGGGAACCATACAATTTTTTGCCACCACCCTCTATGATATTAGGTAAATTATTAAACTCTCTGAGCCTTACTATACCAATCGGTAAAATGGGCATGGTAATAGTACCTGCCTCATGGCACTGCTGAGAGGACCAAATTAGACAATGCACATAAAGCCCTTAGCATGTAGTCCTCAATACATTTCAACTATAATGGTGGTGATAATCCCTGCTGATAAAGTGCCTCATTTATTTGGCTCCTTTAATTAAATTTCTTAAAGAGTGTATATCAAACTACCCTAAATTTTTTACCCCCTGCCTCGGCCACCATCACTGTGACACCTCCTCTGGGCATGCAAGAGACTCTCAACGCTTCCAGCCTTGGAGATGGAGTACTGGTTAAAATTCCAAGGCCAGACTTAAGATATGATAAGTGGATTTTCAAAAGTGAGTTTCCTTAAAGAAATGTTTTACATACGTTGATGCCACTGATCAAATATTTACTTGATTTATGGCCACATTCTTGAAGTTTTCTGTACGGTCTCTCTTGCACCTATGTTTATTTAAAGGTTGAATCATACTTCTTACTCCTCAATGTCTCTATACTAAAAATTCTGAAGGTAAGAGCCAGGTATTTCTTAAAGACAGTCATATGGCTGAAATCATTGTTTATAACAGACGCTCATTCACTTGCTCTAAAAACATCTATTGAGCACCTACTATGTAACAGACCCTGGCTAGGCATGAGAGATGGAAAGGGAAGACAACCTCTGGTCTTCAGAATCTTACAGTCTGTTGCAGGTGGCATGGATTGGGGGAAGAGAGTGACAGGCAAGGGAAAAATTATTATCCTACTGAGAGAAAAAGGCTGTGGAAGAGGGAGGTGTAAGAAATCATGGAATCTCACAGAAGAACATTCCCTGCCGTATCTTTAACCAGCTTCCTGGCCTGGTGAGGGAGCAGATGGGAGTGGTAGACTCCCACCCAGGAGCCATTCCAAGCCCCTTCTTCTCCGACATCTAGGGGTGGCCATTGAGACAGGAGGGAAAGGGGCAGGGCACAACCTTTAAAAAAAATGACACAGCCAATGAGGACACGAATAAACTGGTTAGAACCGATTAGACCCAAGAGGGTGGAAGATTCGACTTCCAGTAGCCCTTGAGCCTCATTATACGCTCACTGTAATACACTAGCATACTAAATG